>NC_141685.1:2117444322-2118191960 GCF_964263255.1 Lissotriton vulgaris | reverse complement strand
GTAAGACCCACTGATTTATGGTTAACCGATGATTCTAAAGTCTATGGTACTTGAGCAACCTCTCCACTTTGAACTATTTCTTGTCTATTGCCTTCGATTTCACAATTAACCAACAATGATTGTATACTTCCTAGTTCAATTTTAATATTGATTCACTTTTCATTTTCTTCGCAAATTTGTGGTTCTGGTTCCAAATCCTTATGTAAATCCTTATAATGAATCCCCGCACATAATTCTCCATACTTAGTCTGCCTATATTTTTTTGGGTTACATGTATCCTTAATGTCTTGACCGTGGTAAGGATTATTCATATTTAAAATTACTGACTTTTTTACTCTGCCTTGACATTAGTCTTACTTCGTTCACAAAAGAACCAACTATAATCGGAAGGTCTGATATTTTATCTATTATATTTGTACATGTACAGGAAATATTTTGGTTATCCCTATCCGCTTGTGCCCTTACTACTAGATCTGTCAAATATAATAATTTAGAGTCTATTCCTGATACATAAAGGGCAATTGTATTTAATAGATCGACCTCAATAGTCAATTTGTCGGAATGATAGCTCAAGCGTTGGTTATATTATCCATTGTATTAAGCAAACTGCTCCATACTCCTGTTTGAATGCCCTTATGGTCCTCATCTGTTCTTCTTTCCACAAGAAATTTAGGGGCATATTTCCAACAACTAGCGATAATTTGTGTCTCTAACTTGTTTAGAGACAAAAATTATCGCCGCACATCGGCGATTTTTATCGCAGATAAACCTTGCTATTAGCAAGGTTCATCGCAAATGCGATAAAAAACGGCCGCAATGCATGAATATCGCTGAAAAGTCAGTGATATTCATGCATTATCGAGCAAATGCTCTTAGCCATGTTATCCACCTCCCATTGGATAACATGGCTAAGAACTGCTCAGGGCAGGTGTTAGCTTTTGGAGATATTCGTGCTTAGCGCGAATATCTCCAAAAGTTGGTAATAGGAGATAGCGATGTTAGCGACTGTTTTCAGTCGCTAACATCTTGGCACGCCCACTTTGCATATCATTAGTGATAAATATCACTGACATGCAAAGCGGGGCCCTAGATGGTCGCTATCTCCTATTAGCTGTCACTAACTGGTGTTAGCGACAGCTTGGTAATAGGGAGATAATTTTATCTCCGCTTTCTTGGCTTTTAAAGCCAAAAAAGCGGAGATAAACCCCCTTGATATTATGCCCCCATGTGTCATATGTGGCTAATAAGGAGAGATCAGCTGAATTGAGAGGATTATTTATAGAATAAGCGTTCTCTGATTCATTTGTCGATTTTGTACATTTATTCTCTGCCACCTCAGGATTCATTGCTGGTTTTAAAGCAGAACTGCATCTCCCTATTGTTGAAATTAAACTAAAAGGATCAGGTTCAGTTTCTGAATCTTCAAACTTAACATTATTTCCGGACTCAAGTTGTAACTAATCTGATCCCTATTATAATTAGGTAGGGCTAGATTTCTTGGTGATTGAATGGAGGATGAAAAAAATACATCATCTATTGAATGTGACCCTATACCTGATGACATACTTATCACAGAATTATCCTCCATCCAATGCACTTCATCAGGTAATTCACCATCTTTCTAATCATTTACCAAGGATTTCTCTGATCCATTTCCAGCCTTAGGGGCCCATTAGGATGACGGGCGGACTTTGTCCGCCCGTCATCCTACCGGTGATTGGGACCGCCCGCCATAAGGGCGGGGGTACCGTGGGGGCTATTAGGATGTGCCTGCCACAGTGGCAGGCACATCCTGTAGTTGTAGCATTGTGGCGGGCGGTGCACTCTGCACCGTCTGCCACAATGCAAAAAAATGCATTTTCACATTTGCATATGCAAAGCGGCAGTCACCGCCCGGTGCCTGCCGCTTTGTATATGCAAATGAAGGGGGTACCATAGGTACCCCCCCTGTGCACCCCCACCTCGGCCTTCAACATGGGGGCCCGCTGGGGCCCCCAATGGCAACGACTGCCTGCCTTTCCGTGGCGGGATCGCCGCCGCGGAAAGGCACCTATAGCCACACATGCAAATATGGCTGGCGGTGTCTGATAGATACCGCCACCATATGAACCCTTTTCCGCCCCGGCCGCAAGGCGACCGGGGCGGAAAAGTGGCGGGCGGTGTTTGCCACCGCTGCGGTCCCCCCCGCCATTGTAATGTGGCGGGGGGAAAAGGGTGGCGGGCGGGCATTTCTGTCGGGCGGATCGCCACCGCCACCATGGCGGTGGCGATCCGCCTGACATCATAATGGAGCCCTTAGTTGCTACTTTTTCCATAGACCCACTATTAGTACCACTTGGCTTGGACATGGTAATCATAGAGCATGGAGCTTGAACTTGAGCTTTTACGACCAAAGAATAAGCACCAGGATGAGCACCAAGTACTTGATTCGGAGCCATATTATTAGTTACCTTAAAAAATGTTGAGAGCTAATTCCGGCAGTTGCCAAATCTGTCTTGGTAGATTCTTCCCCAGAGAGATGCATACAAATAGATGAATTTATTTTCAATTTTTTTATTACTTATTTCTGTTGTTGTTACGTCGTTAGTCATTTTTTTTGTTCCAAAAGATCTTTTCATTTCAATTACTTCCCCTGTAGAAAAGGAATCCATAATAGTTGACTGTAGGTTCTCATTAGGATGCTTTACATAATATACATTTATATCTGACAGACTGACTTTTGTGGATCAAGATGCAGATTTTGTTAATATATTTAGCTTTTCTCCAATTTGTTGGGCTGAAACTCCACCAGATACCTCAGAATTATCCTTAGCCATTTTCTTTTTCAGCTGCTTTTTGTGCTGTTGGAGCACTGCGCCATGCAGACGCCCAGATCTCATATTTCCCTGGTTATTTAACCCACTAAGTCAAATATTATATGGTTAATATTTAGTTCACAATACCAATCAAGTTGTAATTGCTTGCAATTTAAACACAATACATTTAAATGTTTAAATATTTAACTCTCACTTGCTCTATGTAGGTGAAGTTCCCTTAGAGTCCGGCCATTACAGTGAGGGGGGTACAACACTGGTCTCCATTGGATAAACCTCGGGTTGATCTGGGTCCACCGTAATACTCCTGGCTCACAAGCTACCAGAAACTAGCCAAGTAGCAGGTTTCACTGGGTTAAACATATAAGTGGAGGTTAAGCCCAACACCAGAAGTCTCTTCAGGAAATGTAGAAAAGTAAAATGCAGTGTCCGGTCTATGTTAATTGAAGCGCTGACAGTGCTCCTTTATTTCCTTCCAGCTTTTTCAGAGGCATAAATCTGCCTCCTTTTTTTTAATCTGACCTTGAGATTTTAGGAGCATGAAAATAAATCACACTTCAGGAGTACAGATTCCGTGAAATTAATATCCCGCTACTTAGTTGCTGATTGATATAAATATCTGTAATCCAATGAAATTGCAGATGATAATCTATTTATATAAGGTACAACGAAGGAGCGAACCCAACCAGCGCAGCCGGGGAAACCGTCACACTCAAACGGCCACCCACGAATGCCGGGATCAAGAATCACGCACATAGCCCCATCCACAAGCCCAACCAATCTGCGAGCCGGAACAGAGAGAATGGCTTATGTGAGTATTACATATCCCTCTTCCTCCAAAAACAAATGAAGGAAAATTTATAAAAATACATAGCAATGGCATAAGTGCAAAGACATAACCTAAGAACATCTATGATGTAAGTTATATAATTAAGAAAATTAATAATGCAAATATAACACTTAACAAAAGAAGAAGCATATAACCCACTCCCTACCTACAGTAACATAAAAACATAAAAACGAATCATATGAAATCTTTGAAATAAGCAGGTACTCTCTGTTCACAAACTGGTTTGCCATTACCACCACTAAAAGGAACATCATTAGAAGCATGCGGTTGATGTAAATGTTGTTTGTGTTGCTTCTGGTACAAAGCAACCCTTCTGTTGTTCCATGATTGGCCATTCTGTAATTTTACAAACTTTTCACCAACAGACTCCACACAGAAAGGCCCTCTGAATTTGTTAAAACCTCAGTGTATACCACCAGGTTTGACCTTTACCAAGTCTCCTTGACACACACGCTGTTACCTTTAAGAATATCTGAGTGATGCCTATATGGAGAATTGTCCACCTGACGCTTGAGCAACCAATTGGGAACCAACTTTGTACCAGCTAATCTAACCCTCATAAGTTCAAAAGGAGATTTTGTCATTCCTTGATGCACTGTAGTGCAGTAGGCCCACAACATTCCTTTTATCTCAAGTTGCACAGAGGACTTGGCCACCACAGCCAACTGCATCGTGCCTTTTACAAGTCTGTTAACTCTATCACATAACCCATTTCCCCTGGGATTATATAATGACATATGTGAATTATTTAAGCCAATGCCCTCAAAATAGTGCTCCATCTCCTTTGATGTGAGTTATGTGCCATTATCTGAAAGGAGAACTGCTGGTACACCTTCCCTACGAAATACCTCACTGAGAATTTTGATAGTGGATTGTGTGTTAATGTTTCTCATGAACGCAACCTCCACCCACCTGGAAGCAGAATCCACCAGGACCAAAGCACTTCTCTCATTGTCATGTAATTCGTTGAAATGCCCAATGAAGTCCATACAAACCTTTTGCCAAATACCCTCCTCACCCACAACATGTTGAGGTGAAATGGGTTTGTCTAGACCAACACGCAACCGTGTCTCAGATTCCTTACAGGGTTCACATTTTTCTATCCACTCCTTGACTTGGGCATCCATTCCTGGCCATCAAAATGTATCCTTGAGCCTTCTGGCAGTTTACGTTTGGCCCGGATGGCCCTCATGAGCCAAGGCAATCCCCCGAGTCCTCAATGACTCAGGAGGAATGTATTTCTCACAACAACATGGTCGCCTCATGTAGAGATTTGGTCCTGCAACTGTACAAAGGGTCTGAGACTAGGTGATACTGTGCTCTCTCTATATACACCTTCTCTAGCCATCCTGATTACACCAGTCATAGTTTTATCGTTGAGCATGGCTTCCACCCAGTCCTCTTGGAAAATAGCTCAACCTAGATCCTTAGTAAGGTCTTCCAAACTAGCCACAATACTCTCTGTGACAAGTTCCGCACTAACCGATTTTACATCAGACAGTGGGGACAATCAATCCGCGACATTGTTGCGCCAACCAGGTATATACTCAACTTTGCACACTGACAGCTAAATAAGCTAGTCTGCCAGAACAGTTGTGTATATCCCATTTGGCCCTACAATTTTCAATAACGGCTTATGATCTGTGTGAAAACAACAACCCACAAAAAGACTTTGAAATACCTTGGGCTCCATGCTGCCGCTAATGCCTCCCGCTCGATGACCGAGTAGTTTCTTTTGGCATCCGATAGTGAGCGAGACGCAAAAGCAATCAACTTTTCTTGTCCAGCATGTTTTTGGGTTAGTACAGCACCAATGCCCACAGCACTGGCGTCCACAGTCAGCACAGTAGGCAAGTGCGGGAGGAACCCAGTTAAGAGACTAGCATTGACAATATCATTCTTATCCAAATCAAATGCTTTTTGCTGCTCAACACCCCACAGAAACGTTTTGCTTTTTCTCAACAGTTCTCTTAACGGTTCCCCCTCACATGCAAAGCTTTTGACAAATTTAGCATAGTATTCGACCACGCTCATAAAAGATTTTAACTAATCGTTGTTATCTGGAACTTTTACATTCACTATAGCACTGACCAAATCATGTTTAGGATGAATGCCCTTTTGGTGGCACGATGACCTAGATAGTCCACTTCCTCAACAGCAAAAACATACTTGTTCTTGCGTAGTGTCAAGCCAGCCGAGGATAAACGAGTTAAGACTTGATCCAGGATCAAATTGTGATCTTTTGCATTCATACCATAAATCAAAATGTCATCTTGAAATACGACCATTCGATTAATACCCTTGAAAATCTACGTCATGATGCGTTGAAATGCACTGGCAGCAGAGCACAGCCCAAAAGGAAGCTTCTTGAATTGATATGTACCATCAATTGTTATAAAAGAAGTGTACTTCTTGGAGTTCGGTTGAAGCTTAACTTGATGGTACGTGCTGCGTAAATCTAACTTTGAGACTACTATGCCTCCTGCCAAGCTCAGAATAATCTCATTAATATTGTGGAGTGAAAAACTATCCATGACAACAGCCTTGTTCAAGCTCCTCAAGTCCACACAGAAATGAAGAAAACCATCCTGTTTCTGCGTGATAACCACCGGAGATATCCACTCTGCAGCCTCCACCGGTGCTATGATGTCCTCCTCAAGCATTTGCTTAATGATATCTTTTACTTGAGATCTTGCAACCAACAGTATCCTTCGAGCAAAATGTTTCCCAGGAATTGCATCTTTGTAACCACTATTTCATTTTGAAAACCTACTGCCTCCCCCAAAACAGTGCCAAAAACTTTAGCATGTGTTTGTAGAATATTTTGGACAACATCATCATCTATGCACATTACAGGTTGGTCAGCCCTGGGGTCTACTCTGATATTAAGGTCGTACTGGTAAAGCCACCCTAGAAACGCTGGACCCTCAGGTGCTACATAAACTTTGCCTTTGGTAGATCTGCTCTCAAAGGTAATATGTGCATGGAAATACCTAAAACACCAACACTGGGACCTTGGTAGCCCTTCAAAATGATATCTGAAGGTATCCAGCTGGCATCTTGACAGGAAGAGTCATATAACATATTTGGGATAATGGTGTACAACGAGCCAGTGTCCACCATTAACGACAAAACTTGTCCATTGACACAAAAATTAGCCTTCGGGCGAGTCAAACTTTTCCCTTTATCCATAAGACCCTCCTCATCACCACTACCACCATAACAGAAATATCAAGATCATATCCATCTTCCTCATCTGTCACTGCAACTTTCTTGCTGCTAGTTTTGCACATACAGGAGTAATGTCCCTTTTTCCCACACTTAAGACATTCTTTGCCCAAATTGGATAAAAAACTGTACTGGCAGATTAGCTCGTTTAGCTGTCAGTGTGCAAGATCTGGTGTCACACCCTCGTCGCCAAAACGAAATAAATATCTGTAATCCAGTGAAGTTGCAGATGATAATCTATTTATTTAACGTACAACGCAGGAGCGAACCCTACCAGCACAGCTGGGGAAACCGTCACACTCAAACAACCACCCACGGAATGCCAGGCTCGAGAAGCACGCACGTAGCCCCGTCAACGAACCCAAGCAATCCGCGAGCTGGAACAGAGAGCGCAGCATATGTAAGTATTACAACAATCCTAGAATTAAGTTATTTTCACACAAAACAAAGACGGACAGCCTCTGCTCGAAGTGTGTCTTTACGAGGCAATTATCAAAAACAGAATCTCTAAGCCTTGAGAGGTTCTAACTAAACAAAGAGAGGCAGGAAGCCTCGGAGTTCATCGTTTAGTTAAGCTAAGAAAAATTTAGGAAAATCGCTGACCTGTGCGCCGAGGAAGGGATAAAAATTGCAAGGCAGGCAGCCTCTGGCGTCAGCGCTTCCACACACTGAAAAGAGGAAACCGGCTTTGCAGGTTTGATGTCAGCTGTGCATAATGAGAAGAAAGAAAGAGGCAGCCAGTCTCACTCGATAGCTCTAGTACGTCCTTACTGGAAACATGATATCCACAATTTTCTTAAAAGCAAATAAACTGTAGTCACAGCGCAATGTAGATTAGACTCTCGACGAGGGCACCAGATTAAACCTCATGAGTCTTTAGGGAATTCTACAGACGCCGCACTGAATCAAAAAATGGCTTTCAAAATAAAACAGGAAGTTCCACCCCCCCCAAAAAAGCACACCTCCTGTTCTGAAAAAATTTCCTTAACGCATACTTAATGTCATGATACACACCTGTCTTCGCAAGAAAAATGTATTTTCACCAAGAAAAGCCACCACTTTTACAGATACCAGCATGAGGTTTGAAATAATCAGCCTCATATTACGAAACAATCATTTACTCCTTGCCAACATACAGCATTCACAGTGTGAGAATCTTTTGTTTTGCTCATACTTACACACACTTCTCTTGTTCAGCACGTTGACATTGTCTTGGACCTCACTGCACTTGACGCACTTTGCCACTTACACATGTGATTTGCCCCCTAATCTATCCACTGTCTCACCCTTTCACCCATCCATCAATGTATACATGTATCCATCTATTCAACAAATGACTCATTCTTATATTCACATATACTTGCACACAAATTTGCCAATCATTGTAGTACTTTTGCCTGTTAAAAAGCCATACCAATTGGAAAGGGGCGACCACTCGGTCCCCCCGAACGTATGGTTGGGTGTCCCGATCCTCCCGGGAAACCATTTTGGGCGGGGGGCGTGTCTCGGCTGGTATGCCCGAAGCGGTGTAGCCGGGGCGCGCCTTTTCCCGCCCAAGAGGGGTTGTCCTAGACACCTACACCGATGACCACGCCCAGTAGGCGTACCGGAGGAGGGTACACGCCCTCCCGCAGAAGAATAAATAGAGCGGGAATCCGAAGAAGCGTCCTCTTGTTCCTGTATTCTGAAGGCTGCACCCACTCGTTGCTCCTGAGCCCTCGACGGAACAAGCAGCAATTTTGAGAACTTATAATTCTTGTGTTTCTCTTTCAGTTACTCGAAGGCGAAGAGTCCAGGACCTCGTTGATCGTCTAGGAGCCGATAATCGAAACCATGGCTGGCAGGAAAGCGGGAAAGGGTTCCGAGACGGATAAGGTGCTCCGCCTGTTGGTGAACCGAATGGCTTGCATGGAGCGGAAACTCGGACAAGTCCCGTCGATCGGTCGAGATTTGGCGGACGTCAAAAAACAACTGGCTGCACTGAACAATCCTGGTAACCCTAAGAAGGTAATAGGCCCGGCCTTGCCGGGAATCGTCCCCGAAGGTAGAGGGAAGCGGGTCAAGAAGAGGGCGGTTTCAGGGGAGGTTCCGGTCCCAGAGTTACCCCCGGCCACCCCTGTCACACCGGCAGACAACCCGGTACCAATCCCAGACGCGGGGCAGCCAATCCCGGTAGTGATTACCCCCGCTACCGATGAAGATATGCCTCCTGAATTGGCCACCCAGTTGGCCGCATGGCTCAATAAAAAGGCAGGGGGTGCCAAGGCGCCCGGAGACACGGCCGAAGAGGCCAAGCTACTAATCGAGCAATTGCGGCAGTCGCGAGATGCCGCAAAGGTGAATCTTCCTCTTGTTTCCCCACAGGTAACACCGGTAGGACCTGCAGTTGGACTTGAGAAAACGGCGGGAACAACGACGGAACCGGGTAAGCTCGCTTTGCCAATGGCAGGGGAGGGCTCATTACCCTCAAGGCGGGAGAGGGTGGCACAGCACATCCCTATGGCCACAAAAGAGTTAATATGGAGAGACAAATATATCAATATGTTTTCATTATTAACTGACCATCGCGAGATGGAATATGCTAAAACCCAGAAAGATTTGTGGCACCCGAGTGTGTGGCGCGCAAAGATGGCGGAATTCAGGGTGGATGAAACGATAACGAATTGGGCGAAGGCCTTTGCAATATTTACTGCAGTTCTGGGGGAACGTAAACCTGAGGTGTTAACTGAACTGTCTTGCTATCAAACTCGTATTATGGATTTTTATGCAATGTATGAGGGAGAGGAATGGAAAGGTTATGACATGAAATTCCGAAAAGCGAAAGAATATGATGCCTCTCTGACATGGGATTGCCTCGACTCGATCTCATGGCATAAGCAGCTCCTGCCGGGGGCGACAGGTACACCCTCGCCGGGCGGGAGTAGGTCGGGGGTCTTCCGCCAAAAACCCGTGGTGCCCTTTCGAGCAGGCGCCGGTGGCGATCACCAGCCGAAAACCGGCGGGAATGGCGGCAAGCGGGGGGTCTGTTGGGGCTTCAATCGAGGCAACTGTAACAGACCGCAAGGGACATGTAGATTCAAGCATGTGTGTGCGGGCTGTGGGAATTCCTCACACCCGGAGAGTTCATGTAGATGGAAAAATAACGGGGCGGGAGGAAAGGGAGGGTCCAAGCAGGAGTAAGATAGAACGTTGTGACCGGTTGCCTACACCCGTTGATCTCATGGCTATGACTCCTTGGTTAAACAAATACCCTGATCATGTCTCCGCTGGGGTGTTGAGGAAGGGATTCTTGTACGGCTTCCACATCCCGGCGGGGGATTTTCGAGGGGACTCCTTTTGTAAAAACCAGTTATCGGCGCAACATAATCCAAGTGTGGTAGAGAGAAAAATTGCAAAAGAAGTCAGCTTAGGGCGGGTGGCCGGGCCTTTTTATCATCCACCGGTGGCGGATTTCATCTGTTCCCCGTTAGGGGTTGTCCCGAAGAAAGACCCAGGGGAGTTTAGGCTTATTCACAACCTGTCTGCTCCAAGGGGTTCCTCAGTGAACGAGGCCATTGACCCAGAAGTCTGTTCGGTACGGTACGCATCGTACGATGAGGCCGTGGCCATATTGAATCGCCTGGGCCCCGGGGCGCTGATGGCGAAATCAGATATCGAGTCGGCATTCCGGTTGCTCCCGGTACACCTGCAGGATCAGCGCTTGCTAGGTTTTGCATTCCAAGGGAGTTATTACATGGATAAATACATGCCTATGGGTTGCTCCATCTCTTGTGCCTATTTTGAAATGTTCAGTTGTTTTTTAGAGTGGGCATTCACCGAGGCCACAGGGCATTGGCATGTCATGCATTATCTCGATGACCTCCTGTTTTTGGGAGCAGCCGGCGATACGAAATATGCGCAGGCGCTGCACGACTTCTGCATCCTCATGAGGGAGTTTGGAGTACCACTGGCACCAGGTAAGACGGTTGGGCCATCTACTTCACTGGAGTTTCTGGGAATTGAGCTCGATTCTGTGGAGGGATGTTTCCGTTTGCCGATGGCGAAGGTGGCCAAGTTTAGGGCTTCCTTGAAGCTATGCCTTGAGAAAGAGAAAGTGACCCTGCACCAATTGCAGCAAACAGTGGGTCAGCTTAACTTTGCCTTGAGAGTGATACCAATGGCCCGCCCCTTCTCACGCTCTATTGCACAAGCTATGGGTGGTCTCAAAGAAGGACACCACCGTACGAGACTGTCTGCAGAGGTTCGCCAGGATATGCGCATTTGGTTGGCATTTCTGGTGGACTTCAACGGTCGAGTAGTGTGGAACAAGCCGCCAGCGTCTTCAGATGAGCTAGGTCAGTGGACTGACTCGTCGGGGAGCGTGGGATTTGGCGCCATTTTTGGTAATCGATGGTCGGCGCAAACATGGCCGGCGTGGTGGCACTCCAGCGGTCTCACAAGTAACATCGGGTTCCTGGAGCTATTCCCCATTTTGGTTGCTCTGATGGCATGGCCAGACGATTTCAGAGACCGCTCAGTGGTGTTTTGGTCTGATAATATGACTGTTGTTGAATGCATTAACCAACAGGCAGCACGCTGCAAATGGATCTTGAGATTGTTGAAAGAAGTTGTGCTGCTTTGCATGAGACTGAATGTACAGTTTAGGGCAAAACATGTGCCGGGTGTAATGAATCATGCGGCTGATGCACTCTCTCATTCACATATGCAGGCGTTCAGGGGTTATCTACCTACAGCGGACCTAGTGGCGGCACCATTCCCCGAAGCACTTTGGCGAATCGGTGCCCCGGATTACAAGACCTCGTGGCAGCAAGCTTAGCCCCCAGGACAAGGAAGGCATACGAAGGAGCATTTCGTTCCTATTGCACGTTTTTGGGTCCGACAGGGAATCAGAGCTGGGGTCAGGAGGAATCCTTCCTGGGGTTCCTGGTAGCACTGCACAGGGAAGGCCGATCAGCGGCAACGGCCAATAGGCACAGGGCGGCCGTGTCATTCATGGCGCAGGTGCATGGCATAAAAGACCCGAGTTCCTTTTTGGTGAAAAAAGCCCTTCGCGGCTGGCAGCGCCTTGAGGGTCGCAAGCAAGACGAAAGGCGCCCGATTGGCTTAGATAGGTTGTCCCTACTCATAGCGAAACTGGATGAAACATGCTCCTCCCAATTCGAAGCAGTTCTGTTCCGGGCAGCGTTCGCATTAGCATTCCATGGGGCTATGTGGGTGAGCGAACTGGTCGCAAGGAATAAGAAAGACGTTGAGGGAGGCTTGTGCAGGGATCACGTACAAATTAGGGGTGATTCGATGGTGGTCACGATAGCCAGGTCCAAGACCGACCAAGGGGCTATGGGAAATAGTGTTATTGTGCAGCGCATGCGAGGGTCCCCCACGTGCCCGATAATGTGTATAGAGGAATACTTGGCACTGAGGGCGGCTACATGGGGGGGGGGAGTTTGCTGAGGCACAAGGATGGCACCCCACTGACGAGGTTTCAGTTCCAGAGGGTGCTAGCGCTGACAATCGCTGCGGCGGGCATGGACCCGTGCGATTTTGGGACCCACTCCTTTAGGATAGGGGCTGCTACTGAGGCTACAGCCAGGGGTCAGAGTGCGGACGAAGTGAAACAGTTGGGGCGATGGCCCTCGAATTGCTTCAAAAGGTATGTGCGATTGCACATGTTGTAAAGTTCAATTGACATGCACTCACGCTTCTTGTCTTTTGTTTTAATTACAGTTTCGCGAGCCTGTCACGCGGGGCGGAATTTGCAGTCGACCCAGTACCAGGAGACCAGCGGTCATGGGCCACTGTCTAGAGAGAGAGTGGTATGGGTCGTGGGCCACTCATACGTGAGGCGCGCCGGGGACGTATTCAAAGCAGGTGACGCGATTCACGCAGCTGGGGAATACGGGTACAGAGTGGCCTTCCATGGGAAGGGCGGGCTCTGTTTTGACCAATTCGAGTCATTTGTTGAGGGTCTTTTCGGGTGGCAAAGGTCACCGCCATCTGTAGTCATAGTACACCTGGGGGGCAATGACTTGGTGACACTGGGTAGACGTGTGTTGTTTGAACAAGTTTTGTCTGCTGTTAGCTGGTTGGCGAAAAGAATCCCGGGGTGCACAATTGCCTGGTCCCACATGATTCCCAGGAAGGTGTGGCAGGGGGGCCTTTCGGTGTCAGCACTGAACCATTCGGTGAAGAGGGTAAACAATAAAATTGGTAGATTGTTTCGCTCAGCGCAGTTGCATAGCATTCCTCATGGGTGTATTCGGGGTGATCACATGTATCTGAATGATGGGGTTCACCTGTCCCGGGAGGGGAATGATTTACTCATAGGAGACTTCATAGCATGGCTAAGTGGTTTGAGGAAGCATGACCTTTAGGAGGAGTTGGGGGGGGCCAGATAGTCGGTCAACTATCCGGCCTGTGGCGGTAAGGTCATGATCAGTGAGCAGTAATTTCTAGGTCCCTAGAGGGGGGGCGCCACCCAGAATCGATGGGAGCGCCCGGGGGGAGGCGGCCATTGGCCCCTCCCACGGGGAGGCGGCACCCACTAAGGATGGGTCGCCTAAGGGGAGACGGCCATAGGCCACTCCCAGGGGAGGAGGCAGCTATATGCCCCTCCTACTAATTTCCCGGGGGCCGGATATCCGCGACGGCGGATAGAGAGTGTGGGGATGGGGGGGAGTCCACGCTGTCCTTCTTACAGATACCTCACACGGGAACTCGGACGACCTTTAAGATGGCGTCGAGTGGAAAGGGGGCCCCCACCACGACAAGGGAAATTACAGTTGGCGATGAGGGTAGAGTCCTCTGCGCATGCGCCACTCACACCGTGAGGGCGAGAGTTTTGGTAGTAGGGATCTGACACCGGTTAAGACCTTGCCGTTGGCCCTTAATGTTAGGATGTACAACTTTAATTTTGAATGTATGCATTTGCAGGATGTTAGACTCGGCTAGGAAACCTTTGTATTAGAGATCTGTTAAGGTTAGCCAAAGAACATGTCTTCATCGAAATGTAATAAATGTAAATTGTACATGACTATGAAACTTTTATTTAATGTTTTAAATTTTGTTTCATATTTTAATAAATACGGCCGGGAGGGTGACTCCCTCCCGCCTTCCAAAAGTTCAAACCTGCGTCCGACTTCCCATCCTTGGGGATTGTGTTGGGAGGGGGTGACGGGCATCCCGGCCATATGGAAAGGGGCGACCACTCGGTCCCCCGAACGTATGGTTGGGTGTCCCGATCCTCCCGGGAAACCATTTTGGGCGGGGGGCGTGTCTCGGCTGGTATGCCCGAAGCGGCGTAGCCGGGGCGCGCCTTTTCCCGCCCTAGAGGGGTTGTCCTAGACACCTACACCGATGACCACGCCCAGTAGGCGTACCGGAGGAGGGTACACGCCCTCCCGCAGAAGAATAAATAGAGCGGGAATCCGAAGAAGCGTCCTCTTGTTCCTGTATTCTGAAGGCTGCACCCACTCGTTGCTCGTGAGCCCTCGACGGAACAAGCAGCAATTTTGACCCACCCACCAGCCCCTTATGGCAACGTTTGTTTTGTAATAAAGTTTGCTGAGTTAGGCCCTTTTTCCCTTTGTAGAAAAGTAAAGGAATGTTTAGGTAAGGATGTGACTGCTGTCTGTGGGATACTGTTTTTCTTTCTTTTAGGAGTAAACAGTCTTGATACAATTAGGCATGCTGAATTTTTCCTTCCTTAGTAGGTGAACAACTGTCTTATTTATTTTGGTCGGGCGGTAAGGTCATGATCGGTGAGCTGTAATTTCTAGGTCCCTAGAGGGGGGGCGCCACCCAGAATCGATGGGAGCGCCCGGTGGGGAGGCGGCCATTGGCCCCTCCCACGGGGAGGCGGCACCCACTAAGGATGGGTCGCCTAAGGGGAGACGGCCATAGGCCCCTCCCAGGGGAGGAGGCGGCTATATGCCCCTCCTACTAATTTCCCGGGGGCCGGATATCCGCGACGGCGAATAGAGAGTGTGGGGATGGGGGGGAGTCCACGCTGTCCTTCCTACAGATACCTCACATGGGAACTCGGACGACCTTTAAGATGGCGTCGAGTGGAAAGGGGGCCCCCACCACGACAAGGGAAATTACAGTTGGCGATGAGGCTCGAGTCCTCTGCGCATGCGCCACTCACACCGTGAGGGCGAGAGTTTTGGTAGTAGGGATCTGACACCGGTTAAGACCTTGCCGTTGGCCCTTAATGTTAGGATGTACAATTTTAATTTTGAATGTATGCATTTGCAGGACATTAGACTCGGCTAGGAAACCTTTGTATTAGAGATCTGTTAAGGTTAGCCAAAGAACATGTCTTCATCGAAATGTAATAAATGTAAAATTGTACATGACTATGAAACTTTTATTTAATGTTTTAAATTTTGTTTCATATTTTAATAAATACGGCCGGGAGGGTGACTCCCTCCCGCCTTCCAAAAGTTCAAACCTGCGTCCGACTTCCCATCCTTGGGGATTGCGTTGGGAGGGGGTGACGGGCATCCCGGCCATATGACTTTGCTAGTGCTTTTGTTGAAAGCAAAGTTCCATCTTGGAACGGTTACGAATGCTAAAGTATTCTAAATTCATTCAACGTTAGCCACCCATGACGGCAGCCATGGTTGAATGGTTTTTGCTTTATTTTTATTAATAATAAAAAATGTGATGGCCATTTACACAGCAGTAGCATGGCTAATAGCTGCACGGGAGGCCAGTAAGAGCCAGACTTATTGGCTTTGCCAGTTCTTGTTTCTCAGAAACATCCACTTTCTTACAGGCCTGCAGCTTCCAAGTCCAATACATAATATATATTATTATTAGCACAACTTAGGGGCATTTTTACCAGGAAATGGTGCATTGTGGTGCTGCGAGCAATTCTGCAGCACTACTCCATTTCAAAAACCCAAATATGCTCCGTATTTACAAGAATACAGTGCACCCCTGTGTTTTCTCTGCTAAAAATAGCTGCCTAGCACCAGTACAGACACCAATAATCCTTTGTGCAAGGGCATCTGCATTGAAGGAATGATTCCCTGCAACACAAATACCCTTGCACCATAATACAAGGGTGCCCACGTTGTGGGAAATGATTGTTTATGTGCACAATGAAACACTTTCCTTCACATAAACAATCTTTAAAAGGATTTGCACTATCTATGTGTGCTGCAGAGAGGAGAAATAAAGTATGTCTCCTAGTTGTGCCATCTAATGCCTGATTTTGAATGGTATTAGTTTTTGGTACTGCCTCAGATGTACACATCTTTGTACATCTGGGGCAGCGTCAAAAAGCAATGGGTGAAGCGGTGGAACACCCATTTCAAACCCCTTTCTCACAGATTTATGCATGAAAGGGTAACATATTTGCAAAGCGGCATTAAGCCACGTAAAGTAGCTTAATGACACTTTGTATATATGGAGCCGGGCATTGCTCCACCGAAACATCAGAAAGTGACGTTCTGGTGGTGCAATCCCCTTGTAAATAAGACCCTTCATATTTTTGCTCTGGCATTAGCCAAGACCCTTTCCTTTTCCCCAAAATATATTTAAAAAAACATACACATACATACATAAAGGGGCTTTTAGTCAGCCCTCTACATCCATTGGGCTGTTGCAGTGGCATTCACAATGTGTTTCTGCCCACTACAGTATGCAGCATAGTGCAGCGGGCCAGTCCACTCCACCCATTGTGTCCCCTCGTTCTGTGTAATGGAATTTTGCCTGTGCACAATGTGCATATATGCTAGAAGATTCCGCTTTAATGCCAGCAAATGGTCATATTGTGTATTTATTTTTAAAATAATTTTGTCCTTCCTTTTAAGAAACTTTTATTTTTTGTATTGTTTTGCAAGGGTCTGGCTGTTCCCGAGTCACTGCCACCGGGAACTCTCTGCAGCATGCAGGAAACAACACCCAACACATGCACTGACAGGGATACCTATTTTTAAATCGGAAACCATTCCAAGATGGCCACCAGTACCTCTGCGTAGCTGCACATGCAGTGACAGTCACTTTTGAATTGTTGTTCTTATACTCTTCTCTATTGCTATTCTTATATGAGGAAGGAAGAAACAAATGTATAGAAAAGAAGAAAGTATGATGCTAATAAGTATGCACTTTCATGGCAATCCCTTGTATCCTGTTCACAAAGACAGGTGCCTTTGACTTTTTTTTAACAAGATCAATATGTTCAGTTATGCAGCTGAACCTGTTGTGCATATATAATGTATATCTATTTAAAATTCTGTCCTGGCTGTCTTCCTGACATACAGGGGGCCTCCATGGCATGGATTCTGGTCGAGACACTAAGGCATCTGGGGGAAATAGTAGACAGGTGTCCTACACATCCATTTCAAGCTCTCCACCTCTCTCCACCTAAGCATGTTCCGTCGATATAGTGAATTGTAGGGACACCCTTCAGTGTGCAGTGAGGTGGGAAATCCCTGCTTTGGTCTCAACCACCATGTAGTCTCAAAAGGGGAGTCTGCCTTGTCCCTCAATGCTCAAATCATGACTGGTGTAAATCTATCTGTAGTTTTTGAGATTCATAGTCACTTCTTTTTACACATTGTCTTACATTTCGAAGGAAAACATGCATCGAAAGTCTATAGGTAATAACAGTTGCTCTACAATTCTGTGTTCCCCTAAGTCTCCCGATAAAAGTGATACTTCACTTCATGTGGGTAGGCCTGGTGCCAGCAACAGGAAAACGCAATCTGTACACTCCACATTTTTACAGTGAAAAGAGACCCTTTTTTGCAAAGTGCCTAGCTGTGGATTTTGAACCCCAGCTCAGCTGGTACCTAGGGAAACCTAGCTAATCTATACATTTCTCAAAACTAGACCCCAAGACTAATCCAGGTTTGGGTGATTTGAGTGGCTCTCACCAGGTTCTGTTAACCAGAATCCCTTGCAAACCTCAAACTTTGTAAACAAAAAACACATTTTTCTCACATTTCGTTGATGAAAAGTTCTGGAATCTGCGTGGGTTCACAAAATTCCACCCACCCCTCATTCCCCAGTCTTCTGATAAAAATGGTACCTCACTTGTGTGGGTAGGCCTACTGCCCACAGCAGGAAACAGGCCGAACAGCAACTTGGACACACCACATTTTTACAGTGACAACTGACCCTTTTTTCGAAGTGCCTAGTTGTGGATTTTGAACCCTAGCTCTGCCTGCACCTAGGGAAACCTAGAAAACATATACATCTTTCAAAACTAGACACAAAGGGAAATCCAGGATGGGGTGACTTGTGTGGTTCTCACCAGGTTCTGTTACCCAGAATCCCTTGCAAAACTCAAACTTTGTAAAAGAAAAACACATTTTTCTCACATTTCTGTGATGGAAAGTTCGGAATCTGCGTGGATCCACAAAGTTCCACCAACCTTGCATTCCCTGAAGTGTTCCGCTAAAAATGATACCTCGCTAATGTGGGTAGGCCTGTTAAAGATTGCAGGGATCGCTGTTAACATGAGCTGAAAGCCATGTTGTACTTGGCAGCCATTTTAGTTAGCCATGTGCTTGCCCTGTGCTTTCTCCCTCTTCCAGAGCCTTGCACAGGTTCAGAAAGGCCTAGCTGTCAGAATGCACCTGCTCCTAGTATAGAACTGTTAGGCTATTCTTGCTGATGTAAGGAGAAATGTCTCTTCTCCCACTTTGTTGAGCATGCACATTTTGTATACCCATATTAGTCAATTTGCATGCTGGTATGTGCCAGGACCTCCCTTTGGTTTTATGTTGACTAATATCACCTATGCACATAAAAGCCCCCTGTTCTCTTTATTCCTAAGACTGTCTCATACACTGGCCCACGGGGACTGTGTGACGCAAACTCCCTCATGTGAGGTCATTAAATACGTTTTCTTCTGTGCCAATCTCTTCTTTGTTGGTTTAAAAGGACAAGGTGTATCAGTGAACCCCTTAGGAGGTTTATATTTCTTCAAATGGCGCCCAGCGTGAGGCTCATCAGAGAAGCGGCTATCAAAGGGAGTGGTCTTGATGGGAGATAGGAATCTACTGGGGAGGACAGGACAGGAACCTACTAAGGAGGTACCCTGCACACGGACATTCTCTGTCTCTGCAGCCCAGTATATTTCTGGTCTTCCGGACTTGATCCTCCAAATATTTACCGCTCCTGACTGAGAACCGTTTTGGCTTGAGTATTCTAAAACGATGGTTAGGTCATTCAGAACTTGACAGTGAGAGGTTGGAGATTTGTGCTTGGAAAGGTCGGCGAGATGTGATTTGCTTTGGTTAGGCCAAAGATTTGGGAATTTGGAAATATATGAATTTCAATTTGTGTAGACAGGTAATGATGAGACTTTTCTCTAACTTTTGAATAATTTATAACAGCAGATATTTTGTTAAGTGACACTGCTGTATGATATTGTATATATTGCAGTATTTTTGGCATGTCTGTTTCAAGTGCACATCGTCGAATGTGTTGCTTTTTGGAGGTACCAGTATGGAATTTGAACGGAATCAGCCGGCTCCCCTAGAGGGGATACCTAAATAGGGTTAGGTATAAAAAACATATTTCTTCTTTGGTGACTCAGTACCTCATGAAATTAAAATATGTACATAAAAAAAGGATCCTGATTTGTGCACTTTCACTTTTATAAGTAGGGATATGCAGAGCACTTTTTAAGTGTTCTGCCAGCCCAAACTGGTAAATGTGGTGTATTTTGGCTTCTTCAAAATGGAATAGTCTTTGGGCTGTTTTGGTGCAGTTTTTTGTTGGACTACTTTTGAGAAGCTTTTCTTGTAAATATGACTTACAATTAGAATTTACAAACAGGTTGGTTTCAGTACAGTCTGTGGGCTGTCTTTTGTTTCTGTCCTAAGTGTTGATTTGTGGGTTAAATGTGTGTTTAAATGTCTATGTGGTTTGTGATTTGATATCGGTGGTACTTGTGTGAGTAAGTAGCGATTGCACTCTTTGTGTAAGAATGGCTAGCCTTAAGTGCGCTGTATTGTGTGTTCTGAGTGTATGACCCTCTTCTGAAAATGTCTGGATTGAGCTCAATGTATTTTTTTGTCATCATTCTGTTATGCTAAATGTCATTTAATTAATTACATATTAAATAAAAATCCAGAAATGAATTATATAACATATGCTAAATAGCTGCATGCTACTATTAAACTGACAGAGTAAGAAACTATACATGTGCAAATTGCCACAATGCTACAATAACATTAGAATTCACATTCAATAGGAATACAATGGACCTCAAAAAAACAAAATTGTGTGTTTTGCTATAATTAGGACTAAAATACAAAATGTTACAGCATTTTCCTTAGATACATTGTATTAGATATTAAAAGGCATTCACATCATCTGGGTGAATTGGTTGTTGCTGAACTAAACACAACATTACAGAACAATAGATTTGTGCTGGCTTGAAAGGCATGAGATTTTGACGCCGGCTGGTCACAGCCACAGCTGCGTCAATAGCACATGGCTATTCCTGACCGCAGGCCACAGAGGGTAAATGCTGAGTCAACTAGATTTTAAGTTAGTGTAAACTTAGTATAAAAGCCTGCATTACAGAACTGTTGATTTTAAAAGTTACAAAAGACAGTTTCATTGTTTTGGATAACAGAGAAAAGATTGAAAGTAGGGATTTTCTTTCTTAATGCCTTTTTACATAAGCACTACAAAAGGGGTTGATGGACGGAGTGTTTGAGCAAATCAAACACTCACCCCCAGTCTACTGATCTGGGTTTAATCCATTCTTTAGCTCACTCAGCCACCCCAAAACAGACATGGCCATATGCATATCAGTCTGACCCTGTGCCTCATGGGAACAGTCCAGCCCGAACTGCCAAGCCATGTCTTCCCTGGACCGGAAACAAGCATCCTGGGACCGGTTTCGGATTCATAATCCTCATCAGCCAGGCTATCTTAAATCCCGTGGCCAAGTGAGCAAGGGACCACGTCTGAGCATACCCTGCCAACTTAGGGCAAACAAAGCGATACAAAAGGGGATGATGGACAGAGCATTTGAGCAAATCAAACACTCACCCCCAGTCAACTGATCTGGGTTTAATCCATCACCATTCTTTAGCTCACTCAGCCACCCCAGTTCAGACATGGCCATATGCAAATCAATCAGACCCTGTGCCTTATGGGAACAGTCCAGCCCGAACTGCCAAGCCATGTCTTTCCTGGACCGGAAACAAGCATCCTGGGACCGGTTTCGGCTTCATAATCCTCATCAGCCAGACTATCTTGAATCCAGTGGCCAAGCGAGCATAAGCACAACCGTGGTTTTGATGTTAAATAATAACTGTCCTTTAAAAAGGGTTGCAGGCTTTTCATGTTTCAAGTAAGGCTTTTGGGCTTAGTGTTATAAATGAATACAGTGTAAGGCAAAAAGAAATGAAACTTGCTTTTTATTTGTGAAATCATCAAAAGGGTTGGTCTTATTAAAAAAAAAAAAGGGGGAATTTTGACAATATGAAAAAAAATGTTAATTAAAAATAAGTGCACTAAAAACGTTTTTTAATGTCTATACTGCCTAATAATCATACTGTGAACTCCTAGCATCAAAGTTGAATTTAAACAGTGCTGTACTGCAATGGGGGGCACTAAACGTGAAATGTTACTTTACCCAGGCGTATAAAACTCATTTTTATAAGGGTGTACCTTATACATTTCTGATCCCCATTCCTGGGATATGTAGGTGACACTCTGAGGAGGACTAATATTCATTTTTAAGTGCCCCAAAGTCGAAATTGGGCAAGATACACTGTTTAAAAGCAGTTCTGCCACTCAGAGCAGTTTTCAAACTGATCTTAGGCTTCAGTATATGCACATGTTTAAGTTTAACACAAATAGCTGACCTCGATACTGCTAAAAAAGCAAACCGCACACTGCTTACAAATGTAAATAAATATAAAAACCAGCAGAAGTTATTAAGCGTACCTCTAAATTACTGGAAAACCGGAATGGAACAGGACTGCCTTTCAGCTGTAATTCTTCATAGTTGCTTTGAATTGGAAAAGCCGCATGGAAAGCCTTGCACAAAATAGGACAGCTGGTTAGGGTTAAAGGTCGAGTTCTGCATTTAGCGCCTAGCAGGGCTCAAAGCAAGGTTTGCTTCGACACTTTGACCACTGAAACGTTTTGAAAGACAAGATGACAGTGCACGGAGAGAAAAATAACTTTTGCTTACTATTTTTGGCAAAAGCTATTTTTTGTGCATTCATATGAACAGAAGGAAATATAATGGTATATGTGAGCTCTGATTAAGAGTATAGCTCTTCCATGTATATAGCACTAATGCTTTTAGTTTGACGATTACTGTACAAGTGCTGGGACAAGGAGGCAATGGGATTGGGTTTGAATTCATTCACCCTCATGTTACAACTACTACAATTGCAAAAGGAAGTGGTGGTTGGTTATTACTGTTTTCTAGCTAGTTACATATGCTATTTACCTCCTATAAGTGTTTTTATGCCCAGCTGCCACAAGTAGATAGTGTCAACAGAAGTGAAACCTGTTTCAGGTTTCCTACTGTCGAAATAGGGGAAAGAGGTTAGCTCCTTTACAAATTAAGGTTAGGCAAATTTATGTTTTCTCTTTCTTTTCCTCAATCTTATTTGAGCCTGTCTAAGCTGTCTGAGAAACAGCCATGAGACATTTAATTGGCTATTCAGTAACACTGTTTTAAAATTGTTAGCATTAATAAAATGAATATATAAATATGCTATGTTACTGCCCATCCTGTCTGATGAAATTATGAAAGGATGAGTAGTCTAGATTGCTGTTCCCTTGTTTGACCTTTAAGGGGAACTATGGGGCATATTACCAACAACTAGCAATAATTATCGCTATGTTGGTTTAGCGGCGATTTTTTTATCGCCGCGCTGCCGCGATTTTTATCGCTTAGGAACCTTGCTATTATCAAGGTATATCTCCTAAGCGATTAAAATCGGCCGAAATGCATGAATATCGCTGAAAAGTCAGCGATATTCATGCATTACCGAGCTAATGCTCTTAGCCATGTTATCCACCTACCATTGGATAACATGGCTAAGAACTGCTTAGGGGAAGCGCGAATATCTCCAAAAGTTGGTAATAGGAGATAGCGATATTAGCGACTGTTTCCAGTCGCTGACATCTTGGCACGCCCACTTTGCATGTCATTAGTGATAAATATCACTGACATGCAAAGCGGGGTCCAAGATGGTCGCTATCTCCTACTAGCTGTCGCTAACTGGTGTTAGCGACAGCTAGGTAATAGGGAGATTATTTTTTCTCCGCTTTCTTGGCTTTTAAAGCCAAAAAAGTGGAGATAAACCCCCTTGATAATACCATTATTATTAGCTAGTCTGTGTAAATAAACTGACAGTCCTTATTAGAGCTGGTGTTGCATAGTCTGGATCGTAAAAAGTAGAAGGTAAGAAAGATGCCCATGTGATCCTCAGCAAATATTTTGAAAAGAAAATATTGTTTTATAGGAGTTTGTTTGTCACAACATGTTCTGCTGGAGAAATGTATGTATCCACTATATTGAAGTTTTTTTTAGTTCTTTATGTAATAAGAATCCCTGTTAAATAAGCAGCTTTAGATTTTCCTGCTGCACCTGTAACATGAGAGCATGGCCCTAAGCGTATAATATAGGTGCTTTTATTAAGATAAATCATTTTAGAAGTGTCTGCAGTCCTGTACAAGTAAAGTAAAGTCTATGAGTAAAAGTGTAGAACATTTCCTTTTTTCTTGAGGGCTTCAGATGAATAATATAGGAATACACAAATGTAAGGATTTGGAGTATGTCTGTATTGTTTTCCTCTTTTCCTCAGAATTTAGTAAATGAACACAGACTTGCTTAGCTGCTTCAAATAGAGTAATAGGTCAGGGGTTTTTACTCTCAGATAGATGAAGTGGTTCTTGGGTGCCTTGCTAATATATGGGGCGTCCCAAGACTAGGAAGTATTCTGGGACTATCCTCTCTGTTAATAGATTATTTGTATGCCTTGTCTAAAGACCTTTTGATCTGTCCACCAATAGATATTTGCTGCCTTACAACCATTGCTAGAGAGGCCCGGACATCAGATCCAGCCCGGGGAGTTAGAACCAGTCCAGCTTGAAGCCAAGGTGAAGGTAACCCGCACAGGCGTTGCTGGCAACTAAGACGTCAGTGAATGGCGGAAGCACTGGGATGTGAAGTGTTTACCCCTGCCACTGTCTTGAGCGAAATATGGGGTCACAAATCAGAGAGAGAAGTTGTGGATCATGTTTTTGATGCCCAGCTGAGAGTCACAGACCGACCAGAACAGCAAGGAGGCTTTTGCTTGAGGTGACCCCTTTTGAAACAAGGGTTGCTTCAGAGATCCCAGCATCCTGAATCCCGGTCCCAAAGTGAATGAAAAGTTTGCACCTTTGTTTGTTGATCAAGAGATACCTAGGCGCACTGGATATAATTAGTTGCCCCAACAAAAGAGCAGTGCGCCAACAGAGCAATACAGGAGTTTAGGGTACAGGTGCTGTGTCTTTGGTGCCGGTTAGATTGGAATGAAGAAAACTGGTGCACTGCCTGAGACACTGGACAGGGTCGTTGAAAGACTTTTTCTTCTTAAACTGGGCCGCGATTCCTGATTTGCGAGTTGTGCAGCTCCACTGAGGGAACAGCAAGAGCCTGCCTAACAGGCTCAAACGGACACAGGGAGAAGACTCGCCTCTGGCTGGTTGTACAGTGGCTTCAATTTCCCAAGGACTTCTTTTTGTTAGCAATGTTTCTCTTCCCTCCTCCTAAAAGTATATTAATGAATACTCTAGCCCTCATAAAAGGAACACTGGAAAAGTCTATTGAAAATGTTTTTACAAAGAATTGGACTAGGTGGTTCTAGGATTTGCTTTTTGCTTAGGACTAGAAAAATATTGATAATTCTGTTTGTGATTATAGTCATTATTCTCTCCTGCTATCTGTATGACCCAATGCTCTGTTCCCTTTGTACTCCTGCTTATACCTTATATATACCCGCTTAATGAAATATTTAGAATGGAAAATGCCCATCTAGCAATGGATTTATGAAAATAAATGCCCATCTAGCAATGGATTTATGAAAATAAATGTGCAAAGTATTTTCTATGTTCCTACTAGATCATTGGAATGTCTTTAGCTCATGCTAAAAGGACTATCTGTTAAAGATTGCTGGGATCTCTGTTAGCATGAGCTGAAAACCATTTTGTACTTGGCAGTCATTTTAGTTAGCCATATGCTTTCCATGTGTTTTCTCCTTCTTCCAGAGCCTTGCACATGCTCAGAAAGCCTAGCTGTCAGAATGCACCTGCTCGTAGTATAGAACTGTCAGGCTATTCTTGCTGATGTAAGGAGAAATGTCTCCTCTCCCACTTTGTTGGGGAAGCAAATTTTGTATACCCATATTAGTCAATTTGCATGCTGGTATGTGCCAGGACCTCCTCTTGGTTTTATGCTGACTAATGTAACCTATGCATATATAAGGCCCCTATTCTCTGTACTCCTTAGACTGTCTCACACAGTGGCCTGAGGGTACTGGGTGACGCAGCCTACCTCATGTGAGGTAATTAAATATGTTTTCTTGATATTACCGCTTCTGTGCCAATCTCGTCTTTGTTGGTTTAAAAGGACCAGGCGTATCAGTGAACCCCTTAGGAGGTTTATATTTCTTCAGGCCTAGTGCCCATGATAGTAAATGGCCCAAAACGCAATGTGAACACACAACATTTTTACAGGGAAAACTGTCCCTTTTTTTGCAAAGTGCCTAGCTGTATATTTTGAACCCTAGCTCTACCGGCACCTAAGGAAACCTAGCAAACCTATAAAAAAAATTAAGCTAGACACAGAGGAAATTTCCAGGATGGTGTGACTTGTGTGGCTCTCACCAGGTTCTATTACCCAGAATACCCTGCAAACCTCAAACTTTGTAAAAAAAACAAAGTTTCCTCACATTTCTGTGATGGATGGTTCTGGAATCTGTGTGGATGCACAAACCTCCACCTACCCCGCATTCCCCAACACATTTCAATAAAAATGGCACCTTACTTGTGTGAGTAGGCCTAGTGCCAGTGACAGTAAATGGCCCCAACTCAATGTGGATACACCACATTTTACCAGTGAAAACTGTCCCTTTTTTTGCAAAGTGCCTAGCTGTAGTTTTTTAACCCTAGCTCTGCTGGCAACTAGGGAAACCTAGCAAACCTATACATTTTTTAAGACTAGACACACAAGGAAATCCAGGATGGGGTGACTTGTGTGGCTCTCACCAGGTTTTGTTACTCAGAATCCGTTGCAAACCTCGAACTTTGTAAAGAAAAAAAAACTTTTCCTCTCATTTCTCTGATTGAAAGTTCGAGAATCTATGTGGAACAACAAAAATCCACCCACACTACACTCCCCAAAGTCTTCCAATAAAAATGGTACCTCACTTGTGTGGGTAGGCCTTGTGGCCCGGACAGGAAGCTGCCCAAAACACAACATGGACACACCACATTTTTACAGTGAAAACTGACCCTTTTTTTGCCTAGGTGTAGATTTTGAACCCTAGCCCTGCCGGCACTTATGGAAACCTAGAAAACATATACATTTTTTAAAACTAGACACCCAGGGGAATCCATGAGATGGTGAAGTTTGTGGCTCTCACCAGGTTCTGTTACCCAGAATCCCTTGTAAACCTCAAACCTTGTCAAAAGAAACACGTTTTCCTCATATTTCTGTGATGCAAAATTTTGGAATCCGTGTGGATCCACAAAATTCCACCCACCTTGCATTCCCGAAAGTCGTCCGAAACAAATGGAACCTCACTTGTGTGGGTAGGCCTTCTGTCTGCGACAGGAAACGTGCCAGAAAGCAATGTGGACACACCACATTTTTACAGTGAAAACTGACCCTTTTTTCAAAGTGCTTAGCTGTGGATATTGAAGCCTAGCTCTGCCTACACCTAAGGAAACCTAGAAAACATATACATTTTTCAAAACTAGACACCCAGGGAAATCCAGGATGGGGTGACTTGTGTAGCTCGCACCAGGTTCTGTTACCCAGAATCTACTGCAAAGCTCAAACTTTGTAAAAAAAAAACATTTCCTTACATTTCTGTGATGGAAAGTTCTTAATCTGCTTGGATCCACAAAATTCTACACACCCTACATTCCCCAAAGTATTCCAATAAAATTAGTACCTCACTCGTGTGGGTAGGCCTAGTGCCTGCGTCAGGAAATGGCCCAAAACGCAATGTGGACACACCACATACTACGAGTGAAAACTAACCAGTTTTTTGCAAAGTGACTAGCTGTAGATTTTGAACCTTAGCCCTGCTGTCACCTGGGGAAACCTAGCAAACCTGTACATTTTTGAAAACTGGACATACAGGGGAATCCAGGAGGGGGGGACGTCTGTGACTCTCACCAGGTACTGTTACCCAGAATCCCTTGCAAATCTCAAACCTTGTCAAAAGAAACACATTTTCCTCACATTTCTTTGATGGAAAGTTCTGGAATCAGTGTGGATCTAGAAATTTCCACCCACCCCTCATTCCCCAAGGCTTCCGATAAAAATGGTACCTCACTTGTGTGGGTAGGCCTACGGCCCATGACCGAAAACGTCCCAAACACAACAGACACATCACATATTTACAGAGAAAGCTGACCCTTTTTTTGCAAAGTGACTAGCTGTGGATTTTGAACCCTAGCTTTGCCGTCACCTAGGGTAAATTAAAAAAACTATACATTTTTTAAAACTAAACACCCAGAGGAATCCAGGATGGGGTGGCTTGTGTGGCTCTCACCAGGTTATGTTACCCAGAATCCCTTGAAAACCTCAAACTTATGAAAAACAACCACATTTTCCTCACATTTTTGTGTTGGATCACTGTGCCGGCACAAATGTCCTACCTCCCAGCGTTCCCCTTGTTCTCCCGAGTAAAATGATACCTCACTTGTGTGGGAGGGACATGGGCCTCTGACTGGGAAGGGCCAAAAACAAAGAGATTAAGGGTATAGCACAGTACGTTTTTAGTCCATTCTGCATTGGACAGCCACACAAGTGAGGCAACATTTTACTTGGGAGACCAAGAGAAATGCTAGGTGGTAGGACATTTATGTCGGCACGGTGCTCCCACACATAAATGTGTGGGAAAAGGGATTTTTTCGGCTTAATTTGAGGTTTGCAGGGGATTCTGGGTAGGAAAACGTTAGGGGATCCGCGCAAACCATAACTCACTGGACTCTCCAGTGTGTGTAGTTTTTAGAAATATGTGGGTTTGGTAGGTTTCCCTTGATGGCCGTGAGCCTGGGGCCAATAAACCCAGGTGCCTCTCCATGCAAAACCAGGTCGTTTTATGAAAGGTAATTTTGAAGTTTTCACAATACGATATGGGCCATTTCCTGTTGCGGCCATTATGCCTACCCACACAAGTGAGGTACCATTTTTATTGGTAGACCTGGGGGAATGCTGGGTGGTAGGAAATTTGTGGTGGCTCAGTGATCCCACAACTTTTCCACACAGAAAAGTGCGTAAACTGTGATTTTTTTCAGCTAAATTGGAGGATTGCAGGGGATTCTGTGTAGGAAATCTTTGGGGGATCCATGCAAGCCATACATCCCTGCACTCCCCTGGATGTCTAGTTTTGAAAGATGTATGGGTCTGGTAAGTTTTCATAGATGGCCGCCGAGCACAGGGCTACAAACCCAGATGAGCCCCTTTGCCCAAAACCAGGTCGTTTTGTGACTGGTAATTTTGATGTCTCCACAATACGCTTTTGGGTCCTTCCCTGCCATGGGCACTTGACCCACCCACACATATGAAGTAAGATTTTTATCAGGAGACCCGAGGGAAAGCTGGGTTGTAGGGAATTTGTATCAGCCCAGTGATCCCATAACTTTCCCACACAGAAATGTGAGAACAATTTTGTTTTTTTCAGCTAAATTTGAGGTTTGCAGGGGATTTTGGCTAGGAAAACGTTGGGGGGTCCACACAAGCCATAGCTCCCTGGACTCCTCCTGGTGTCTAGTTTTCAAAGATGTCTGTGTTTGATAGGTTTCCCTTGATGACCGCCGAGCGCGGGGCCAAAAACGAAGGTGAACCCCTTTACAAAATCAAGTTGTTTTGTGATAGGTAATTTTGATGTCTCCACAATACGTTTTGGGCCCTTGGCCCACCCACACAAGTGAGGCATCATTTTTATCGGGATACCTGGGGGAATGCTGGGTGGTAGGAAATTTGTGTCAGTCCAGTGATCCCACAATTTTCCCACACAGAAATGGGAGAATAATTTGATTTTTCCCCCTATATTTGATGTTTGCAGGGGATTCTGGGTAGGAAAATGTTGGGGGATCAATGCAAGCCACACTTCCCTGGACTCCCACGGGTGTCTAGTTTTCAGAAATGTCTGGGTTTTTTAGGTTCCCCTAGATGTCTGCAAACCTCGGACCAAAAATACAGGTGCTCACTTATCTCAAGGAGGTCACTCAAGGAGGTCACCTGCGTTTTTGTTCCTGGGCTAAGTGGCCATCTAGGGAACCCCACCAGCCCCAAACATTTCCGAAAACTAGATACCCAAGGAAGTCCAGGAAAGTGTGGCTTGCATGGATTCCCCAACATTTTCAGACCTAGAATCTCATGCTAACCTTAAATTTAGCTAAAGAAAATCAAATTTTCCTTACGTTTCACGTGTGGAAAAGTTGTGGGATCACCAGGACACCACACATTTTCTACCACCCAGTGTTCCCCCAGGTCTCCTGATAAAAATTTGACCTCACTTTTGTGGGTAGGCATAGTGGCCGCAACAGGAATTGGCCCAAATCGTACTGTGGAGACTTAAAAATTACCTATCATAAAACAACCTGGTTTTGCAGGGGGGCACCTGGGTTTTTGGCCCGGGTTTGCGACCATCTAGGAAAATCTGCCAAACCCACACATTTATGAAAACTAGACACCCTGGGGAGTCCAGTGAGGTATGGCCTGTGTGGATCCCCCAACGTTTTCCTACCCAGAGTCCCCTGCAAAAAAAATCAAATTTAGCTAAATAAACAACATTTTCCACACATTTTGGGGAGGAATCACCGTGCTGGCATGAATGTCCTACCACCTCGTGTTTCCCTTGGTCTCTCAGGTAAAATGATACCTCACTTGTGTGGCTGTCCAATGCAGAATCGTCTAAAGACATATTCAGAATTTGCTGTGCTATACCCTTGAACTCCGTTTTCTGGCCCTCCCCAGTCACAGGCCCTTGGCCCACCCACACAAGTGAGGTATCATTTTACTTGTGAGAAAAAGGGGAATGCTGGGTGAGAGGACATTTGTGCCGGCACGGTGATCCCACACAAAAATGTGTGGAAAAAAAGATTTTTTTTCAACTAAATTTGACATTTGCAGGGGATTCTGGGTAGGAAACCGTTAGGGGATCCACGCAAGCTATACCTCCCTGGACTTCCCGGGGTGTCTAGTTATCAGAAATGTATGGCTTTGAGAGGTTTCCCTCAATGGCCACAAGTCTCGGGCCAAAAACCCAAGTGCCCCCCGCAAAACTATGTGGTTCTATGATAGGTAATTTTGATGTCTCCACAATACGTTTTGGGCCCTAGCCTGTCGCGAGTACTTGGCATACTCACACAAATGAGGTACCATTTTTATTGGGAGACCTGGGGGAACACTGTGTGGTAGGAAATTTGTGTAGCCTGTTGATCACACAACTTTGATTAAAAAAAATCAGCTAAATTTGAGGTTTGCAGAGGATTCTGGGTAGGAAAACGTTGGGGGATCCACACAACCCATACCTCCTTGGACTCCCGTATTTAGTTTTCAGAAATGCCTGGGATTGATAGTTTTCCCTAGATGGCCGCCGAACCCAAGATCAAAAATGCAGGTCACTCCCTAGCAATACACAGTCTTTTTGTAATCATTAATTTTGAAGTCTCTACAGTATATTTTGGGCCATTTCCTGTCACGGGCACTAGGCCTACACACACAAGTGAGGTACCATTTTTATCGGAAGATTTAGGGGAATGCTGGGTTGTTGGAAGTTTGTTGCTCGCCTTACATTTCAGAACTTTCCATCACAGATATGTGAGGAAAATTTGTTTTTATTTCCAAAGTTTGAGGTTTGCAAGAGATTCTGGGTTCTGGGTAACAGAACCTGGTGAGAGCCAAACAAGTCGCCCCATCCTGGATTTACCAGGATGTCTAGTTTTAAAAAATGTAGGGGTTTGCTAGGTTTCCTTAGGTGGCAACAGAGCTGGGGTCCAACATCCACAGCGAGGCAAACTAGGAAAAAAGGGTCAGTTTTCACTAGAAAAATGTGATGTGTCCACATTGCGTTTTGGGCCGTTTCCTGTTGCAGGTACTAGGCCTACTCACACAAGTGAGGAACCCATTTTATCAGGAAACTTTGGGGAAACTTTGAGAAAAGCTGGGTGTGTGGAAGTTTGTGGATCCATGCAGATTCCAGAACTTCCATCACGGAAATGTGTGGAAAAGTTTTTTTTTAACAATGTTTAATGTTTGCAAGGGATTCTGGGTAACAGATCCTGATGAGAGCCACACAAGTCCCCACATCCTGGATTCACCTTGGTGTCTAGTTTTAATCAAGGTTTAGGTTTGATAGATTTCCTTAGGTGCAGGCTGAGCTAGGGTTCAAAATCCACAACTAGGCACATTGCCAAGAAAGGGTCAGTTTTCACTGGAAAAATGTGGTGTTCATGTTGCGTTTTGGGCTGATTCCTGTATCTGGCATCAGGCCTACCCACACAAGTGAGGTACCATTTTTATCATGAGACTTGGGGTAATGCTGGGTTGGTGGAAGTTTGTTGCTCCCCTTAGATTTCAGAACTATCTATCACAGAGAAGTGAGGAAAATGTTTTTTTTTTTTACTAAGTTTGAAGTTTGCAAGGGATTTTGGGTAACAGAACCTGGTGAGAGGCACACAAGTCAACCCATCCTGGATTCCCCTTTGTAGGTGGAGGAGTGTGGCTCAATGGTTAGAGCGGCAGACCCTGATGCAGAGTTCTGGCCAGGGACCAGGGTTCGATTCCCCCCTCGGCGGGGTCTCGGGCTCAATTTCCTCGGACCTGTTAATTCTCACCTCGGTGCCTATTCTAATCACGGGCTCCACGCTGCAACTCTGGGCAATAGCTTGCTTAGCCCCCACACCGGCCCCAACAGCGCTAAGGATGCCTGGCTTCACCCTGGGGGTGCCCAGGAGTGGACACTTCACAGGGAAAGCCAGGAGGGGTTCAACAGTATGAGTATCAGCACCAGGAAGCCGAATAGGCGACACCGCAAGGTGACCGTCTGGTGACAGTGCGCTCTATAAGTACCATGACATTTACATTTACATTACATTTCCCCTTTGTGGCTAGTTTTCAAACATGTACAGGTTTGCTAGGCTTCCCTAGGTACTGGCTGTGCTAGAGCCCAAAATCCACAGCTAGGCACATTGCAAAAAAAAAAGGCCAGTGCCTAATGAGTTTTTCCCTCCCTAGGGGTGGGGCAGATTGAGGGCTATCACCCCAATATGCCCCCAAGAGGGGCTGAAAGACTGTGGCTTTTTGTTTTCGGGGTGGGGGCATTGGTATGCCCAATCTGGGCAGCCCCACCCCTACACATAAAAAAGCCATTGAATCCCTGGTGCCTAGTGGGCTCTCTGCTGGGGGGGGGCCAGATCAGAGGCTACTGCCCCATCTGCCTCCTACGGAGGCAGAAAGACTGGCATCTTTTTTTGGGGGTTGGGCATTGGCATACTCATTCTGGGCAGTCCCCATCCCCTACGTATTAAAAAAATAATCCCTGGTGCTGATAGGGGTTCTGCCCCCCCCTGCGGGTCAGATCAAGGGCTAATGCCCCCATCTGCCTCCTGGGGGGACAGAAAGACAGTGGCATCTTTTTTGGGGGGTGTTGGCATTGGCATACCTATTCTTGGAAGCCCCCACCCCTGAAGTTTGATTTTTTTTTCCCTTTTGCCAAGTGGGCTTTCTGCCCCCCCCCCTGGGGGTGCAAATAAGGGGATATTGCCCCCATATGCCTCCTGGGGGGGGCAAAAATACTGTGGCAATTTTTCTGGGGGAGGGAGAAAGACTGTGACATTTTTTTGGGGTGGTGGGGGCATTGGCATGCCCATTATGGGTAGCCCCAACCCTACGTATAAAAAAATAAGAATAATCCCTGGTGCCTAGTGTGCTTTCTGCCCCCCCAGGGGCAGATCAGGGGCTACTGCCATATCTGCGTGCTGGGTGGGGGGGAAGACTGTGGCATTTTTTTGGGGTGGTGGTGGCATTGGCATGCCCATTCTGGGCCCCCATCCCTACTTATAAAAATAAAAATCCCTGGTACCTAGTGGGCTTTCTGCTCCCCCGGGAGCAGATCAGGAACTATTGCCCCCATCTGCCTCCTGAGGGGACAGAAATTCTTTCGAATTTTAGGAGGGCATGGGCAGCTCCCACCCATGGTTTATAAAAAAAATCCCTGGCATCTAGGGGGCTTTCTGCCCCCTGGGAGGGCAGATTGGGGGTTACTGCCCCATCTGTCACCTACGGGGGCATAAAGGCTGGCTGTGGGTAAATTAAATGGCGGAGAAAAGGCCCTTGCCCAAGGGGCTGCTCCCCCCCGCCCTGGTGGCTAGTGGGTGGATCCCTGCTTGGGGATTGCCCTCCTGGGGCGATCCCCAAGCAGGGATCCACTAGGGAAGAGAAGATTCTCCCCTTTCCAACAATACCTCCCCCATGTGTCCGGGGGCTGAGATAGCCCCCAAGCACAAAAACTGTGAAACTGAAACTAAGATTCAGATTTGTTTTTGTTGTAATGATATCAGTGCACCATGTGCATGTTCGTCATTACAAGGAAAACAAAAGATATGCCTTGGGAGGTTGGGGGAAGCTCATCCCCACCTCCCAAGGCAAAAAAAAGATAGGAAATCCCTTTGCTGACTTTATGCAAGTGTGCTCATGACAGAACCATTCCGTCATGAGCACAGAAGGTGTTAAATCAATATGAAAACAAGTTTATCTCACTTCACCGAAGATAGTGTCCTATCTTGCTTCCCCAATACAGCAAAAAGCGGAAGGAAACAGTATGCTAACATTTGATCAATTTGCTTCAATTTGACAAACATTGAGGTCTGGGTTTTCTAAGCACTTTTGTTGTCCTAACATTACGGAAGTCAATGCAAGGCAACCATAGTGCTTAAGTGATATTTACAAAGTCGGGCAAATCCCTATATGTCTGGCCTTGTTTAATTTGCCACCTACAAAGTAATGCAACACAATGTGCTTGTGGGTGGAGCATGGACATTTCCATGCAGCAAATCCAGATTTACTAAAGTCAGTAAACCTGGGTTTGCACCAAAATGGTGAAGTTACGCCAAGGTTGGGTCACAAGGGTAAATATCTTTTTAACTTTAGTCTGCCTGAGCCAGAAGTGGCTTAAAACCCATTCCGACACTTGTCACACTTCCAGAGATGGACTACTCATCCATTGTTGGGAGAGTTAAAGTCTCTGGCTCAGATGATAATGACTGCCCTCCAGCCAATGACTGTTAACTGCTGACCAGTTAGCCTGGTTTAGCTACTTGGGAGTGGGCAGGAACAATTTTTTCAGGAATGAGCCCTTTCCTTTGAAGGAGAGCAAGTCTCTCAACTAAGACCATAAACCACCAATTTCCCTTTAAGGACTCCATAAGAGGTGGTCTGATAACACAACCACCCACATCAGCATGGAACAGGAAAAGAGGGGCATAAGGGTAAGGGAAGGCGAAAAAGAAAAACACCATGCCAGCGAGAACCTGTCAGACCCATTGCACACTCGTAATGGATGCCATTGTTATAAGCAATCTCAGAATCAGGGCTATGGCCCTGAAAGAAGAAGTGAAGAACAAGTGGATCAGGAAATACCATCTGATTTTAACTGCTGACCTCGCAGTTGGGATTGGCTATCTGGGAGTGTACAGGAATAGTTGGTAGAATAAATGGCAGCTTTAGTACTATCTCTTGAATTGCAGATGCCAGGGAGGAATTTTCCTTTTCATCCGCAGGACCCTCATAAACAGCCCAACCCTAGTCATAGTGGGGTGCAAAGCCAGTTCTGCCACTAATCACACTGCAAGAGCTTTAACACACATCTTTGGATGTGAGATTTAATGACCCTGGCTCAGAGGATTATTGTATAAACTACGGCTTTAGAGTAGTTAAACAAAGTTTGCTTTCCCACCCACGGGTGGTACAGGTGAACTCAGTTCAATGCACCAGCACTGAATGTTAAATACAGGTTATTGTAGCGTTGCAGAATACCCCCCCCCCCCCTCCAAAAAATGTATTGTTTGTTTTGGATTAATAACAATCCCTGTAACGGGATCAGGGGCACTGCGGGAACAGAGACACATCCAATTTTGTTATTCACAATATCCCACACAAACTGCACTGAGAGGAATAGACACTTTTAACTAAAAGCATTTAATACAATATAACTAATCTGTTTCTGAGTACATAAAAAATGAGTACAAAGGATATCATAACAACAGCAAGAAGGCACGTTGTGAGCAACGAGAATAAAATGAGCAGTTCTAATATGTTTAAAATGTCATTTAAAACCTTACACCCAAAAACCTACTATATGCTACACTGAGAGAACATAGAAAGTAGAGCAACATGCAGTCTAGAGTTCTTTTAGGGAGAAGAGATGCAGTGCATACCTTGTTCACAGCAAGAGCTGTCGTTATTGGCTGAGGTGTGAAGGCAGTGTTCCCTGCGAAGGGCAAACACGCAGCAGTAACAGCCTTCCTTTGCTCTATCAGTAGCAGGCGAGATGTAGCATCTTTGACGTGTTCTGGACAAATCTTGTGTGATAATCTGGGTGAAGGACCTCTCCTGACAAGTGGTCAAGTGGCAGCCCTTTCATACCAAATCTTATCAGGGATCGGAATTTCTGACTTAAGTTTAAGAATGTCTGATCTAGATTTTATGCATCAAGGCCTGCATCCCAGAGACATATCTCAAGGCTGCCATTACCACCAAAAGTCCTTGAAAGGGCACTAAATACGATCTCACTTCCTTCAATAATTCAAATAAACTCAAATAAGCTCATGGCATGGAAACTGCCCTGACTGCAGCAACCGAGGACTTGAGATCAATCCTGGATGAGGGAGAGAAGGAAGGCAGTCTTGATCTTATTAGATCCTTCGGTTGCCTTCGATATGATCAGCTGCCTCATACTAATTAACCGACAGTCTGAGCTTGGAATTAAAGGCGCCATACTCAAAGTCCTTCAGTCTTTCCTACCAGATAGGGAACAACACTTGGCACTAGGTGAATCCACCTTGGTCACTTTCAAGCTACCTGTGGGGTTCCACAGGGCTCTGCATTGAGCCCTATTCTATTTAACCTGTACTCTTCTAGCAAGGCTCATGAGATCTTACAGCTTTTTAGTCATCCCCTATGCTGATGAGACCCAGATTATAGTCACGGTGTCCAGCAATCTTCAGTAAATGGCTGAACGCTTTGACATCTGTATGAGTCAGATTAATAACTGGATGAAGCTTAATTGCCTAAAACTAAACTCCGGCAAAATGGAGGTTCTACTTCTAGGTAATGACGCTTCTTTCTGGCCATCCATCTGGTGGCCCACAGACATGGGGGCTCTGCCTTCGCTAGTAAAAATGTACGAAACTTAGGAACTATCTCTGACAACAGGTTGCCCTTTAAAGATCAGATCAATGCTTTTGTCTCATCAGTCTTTTTTATCCTAAAGATGATTAGGAGGATCCGTACCTTCATTCCACCCAATCTCCAGAAGATAGTTGTGATCGCTCTGGCCTTGCCTAAACTTGGCTACGGAAATGCCTTATTCCTAAATATTCAAGAAAGACTCTCACAGAAATTACAAATGTTACAAAATACTTTGGCATGTCTACTTTTGGGATTTCAGAAACATTAATCTGTCTCGGAGGGTCTGGTTAAACTACACTGGCTGCCAATCGACAAAAGTATCAAGTTCAGATCATTGTGCATAGCTTTTAAAGTGCGGTACAAAAGGGGGTGGTAATGGACGGAGCATCTGAACCAATCAAACACTCACACCCAGTCAAAAGATCTGGATTTAATCCATCACCGTTCTTTAGCCCACTCTGCCACCCCAGTTCAGACATGGCTATATGCAAATCAGTCTGACCCTGTGCCTCATGGGAACAGTCCAGCCCGAACTGCCAAGCCATGCCTTCCCTGGACCGGAAACAAGCTTCCGAGGACCAGTTTCTGGCATTCCAGCCGTCTTCAGCCCGGCTTGCTTGAATCCAGTGGCAAAGTGAGCAAGGGACTCACGTCTGAGCATACCCTGCCACACTTATGGCAGCCAAAAGCGGTACAAAAGGGGGTGGTAATGGACGGAGCATCTGAACCAATCAAACACTCACACCCAGTCAAAAGATCTGGGTTTAATCCATCACCGTTCTTTAGCCCACTCTGCCACCCCAGTTCAGACATGGCTATATGCAAATCAGTTTGACCCTGTGCCTCATGGGAACAGTCCAGCCCGAACTGCCAAGCCATGCCTTCCCTGGACCGGAAACAAGCTTCTGAGGACCGGTTTCTGGCATTCCAGCCGTCTTCAGCCCGGCTTGCTTGAATCCAGTGGCAAAGTGAGCAAGGGACTCACGTCTGAGCATACCCTGCCACACTTATGGCAGCCAAAAGCGGTACAAAAGGGGGTGGTAATGGACGGAGCATCTCAACCAATCAAACACTCACACCAAGTCAAAAGATCTGGGTTTAATCCATCACCGTTCTTTAGCCCACTCTGCCACCCCAGTTCAGTCATGGCTATATGCAAATCAGTCTGACCCTGTGCCTCATGGGAACAGTCCAGCCTGAACTGCCAAGCCATGCCTTCCCTGGACCGGAAACAAGCTTCCGAGGACCGGTTTCTGGCATTCCAGCCGTCTTCAGCCCGGCTTGCTTGAATCCAGTGGCAAAGTAAGCAAGGGACTCATGTCTGAGCATACCCTGCTTAGTCGTGCTGCACAATATTGGTTGAGTCTATTTTAGACATAGCTTTACCTGGTACACTCAATCAAGGATTCTAAGATCAACTACTGTTAAACTCTTAGTGGCCCACAGACTCAAAAGAGCCCACTGGGGGGAAAAAGCTTCACCACAAGAACTGCAAAATTGTGTAAAACATTCCCCATCATGCTAAAAGACAGTCCTAATCTATGGTCCTCCAGGAAAACATTAAAAATGTAGATTTTTAATATCTAATACTGCGCTTTCTTTTCAACCCCTGGTACTCTCCTTCGTTAGAAGCAGCGCCAAGATCCCTTATGGTATTCGAGCTCTTTATAAAATTAAAATCAATCCTTGCAGATGGTGCTCTCTTGGTTAATTTGCATCTATTCTGAACAGAACCTCACTGACCAAATTAAGGTACTTGTTGCAATGGCTTAAAATTGCCCTGTCCCGCAGCCTTTTTAGCCTTTTTACTTCAAAGCCTACAGGACAATTTTGTTGTGCTATTCATTGCTCTCCGTGTCAACTTTTAAGTGTCTAGATTTACATCTTTAAATGATATTTTATGAAACTAAAAAAAATCTTGTGCTTTTCTGCTATTGTAAAGGTTTTAACTAACTATACATTCAAATGTACTTACTTACAGTGACCTGGAAGTATTACTACAACTCCACTTATACTTGTTCCCAACAATAACCCTTAATTCTGTTGAACACAAACATTTAAGCAGCTACCCCTGTGCAGTACTACCTCAATGGTACAGCACAAGGAGGTAGTGTAATTGACAATACTATGGGCCTAATTACGATGTTGGGCGGACTCACATCCGCTCAACACTTCAACGGTCTCGAACCGCCCGACCTTAGGTCGGCGGTTCCGACCGCAGGATTACAATGCAACAGCCCATAGGGCGGCTGCAAACATTCCTTTTTACAATGGAAGCAGCGGGCAAAAAAGCTTCCATTGTAAAATGTTTTGAAACATCCCTGCACTCTGTGGCAGGCCACCGTGCAGGGCCATTTAGTGGGGCACCACATTTGTCCCCCAAGCCCCATTGTGGAGGGCCAGGAGAAAGAGGCCCTGCTAGGGGCCCCCAAAAACACTTTCAGACAGCCTTTCAGTGTCGGAAATGCCAACATGAAAGGGCTGTTGGAAACTGTCATCTAATCCCGACAGCACAGCCGAGCCTGGCTCTGCGGTCATTAGGCGATTATGGAGTTTTCTGACGCACTGAAGGGCAGCGGACAGTCCCTTCACCCAATGTCTCCGCCCACCACATCATAAATCGGTAGGCAGACCGCAATGTCAGATGTCGGCCATACCACAACTGACGGTCAGTCGGTTGTGGTCTGATCGATAGCGTAATCGGGCCTAAAGTCTTTAAGGTGATTTGTCATCAGATTTAATCTTCATTTTATCTCCATAAACATCCCGCTTCCTATATCTCACACTTCCCTCAACCCCATAGTGTACCCTGGATAACAGATCAATCTCTGCATGCACCCATATCTTCAGGTCATCCTGCCATGCCCAGATCAGTGGATCTCCAATCAATAGCTGTAAGCATTTTCACTAGGGCCAATGTGAAGACAATACATTTGCAAGTGTATTCAGTTTTTTATGTGGACCAAGAGACCCAAGATGCATTTTAGGACTTTCTCACCACTACTCTACCAGTCAGGCTACCCACATACCTCAAACCCTCTTCTCAGAATCCACATTTTTTATGTCACTGCTATATCATGTGATAGAAATCATCTTTGCCTGCTGAGCATCTAGGGCGATTGTTGGAAACACCTGGATATATCTGTCCTATTCTTTTAGGTGGCAAGTAGGTGTGGTGCAAATAATTAAACTGGGTGTATTTGAATCTGGCGCTCCTGGAAACATATTTCACCCACTTCAAACACTTTGCTGAATTCCATCACTCCGAATAATCTATGTAAATTAAAGTCATGCTGATCTGGACCCACCATCGTTTGTGCTATAGGGATCAGTCCGCTAGCCAGTACTTTGCCTAGAACTTTATAGTCTAGATTAAACGAAAAAGGACGATAGAAGCCCACTATTACCGGCATATTTATAATCAGTCTGACAAAGATCAAGTTTCTTCTCACGCCATCAGATGTCTGCAACTGATATTTTGTTTCTCTATCTCATACCTGGGCCCTCCAATCACTCCAGTCACTCAAGACTGTACATAATCTGAGCACCTAAACAGACTCCAGCCTGTCTCTGGAGATCTAGTTTGCAAACGCAGCAAATGAGTGTTTTCTCCAGGTGAGGATCTCATAGAAAGGGCTGCCTTTCATTGATTCACAGTTCTATATCTCTGTGGTTACTGACCTGGTGCAGTGTCGGTCTTGTCGCTCCTGCAAACACTTTGTACCGCTTTCAGGTGGTGAAGAAACAAAAAATAAATCATCCACGTTGTCCTTACAGTGGCTGTCGAATCCCCGCAGAATACATTAAAACATTTAACTTCAGCTTCCTAAACCTAGAAGCATCACCTGTAATTGTAGGGCTTTTTCTGACGCTGCTTCAAGATACTGGTGCTCACAGCCCCCTTCTCTTCATACTTAATCCAGTCTGTTGAAATGAAAAATCAGCTAAAACCGGTTTTCTTGATGAAGAATTCCATTTCCTTTCTTTTGTGTTAGATTTTCACCGCTTGAATATGTTTGAGCTGGGTAGTGTTTGGCTTGTGTTTGCTATCTTTAGTTTATAGCACCAATAAGGTGTGGATGATGCAGTACAGGGGGTCACCCTGTTTCACCCTCTTCAAGCCAGAGAGGGTCAATGGACAGAGACCCTGACTTTTGCCAGCTCAAATATTCTTATTGCAGTAAGTCCCTTTGCACAAGTAAGATTTGTATTTCTGCACACACTACAAGCATAACTATGTATCCTAGACAACTTTAAACATCTTGCTCCTAGGCAAACATGAGTCTTCTTCCCTTCCACCTCTCAAACATATGTCTGGAAACCTCAACTGCATCTCCCGTCCCAACTGTAAAGAATCTTTACAGACCCAAATACCTGCATTAACTAGCCATCATTCATCATACATATGCATGTAGCCAATGCAGTAGAAGTAAAGCAGTTTTTTAAATCAAAACTTAAAAGTAGAACAACCAACGTAATATTTAGTGATACAGGCATCCACCCCACTCTCTAGACATTAAATGTAAACTGAACTCAACAGCACAGGAGGCGAGAGCAGTGCAAGCTTCCCTCACACACTGAACAGATACAGCACAGTGAAAAGCAGCACACACCTCCATAATAAAACAGAAAAGTTATAGAATGTCAAACACAGAACTGTACAGCAGAGGTAGTATCAGGGCACCATTTTTACAAACACAAAACAGGCAGAGAAGAGGACGGTTTCCTCTTAAACGGAAGCAGACAGGCAAGACAGGGGTTAATGGCCTACTCTTTGGGCAATGAGTCTGCCAAGTAACCTTTGTAGCATGTTAAGAAGGTCCTCGGTTTGTCATCACAGAAAATTTGCTGGCTCTCAGATGCCCTTGTTTAGCCCTCACTTCATCTGTAGAGCGCTGCATCGTTTTATCATTCCAAAATGGCAAACACTTCAGTTTTTAATGTGGCGGCCATGCTGGCACTTTAAAAAAACGATACAAGACTGCCACCATCTGCTAAGTTTAACTTTGTCAAGCATATGCCCGCCATGTTTTGGTGGAAGCTTGTTTTCGTTTTTCTACGTTTGCTCTTTTAGTTTTCATTGCATGTGTCGTTGAGTGTGTGAGGTTGTTTCATTTTGATTGTATAACTTGGTGAAAGCAAGAATGAGTGAATAAGCAGATGAGTGGATGCACAGGTGCAAAGATGAGTGAATAAGCAGATGAGTGGATGCACAAGTGCAAGAATGAGTGACAGAATGAATGAATGAATGATGACTCACTGGCATTGCCGATAGGTCTTTGGTGGACGATTCTCCTTAATGATCACCTTTTGTTTTTCTCTCTAGAATAAAAGTGTTTTTTTGCAACGCACTGATTTTTTTACACTAAAAGTATGTGTTTCACTGGTTAAAGTATCTCTACTTTTTCTATGCATCGTTACCTTTGTCAGTTATTCACACAATAATACATAGCCCCCATCCACGGTGGGTGTGCACCCTGAATTCCACCCCCATAATATCGATGGGCTACAAAATAGAAGACCAAGTATCGAAAAACTGCTGACAGGTAAGTAAGCCTATTTTTCCTACACCCAACTCAACATATATATGTACCTAGGCGGTATATATATCTTCAAGATGCACAGATGTGCTTTTAGGAATAGATAATCTATACTTCCTTGTATGCACTTACCTTTCCAACTGTTTCTCCCTCGATATTCTTCTAAGACGATATTCTGGTGGTCGATATTCAGCAGTACAATCACGGGGGAACACTAATGTTTTTATGAATTTTTAAGTCCTTTCTTTACAGGCCTGCCACCAGGAAACGAGGCTTGAAATGTTGCGCTCGCTGCAGATCTATCCTTAGTAAGCCACAGAGCAGCTGGAGAGAGCAGACATTACCTCCCGCCTCCACCTGAACTATTGGACTTTGGCCCTCTCTCTGCACATCTGGCTCGGCTCCACCTGAAATCATTTTCACACAAACGCGTGGGTGAGGCGGAGCGATCCCCTTACATCGCCCTCCATTCATGCTTTTCCTTATGATATATCCTGGCTTATCTCTTCAATTTTTTTGGCACCTGCATGTACATGCACTGATGCACTTTCCATTACATATGTGTTTGCTGCAGAAATGCAAATTCCCTCTGCAGGTAGTGTTGCTGCTGAACTATACTTGAGGACAGCCTTCTCGCATGGCACTCCTACTGTTCTTTCCTGTCACCTGTTCTCATATACCGTTCACCTCTTCCGTGTATCAATCAAGAGTCTAAAAACTTTGATTTCATTGTGTCCTGTTTTTCTGATACCCCGTTTCGCTTCCAATTACATTATTCTCTTTTAACATGAGATATAAAACTTAAGCAAGTGCTAAGAATAGCGCATTGTTGGCCCACATTGAAAACAGAGTGCCATGGGTATTTTTTAAGTTCATACCTTAATTCCCACAGCACATTTTTTGTAATGCAGATGCATCACAACATTTTACTCTTTTTGAACTAAATTAGTTTAATTGGCCTAGGGTTCTCAACTTGGATAAACCTGTAATATTGTTTTTTCGTGTATTGTAGGCATTTTCTTCTGAGGAAGGCCTGGCTGCAAGTTCTAAACTTCCATGGATATGCTAGTTATCCCACAAAGAAACCTGTTTCCTGAAAGGAATCTGATTGCTTTTATGTGGCAGGATCTCAGTCAAAACGCACATTTATACTGCGGCCTCTCTCTGCCACAGTCAAACAACTCAGGCCATACGTACAAAAACATTTTGAGGTCAGAAAAGGCCTGATTCACAGAATCTGTCCGTTTCTGACCACAAAAACGCCTTTTCATATGTACAATCGCAATTTGTGTTTAGCAGTTGAGAATTTCAAAGGGGTGTGTTTAGGGCGTTCCATTCAAATAGGAATTGCAATGCTGTGTATGAATGTTTGCAACCAAATTATGGTTGCAAAACATTCATTTTTTTACCCACACCTCGGGTGATGACGTGGTTCGGGTAGTGGACCCGGACCACGATCCACGGACGCATGGATCTGCTGCGCTCCCTACGATTTGTTTACAAGTACCCTCTGGAAGGTTTTTGGACGCATCCGTCCTTTTCTTCCATTCCCCCATTTGAGGAATGGGGTGTTCTTGTAACTCGGCTTCAATTTCTTATCGTGGCCGTCTCCATACTGGAGCTCGCCACGACTAACCTGAGTTGCCTTTCAACCTAGCAGCCCTGATGAGTCTCACCTCCCTCACGGTGTGACGAAACACGTGTCGGCTGGCTATTATTTTCTGTACTGACCAACAATTGATTTATTAAAGACTTCTTTACATACACAAACATTTGTGCTTGCCTTTTGAACTTTGACATACTTAGCCTTCTTGTATGTAATATTGCATCCTGACATCAGGACAACCTATTTTTCTAGCGTGTGCACAGGATCTGCTTTTTCTTCTATTTTGGTCTAGGCCTCCCTATTCCTACACAGGAGTGTTTTTCTTCTTGGGTTTGTGTTCCCCTGTCCTGTATTGCACCATATGCCCACTGCACGAACATTATAACTCAAGAGATCATACCGCTCAGAGCGCCACTGCTTCCTGTTCTCTCAACTCAAACCCATTCCCTCACAAAAACAAGCATTTGCAATGCAATAGGTCTCGCATTATTTAAGTTTGAGCTATTAGCATTGTAAATGGCAATTGTTTTTTGCTTTGTGCTATAGTTATTTTTTTACATAAAAAGCTATATATAAAATATGTTTTATTAAAGTTATTTATGCAGTATCTAAATTTTGTTTGCATAAAAGAGTACAATAATATCTTAGTAAAAAAGTCAAATATTTTAATGGTAATTCACCAAATGTTCATTTATGTGTTGGTTTTGAAAATAGCTAAATTAATAGCTTTGTCATTTACAATGCCAATAGTTATAACTTTCGCAAATGTGACACCTATAGCATTTGTAATGCAACATTTGTATTTACGTGACTTAGATGTATTGATATTACAAATAACAATGGCTTTTAATTTTTTTTAATACTTAATAAAAGTGATTGTAATTTATAATGGCAATAGCTTAAACTTTTGTAAATAACTTTTGTGAAGATTATGTTCAGTGTATTTTATTGTAACGAAATCCAAGAACAGAAGTGAAATATTAACATCTTTTTGTGACATTTGTAATAAAGCTTGAAACATTGAGAGAACATATTTGTGCTGTGGTGGTGCTGAGTGATGCTGTGGTGCTGCTGAATGGGGCTGTGGTGGTGCTGAATGGGGCTGTGGTGATGCTGAGTGATGCTGTGGTGGTGCTGAGTGGTGCTATGGTGGTGCTGTGGTGGTGCTGTGGTGGTGCTGAGTGATGCTGTGGTGGTGCTGAGTGGTGCTGTGGTGGTTCTGAGTGGTGCTGTGGTGGTTCTGAGTGATAATGTGGTGGTGCTGAGTGACTGTACTCACTGTCACTCTGCACTCACTGTCACTCTGCACTCACTGTCACTCTGCACGCACTCTGCACTCACTGTCACTCTGCACGCACTCTGCACTCACTGTCACTGCACGCACTCTGCACTCACTGTCACTCTGCACTCACTGTCACTCTGCACGCACTCTGCACTCTGCACGCACTCTGCACTCACTGTTTATGCACGCACTCTGCACTCACTGTCACTCTGCACTCACTGTCACTCTGCACTCACTGTCACTCTGCACTCACTGTCACTCTGCACTCACTGTCACTCTGCACTCACTGTCACTCCGCACTCACTGTCACTCCGCACTCACTGTCACTCTGCACTCACTCTGCACTCACTCTGCACTCACTGTCACTCTGCACTCACTGTCACTCTGCACTCACTGTCACTCCGCACTCACTGTCACTCCGCACTCACTGTCACTCTGCACTCACTCTGCACTCACTGTCACTCTGCACGCACTCTGCACTCACTGTCACTCTGCACGCACTCTGCACTCACTGTCACTCTGCACACACTCTGCACTCACTGTCACTCTGCACGCACTCTGCACTCACTGTCACTCTGCACTCACTGTCACTCTGCACGCACTGTCACTCTGCACGCACTGTCACTCCGCACTCACTGTCACTCTGCACGCACTCTGCACTAACTGTCACTCTGCACGCACTGTCACTCCGCACTCACTGTCACTCTGCACGCACTCTGCACTCACTGTCACTCTGCACGCACTCTGCACTCACTGTCACTCTGCACTCACTGTCACTCTGCACTCACTGTCACTCTGCACTCACTGTCACTCTGCACGCACTGTCACTCTGCACTCACTGTCACTCTGCACTCACTGTCACTCTGCACGCACTCTGCACTCACTGTCACTCTGCACGCACTCTGCACTCACTGTCACTCTGCACGCACTCTGCACTCACTGTCACTCTGCACGCACTCTGCACTCACTGTTTCTGCACGCACTCTGCACTCACTGTCACTCTGCACTCACTGTCACTCTGCACTCACTGTCACTCTGCACTCACTGTCACTCTGCACTCACCCTGCACTCACTGTCACTCTGCACGCACCCTGCACTCACTGTCACTCTGCACGCACTCTGCACTCACTGTTTCTGCACGCACTCTGCACTCACTGTCACTCTGCACTCACTGTCACTCTGCACTCACTGTCACTCTGCACTCACTGTCACTCTGCACTCACTGTCACTGCACTCACTCTGCACTCACTGTCACTCTGCACTCACTCTGCATTCACTGTCACTCTGCACGCACTCTGCACTCACCCTGCACTCACTGTCACTCTGCACGCACTCTGCACTCACTGTCACTCTGCACGCACTCTGCACTCACTGTTTCTGAACGCACTCTGCACTCACTGTCACTCTGCACTCACTGTCACTCTGCACTCACTGTCACTCTGCACTCACTGTCACTCTGCACTCACTGTCACTCTGCACGCACTCTGCACTCTGCACACACTCTGCACTCACTGTTTCTGCACGCACTCTGCACTCACTGTCACTCTGCACTCACTGTCACTCTGCACTCACTGTCACTCTGCACTCACTGTCACTCCGCACTCACTGTCACTCCGCACTCACTGTCACTCTGCACTCACTCTGCACTCACTCTGCACTCACTGTTACTCTGCACGCACTCTGCACTCACTGTCACTCTGCACGCACTCTGCACTCACACATGCAACAGTAATGTAAAGCTCTCAATGGACCTTAATCGGAGCGCGTTTCTGATTTAAAAGGCTGGCATGAAATAAATTAAGCGCATGTAAATTAGAAAGGAAAAAAAAACGAAAAAGCTATTAATATTGGGATAGAGTTTACGACATGCAGAAACCACACAGATTAAAGATGCAATCTGGCTGGGGACAAATGCCCACAGGCAAGACAGCAAACTAGAGAGCGCTAGAGTAAGAGTCTTCAAGGAACAAGAGCGGACGCACCGTAATCTCTTGGTGCTCACAGCTGCTTGGAAACTGTAATCAACGAACACGGGGAAATTCTCCGCATCACTGCCTGTAATTCTCTCCCAGCCTTCCACCAGCCCATCCTCTATGCACGTATGCTCATGTTACGCTTAATAAAATATTGACCTTCTATTCAATAAAAAGTGGTGCTATGTCCTTTATACAGCCACTCCATGTAGGCTCTGCGTCCCCACGCTCCAAGAGAAGCAAGGCACAAAATGTGCACTGCATTCAGAAATAATTTTTTTTTAAACATGCCCTAGCTGCGTAGTTGAGGTTCATTTCCGTCATAATGAAAACAAAAAACCCAACATGAAGATAAATCCTTCAGAAAGAATAACCTTAGCAATTGTGTGCAAATGGTGTGTGATAATTAATAGGAAATGTAATATAATATTAGGAGTGTGCGATATTTGCGTAAATTCTTTTGCAAAAAATACATGGAATTCTTCAATAAGTACACGAAATAACAAAAAAACATCGGTCCAGCATTTGGCAGCTGTTTTGCCATGTACATCCTCGCATTCATTCTTGGATACAAGGACATATTTTGCACTAAGAAAAAGTCGCAAAATCACGCGTGCACGAACAGCATCTGCACACGTTCTCTTTGCAAACCTTGTTTCCTGTGTTTATGCCATGGGATATTGACCCGAACAGAAGCTTCTTTACTTGATCTGGTCACGGTGTAATCACGTAATTGCCATGATTTCATCACAAATGTAAAGCAAATGCCAGAAATTAACTGAGATTACACTGTGTAACAGAAATTTCACCAGGACATACATAAAACCACAGAATTAGCGATAGCATCATAAGCGTGTCCTTTCACTGCAATTGCTTAATCCTCTGCATGTACACGGAAATCATTTGTCAAATATCAGGAAATGTAATCAAATAATGGAACAAAACAATTAAATGGAAAGGATAGCAAGGGTTATGAAAACATGTTCTTTGCTCACATAGATTGATTATGCACTCAGCTGTCTGTTGTACGTGCACCACAATATGCTTACAACGTGTGCAGTCTCCGAAGCTGTACGTCGTTACCGAAAGCACAGTGACAGTCCAGTATGCAAATAAACACAGTGCTAGGTGCTTGTGTGCTGACAAAATGGCCGTCTCTTCATCGCGGGCGCACTCTGGAAGTCAGGCAGCCTTTGTTTGGACGTGGGCGGGGCTCGTCAAAGAAACAGGAAGTAACTGCCGAGGAGGACGTCCGAAACATGCAGGCTTCACGCTGAAGTCCCGGGGCGCTTCAGAGAGACCGGGCGAAAGAGCGAGGGCAGACTGCATGGTAACAGAGGCAACACGGGGCTCCCGAGTGGTGAGGAGACCCCTGCGGCGTGCCAAAAGACGGCCCAGGAACCTGCACACCGAGCCGGTAAGTGAGAGCTTGCAGGCGGGGCGGGGCGGGGGGATTGTCTGTGCGTGTACTCTCGTGTGTGGGCGGCGGCGGCTGGGGGGGCGGGGGCGGCGGCGGCTGGGGGGCGGCGGCGGCGGCGGGCGGGGGGGGGGGCCGCCTGGGGAGGTGTAGTGTGTGTCTGTATGTGTGCGCTAGTGTCTGCCTGCGTGTGCATGTGTTGTGAACAGCCTGCTCTGTGTGTGTGTGTGTAGGTGCGGCGGCGGCGGCGAAGGGGGGGGGAGGGAGGAGGTGTGGCTGTGACTGTGATGTGCGCGGCTGTGATGTGCGCATGCGTGAATGTTGACGCGCGTGCACGCAGCTCAATCCACGCTCGTCACAGTTTTGTGTCCCTCATTCCCCGGTGTCAGGCAGCTATAAGTCTCCGACCCTGGACGCATCCTTCGGATGCGAATTCCAGGGCGAGACCTAAAAAGGAGCATGAATGTTTAGTGGTAGCATGCATAAGACTGAATTTCAACACATCTGGTGTGGCTACATCAAACCTGAGCAACTATAATGTAAAAAAAGTACAGGACTCTGACTTACCTGTGTCTACTGTGTTGCAGGAAGCAGGAAATTAGGCAATACACATAAACTATGCAAACCATGCAAACCTAATACCACCCTCATTTGATTTCCGGAGGTGGAAACTGGTTGCTGTGAGCATGGCACAATTACAGATAGAAACTGCACTTAGTATTATCGATTTTAGGCGTTTCCTTCCTGATAGCCTAGCCTTCATACTCTTACCCCTAGCAAGCATTGCTAAAGAGATTGCAGGTCTCATTTATGAGGTTTTGGTGCAGGGCAGTGCCGCAAAGAATCTTGCGCGCTGCCCTGTGTCAAAAGAAAAGGGCAGGAATGTTCCGTTTCTATGAGCTACTGCGCATTCCTGTCCTTTTCCCCAATGCTGCAGCACATTGGCCAGCCATGCGCCAACACAGGCACCCTTGTTCCATGGTGCAAGGGTGGCTGTATTGTAGGGGTGAGAGTTTTTGTGCAGGAAGGGACACCTACCTGCACCAAAACAATCATGAGAGGTGTTTTCCTCTTTTTATGTGTGCTACAGCATGCAGCACACATAGAAAGAGGAAAAACAAGGAGAAATATGGATATTTCTCCTCGTTGCACCTCCCTAATGGGGTGGCGTTAGAAGCTGACGCATTCCCAGGTTTGCGTTTACTCTGGGAATGCTTCAAATTCTATGGGTGTTGCCTGGGAACACCCAGCCACCGCAACACCCAAGAACGCTCTTTTCACATACTGTTCTGAGTGAAAGGGGCACATATTTAGAAGGCTGTGAAAAACCTTGGAAAGTGGCTTTGCGTGGCCTTGTAAATATGCTGTGCCACATTGCCCAACCGTAGGATCATAAAAGTGACAATGCAGCGAAGGAAAAGTGCTGCTAGGGGCCTCGTAAATGACGCCCTGCATTACTAACCCTTTTGGACTATGCCCTCCTAGAAACGTAACTCTTTCCCACTCTGATAAAGGTAACTATTACAGGATGCTCATACAGCAGGTTGGTAGTTTTTTGCCTCCAAAGGCCGCTCTTTGACATGCTCTAGTACCTCTTGCACTCTAACAGCAGTATGTTTGTTACAAAATATAGTTTTTAGAATTTTAACTGGAAGAATGACCAAGTAAACAGTTTAGGAACCCGAAAATCGGACATGAAAAGAAAATCAACTTACATTCTAAATCTGCCATTTTCCAGCATTGTTTTTCATCACAAAAGACTACAGTCCATACATATTAAGATTTAGACCACTGAGTCACAACTTTCTTGCTTTTCGATACTTCTGGAAATGCCTGCAGGAGATTCATTTCACTACCTCAGTCATGAAAACGTACTGAGGAAAACTTTAAATTTCAAATAGTTCAGAAATCAATGGCATTTTACCATCTGTTTATAGAATGGGTGATTTTCCATTTTAAAAAGAATATATAAGCCAAAACTAAAATGATAGACAATATAGACTCAAACTAAATATCAAAATACAGTAGTTGTCATTTTCTTCTAAGAATATCTAATGTTGCTGTTTTGCCAGTGCACACATTATAACGGCCAATATTACATTTACACCAAAGACCACCAACATATCCCTCTTATATCTTCACCAATGTTTGAGTCTCTATTGGTGCAGATGACAAGGCCTTCTATTGACCACTGAGTTATTTGACTGCAATTCTTATTATTGTGACTGGTATTCAATTACAGCAGTAATCTGCTACATCCATCTACCAATCCTATTTTAGTAGCCACAAATTGATTTGGTAAATGGTTGTGTTCTAGTGCTTTTTAGTGACTTATTAAGCCTACAGAGACTCGAAATATATTTAAATAATGTGTTTGAGTTGAGAGCAACAAATGGATACATTTCTAATTTATTTAAAATATGTGCTTGGACTAATACTTTTTTTACATTCCACTTTCTATCACGACGCCTACAGCACTTACCGTTCTACAAAGCACAGTTATTTGAAATTAGGAAGGCCGTCTTTGGGAAGGGAAATTACAATATTTGCTATTCTATGCTTTCATTGGACACAGTATTTGTGATGAGAAACATTTCAGCTCCCTGGAGATCGACACAGATACTCTGAGAGAGAAACTTTTTGCCCAGACAATGCTGCACACTGTGATAGTGGCTTTACAACCATACTAAAAAGGAACGGTAATACAAACTGTCAGGAGCAAAGAAGCAAAATACGGACTGGAGAGAGAGAGAAGTGGAAGCACTACTCTGACAAATGTAAAGACTCCAATCTCAGCTAAGCATTGTATATGAATGGCTGATAAATACCACTGGATGACTCTAGCCTTAAATGACAATTCTGAATACACTAGAAGAACCCCAGGTGCCAGTAGTTATTAATGGCTACCTTCTAGTACTATACATACATCAGACTTGCTGTCTCAAAATTAGACAAAAGATGTGTTCAGCAGTGGTATCAAATTGATATTTCTAGTTCCACTTTAACATTGAAATTGACATAGCATGTATGGTGACTACCATATATACATTTAAAAGATGGAGCAGATTTCATCTGCAGTCAGGCATTGTTTTATTTTTTGTGCTTCAGACAGACTGCATTTAAATTGCCGCACACATGTTGGTGCAAGTTAAAACCATGGCACATGAAAAACATGAAAGTGAGGCCTATTCAGTCTGAAATGCTTTTGCTGAATTAACATGTGTTTTTTCCAGTGTAGAGAAAAGTGGCCTTTTTAGCTTTGAAGATTAATAGAATGTGTTTCTCTCTTCCCAGCTCATCCCTTATAATCTAAATGCACTATTTCTGTCTTAAGAGACTTTGACTTGTTGCATATTTTGATAAATATTTTCAGTTAATAACACCTCTTTTTATAATGTTTGTGAATTAATAATGCACCAAACACTACACAGGGGGCTAAATGCTTTTTTGCATGAAAAGCTATCTAAAACACTAAAAGCATGTTGCTGTGTGGGCTGTATTAACTGTGTGCGCTATATTAACTGTGTGTGCTTTTAAATTTTACACTAAAGCATAAAAATGTTATGTTGCACATTAATTTTGCATGTTGTCATAAATAATAGAAAAGCTGCTTTACACTAATAGCTTGCCTAGGTAAACATTTATAAGGGGTATTAGTATGGAGTTGGGAAACATAATGGGATGATTTACATGAAATTAATATTCTATTTGTGTTTGTTTTATTTTTGGGCCTACCATTAAATGGCTGCCTGTGAAACCAGTAAGGCTATGGCTTGCTTTGAAAGAGAGGAGAGCATGCGCAGACACCAGCTTGACTCAAACCACGAGGGAGTCAAGGACATCTTGAACTGTACATTCATGTGATTGTGCCAATGTACCAGTTAGATAAAGTATCCGTCCTGACTGCGCTGTGACCGGAAGAAAGGAAAACTATAGAAACATTTTTCCTAGTAAATGTTGCAAATGTTTATAAATGTATTATTCATGTATGCTTCTTTTGTTAAAACTGGTATAGTCAGGTTTTTAGAACGAGTCAGGGTGGTGAGAACTCATGCTATTGTGGCTGACCAATCACGTACAGGTTTTCCTGAAGATGTAACATTTTTGTGTGGACTGCCAAGATTTAGAGTATAAATAATGACCTCTCTGGAGGGGCTTTGGCTTCTAGGCTCATTAGGGGTGTGTGTGAGCTCATGAGAGAAGGAACAGCTTAGACCAGACATTCTATGTGTTAGGTACGAGAAACGTCCCGGGAGATTGCTGAAGGGCGGGGTTTGCGTCCGAGGAGAGTCAGGGGGAGGTTTCTTGCTTTCACATCATATTTTGACACTGCAGGCCACATTCCTTTGAGGTCTGGTGAAGGAGGGGCTGTCTCACTCCCTGCTTGCTTTTTAGACACAGTTGCACAGGTTGAAGGGGTAACAAGATCACACGCCCTTACTAGCCAGTTTAATGAGCTTCCAATCTGTTTGCGCTTCAGCCCTCGGCAGGGGGACACCCCTTACCCCCTTGTTTAGGTAGAGAATAAAAAAGTTGTGTCGGGGCTTGAAGATTTAAATGTTTCTTCTTTGGAATAATTCCAATAAAATCACATTAGTTAGTGAAGAGCGTATTTATTGGCACATGAAGTGAACAGCCAACACGTGTTTCACCCCTAATCGGCCAGCAGGCCTGGGGCTTCTTCGGGGCTAATAGTCACGGCGCAATGCCTGGTTTCTCCTGTGTCAAATCGGATAGCAAGACCGACTTTTTAAATCTTCAAGCCCGCGCACAACTTTTTTTTTTTTTTGCTTTTTAGACACAGACAGATGCAGAAGAACAGCAACAGAAAGAAAGGCTTTTTAGATTTAGATGCTAAACTATAAGTTTATGGTTTAACTAATTAATTAGGTCTGAAAAGATTTATTTGACTTATGCATTTATTTCTCTTAATGAGAGATTTTTGCAAACTATTTGATTTTTGATTAGCCTTGCAAGACTATTTTTCTTAGAAACTCTTTAAGAGTTTTAACTGAAATTTTGCACCACATTTTCTTTCCTATATGTAATGCTTATATGCAGACTGTAATATGTTCTGTATTAATGCTATTTTTCCTGTTTTCCAAATTCTTAACCGGATTGATATTTTACTAATGAATAAAGGGTCAGAGAAAAATTAACTTTTGACTAGAAAATAAAACCCTTTAAATACTCAACAACTCTCTTTATTGGCTTAAATAATAATTGCATTTTTGACTGTTCATCTTTATTTAAAGTCTCCTGAAGGTAATACATGGTGTGAAGGGCCCAACACCTTTTTCAGCGCTAAATTAGAGGTAGCATGAGGGTTTTGCATTGAGAAATTACCAGAAGAAATTACCGCTCCATCACCCCCTCTGTTATACTTAAAACAGTAATAACAATTCACATTTCTTATATTACTTATATTGCTCACAATTTAATTGCAACTGTAGGTAAATTTGGTGTTGGGCTTGAAACATATTTTCTTATGAAGTACAATGAACAAAACAAAAAAGAATTACATGTTTTTGATGTGTTAATCCCGTTTTATTAACAAGGATAACCTTCAAGTGAATAAGGCAATAGGGAATACAAATAGAGATACAAACAATACACATATCACATTTGCAGTGTTTCAAAGTTGACAACGTTGTACACTAAAATGAAAAATATTTACATTAATAAGTACACAAAAAAACATTTTGTTTCACTAACAAAGTTGAAGTGCACATACAGAGTTCTACGCGGTAAACCATAAATACAACAGTATAAGAACAACCAAAGTAAATGATCTGTTTCAAAACCTTTACATTCTCTCATCACAGCCTAGAACACCTTCTTTATATATATCCGTGGTGCATTCGTAAATTGTTGCCAATAAATGCCATGCCTGAAAAATTATCAAAAATATAATATTGATGAGTCTAGAACTAATCAAGAGATCTATATTTACAGTCCTATTGAGTATTTACACTTTTGCTCAACAAAAAGAACCAATTTAGAGAACATTCAAAAATGCAGCTGAAAAAGAAATTAAAAATCTTCAACAGAAACAGAGACATTACGTTCTTGATGACTAAATGCCAATTGGAAACTATTTATTAAAGACTTCCAGAGGACTTACAGTCAACATGGCAAGCACCAGAAATACACTGTTCTGAGGGACTGCTTGTCTGAACTGAACAACCTGAAGCATTTGAGCAGGCCCGCTTTTCAGGCCTGCAAGAGTCCCAACCTGTTGATTGATATTCATTTTATGAGCAAGCAGTACGTAAACTTGTTCTATGGAATACTCAAGCTGATACCTTTTTATTTTCCTGCTACACCACATAGTTTGCCTTGCTACTTCAAGATGGTATAGTTCACCCAATCTTTTGTTTTATTACGATGATAGAAACTCAAAAACTTTCAAACATCTCAAACATCTCAAATTCAGCAAGCAGTAGAAACATTGGTGCTGACACAGCACAGATGCGTGGTGTGAGACTCCACAACCTGAATATCCAAACGAGTGCTCATCAACAGTTGTGTCGAACAAGTAAAGAATGTCAGTAGAGACTATGCTTCTTCATAGGTAAAATGACTACCCATACAGAACAACCTCCACAGGTATCTTAGCTCTCAGAAAGAAAACAGTGCTGAAAATGTTCGCCTTCACATCTTCATAGCTGGCGAAAAAAATGAGAAATCATTATTTTGCATGTTTTTTTAATGAAACACACCACTGAAATATATATATATACACACACATATCCACACATATTTAAATAGGCTTAGCTTATCTGTCTGTTTCTGTATCACATACATACTAATTCTTGAAGCTGCTCAATATTAAGTGCTACTATCGATGTTATTTTTATCACTTTATATTTAAAACTGTGCATTTGTAATCATATTCTGTACCTTCTATGAAGGTCATTCCAACTCTTATACCATTATATAGGTCCCCATAACCAATCATGGGACAATGGAGAGATTACCACCAAGTTATTAGAAAATTGGATAGGCATCAACACCACCTTTGATGGTCCAACTTTACATAAAAACAACTATACAGCACTTCTTTATCCTACAGTTAATGTAAGTTCAAACCATTTTGAACTTATATGAAAGAAGTGACCTCTTTGCATGGGAGATTCTGAGGAACACAGAACGTTAGAAGAGAAGTTGTAGCTCTCCTCAGCTACTCTTGACATCTTCCAAGAAATGTTCAACCTGTCGATACTGAATATTAATTACCTGCATGCACAACTCCTATATATAACAAGTACTGGAAAAGACAATAGGTATGCCATTGGCTGCTAGTCTTTTGGCCTTGTCAATTCTTGTTTTAACATGGTTTTTGTAAAAAATCATTGTTGGAGGAACTCTTGTGCATGTATCAATATAAAGAACACGGGCTAAAATCATGAATATTTTTGGTTTCCTAAAGCAGACATTGCCATGGAAGTCCCCTGAACTGAAGGGAACTAATTTGTGTGCAGATTTGCTCTTTGTGAAAGAACAGAGGGCCAGATGTAGTAGGAAAGATTTACCGATTTTAAATTACCGAATTTTACCGATTCGGTAATTTAAAATCGGTAAATCAATGGGTCCGACATGTAGGTATTCCAGATGTGCTGGAATACCGAATCGGATGAATTCGGTATTTACCGATTCGGTAAATACCGAAATCGGTAATGCCCATTCATTCCTATGGGCTTTGAAGCGGTAAATACCGAATTTCAAAAGGGTGCAGGGGGTGTCACTTTGACACCCTCTGACACCCCCAAAACAGGCACGGGTGTCATGTGGCAGGCATACCTGCCCTAAGGGCAGGTCGGCCTGTCACATGGCATAGGTGTGCATGCACACATGTGCATGCACACCAGAATCGGTATTTTACCATCAAATTGGATTTGATGGTAAAATACCGATTCGTTAAGGCTCCTGGGACTCTGAAGAGTCCCACCTACATATGGGTGGCTCCGAATCGGTAAATTTACCGATTCCTTATTTTACCGAATCGGTAAAATTACCGAATCGGTAATTTTACCGATTCGGTAAAATAAAGCCCCCTACATGCCATTCACCTTTTTACCGATCGGTAACGGTCGAAAATACCAATTTTCGGCCGTTACCGACCGACCTACATCGGGCCCAGAATGACGACACTTACAATGAAATTGGCTAATGCCTAAAGTGGGCTGACCTACTGTCCATGCTGCATAATGTAGTGAGAGGTGGAAAAATTCAAACAGACCAGTGAACGAAAAGAGCTGTCTGAAACTCCTTATAAACTTATATTATTTTTAAGTAAGTTTAGAAAAATCAAAAGGTCTTGGCTAATGCCTGACCTAAAAAGCAAATAATGCTACATAGTAAGGAAACAATATTCAGCAACAACTTCTTGATATGTCTATTTATCAAAATGATTTCTTATGTTACACAATTAGACATGGCATTCTTACACATGAATCCAGCTTCACTTGGAAGCTGAAATCTAAACCATGAAGAATTCAGTGGCCTCTTGAAAAGCTGCAAAAATTATGGCACCTAAGACACACTGTTTCCACAAAAAAGTGGCATGGATGATAGGATATAGAGAGCCGCAACTGGAGACTAAGAGGTGGAATAACAACATCTGCCTTGGCATGCAGTGCCTCAATGTAAAAAGCACTGAACAGTTCTAACAAAACACGTTGACGCAATAAAAGGAGATGAGAACCAACCCACCAAGACCTCAACTTGGGCAAACACTCACGTAGCCAAAGGATTTTTTACAAAAGAATAGTGTAAAGGGGAAGTATGATTGGGTTAAAATGTCACATATATGCTTTCTTAGAGTATGTAAACGCAACTGATGTACTGAATACAAATGTTAAACTGATCAAAGAGTGGGAACACATGTTGTGAACATACAGTGCAGTGTTATATTCTACAGTAAGGTGCGTGGTATAGTTCAAATATTTTACCGGAATATGATGGTTAATTAGGAAGTAAATGCACATTCTTTAGTGCCTGCATTTAATATATCATGCTCCTGCATGGTAAACAGGCATGTACCCATGCTCTGAGTGACTCGACTACATGAAAAACTTGTATACTGACTTTTTGTAGACCCAGTAGAACTGGGTGATGCTGGGGCTGTATCAAGAACAAGTACTAATGTAGTATGCACACTTGGAATGCATCCGTGCACCTGTTTTTCTCATATTGTGTAGTTTGTAGCACATGCTAGAGGACAGAGCTGTGGCTGCCTCTTTATGTGCCAAAGTTGTACGGTCTGCAGCTCATAGACAACTCATAGATTTTTGAGTTCATGTGTGTGCTGTAAGCAGCACAGTGCCCGCAAAACGGGTGCATGCACCCTCTGGGCCTGGAGATGGTTGTTGAAGATGTTCATGGTATGGTCCCTGTCCTTAATATGATGGGATGAGGCTCGTGAATGCATGCTTCACAAACCATTGCAATGTACAATTAAAAACAAGAAACACCATATTTCAGAAAGGCAATGATTCTAGAGGCGTCCATATGCTCAGTGACCTTTGTTGCCATCACCCTCATACCTCAGCTGTTAGAAAGTAGAGCTTTGTACCCATCAGTGATGGAGAATGACATAATACCCTAAATTAAGACCCTGTTCAGAGTTCAGCTGCAAACCCATTGGCCACTCCACAGCAATGTGCAGCTGTGCAGTGAACAGTCAGCATGTGAGGTGAGCCGTGCGCCTAAACAGAGTGGAAGTAGGTTCAGGGGGCTACAGGTCCTTTTAGGTGGTCAAAATGACATATTAAGGCTCGGATTTATTATGATTTTGCATCACAGTCACTTTTGAGGTGCAGCCCGACGCAAAATAATTTTGACATTTCCTAAGTCAATTTGGGTGGTTAAGTAAACTCAAAGAAAAACCTAGAGCATAGGGCTGCCTTTTGTTAGTTTGCGTCAGGTAGGCCTTACATCGGTGGTGCATGGGAGTTCCAATGCATCCACTCTGTATTTTACATAAACCCAGATTTACAAAGACTTGTAAACATGGATTTGCTGCGAAATGGTATGCCTTCCTAACAGAGGTGTAGCGAGAAAAATATCCTAATTTCTCCTCATTAATTCCTCTTCCAATGCAGTACACCTAGATAGTGGAATACTCCTCTAAGGATTATTTTTGTGCTGGAAATTATTAATTCCTGCACAAAACAATCCTGCCTGCAATGTATGCACCCTTGCACCATGGTTCAAAGGTGGCTGCATTGGTGATAAGTAGCATATAGAGTGTCAGTGCAGATATGTTTGCAAATATGGAACACTTCTGCTCTCTCCCTTACACGAAATGCAGTAAGTTTCCGTTCTGTTCTGCAATGCATGAATTAATAGTAAATGTTCCCCTCAAGTGGCTTACTTTGGCTAGCGTGGGTCATAGTGGGAGCAATCATTACAGAAATTCGCTAAAAACTAAACACTCCATTTATACTGCTTTGACACCAGAGTGCATCATAACAGAAAAAGTGCTTCAAATCCACCATTTTTCAGTTTCTACTGAAAAACAATTATTCCCTTTGGTGATGCTGTATTGGTGATAATCAGTTTTAACTGAAAACCATATACCCATTTAAGCATGGGGTGCTTTTTCAGTTTTTGCAGGCTGTGAAGGTCACAACAGTGGAATCCACGCATACAGTATCAATACAGAATTTCACAATATCTCTGAAGCTGCATACTTTTATAAAGTTGCAGGGGTGAGAAGCAAATACAGAGAACAGCAAGACATACATAAATCAGCATGTGAAATACACAGAAGGGCCATGCAAACCACCATTGCACAAAATCTTTAATGTACCCAATCACACAATCTGAGCACATCAAAAGTAGCACAACAGCATTTTGGTTGATGTATACAGACTACCGTGCACAGCCTTATATAAAAGCACAGGGATAAATGAAAAAGCCCTTAAGCTTGTGCACACCAAAACCAGCCATGGAACGTGCTAGAGATGCATGTTTTTTCACCACTATTGAAGCCGTGGGTGCACTGTCACAAACTACTGCCACACACTAATGCAATGTTTCCTCTTCCTGCAGCTGCTGCATGATTGCTGAGACAGAGACAACAGCTACCCACACACAGCACCATAAAATGTATTCAGAGCTCATCATGGCACGCAAAGAACCTACACCCCCTCTGGTAAGTAGAAGTTGCATGCTTACTTTGCCCAGAGAGGCATATGCACACAGTACTATCACACACAAAACAACACCAGTTCTAGCAAGAATGATGGATAGAGTTTTCTTTTTAAACTGAATATCGTAAAGTTTAACCACATACACAATGATTTCCAGACATTACGTACGAAAATAGAATCTCAAATGGGAGAAGGTTAGCATTATAATGTTTCAACTCAGCTAATTTAGACCATACAATCACAATGAACAGCTAAACAGGAGATTTCTATTGAAACAAACTTAAAACTAAACACCTAAGTTAAAGAAAACTTTGTGGATAATTGTGGGGATTGTAGTGCAGTAGTAGGGACAATATTACGCAAGCAGAGATTCTGCACTGATATCCCAGAAGAACAGGGAAAATTATTTCCTTCATTATTATCCAGTATTAGTTTCTCACTTATCGCCTCTAATGGTATTCATTCAATTCAGTGTAAAATGTTATCTCTGGAAATGGGACTTGTGTTAATACATCTGGATTCTCAGCGACCTCCTGTGCGTGTTTTTCAATCTTCTGATTATATCTGGCCACGTAAAAGCCAGATCTGCAGGAGAAACAACATGCCATCCCATGCAAATCTTTCTGCTTGCCTTTGTAAATATCCTCAGCGATGTAGGTTGTGGAAGCTGGGGCTTTAAACTAGCAAGGAGCGCAGCCTTCTCTTTTGTAATAATATTGATTAATCATATTTATATTCACATTTCACACGAGGCAACATGATCCTGTGCCTTTGCACCTGCTGGTTAAACACATTTCTAAAATGTCTGCATAAATAAGAGGGCCACATGTAAAGTTGATATTTGAGGTGGGATCTTTCATGTTGATAATGCAAAATATATGCTATCGGTGTAATTTACTATTCTGGATAAAAGTATGGGAAATTCGGTATTCTGGGTAAAAGTATGGGAAATTCGGTATAGTAAATAAAAATTTAAAAAAACAATAGTGTCCGGCTCCAGCTATATATAGCTGGATGTTGCAAGAAATTCTAGGCCTAAGCTTGCAGTTCAAAAGGTAACACAGGATGGATTTGTTCTTTACATAATTACCATGATATATGCAGCCTGTACTGTAAATCACCAGTACTAAGCACTGACTGTGAAATGAAAATAAAATTTGTAAAGCGCTACAGTTGCCCTCAGGCGTCCAGGCGCTGTGACTAACAAAAGTGCCCTCAGATGAACAACACGTTTCTGGTTACTGAAACAAGAAGGTTTTAAGCTGCTTCCGGAAACTGGTTAAGTTGGGGTTGCTTCTCATGTGCAAAGGGAGGGTGTTCCATAATTTTGATACATTATAGGAGAAGGAACGTCCTCCTGCTCTGGCTCTAAAGATTCTAGGAATCTTGGCTAGAGATGCAGACGAGGAGCGAAGCACCTTGTTGGGCAGATAGGGGGAAATCACGGAACAGTTGATTTCTGGGCCCGTTTTCCAGAGAGCTTGGTGAGCAATGCACAGAGCTTTAAACTTTACTCTGTCCCTGACAGGCAGCCAGTGCAACGCTCTTAGCCGAGCTTTTATTGAAGTTCTTCGTGGGACTCCAAGTAGCACACGAGCAGCACAGTTTTGGGTGCGCTGAAGTTTTAGCAAGGTGTAGTCCGGTGCTCCAAGATAAAGGGCGTTATTAAAATCCAGGCGGGATTGAACAGGGCCCTGTATAATTATCTGCCTGGTCTCAACTGGAAGAAGGGGAAGAATTTTTTTATTCACCCTGAGGAGGCCAAAGCAGGTGGCCGCCACCTTGGTGGCCTGTGTATTGAAGCTCAGCAACTTATCTAGCCATACCCCCAGACTTTTGATGTTATCTCTGGGGGCAGGAGCCGCCCCCATGCTCGCGGGCCATAGCAGCACCAAAGTAGAGGGGGCCGCCGGGCCCAGGATCATGAGCTCGGTCTTATCGTCGTTGAGCTTCAGACATGAGCTCATCATCCAACTCCTCACCTCCTCCAAACACACTGCTAGATTGGGCGGCGATTGGAGGCCACTCTTCTGCACAAGGGAGACCACCAGCTGGGTGTCGTCCGCATAGGAAATGATGTTAATACCATGCGGACGAACAATCCCAGCCAGCGGCCTCATATATGCATTGAAGAGCGTAGGGCTCAATGATGAACCCTGAGGGACTCCACACCCCAGAGGCCTGCTCGATGAAACGGATGTGCCGTCAAAGACCTGGAAGGTTCAATCCGATAAAAAAGACTTGAACCAAACCAGGGCTTCTCCGGACACTCCTAGGTCGGTGAGACGGTTCATCAGAATTTTATGATGTACCGTGTCAAAAGCGGCACTCAGATCGAGGAGGATCACTGCCACTGACCCCCCCCCCCCGATCCAAGATCCGTCTCGCCTCCTCAGTCACAGCCAATAGAGCAGTCTCTGTCCCATGTTTTGGGCGGAAGCCCGTCTGGGAAGCATCGAGGAGATGATTTTCCTCGAGGAACTTCGTCAGGATGGTATTAATGTGCTTCTCCAGCATATTATCTGCCCATGGGAGCAGAGAAATCGGGCGGTAATTGCTAGGGTGAGCTGGGTCAAGGGCAGGTTTTTTTAGCAAGGCCCTTACCATTGCATGCTTCCATGTCACAGGTACCATCCCGCTCAAAATGGAGGAGTTCAGCAGCTCCATGAGAGTAGGGAGAATGGTTTTGCTAGCCAACCCCAGCGAGCCCGGTCAAACCTTTTCCTTCATTTGGGACTGAGTCAAGTCAACCGAGTCACTCATTGTTACTTAGGACCAAGGTCAGCTGTGTCTAAAAGAATATGGCAGGGAGGAGATGGAAATTCTGGCTCCTATTTTGACCATATGGACCATAAATTAGGAGGCCACACTTATTAGAGAATACAACTAAACAAATGCAAACCTGAAAATACATAGCGTGGGAGAGGAGGGTCTAAAACTCGGCTCTGACCTACAAAGAAGGTGGGTGAATGTCACTCTCGCCAGACACACCCAATAAACAGGGCAATAATTATATTTTTAAGGACTTCCTTCTTAGAAAAATGATGAGGAATTGATATGAATGTCTCTTACAAGTTCTCGATAAGTCTGTAAGAGCTGGTAAGGTCTGCATTCGTCAATATAAAGGAGCAGGGGATGGGAGAGTGAGGATTGTGATCAAGAGCCAGCATGGTCGAAGTTAGGAGTATTGAACAGAATCACATAACAGAGTGTACATTCCCTTTTAAGCGAGCAATGAAGAAGTGACTGCCCAGTTCAGGAATAGGGCTGAGATTTCTAAGTTGAAATCACTAATAATGATAGGACAGGGAATCCATTACCTGTCACTCACTAGTCATTTGCTCCTAGTCATTAGTTCTCCTGACTGGACATGTAGGAAGTCTAGGATCTGCAAGTCACACATTTGGATTTAGCTGACATATTAGACTGGTTAAAAAAAGATAACACAGATATGGGGTTTGAGAGCTATATTTTCTGAAGAAGGATGGAAGTCCATGTATTAGGATTGTGAGGGGTATGAAAACACTTTGGTGTGTATATTGCAATTAATCCTATATCCAAAATCCTTTCCTCCTGACTTGGGTAAATGTAAAAGCATACAAATCTGATCTAAGAAAGAAGAGGAATACACCCTATTAAGAACTCTGTAGTCTTTATCAAAATGTGCTTAATCCTCTGGAGCTGGATAGCGCGAAACAACCTTTCGGCAGATTTTGAAAAATGATATCTGAAAGCTTATCTGCTAAGGTAAAGAATCTTCTGCCAGACAAAATCACACAGGCCTCAAACTCACACTGAACAACTATCTTCCTTATGAGTTGTTTATTGCTGGTTTGTTTAGTTGAAGGTGTCCGCTGACGACCCATCTTACTTTAGTTTGCTCATCTTGTACAACAACCATAGACAGCATCAATCAATAAATGTGGCTTTATATATTGAGAAACATACAGGACTACAAGAGCACCCTTGAAACCGTGATATGTTGAGAAGGCATTGAAAAGTACGCTTGTATAACAAATGTCCCTGTTCTGTGTGTGAAGAAGCATACTGAGTCACCACTTGACCTTTATCTGCTGTTTTTGTTAAAGAAGGCTGCACTGCTGCTTTCAATGCTGTACTCATGTTAGTGAAGCTCAGTGAACACTGTTTAACTGTAATAGAGCAAAGATAATTAACACTGGCAGGGCTAGTGGGGGAGTTGATCTAGGAATGACATAAAGGTGGTGAAGTAATGGCCAATTGACCTGGGCCCCACTGTAGGCAAGGCATTGCACACCAGCTTACAACATAATATTAATGGCAGGGGCATAGCTTCAGGAGGCTGTTTGGGTTGTAACACCCCCCTAATAAATGTATTCGGTAGGAAAAAGTTGTGTACAGCTATTTTAAGTCAGGTATGGTGAGGGGTTTGTCGGATTTCACTTGGAATTTTTACATACACATGCAGACAAAACACACATATTCTTGTTTCTGTTTTAAGGTCTTAAAAATGGTTATTTGACAAAATAATGACTTATAAGCGTGCCTCACGATCCGCACTCCACTCCCTTCCTGCTGCTCCTTTGGACCCCCCTCCTGCCCTGCTTCTCGTATAATGTATTTTAATCTGTGAGATTGTTGGGAAATCTGAAGCTCAAACCCAGCTACCCCTCCCAAATCTTACTGACCATGCTATGCCCCTGATTAATTACTTACAGTAAACGTAAGCAAGAGTCTATGTATGACCTTATGACTACAACCTCAAGAGCAGAGGTGCTTTGCAACACCAGTCATCCCCATTGTCTGTGGTGGGAAAGGGAGCACAGATGGCTCTCATTGCAAAAGGTAATACTACAGGAAAGGATGTGCACATTTTTCTATGAGTGGCATATCTCAGTGTTCACAAACACATTTTGGTGGAGGAGGGGTCACCGGAGGAGAGGTAATACGGAGAGAGAGAGGTTGTTTTGGGAAAATGTGACAATGTCAATACAGCACCCTGTTCGTTTGTAATGCATGGAATTTTAAATATATGTGTGTGTATAAATAATATATATTTATATCTATATAAAAAAAAAATATCCACTCGCTTTGGCCCCAAAACGAAAACAGCTGTGGGAACCAGTCACCTCATTTTTTGATACATGTGCTCTCCACTCTCTGCCTAAATCCCCCTTTCAACAGGAAGTCGCTAAACCTCCATGAGTTCCCTTCGTTGCTTTACTTACTTTGTATTAACAAACATTTTATCATCCTTTAGTTTATCATACATCAACAATTGTTGCACATTTTATTATTGCTGGTTCTGTCTGTAGTTTATTTCCTTTGGAATGTCTCTTTTATGTATTTTATTGTATACTTTCTCTTTGCATTTATATCTTTAATTTGTATAAGTGAATTATATGACTTAATAAAATATATCTGAACTAAAAAAATATATATATATATATATATATTTATAGAAAGAGAGAGAGAGAGAGCGAGAGAATCATACATATACGTTTCACTTCTTTCTAAGCAAAAAATGTGTTGTGCAATTGATAAAGGTTACTGGATTAATGTGCCTGCTGTAGGTATCTGTTTGCAACATTTAAATGCTAGCAGATCATCTACCCTTTCCTCCTTCCAAGTTTGATAATATTCCTAGGTTAAGGGGTCTCGCAAGTTGTTTTGCTCTGTGCCCCACCAAATAAGGTTGGCCTACAAATATATAGGTTGAAGTGCTATTTGAGATACTATTGCAATATAACACTGCTTGAACATCACATTTGATGGTTCTTAAGAATACACTCTGTGTACATTTCCAGGGATGGACATGGTACTTAAATCCAAATCCAAATCTCAGGTTCTCAGTTTGTAGAAGGAAGTGCTTTAGCTCGATGGATAGATATACCCATATGGTTGAGCTCACCTACTAGCACTTAAATCTGTTGGTAGGTTTGGCAGTAATCTGGGGTAAAGTGACTATTGGCCTTCCTTACAATTTGATAGTTTTCGACTATTTGTTCTCTTACCAATGATATTTGTAAACCACAGATCTTACTTCATAGGAAGTGAGGCGCTTCATGAAAGCAATATATGCTTAAGATGACACACACAACACAATTGAACAGCTTGGAGAAGGATCTTACAGCAGGGGTAAAAGAGAATGGTGCTTGTGGCCTTTTCCCATGCCAATGTTTGGATCACTGTTTAGTACTTCACGTAAGTTTAAACTTGTGAGTTCGCTGCATTTGTGTCAATATATTGTACTTCATGGGTGTGTTTGCCAGATCTTCTTTCTGTATTCTATCAAGGAGCTGATTCATACAGCTTTAGTTCATTTTGCCGTTTAGAACATACATACATTTGTAGTTCAATCTTGTGTTGACATGTATCCTAGGTCAGCTGTCAGGGGCCAGGGGTGGCTGAATGTGGAAGGTGTACGTTTTTTTCAGTATCTGTATGCTAGGCATTTATGTCGTCACAGAAGCCACAGGTCTTTGCTCCAAAGAATACTATTCCTCCTACCTTCTGCAACAGAGAAGGAATATTAATACCTTTACTGTATGTTTAAAGATGCACCCATGAATACTCATACATATTGTTTGTGTACAAATTGAAAAGAATAGGCTGAGAAGATGCCCTTTTTTCATTCCATGGTTTGTGTCAAATGTCTTTGTTTTTTCTCTTTGTACGAAGCTTATACATTAGCAGTGGTGTTTGTGTAGAGGCTCTAAGGGCCATATTAGCAAGAACCTTGTTAAAATTATCTCTGTTTTAGCGGCAGGAAACTGCTGCTAAAACAGCGATAATCGGCTTGCTAATATGCATGATAGAATTCCAATAGAAGCCCAGGTTAGATGTGCAGGACATCTAACCTGGGCTTCTATTGGAATTTCATAACGTATATTAGCAAGCCCATTATCGTTGTTTTAGCAGCAGTTTCCTGCTGCTAAAACAGCAACAATTTTAACGAGGTTCTTGCTAACATGCCCCTTAGATTTTATGTGGATCGCAGTAAGTAAGTGCATTCTTCCAAAAGTCCGCTTGTAACCTACAAGGGACCATGACTCAGAGAAGGATGTACCTAAGGCCTCCATTTCTTCCAAGAACCTGCTCCTTTTAAAATAATATACACGGCTGACACATAGGCTTTGCTACATGCCTTTTTTAGTAGTCAATATATAGTGTGAATTTTGCGTTTGACAAGGTCACAATAAACAACATCCTCAACGGAACTTTTCACGTCTGTATTAGTAGCAGTTTCTGTATCTCCAGTTACCTTGAATGGTTGTAAATCTTCCAGGATGTATGTAGCAAGAAGGTACTGAAGACGGAGGACGAAGTAAAGATTGCTCACTGTAGCAACTTTGATAGTGTTAGTTCTTGTGTCTCGTTTTCTCTTTTTCCCTTTCCTGCTAGCCCCTTTGCTGTCTTAACAGAGGAAGTGAAATGGAGACAGGCCCAGCTGGAATTTGTCAGGCTTTTCCCAGTGGTGGGACACGCCTGTGCTCAGGCTTTCTCTGGGTCCCGACCTGTAAGTAGTATGATCCCTACCTGTGAAATAAGCATTTAGTGGCTAATCTGTACAACTCAAGGCTATAAACACATCTGCAACTAATCTTTTCTGAGAAGTTATAATGTGACCCCACCGCTAGTTGACCTCGCACAGAGATACTGTAATCTCATATGAACTTTAGGATAAAAGATGTTACACATTGTTGTGTTAATACAAATCTTTAATTTATTGGTAAATGTTAGTTGGTGCACTAACAATGTTAAAGAGGGCTAAGGTATCTCATCTGCGTCATCAATAAATAGGATATCTAGAAGGAAGGCATCTTCAGAAGGGATTTGTAAAATCTAAATTTTACCAGATACATTTTGTCAAATTTGAATTTTTTTAAATTCTGGCATAAATATATCAAACACACAATAGAATATATTGGGGCTCCCGAACTATGGGCCCATGCAGCCACGATATCTTTACCTTCAAAAAGCACCCTTAAAAAGCTATACTGGTCAGCGGTACAGGCAAAAGCTGCAACAAGAGCAGACCTCCCTTCCTTAACTCAAATATTGTTTTTTGTTACAACTTAAACAAGCATCAAGGTTAAAAGTTCTAGTTGGGGTGCATGGCAGATTATTCTGTCTCTGACCGGGTACTTCTGATGTTTCCTGAAAATTCTCATACTTGTGGGGTGGTAAGGATGCATGCACCAATTCTTGTTCATACATTTTAAAAGTCAATGGGGCATATTATAAAGAGTGGCGTTTAAAATTATCGCCGGTTTAGCGGCAAAAACTGCCGCTAAACCGGCTATAATGGGCTTGATAATATGCCCTGGAGAATTCCAATAGAAGCCCATGTTCTGGTGTGAACATGGGCTTCTATTGGAATTCTTCAGGGCATATTATCAAGCCCATTATCGCCGCGTTAGCTGCAGTTTTCTGCCGCTAAACTGGCGATAATTTTAACGCCGTGCTTGATAATGTGCCCCTAGGTCTGTGCTTTCTCCATGACATTAGATTAAAGATTTATCTACAGAGTGCTTTCAATAAAAGTGCTGAGTTTCTGAAAAGCTGTATTTAATTATATTCAGTTCAGAGTGTTCTATTTTTTATTTCCATGTTCCTCAGTTTGAAATCAGATATAGATATAATTGGTGTGAAGGTCAAAAGGACACCAAAGTTACTGCTTAATTAAATCTAGAGTTCAACACTTTGTTTCAACATACCTACTCTTGAACTAACATTGCTTTATCTATTTTTCTGGATCAAGAGGTCATATTGGAACAATAATAGAGAAATAACTATTTCTTATGTCGATGCATGTATGATTAAATATACATGGAATGCTTATCAGAAGTAATTAATTTTTTTAGAAGAAGAGTTTTGCTTGGAAAAGATGTTCTCTGGTGAAGATTTTCACATTTGGTTTCTTTTGTTTAGTCGTTTTAAAAATATTAATAGGGGGGCAAGTGGAGTTCCCAGTAAGGCACAGTTTCTATTTGTTTTGGTGGGTATATGTTTTCTCACATAGAGGAACTATGTGTTTGAGTGTGAATAGTATAAATACATGGCAAACACAAGGAGAGGATGGACAGAGCGCTAAATCTTTTCAGACACTCACCCCGAGTCACACATCTGGGTTTAATGCATCATCCTTCTTTAGCTCACTTAGCCACCCCAGTTGATATACAGCTATATGCAAATCAGTCTTGACCCTGTGCCTCATGGGAACAGTCCAGCCCGAAATGCCAAGGAATGTCTTCCCTGGACCGGAAACAAGCATCCTGGGTCCGGTATCGGGGTAACAGCACTCATCAGCCAGGCTAGCTTGAATCCAGTCGCAAAGTGAGCAAGAGACCCACGTCTGGGTATACCCTGCCAACTTAGGGTGAACAAAGCAATCACAAGGAGATGATGGACGGAGGGCTGAATCTTTTCAGACACTCACCCTCAGCCACAGATCTGGGTTGAATCCATCATTGTTCTTTAGCTCACTTCGCCACCCCAGTTCAGACATAGCTATATGCAAATCAGTCTTGACCCTGTGCCTTATGGAAACAGGCCTTCCCGAACTGCCAATCCATGTCTTCCCTGGACCGGAAACAAGCATCCTGGGACCGGTATTTGGCTAACATCCGTCATCAGCCAGGCTAGATTGAATCCAGTGTCAAAGTGAGCAAGGGACCCACAACTGGGCATAACCTGCCAACTTAGGGCAAACAAAGCAAACACAAGGATATGATGGACGGAGTGCTGAAACCTTTCAGACACTCACCCCCAGTCACAGATCTGGGTTGAATCCATCATTGTTCTTTAGCTCACTTCACCACCCCAGTTCAGAAACAGCAATATGCAAATTAGTCTTGACCCTGTGCCTTATGGAAACAGGCCTTCCCGAACTGCCAATCCATGTCGTCCCTGGAGCAGAAACAAGCATCCTGGGACCGGTTTCAGGCTAACAGCCCTCATCAGCCAGGCTAGCTTAAATCCAGTGGCAAAATTATCAAGGGGCCCATGTCTGGGCATACCCTGCCAACTTAGGGTGAACAAAGCAAACACAAGTAGATGATGGACAGAGCACTGAAACTTTTCAGACAATTAATGGATCACAATAACCCGGAAGAGCTATAAGAAGACCTTCCAGTTGAGATAGGAGGCAGATTATTCCATCTCTGGATCTTATCTGGTACTTCTGCGGTTTTCCTGAAAATCCTCCTTGTGAGGGGGTAAGGGTGCTTACACTGAATCCTGTTCATACATTCTAAAAGTCTAAATCTGTGCTTTCTCCATGACATTAGAGTAAAGATTTATATAATATACTGATGTATAAACAGCCAAGGGGGCAGTGGCCTCTGAACACCTCTTAGCAATTGCACTGTGTAAGATTTACTGGAGGTAACAGGAGGGGTAACTACCCCTCCTGTTACCTCCAGTAAGTCCAACACAGTAGGATTGCTAACTTCCTATACCATGCCACGCCCCCTTTCTCCACCACTCTGCATACACACCTCATGGTGCGTTCTGGGTTGGTGGATTAAGTCCCCTTGAAACCTGAGGGTCCCAGGGGGCCAACTAGCCCACCAGGTACCTCCAGTAAGTGCCTCAGAGCTGGATTGCAGAGAGGTGGTCAAGGCCACGCCCCTTTTCCCACCACTCTGCAACCGCAGCTCAAGGCGCACTGCTGCTCGGAGGATGAAATCTACTATGTCATGAGGTCCTTAGGACACAAGAGATCCTCATCGCCCCACCAGCAGTGCGCCAAGAGGCACGTTTGCACAGTGGTTGGAAAAAGGAGCTTGACCTCAGACCACCTCTTTGTAATCCAGCTCTGTGGCGCTTACTAGAGATACCTTTTGGGCTACTTGGCCCTCAGGGACCCTCGGTATTCAAGGGAAATTAATTCCCCAACTTACAATGAGACAGGGGGCGCGTTTGATGAGTGGTGCAGGGAGGAGGCAGGCATCCAGGGAGATGTCAGCTTTTTTTGGGGGCTATTTTTTTTAGAAGGGGCCTGTGTGGCCCCCCTCCTTCTTTTACTTTTTTTGGGGCCCTGAGAACCGCATCCCCCAGGGCCTGGACCTTTTTAAAAAAAAAGTTTTAAAAGAAAACGGGAAGAGGGCTCTTACTGTTGAGGGCTGTGGGGGCGCCCCAATGCCCTCACGGTTCCTCGGGCTCCCCACCGCCTGCTGGAGATGGCATCGCTTTTGAGCAAGGGGAGCTGCCGACATGAAGCTTCCCTTGCTCAAAAGCAACCCTGCTTTGCTTCGTTGAAGCAAAGCAAAGTTTGCAATGACAGGGTGGGAGCCGCGCGGCTCCCGCCCTGTCATTGCAAACGGCAATGTCCCGGGGGTGGGCACCACAGGAAATTGTAAGAGCCGGCCCTGGGGGGTGGTGGTCCCCAGGGCCATCAAGGGCTCCAGGAAAGGGGCCGCGCAGCCACCTCCCAACGATTGTAAAGCCCCGGGGGGCCCCGTACCAGACCCCGTATTTAAATATAGAGTGCCCCGGGGAGGTGGTGGTCCCCAGGGCAGTGTGGGGGGCTTCACCCCCCCATTAATTATTTATTATTACAACGCCAGGGATGTGGCAGTCCCCGGGGCTTGGAAGGGTCTACGAGGCCCCCACCCTTATTTAAATGAAGCCCCAGGGAGGTGAACGTGGCGGTCCCCAGGACTTGAGGGGCCCACAAGGCCCCCACCCTTATCTTAATGAAGCTCCAGGGAGGTGGCGGGGAGGCTGCGTGCCCCCTTGAATAAATTTTCAAGCCCCGGGGAGGTGGTGGTCCACAGGGCTTTGGGGGCCCCGCTACATAATTGAAATCGCCCCGGGACCTGGCCCAACCGGGGGTTTTGAAAAACAAAGCACCGGCGTGACCCTGCCCAAAAACAAAAAACAAAAAATGCTTTTTTTGGGTAGGGACCCCCTGAGCAGGCTTGGGGAGTCAGGTTGTTTTTACCCTGCCTCCTTTTCATGTTTTGAATGCATCTCTAACCTTTTTCTTTCTCCCGCCGTACCGAGTCACAAGATGGCTGTAAACACTTCCTGGTGTGAAGTGTTGGCAGCCAATCAGAGGCAAGCTCGTGCTCAGGAGAGCTCAGCCAATCAGATCTCACAATTTTCAAATATTGATACCTGTAAATCTTTAAATATCTCAAAAACTACTGAACGGATTTACACCATTTACAAAAAAGTGTGCTTTCAGGACGCCCGTACCAGTGATTCAAGGAAAAGGTTGAGCCTTACTCAGCTGCTCGAGTGCCTTCCAAACTGCGTGTGTCAACTAGGAGCTTGAGATATATATATATATATATATATATATATATATATATATTCTGCTCATTGGGGATGTGTCCTTGAGTTGAGCCGCACACGAGTCACAGGTAAGCTTTTCCCCATTCGCTTTATTTGGTATGAAAAGTCGCGCGTAATAATTCACTGCACCTGTTAAAGCGCTACGCGTTTCGAGGCATCTCTTCATCAGGGGCCAATCAGAAGAGAGCATGCAGGGAACCTTTTCCTTGTTCAGCAATGTCGTGCCCCATGATTGGATGCTCTTTGAGGAGACTGCACATAGCCTTATGGGAGTTGGAGTCCTGAAATGAAGTCCTGGATGGATGCTCTCTTGAATGAATGCGGAGCGTTCCTGTTCTCAATCCAACTCTGTGTTTCCCACAAATGAGCCCGATACTTCATGAGCGTCGTGGCCTCCTCCCGCAGGGGTAGTGCTGGCTCTGCGACAAGGCAGCCGCGTGTAACATTTTGCTCGTTGTGGATGTGTCCTTGAATTGAGCCGCACACGAGTAACAGGTAAGCTTTTCCCCATTCGCTTTATTTGGTATGAACAGTCACGCTTAAGGTTGCCTGCATGCTCTCTTCTGATTGGCCCCTGGAGAAGAGATGCCTCGAAACGCGTAGGGCTTTAACAGGTGCAGTGAATTATTAAGCGCGATTGTTCATACCAAATAAAGCAAATGGGGAAAATAAATATTTTACTTTTTAAATTTTCAAATGACATCAGGGAGGTAAGTAAAGTGAACCAATATATGTATATACTCCTACCATGTCTTTTTTCTTGCCCTCAGTATTATTCCAAGGTATTGCGGTATGTTGTTGAAATAATCTGTAGATGTAAATACCCTTCCCTGAGGCTATACTATCTAAACTACAGGCTATACTGTCTGAATGAACAGTACAGAAAAACACAACATTAAAGTTTAGTTTATCGTTTTCACGTATGCAGTAACTTACCTAATTAAAGACTGCTTTGTCGCTGGAATTTTGGCCCTATGCTTTGTATATCCTCTTCAGAGTTAGGGCGTTTCCCGCTGCTTACAACTGTGCAGAGGGAGTTTCTTCCTTTAAAATGAAACCAAACTTGCAAGTTTAGAATTATTTCTGCATAAGTAAAAGGGAAACTGAGAAACATACCCCGATTACTTACAAAGAAACATAGAAACGTTCATCATGGAAAATACCTGAACTTTTGCTCAACAAATGTAAGCATACTCTAACATGGCTAACATTATAAATCTCACATGTATAAAATAAAAAACCTCAATCATACAACAGTAAATTCTAATACCCTTTTATTGACTAAAATTATTTCACAGTAAATCAGATTAGTAAAAAAAAAGTCTACAATTATTTAGTGAATGATACAACTCCACAGAAAAAGTTATACACCAATATTATGTCCATTAAAACGTCTTGCATTACCATCACTTTAATTTTTTTTTAGCCAGGACTATGAAGTATCCCCTAGTTAATCATTTGATCAAAAAATGTGCATTGTATTCCTAACTCTGTCTCCCTTATATCAGTTACACATCTCATTTTTAGTTCAAAATGTATTTAGCTGCCTGGATGTAACTGTAGTTTCGCTGAAGCCCCGGGGTTGGGAAGGATTTAAGTTTGCTGCTGGCACCAGAACAAGTCAAATGGACTATATAGCTCATAATGATAACATGTTACTACTATTATCAAGGTTGTATTCGCTCAAATACTGTGGGGAACCAGGAGCCAAATAGGAAAGCAAAATCCAGGCAAAGCATCAGGAGCAACAACTCTGTCATAATTCCTAATCACATTTTAATCTACTCCCAAACCTACACCTACAAAGTATTTACAGGAAGAATGTTGATTGGCCCACGTCGTGGCCTCACAAAAAATGGGATGTTTCTGAACGCAATTAAATAAGAATTACTCTGGTGTAGTGGGCATTAAGACAGGATATGATCCGATGATAAGTGGTGGATTTTTGCAAGATGCATTTTTTAAGCACAGCACAAAGCATCTAGGAATGATACTAAACTACCCAATGTTATCGGGAACAGAGCTAATTTACTTAATGTGGTGAATATAAACTTCATCACATCTCATATCCATACTGTGCAAGTAAACTCAGCTTGTGATGTATGAGAAATACAGTTGAGAAGGCAGAGTGATATACATCTTCCGGTTGAAAGTCCTTTCTACGTTACTATTGTAATAAATATTAGATTATTATAGTGAAATGCTACCTCTATTCAGATTTGGAACACACCGAAAACATTTCTCAGTTAAGAATTTAAACATAATTGACCAACAAGCCTGCACCACCAGATCCTCCTGCGGATGTCTCTATCAACGCATGAAACACAGAGAGATGATGGAGCGAGCACTGAAACATTTCTGGCACTCACCTGCAGTCACAGATCTGGATTGAATCCACCATTGTTCATTAGCTCACTTAGCCACCCCAGTTCAGACCCAGCCATATGAAAATTAGTCTTGACCCTGTTTCTCGTGGGAACAGTCCAGCCCGAACTGCCAAGCCAGGTGTTTCCTGGACCAGAAACAAGCCGCCTGGGACCAGTTTTGGGGTAACATCCCTCATGGCAATTGCACGAACTCAGAGATTTAATTACCATGCTAACATCGGATTGGGAGGTGCGCCGGTTCAGGGACCAGGGAGCTGTGAGCCTGTTCTAATGGAAAAAAAGTGGTAAAGTTATCTCAGCTGAAGAGATCAGAAGGGAGGGACTTGACATATGTGTCAATCCGACCTGTACTGTATGGATACAGCTAAGCCTCTAATGCAAGCTTATTATGTCTGGAGCATGCCTCGAGATCCACATGTTTTGCCGCAACAGTAATTAACTGTTTCTCTATCCTGGTGAGTTTCCCTGTAGTATCTGTTGTATATTCTTCAAGATCAGATATTTGGCGCTCTGCTCCATCCAAACCAGCCACACCTATGTCCAATCTTTCTTTCAAGCGGTCCAACCGCTTTGTCACTGTGTCAATCTCGGCAGCAATGAACTGTATCCTGGCCTTCAACTCGGAAAGGATTACGATGGATGCATCGGGAGTCACAACCTCCTCTCCCCCAACCGCACCCTCCGCAACTGTAGCAGACACCTCCATGTGGCGAGATGTGCAAGTGGTGTTAAATTTCAGTTTCCTCTGTTTGGGTTCACCTTTGTCCATCGTGGGCTGGTGAAGTGTTGTTCCTAGGTTATGGATGTGTGACAGAGAGGTAGCACCTTTGGGTGCCTCACGCCATTGGCAGCTGTGTCCATAGGATGGACAACACAAGGCATTACCATAGATGTGTCAAAGCTAGGACAAGACAAGAAAAAGCTATCAATACAGGGATGATGTGCCCGGAGTGCCTATGAATGGCATAGTGAAGGGACCCACCCACCACACCACAGCTGCATCAGGCATAGAAAACAAGTAGGGACACTTCATGTCAGACCAGCCCAGTGCGAAGACGCCATATCACAGGCTGCCCCATCCATGTAGAGGGGTGGAGAGGGAGGATGAGGAGTCTAGTGTCAGAAGCAGTTTGCCGATCAGCAGCATGCCTCGCCTCAGCGACTCATCTGGCTGTGCGGTGGAGAAGTGAATGTGGGCCAGCCATCGCCTCACTACGAATCAATCAGCCACTTCACAGGGTTACTGGAACGGGGGAGACACACACCCTACCCGTCCAATGCGGCAGATGGGAAGGAAAGTGGCCTTAGGCTTGTCCCTGTTGCAGCCTGACCCTTGAGAACAGCCTGACCCTTGAGAACAGGCCCTCCAACTATGAAAGCGTGCATTATATATGCCGCAAATGCTCACATGCCTCAGCGGGCTCCCCCTGGGGGTTTTACAGTCACCTCTCGACCCAGTGATGGCTGATATAGCCGGGGGTCATCTGATAATGATGATGCACGCCTCATGGAGCTCCGCGATAGGCTGTCATCTTGGTCTCCTGCATGGCCAGGTCCCACAGAATTCTGCTTCTTAATGAGAACATGGGCTTTTAGAGTAAGCACAGAACATTCGCAAAGTTTGAAAGGGTATAAAATGGACCTGGGATAGAATCTGGACCCTGTGTTCAGCGGCACTATCAATCACGCACACACCTGCATCCATAAAAGCAGAAAGTGAGGTTGAGAAGTCTCCTACATGTTAATGTTAACAGTACTTATAAAGCGCTAACAATCATCCTAAGTTAGGATATCACGGCGCTATAATGGCAGTGGTGAATGTGAATGATAGGCAGATAGTGGAATCGATGTTTTAGTCAGGCTTGGGGAAGAGAAATGTTTTTAAATGTTTCTTGAAGGACAGGTAGCAGTCTGTTAATCTAAGATTTGCGGGCAGCTCATTCCATCTGGTTGCTGCCAGGTGGGAGAAAGCCCTTCCACCCATCCTTGTTGTTTTTACACGGGTTGTTCTAGCACGTGCTGTAGTTTGGGAATGCAGATTCCTGGATGGTGCATAGAATTTCACTTTGTTTTTTAAGATGCATGGGCCTGTATTATGTAGTGTTCTAAATGTTATGCACAGTAATTTGAAGGTAGCTCTTTGCCTCATTGGCAACCAGTGGAGCTCTCTTAGGCAACTCTTGGCTGAGTCAAATTTTCTTTTGTTGCAAATTGCTCTTGCCGCAGCATTCTGTACAACCTGAAGTTTACAGAACAAATAATCAGCCATTCCTGCAAACAGGGAGTTTCCGTAATCCAGCCTGCTCATCAGTAGGGACTGGACAAGAATCTTTTTGCACTCAGTAGGAATCCATGGGAACACTCGTCTAAGCATTTTCAAGACTACCTGAACAGCCGGCTCAAATTCCACGCACCACAAAGGACCCTATGATCAGCCCAGCTCTCCTACGCCGAGGTCCCCCGAACCACAAAGACCAGATCGGGAGGCCGCTCCTTCTCCTTCCTCGCGGTCAAAGCATGGAACGCCCTTCCGCTCCACCTCAGACAGACAACAATCGCTCCCCATCTTCGCAAGAAACCTCATAACCTGGCTCTTCGACAGACCCCTGCTTGATGGAATGAAACCTGCACCCCCCACCCCTAGCGCCTTGAGACCCTTACGGGTGAGTAGTAGCGCTTTAACAAACTCCTGATTGATTGATTGATTGATTGAAGACTGCAAAACCTTTACCACAGATTGACAGTACAAGATTTTTCATGCTCAGAGTGTTGTCTAGTGTCACACCTAGATTTTTTGCCGTTGTTGTCGGGCTGGGGGGGGTACCCAAAGATGTAGGCCACCAACTGCTATCCCATAGCTGTATGTGTCTGCCAAACAATAGTATTTCACACTTGTCTGCATTCAACTTAAGACAATGGCTGTGCATCCAATTGGCTAATTCATTGAGGCAGTTTAATAGCCTCTCCTTTGAATCATTTCCCTCATCTAATGTGATCATTAGTTGGGTGTCGTCTGCATATGAGCAGATTACGACACCCCATTTTCTTCCTATTTCAGCCAACGAGGAGACATACACATTGAATAATGTTGGACTCAGAGAGGCCCCTTGCGGGACTCCATATTTGATGTTCCGGGGAGGGGATGAAAAATCACCCATCCGTACTAGTTGTGTTCTCTCAAGCATAAAGGATCGCAGCCACCCTAAAGCATTTTCCCGGATACCTTTCGCAGCAATAATTTCCAATAACCGTTTATGTGGTACGGTATCAAATGCCGCCGAGAGGTCCAATAATATCAGGGCAGCTGTCTTACCCTGGGTACATCGTACCCAAAAGTATGCATGACCGCCCTCAACACATCACAGACTCCTCCTTATTTTTTTAAGTCAGCAAAAGCTGAAAACCTTGTTCTTTGGCTAACTCTGTGGAGTGGACACCCTACACCTTGGTCCTACACCTACTTGCCTACTCATGCGCCTAGATACCCTCACTGGTGATTAGCTGCACCATACAAATCCTAGAACCATAACGTAACATAACATATGTGTAATCACTGGCAGCACAGCAAGCTGCAATCGCTTACAGAATTTTGGTACAGATACAGGGTGATGTCAGGGAATGAAGAATAGAACAGGGGGATGCCATCCTGCATGCATTTCAATCAGAGTTCAATCTCCTAAGAAATGGTGCTCACCACAATCTCTGCATGAGTCGGTGTTGTACTATATAAATTCAATGTAAGAATTAATCAGAAAATACATCAAGCCTCGCCTAAAGAATTGGAAATATCTACTTTGCTTAACCCCAAACTGCTTGATTGAATGTATCACAAGACTTCATAGTCTCCCTAGTGTCAGTGGCGCTATAGCGGAGGAGCAGCGCCCCCCACACCAACCTAAAAAGTTGAAAAATAATACCGATAATGAACCAATTTATTTACATTTTAATTTTCAACTTGCACTGCTGCGTCCTGGGGGCTGGGCCATCGTGGGGCAGTCAGGAGTGGGGGTGGTGGGCAGCACTGCTATCATACTCATGTGGGGATGGCCGGCTGTCTCAGGACCGCCAAACTCACATCCGCACTGACCTGTATCCCTCCCTTCCACCTCTCTATCCACCCAGCCCCCACTCCACCCCGCTTCTCGGCACTACGCCCGCTCAGCAGCCCTTCCAAAGGGATTTTGAGGCATTCGGATACGCAGGCAGGAGGACCACACATGGATTAAAGTAGAGGTGATTGGTGAAACGCGTTCGGAGGATCTCAGTATGTAGAATTTTTAGGTGAGCATGTCCACAGGAAGCACAATAACAAGCTGGCCACTTCTAAGTGAGCATGTCTGAGGACTGCAGGTTATACATGTTGCCACTCCTTACTAGATGTTCCAGCTTTTCAAGTTGGGAACCTATGCAAAATAAACATATATGTATGGAGATTATTTAAATTAAATAATATAAATAATAATAATAAAGTAGTTGGCAAATAGGGGCGTTCAAATTGTTTTAGTAACTAGTGCACTTCACACTCTCCACGCTGAGCCCCTTACTCAGAGTTAAAAAAAGAGAGGCGACGATTGGGCAAGAGAAACTGTCCACAGACTGGTAAACTTTACACACCTCAAAGCTGAGAGATTTATAGTTACATTCATGTAAATTGTTCATCCTCAGCTAGACACATTGCTGGCAGGTTCCTGTCCTTGCAAGCTAAGCCCATATTTTGCAAGTTACCATAAAGTCAAGCTAAGGACATCTAGCAGTATAGTGTTGTGGACTTGGTTACCACATTTGAAACGATTTCTGCAATCGCCATTAATACAAAAGTGTTTGGTGAAAGTATGCACTGTAGTAAGCCATATTGATTTGAGAGTGAAGCCGCCGTGTGTCTTTTCAGAATTATTACAGAAGAAATGTTGAGTACGCATTTAAAACCAAGGAAGCATGTCCTGCTAGGGCAAATCAATATAGAACTCTATCGGTTTTGTGATTTATGGGCAGTACTTGTTTTTCAAAACCATATTATTCCAATTTCGTTGAATTTCTTTGAGTATAGCACCAAGGTTTGTGATACAATGCATGTTCATTTATTGTTAATTTTGCTTGCGCAGGTAGCAAATATTATGCCAGGTCATTGACCTACAGATGAAGGACCATTTTGCCCCGAAATGCACTGGGGCAACTACAAATGTTCTGGACTCAACATGTTGATTGGAGAAAAGTTCAAGGTATAATCATCCTGTGACCTTTGAATATTAATGAGGATATAAGTGACACTAAACGGTCTTCAGAAGCAATGTATATAACATTCATTTGGAAACCATTTAATCTAACGTAAATCAATGCATAAACATACATTTGATGGCTACATTGGATGGAGATTGAGTAATATTTTCTGCTTTATGAAAGAAATTAATATATTTGCACCACGGGACTAGTCTCACATTGGGAAATACAAAGCTTGTATGTATAGTGTCCTTGGAAAGAGTACGCAACAAGGTTGCACGTCTTCATGATGAGAAAGCGTTATAACATTTGGGGCTTAATGTCAAGAGTGCACTACTGCCAATCATAGCTTGGCCTCCCTACTTCCCTATGCCATAGAACTCAAGAAGCACCTTACTGACAGCACCTAAATAGGCCAAAGCTAGTCAGGGACTGCTGGTGATCCCATTCATAGTGGACCTGGCCTGGCATTTGAGATTGAACTGTTCCTACTGGAGAAGTACCAAAACAGATGGACTATATTGCACACCAGAATAATTACTGGTTGCTAATATAAATTCAAGAAAATCACTCATCGCTTTTTTGTTTTATGCCATACTGTTCTGATTAGATGATCTAGACAAGGGGCCAGCCCGTACTAAGAAACAAGGGGACAACGCATCCGCTTCTACTGCAAGGTGAGAGACGGAAGGCACTGAGTGATACCATTAGAGCGCAAACTGAGCCTGTGCAACCCAGAAATATTGTTCCATGTAAGTGACTCAAAATCCTTTATCGTTGCACTATTGTGTCATAATGTCCCAGCTCAGATGCGACTGACAACCTGCCACTATGAATCTTGTCAGCCTAGTGTGCAGGCTTTAAACAAAGGATATATTCAGAGCCATTGGCATAGTGACAAAAAGATACAGCAGCTTGGGTAGAATATAATCTTAAGGAGGGTCACAATCTGAGTCAAAGATACAAGGATCCCTGGAACTGCTGGACCATAATTGTCCCCAAGTATAATTCCCACATCTCTGTGAAGATGTATTTGAGGTATCACACCCATTCCTCATGTCATTGCAATGGTAAACAGAGCACAGGCTGAGTAGTAGTTGGGGGCAGAGGGAGAATCTCCAATTTATCTCAACATATACGCCTGACAGGCTACCAGACCAAACTCCCTCTCTATGGACAAGGGAAAGGTCACTATCTGTACCTTCTTATAAAATAAAATGCCCCCGGACAGCATTATTAAGGAATAGTTGCCACCAATCTCAGGTCACTCTGGGAGTGGTGTCATCTAAGAATGCTGGCCAGAGGCTCCATAGTAACACCAATAAAGGAGATACCAACAATTAAGATATCTAGCCAGCTCTTCTGTCGGGGTTTCTATGGTGACAGATCTACCAGTACATACTATCATATAGAGATTCTGTTGTTGCAGATAGCGGCCTTGCCGTGTTGGGGGATTTATTTAGTGTTGCGTTGAACATAACAATAAAGTCACCACCCTAGTGGATGGTTTGTAGATCCACTACTAGGCAAGCAGACATCCCTCCTTCTTAGAGTATCTATGTTTGGGAATAATCCATTAGTATGTATTACATGCTCATTGGGCAATATATGCTTTTTACAGTAAGATATAGTACTTCAGTGTGGGCCATGATCCAATCAAAACAGACCCATTGATTCTTCCTGATCGGAACAGCGACCCCTCTAAAGTGTGTGTTGTATGACGAGTAATGGTGACTCTTCCACTGCATCTATTGAACTTCCCCTCTAAGTGTGTAACCTTAAAAACTCTACCAATATCCTATGTGTGTTTAGATGAGCACATCATTTTATAGTTTGTAGAAAACTACGGATTGTGATGCCATTTAGGCCCAGATTGCAAACAATATTAACACATGCGTTAATTTCGTTGTGCCTAATTATAAGATGTCTGGCTTTTTATTGACAAAAGGTGTGAGAGAACCAAACACAATATTTTCGATGGTAATTTCTGCTAGAATCGTTGCTTGAGGCTTTGACCACAGTAGCACCCAAGTCTCAGTCAGTATTTTTTCTCATAAAGCTAAAAAAAACAGCCTCCTATTGCATGCAACCTCCCCCCTATCTCCCCCCCCCCTCAAATGCTCTTGTAAAAAGGCAGACGGGATATCGGGATATCTGTCACGTTTGTGAGAGTACACTTCCACCAAACTCCAAATAGAGTCCTTAATATAAAAACAAAAGGTGAGCCATGTAAACTGAAATAAAGCACATTACTCAAGAAATCATCATATATAACAGAGATCATAAATGTTGATCAAACTATTTATCAGCGTCCTCAGTGCAAAAATGCAGTTAAAATTTGCAGAGCACCCGAAGCAACAATGTCCATTTATATAAAACTCAGCAAAAAATGCAATCTTAAAACCCTTTCATGGGTGCCTGCTGTTAGTTTTAGGTCATCATCAAGACGGACAATTAATCACTTGAGAAAATGGCTCTCTCTGTAATTTTTTTAAAGACTAGTTTTTTTTTTTTTTAAGATTAGGAATTGTTGGTTTACATGGCTGCCAGATGTCTTGCTCAGTAATGCAGTCGTTAAATACATGTTATCAAAGACCTCAAAATAATAAGAATGAGGTTGGCCAACATCATCTGTGTAATATAGCGAGTCAAGGCAAGCTTGTCAATTGACCAGTTTTCCCATTTTTATACAGTAAAACTAAAACTTGACACTCATAACTGAAAGTTCAGATACAACAGCCGGTGCATAAAACTGCAGGCTGCATTAACATTCATGAAGCTAAATTTGCATATAACATACAATTTGTATTTCACTTGCACATCAAGCGGAAATCTCGCTGTATTTGTAACACTTTTGATAGATGTGATAGATTTGTATGTCTAGCTTAAGTGTATGTATAGCTTGAATCGATTTAGAACTAATTACCTTGATTCCGAAATATGATTATTAGTACGCTACAGATCAATTTCATTACCAAGTCTAAATATTAAAATACTAATCTTTACGTTATGAAAACATAGTCCTAATGTTTTATTATCATACTCGAACAGGACTCACTAAATGAAGATATGATCTTCATGCATCTTGAATAGACTTGCCTACTAGTTAACTATAATTCTTGTCCTATCAAAAGTTTTAATTAACTCAGATAGTGAGAAAGACCATTTTTCCTCATTTAAAGATTCAATGATCCAACTTCCAATTTCCGAGAACCTTTTATTTATGCATGGTCAGTCACACAACACAAACATTTATCGCATGTATCCTCCATGTATGATCCTACCATGTAGTGCATGTGTATTGCACATGAATGACGTCTGCCACTATGCCCATGCCACTATATGGCTAGTTTTATTATATGGTGTGGAGAAGAGCATGGCACTTGCTAATTTACGCATACGTGTAGTCCCTATGTGATCCTTCAATGTACACTAATATGTACATGTGAATCCTGAATATGGGAAATGTTAACATTTCAAAGAGAAAGAACATGTAGCACACTACTGTTAGAAATAGCACACTTCTTAATTATGTCTCTAAGACAAATGGTGTACAGACATGTGAAACATAAAATCACACACTAAAGCAGATCGAGAAAACCACGTCATGACCATGAATGATTTGGTTCAATAAACTGATCTCACATGCCTGTGACTTTCCACAGCAGTCCACAGAGTAACCTTTCCCTGTATGCCCAATTTCGACACACTGCCTCAAAAATAAAATATGTGCCTGTATCCCCTTGGTACCTAGACTGCCTCACAGACAAAGCGTTTTAGAAACTAATCTGAAGTCCACTACTCAAACCATGAACACGTTGTTGAATACATGGCTCATTGCACTTATTTAAAATATGCAGTGATACGCCCCCTAGAAATACAATTTCTTTGGATAACTCCAATCTGGTAAATTGCCACTAGAAATACAATATTCCTACCCTCCAAAATATTTGAACCCACAATGAAGTACATTATTGAGGGAAACGGTCTCTGAAAAATATCTCCAGCTACTTTATTTGTTGGGTGCCCTTGGGTTTAACATAGTTGCTACTGGCGGTGTCAGCATTGTGTTTTGGCTACACTGGTCAGAAGAAATCCATAATATGGACTATTAGTTACTTTAAGACAGTCACTACTTTCAAGGATGCTTTGTGGCACAGTAAATAAGTGGCAAGCCTACTTTCGTACAGAAGGTAATTCGGAACAATTACATCATTTACTTGATAGTCTCAACCTTATTCTGTTGGGTTCAATGGGATTATTTGCTGTGCCCTTTATTGTTTACTGTACCCAACCTAACATCTGTCATTCAAATACAATTTTTCGTTTTGCCTACATGGGGAGGACACTTAAATTTTGTGGAAATTGAGTCCATTGACAAACGGTGACAGATCCTAGTAGGCTGACTTTCTTCAGAATGTAGACCATAACAATTTAATAAAATAATAACATTGCAAAAGTGAATATTGTGGGTTTTGTAAATAACCACACTCTATAGTTTAATAGTACCTTGCATTACTCTTGTTACTCATATGAATGGTTGAACACTAGTTTAACACTCCCCAAATGCACTTACGGGGGGATGTGTTTCTTTCTTCTGTCACCACCACCAATGCATAATTGTCTCCTTTCTCTCAGATTTTCATATAGTGATTTAATTTATATATTTGCTGTATGAACGTTGGACTATGGAAATGTATTGCTAGGCTTTTTAAAAATACAGCAATTTATTGGAAGATAGGTACTCTTGGAATGGAGTGTGAAAAAGTTGTGCCTTAAGGTTTGATTGAATTATTTATTGTTAATTCTTTCTGTATGACATCATTCTATAGTGCTTTAGATCCATTATCTTCCAACCACAGCATTGATATTAACTACCAGTGGCCTACTCATATGGTAACATTCACTAAGGAGCAATCTAGGAGGCATAGCTTTTTCTGTGACAGTCAGCCAAGGGAGGGACAAGCCAATGGATCATTTTTTGAGTGATGGCCACCTTCAGTTTTGGAGTCCTGTTAATGTGCCAGTTTAACCCCTAGCATAACCTTGTTTGCCGTAATCCCCATCTTCAGTCTATCTCATTGAGCTATTTAGTCGGGCACAACACAAATGAGATCACAATCCTCATGTATTGAGTTGTGATTGTGTTAGCACAGGATAATCATTAGGAAACTAGAAAAGCTTGAATGTTCTATGTTATCAAACCTTCTAATTTGTACTTATCAGGAATGTATTGGGTAAACTTTGACAAACCATCTTGAGATAGGGGAATTGTAAACTCGGAATTTATGAGGATATGTCAAGCACACATCATCTCTATTGACATTCTCACCTAATCAGTGGCGTCACTAGGGGGGTGCGGACCGCACCGGGTGACACCATTACATAGGGTGACACCCTGACACCAAAATGATAAATATTAGTCTGTCGAACCTTACCCGGCCAAGAATTTTATCCAATTAGGCTACGATTTAAAATTTAAGCACTGCACGGGCCGTGATTCACCGCCAGAACTAAGGAGAACCGACATTATGTAAGTAGTAGTTAGAACTTTCACGAACTGCAGGTGGCGCCCTTGCAAGTCTGGCTCTATTGAAATTCCCGCCCATGCCACGGCTTTCTGGAAGTGAGGTCAGAAGCAGGAAGCGGCTGGGAATTTGAATGGAGTTGTGTGCTGACTGCGTCCCGGCGACGCAGCATAAAAAAAGCGATGCTGCCTGCGAAAATTTTCGTTGGACCGGACGGGAACATCGAAACTCTTAGCAGCATAATGGCCGTGCATATTAAGTCGTTGAGGCTTCGGGCGCTGCTGGGAGCTGCAGTGCTGCTGTTCGGCCGTGACAGGTGAAGCCCAGTGCCACCGCTGCACCAAACTCGAGCTCAAGGCAGAGTGCTATACTGGACACTGTGGGCTCAGTCATGACCAATGCGGCTGTAGCGTCGTCATGACTGCCAGCCTGAGGTGAATTACAGACAGACTACTACAGTACTGAACAAAGAAGTAAGTACTTTGGCCTGCCACTGAGTGACTTAAGTAGTGTTGTCACACAGCGTATCATACACACTGCTCCGTGATGAAGACGGTAAATAACAGCGGCGTATGATGATGATGCAGATCCAGCCGCACATTCATTAGTAGCGGGGCCCGGGGCACACCGCACCAGTAAGTAGTAGTTAATATTGTTTGCCGGCTCCGGCTGCGCCATCCGCCTGTGAAGCCTGTATGCTCTGCTGCACAGCAAGCAACACAATGCCATATCAGATACGTTCGGGACTCGCTTTAAACCTTCACTGTATTGCTTTTTATGTAGGGCCCACTGTAAAGCAAAGTAAATATACATATAAACTTCAAAAAAACGGAATTCCTTAAAGTGACTGTGATTATTGTAACAGCATATTTTAATTTCGGGAAGTGATGGCTCGTTATGAGGAAGGAAAACATCCAGAGACAGCCCCGCTTCTCTCACGCTCAGCTTGTTTCATACTTGATGCACGTATTTAGAAAAGTAATGAGGGTCATGTCGGTAGTTTTTTGTTATTTGAAAGTTGGTGAAAGACAAACATGTAGAATACTCACCTGGGCACAGAGTGTGCATGGCTGCTTATTAAGAATCAGGGAGCATGATTGTATTTTGTTTAATATTGGGCCTCACTGCTACCATTTACTCCCTTGTATAGCCGTGGTGCCATTTTAGTTTTACTGATATTGTAATTGCTGTTTTTTGTTGTTGCTTGACAGGCCTTTTTGTATTTGTGTGCTTTTGTTATGTTTTAATTCTGTAGGACATACTGTGGAAACAGTACACCCCACAGGACAGTAACCCACCGAGCACGATGGTAATGGAAACATATCAAATATATCTTGTAGTAGTCAGGGCTGGTCAGGGTTTTATTGCACTGGGTATTTCTCCACATCCCTGCTATCTGAGGGGAGGAGCTGGGGCCGGAATAGAACAAGTTGGTGGGGATGGAGTTTATGGTGACTGCACAGGAGAGACAGAAGGTAATAGTGGGGAGAGTGACTGTCACAGAGATATTTTATCTAACTTCCTGAGCCAGAAGCCTGCCCTGTAAGTAAAGTTACAGCGCCTGAGCTGAGCTCAGCATTGCAGTCACTGTCTGCAATCTGCACAATGTTGAGTTCATCGTGAGTGAGGCTGGCTCAGGCTCCACGCTGTAGCCTCTCTCACGTTCTAGGGCACTTCCATTCCTGGTGCTTTGCAGCAATTTAAAGATGTTCCTAGAGTTCGTCCTTGCACAAATGGGTATATTTCCAGATATTGATATGTTTCCCTCATCTTCATTGCTTGATTTTGATCGCAAATAAGTGTCACTCATAGCCGTTGAATGTCACTCATAATGAAAATGTCACATAAGCTATCTGAAACCTTAGCAGCTATGCCAGAGGCAGCACAGAGCTAAAAGATAGAACATTTTAGCAGGCTGAAAGTGCACAAGATCTGTTTATTGAGCCTGCTGCAAGTCTCTGCAGGGAGCAGTAAAGCACTTAGCCGGCACACAGGTGTCACAGGGGCCGGCCCGCACTAGCAGCCTCGCGTAGCCTGCTTCAGTGCTGGTATAGTGGAGTGAGACAGTGGCATTTAAATGTGTGACAATGCATTTCAGTGAGGTGATGCAGATCACCCCACTGAAATGCGTTAGAGTCATGCCTCATAAGTGATACTTGGCAGGCCTGCATTCTGGGAATGCACTCTTTGGTTCCTGCCCTGCGGTGAGGGCCACAGTTTCTTCCTGGGGGGGGGGTTTACTTTAAGTCCCGCCAATTGAAGCCCTACATGCAAGAGCATTGAATAACATTGTATGCAGCAGCATGTAAACTTTCACTATTTATTGCGAAAAGATGGCTCCCGCTCCGGGTGTCTTTTCCTCGCTCTCAAGGGTTGTCATTGAAGATGACAGGTAGGAGCGTGGGGGCTTTCGAAGAAGGCATGTTAACTACTCACCTTCTGACACAGAAACCACTGCGATTTTAGACCTCACGTTTGGAATGCCGGGATGAGTACAGTCTCAGCCTTCTAACACACTGGATCCTGGAAGTGACGTACACATTCTCAATCCTGGGATCTTAATAGTGCACAGTTTCATGCCCGGCATTCAGGGCAACCACGGTCTTTTGTCATAAGTGTTACCGTGCCTGTGAACCAGAGCTGTCTGAGAACATTCCTGAGGAATTTATAATAGTAATGAGTGTACAAGGAGGGGCGGCAGGGCACAGGTGTCAAGCTGCGGGCAAAGGTTTCCATGCACAGGAGCTGCTTGGGATCCATTGTGTTAATGAGAGTAACAGGAAGAGCTATAGAATGCCCTTTCACTTTAACAGTCTCACCCTAATGTGTTTTCATAGTTCAAACCAATCCAGTCGCTTTAAATAGATATATGTCAGCGGTTGAAGTGCATACAAGTTTGGGAAAGGTCGGTGATCCTAAGTGCAACGGGGAATGGTTAGTAATTGTGGGAAGACGGAGCAAAAATGGGCAAAATAATCTGTAGCTTCTTTAGTTGGTCTTTCACTTTCAGGAAACTGGACATAAAATAACCACACACCTTCAGTGAAAAATAAATACAAATTAAATGAATCTGTGGAAAATGCACTCTTATACATTAAGAAACCTCAAGTGGTGAATGCAATCGCTGCAGATGTCTGTATGTGTAACCAGAGAGTCACAGACTCAGTGGCGTCACTAGGGGGGTGCGGGGTTATCGGTTGTGGACAGATTTTCCATGCTTGCTTCCTCAATTAATATCGCCCTCGGCCTCCATGATGAATGCATCCTTGAGCCCCTCATGTAAACACCACTCAGTGCAGTGGGAGAGGTGTGGTGCAGCGGCCAGGGCAGCACTGATCTCATGCTCAACATCAACATCGGGGGCACGCTTGATGCACAGCAGTCCATGCTCTCATGAAGCACATTGTAATGTGCATCAAACAGGGCTCAGCTGAGGGTAAGTCCTAGTCCTTTCTATTTCTGCTGTACATCACCCTGTCCCTGTTCACATTACCTTGTGTCCCTTTCCACGCATATCACTATGACTCATGCTGCATATTGTAAAGAAAAGCGTTTAGTCTCTGTTCAGCTGTATACTTGTTTACCTGCACTTATGGATGATTTTATATCTGCTGCAGTGCATTTAGTGAAATGTATGCCTGCCGGTGTGTGTTCGGGATTAATGTGTGCATGTTCGATGTGTGCAAGTAAGCATGAATGTTGAGTGCCTGCACAATTCGAAACTCAACCTTATGTGCTACGACAAGGCTTCAGGATGCCCTTATTTTAAATCATCAGCTCTGGCTGGCATTATGACAACAGCGGCAGTGGCGTTACTAGGGTTGGTGTCACGCCAGACTGGAGGAAAGGTGAAGGGAAGCGAGAGAGACGGAAGCAAAGCAGGGAGGGTAGTGATAGCAAGCTGGGGTGGACAGGAATGTGGCAACACTGCAGAGAAGACCAAAAGCAAGCAGGGAAATACTCTGAGTAGAACGCATGGCCTCCAAGGAGCAAGGGGAGGAGTTATGAAAGGATCGGTAACACCTCTGCAGTGCTTTAGACTCTGGTGTAGAAGAAGACCCCAGAAGAAGAAGTACCCCCTCCATGGGTGCTGCACAGATGACAACATCTCCTCTAGGAGGTCCATCATGAATTCATGGGGTAAGTCGTGAGGGGGTGACACCATGAGTTACCCGCACCGGGTGACACCAACCCTAGTGACGCCACTGCACCTAATGACCCGAGATGAAAGCTCTCTCCAGATTCTTTATGCTGCACATGAGCATGGCAACGGGACCAAACTTAAAAACACAAATAACCCCAGAGAAACTAGCCCATCCATATTTCAGCATGAGGGCCCCAATCCCTCTTTTGGTGGGACAGTCGTTCCTAATTTAAGTTTAAGGACTGCTATCATAACAGTGTGAGTTTTTGAAACCCTACCATGGGCATGTCCACAGACTGCAGCAGATATTTAAGCACTTTCTACTAAGACTGACATTAGTGAACACAGCCTTAAGAGAAGCTTCCAATGCAGCCAAGCAAGTGATAAAGATAGTTCTGAATGTGCACACAATCAGTATGTGAAAAGCTGAAACAAAAGCGGCTTAGCGTTAGCATAACAATATTCTGTAATCACATTTAATTTTATCCCAAATTCTCCAGTGGAAACAAAAAATAATTGTTTGGTCTTGAACTAAAACTGAGGCTATTGCAACATCAACTACAGCGGTCTCCCAAAAGAAACCTATTGACATACTGTAAAGGCTTCAAAACCAAGAAAACACTGCTTACACTGGTGAAAACCAATATATCTGAAATCATTCCACTGGTCCCCACTGGATAGAAGAATCAATACAATTCTATGCAACATAAATAATAAATGATAATGAAAGCTGTTGGGGGTGGAGCAAGGCATCTGCAGAAGCAAAGTCCCTGGTATGTGGCTATAGAAACCTGCACTCTGCTTCTACACAACTGATTGGAAATGAAGTAGGAAGGCAGCGCCCTGGGAGTCCAGGTCTCTAAACTGTAGACAACTTTAAACAAAGGAAAGAGCTGAACCACATGCGTTGGAGGGAAAACCTTAAAACAGTTTCAGCTAAAAAGGGGTTGAAATATTTTACATATCATCACTCTAATGGGACTGAAATGCGACATACAGCGCTATATAACTTTTTAATAAGTACATTACATAAAACATGGCCCCAGCAGGGACTCCAAGTGAATGGTGTGCAGATACCACTAGTAGTTCAACACTCTAAAAGTTAAATGGTAGATAAACATTGCTGCAGTGAGATTTGGCGCCTCACAAAATAAAAGGTTGCAAATATGAAGCAAGTATGAGAAAATGTTGCTTTAAGATGCATATTTCACTCAATGTTGCCATGTTAGTAAACTCTGCACTGAAGTCTTCTCAGTGAACAGAAAAGGCCACTTAGTATGTCAATTGCTTCCAAAAGCAAGACATATTTGACATTGCTGATACATTTTATGACACACCAGTATATATCAGCACTCTTTCGGCTGCCTTTTTGCGCATATACAGCTTTTTTTGTTAATGGATTTCACAATATCCTCCGATTTATATCTTTGCTTCCTGATTACTTTTTGTAATTTCTCTTCTCTCCGTGTATATCTTTGATCCACCCACTGCTGCAAGATCTGTCTTCACTTTCTACTTCTATAAGCTAACTAAAATACATTTGTTTATCCCCTGGTTACTGTAAATAACTGAACCTTTTATAAATGGTTGAGGTCTCCCTGAAATTAAATGTATTATGTTTATATCAATTGTTCAAATCCCATAGACCTGTGAGTCACAGAGACCCAATGTGAACACTGGTTTGATTTCCCCATTTGAAGCCACATTAGTTTGAAAAATAGGCATTACAAGTAGATGAATGAAACCTTCACCAAATACTGTAAACTGGATGTAGATGACACTTTAAGGAATGATTCAGTAGTGCATACCATTGTGGAAGATGCAAAATGTCTTCTATAAATCAGGAGAGAATGAATTTCTTTCTGCTGCAAACAAGAAAACAAGGTGGGTCAGGAAGTTGACATTCAAAAGGTTGGACTCAGATATTTTGCCCACTGAGTTCCATGGTTGGGTTGACTAGTCCTTGGTTCAACTACTGACAAATGCATTCCACAGCTTTTTATTGGCTTAACTAAAACCAACTTCAATAGAACCGAGGTTGCTCCTATCACACTATCCTGTCCTGAAGAAGGCCCACATTTAGGGTCCTAAATAGCCATCCCCTAGCTTTCGGGCCGAAACATTGACATAACATTACAGCCTGGGTGGAATAGAGTATTCACTGAGAGGCAATACCGATTTAAGCAACTGTCTCTATGGAGTGTAACAAAACTCTAATGACATAGGAAGATGTTAGATAAGCTTGATTCTAAATGAAATTTGAATATGCTTTGTTATCTTTTCATTTTTCCATGAATACTTTTTCTGAGCACTCTGCTGCACAACTTTGGGGCAACCCTTGTATTTAATTAATGTATATATATATATACATATATATATATATATATATATTTTGACATTCCAAGATGGCGCCCATAGCGACTATAGTGGGGTTGTCCTCTGTCTATCTCTATGTATAGAGGAAGAAAGCGAAAATGTTGTATTTAATCCACCTAAAAATGTTAATCACTGTTACCACACTGACGAAGGCAACACGCCGAAACGCGTCTGTGGAGAGTGCCTGTGAAAAATAAACCTGCACGCTAGAAAGTACCCCTCGAGTGCTGTTGTCTTCTTTTGGATACGAAGGAGGAATTGGAGCGTATATATATATATATATATATATATATATATATATATATATATATGTATATATATATATATATATATATGGAAAAGCAATCCCAACCCGTCAGTGGATGACAGGCAACATCAGGGTGCAGACCTCAGTACGCCACAGCAGACAGTCAAAACGGAGCTCACAAAGGATCCAACTCAAGTGAGTAGCAGGAATAAACGTTTATTAAATAAATGACGCGTTTCGCTCCACTAGGGAGCTTGTTCACATATAAAGATGTATATATAGATTGTTGATTCCAAATATAGTCCGACTTTTTTCGAGTGTTTTGTGTGATGTAGCCTTTTTTACACTCTTCCCTCTACTGGTTCTACATTTACCCCACTCTTGTTGTTTGGAGGGCATAGTTGTATTGCCTCAGGATATGTTAATTGAGTTAGCGTATCCTAATCATCTGTGAGGACCAAATTTGCATGTATTGTACACATGACGCTAACACACACAATTTGGGGCCTATGCTATATGGTTGTAAACAAAAATTATATTTATTTATTAGGTTAATGTCTCAGTAAAAATGCCCTTGTTTTTATAAACACCAGTTAAACCCTCTAAACAGCAAATTGCTATAGGCTATAAGGACTGTGGTGATATTCTAAGAACAAAACAAAAGCATTTATTCCAAGGGGCTAAATGACTGTTATGAGGGTTTGGAGAGTATTAAAAATGTCCAGACACTGATGACTAGGATAGGATAGGATAGAATATGTTTTGTAAAGCGCTGGAATGCCGTGGCGTCTTGGCGCTGGTGTCTAAGGAAGTGGTACATCCTATTTTACATGAGCTAGATTGAAGTAAACAGCCAAGTTTTCAGATCTTTCCTAAAAGATTGTCGGTTTGACTGCAATCTCATGGCTGTTGGAATTTTGGTCCATAACTTTGCTGCACAGTTTGAGAATGTTCTTCCACTTCATCTCACTCGCCTAATCCTATCAATCTGGAGAAGGCCCAGGTTACTGGATCTTAGGGCGTGAGCGGGGGTATAGGGCATAAACATTTTTGGGATGTCATTGGCCCCTCCCCGTAGAGTGCTTTATGAACTAGGCACAGAGCCTTGAATTCCGCCCGTTGCTGCACAGGAAGCCAGTGCAGTGCTCTAATTCCTGCCGAGGTTGATTGACCTCTAGGTATGTTTAGGAGCAACCTCCCAGCAGCATTCTGTAATGATAATAGCTTACTTATCTGGGTTTTGTCAATCCCCAACAGCAGAGTATTGCAATAGTCAAGGTTAGATAGTAGGATAGCCACCACCACTGTCTTTTGTATTTCCTGCGCAATGAAACGGAATATCTTTCTCAAGGTTTTGATTAGAAAGAAGCAGGAAGAGGTCATAATATTTACCTGAGCTGAGAAATTTTGCTGGCTATCAAAAATTACTCTGAGGTTTCTGACCTTGGGCACTGGGCTGGGGCATGCCCCGGCTCTCACTGGCCACCAGGAGTCGTTCCATAAGGATCGCCCCTGACCAAACTCAATAACCTCCGTTTTATCTGTATTGATTTTCAGGAAGCTATGGATCATCCGGGTCATAATCTCAGTAAGACACGCATGAAACCTAACAGCTGTGTCTTCAGGTTGTTTGGCTATTGAGATTATAAGCTGTGTGAAACCATGCTTCCTGATAAGTCTGGCCAGGGGTACGACAGAGATATTAAACGTCGTTGGTGATAGAGCTGATCCCTGTGGAACCCCGCAGGGGAGATGAAAACTGTCTGACTGCATGCCCTCCCAGTACAAGCTGTGCTCCCTCCCCTCCAAAAACGACAAGAGGAGGGTCAGAGCCGAGCCCTCGATCCTTACTTCCTGCAGCCGCTGCACTAACATGCTGCATAGAGTCCAGCAGCTTGTTGGTGTCAAGGTACTCGTTCAGCACCTTATTCACCGACTTCTCCAAGATTTTAGCTGCTATGGGTAATCCAGCGATCGGGCGCTAGTTCTTGGGCTCCAAGGGATCTAGGGTGGGTTTTTTCAAGACTGGATATTTAATGTTTATAAACAAAAGGGACTGGGCTAATTTCTTAGAACTGTGTTCTGATGTATCCCTTTTTCCACCCTCCCTATTTCCGTCTTCTCCTTCCTCTATATTCTTTCTGAAATATTACAGTATTACATGTGTGTAACAGGACTATTTTTTTCTTGGAAAAGCATGTCTAAAAACCAATAAAAAAAAGAAAAACAAAAATACCAGAAAAAAGCACAATGTTTTATTTGGAGCAAAACCAATGAATAGAACCCCACTGCATTTATTGCGACAGACTGGCTCCATAACACTGTCTAGCTACAAGGCAATGGTAGTGCAACTTGTTTCATAAAGGGAAACCTTCAGAGAGGTAACACTAAAACATAGTGGAGAATGAAGGAGAGATAGTATTAATTGGGTCAATGGAAGACCACCACAAGTAATATAGTCACTAACCTGCCAGGTCCAATAACATGTTTCAACAATTTAAACCAGAGTTCAACACTTGGCAGCTAAGGCACAGAGCACACAGGCTTAACATACAGAAAACGTGTAAAGCATTTAAAAGTACAAAAACACATCACAATAAAAATCCTACTCCACTTTATAAAAAGAGAATAAATTGAATATGCAAAATAACACCAAGATGACAAAAATCCAACAAAAGGAAAATGAGATATGACTTTTTAAAGATTTAAAAGGAAAAAACACCAGGAAAAATAAAGTGCCTAATTTAAGATGAGGACCAAGTTGCAATTTCAGGCTCGCCACTATGGGGCGAGGGTTAGATACATCAAGGGGATTGGCCTGATGAAAGTCTTGAAGCCAAAAAGTCAAAAACTTTAAAAGTCCCACTTCAGAAATGTACTTTGTAACTTTTTTGTAGAAAAACATTTAAATTTTTCTCAGTCCCAAGGCAAAAACATGATGTCAGTTTTTGAGAATAAAAATCCTCCCCAAGTGGGTCATCACTGAAACTGTAGCCACTGCCATGGAACTGAAGGACACATCTCTGAAGTAGGTTGGTCTCACTGGGGCTCTGAAGCTTTGGTGGTTTCTCATTGAAAATGTTTTAAGTCCCAAAGCTGAAAGGGGCTTAGTAGTTTTTCTGAGGTACAGGGATCTTGAGTAGGAGTGGGATGAAGATAAAATACAATCCATTGGTGTGGAACTGCCAGTCATATACGATATCCAGTGGGTCCCATTAGAGCTCTGGAGGAAAATAAATTCAAAGTTTCCCATCTTTCTTCTGATGTCCCAACATCTACAGAAGTTCACTTTCAAGGTCCCAGAACCTCAAGGGAGGCCCTTAGAGCCTCTCAGGCTACCTGGTCAAGGCCAACAGCAGGGTTAAGTCCAGGTTCAGTTACTACTGGTTAGTTAAGCACTTTAGGGAAAGGGCCTCTTGCAGCTTGTTGTGCACATCTAGCCATACAGGTCAGCCAACAGACCCTTGGAGTCCATTTATTTGTACTGGGTACAAGTGGGCACAGATCCAGACCTTCAGGTCTACTGACAGGTTTCGAATAGCAGGTACAGTCCTTCTTTGGTTCTTTGGCTGGTCTAGTGGGTGTTCCCAAGATATTGCCTTGGGTGCCACATTTATAATAGACACTAGCTAATGGGTGGGATAACTCCTGGGCTCTCCCTAACCAATGCAGTAAATAATTCCTGGCTGCCTTATTGCAAACAGGCTCAAAATATCATGTAGCAGAAGTCTTCAGCCACACTAAACTTTGGCTCTGTGAGCTGGTGGTGTGTATGGGAGGGTACTTCAGAAATCATCAGTCTCCTCCCACTAATACTACAATCTAGTTTAAATCAGGCTCTGGACTCGCAACTAAACAGGAGGCAGAAATCTAAAAGAAAAAAGCAGGGTCCCTCAGAAACCAGGCATCGGGTACCCAGGAATCGTGTTCTGGTCCTATTTGATCCCTTTCAAGGATTAACAATTTTATATGTACCTCAAGCAGATCTGCTAGGCAGGATTTGACACAAGTGGTTCGAAGGGCTTTACCCTAACCCTGAAGGTCTAGGAGAGCACAGAGGAGGGATCCATGACCATTCAAGTATACCTGTCAATCAAAGTGATCTATTGTGTTGCTCCTGGGATACAGTTCCCACCTCATTAAGGTCAAGCACGTGACTGACAGCTGCTGGAGAGCTAGTACAGATTAGTCTCTAGGAGTTTTAGGCAGGGAAAGATATTGTTATTTTTCCCTAAATATTTATTAAAAATCCAACTTTACCACTGAATTGGACATTTAATCCATACTAATACAATAAAGAGAGAGAACCCAAACCTTTGAGGCGGGTAATCTCAGGAACCACAGCGCCAATCAAAACACCCAATACAGCATTGGAAAGGTCAGGGTAAGCAGATGGACATAGGCTATATACCAGCAAAACATATACTTTAGAAGGGCAAAGTACGTTCTTTGACAAAGTAGTCCCTTGGAAGTAGCGCCATCTCTGAGGTGGGCGTGTGCGTTATGCGAGGGTGGGAGTGTGGGTGAGCATGTGCGTTCAGAGACGCATGCAGCCTGCGAACGTTTACCGGGTCTAAAAAAGGTGGGCGTGTGGGTGGGCGTGTGCGTTCAGAGACGCATGCAGCCTGGAAACAATGTCCGGGTATAAAAAAGATTCACCCGAAGGACGGCAAACCTTACCGAATGCTACCTACCCCCCCCGCTTTACAATGCAGCAGGCATCTCACAATGCACACACCCACACATCTCACAATGCACACTCCCACACACAACAACGCTGAACAGCACGCACACCTCACGACGTGCACGAACGCTAATCTCACTTTGATGAGATTAGCGCAAGGGTCTCCAAACCAGTCCTGGAGGGCCGGATCCATGCCAGATTTTTGGGATATCCCCATTGAGATACATGTAGTTATTTTAAAAATCTGGCATGGATCCGGCCCTCCAGGACCGGTTTGGAGACCCCTGGATTAGCGTTTGTGCACGTCTTGAGGTCTGCGTGCCCTTCAGCGTTGTTGTGTGTGGCCGTGTGCATTCTAAGACACCTGCTGCATTGTAAAGCGGTGGGGTAGCGTTTGGTAAGGTTTACTGTCCTTCAGGTCAATCTTTTTTATACCCGGACAACGTCAGGACGGGCAGCTAGTAAATAATAAAATGAGTGGTTGAATTATTTTTCCAGCCGATCCCAAACTCGAGATAGCAGAATTAATATTTTAATCAGTTTTCTCGTTGAAGGGCTTCCCTTTGTAAAAACAGATTTTGGAAACTTGGCATAGCAAGGAGATGGTAACAGTAAAAGTCTACATGTCCCATTTTTAAAAAACATGCACACTACTTTGTGGTTTATAATGCCTAATTAGGAGTGACTTATTATTATTTAAAGGGGAGTATATTCTCAGAGCACATACACTCGTAACTGATCAACAGTGCCCTAGTGTGCAGTGTAACCAGCAATAACATACAGCACAAAATGGGGATGACCATGCAAAAAAGAGCATTTTCTCACAGCTAACAACCTGGAGGTATATAAAGATGGTGAAATATAGTATTAGTGTGATCAAAATGAGCAGTTTCTACATAGCCAAGTTTATTTACAAAAAGGGAGTGACTCTTAATTTCATGCGAGAGGGGACTACTGCCATTTAGAAAAAAATAATGAACTGGTGAAGCCACAGAACAGGGTTCATCAAAGAAGTTCAGCATGTCTTGGAAAAAGAGAGGTTGAAAAGTCTTTTAAAACGCGCACACAACTGAAAATAAATCAAAAGCTAAAAACAAAAATAACTAAAGTAATAAATCTGTATTACTCCATTTAAGAAAAAATAGATGGATATAGAGTAGACAAGAATGATTTGATTGAGTTGATTCAAACCTTGGTGGGTAATGATCTATCAAAACACATAAAACTCCTACAAAGCTATGGAGGGTGCCACAAAGGTATGCCCCAATTACTCTGTATTTAATACCTATCTTACATTTGATACTTAAATATACCAACCAGTGATTTTCATAAAAGACATGACAAATAAATCAGTAGTAATAATACGTTGTTAAGCAATTCTAGAATAATGACCTTGTCGGCATTCTATTTCAATTATTAGCACTTTCATATTACATGCACTCATACTACATATTAGGGTTTTCTTCTGATAAGCAAGAATTTTGAAAACTTGCCAGTGTATGTGATGAGCATATTTCTTAGCAGGCTGGACCAGAGGCATTCTCATAATCAAAATTCTGATATTAAAAACTTTTGTGAAAAAACGGTCTAAATGTGCTCATGACACCTACGTTTGGTAGCAGCTTGATTCATGTGGTTCACGCTTATGGAGTTCTCTGGGCGCTATACCTGTTCCTAACTGTAGATTCTCTAGTCAACATAAAATGTAATTAAATCCTCTAGCAATAATAGGTATCTTATATGTTTAGTGTAGTTCACAACAGAACACTGCATCTGAGTGCCCTGCAGAACACACCAACGTCCAGAGGGATATATCAGCACATTTCAACAAGAAGCTCCCATCTGTTGCATCCTTCGGTCTAGTTGCATGAACATGACAACGTCTGAGATTAGAGATTTATGAGTGGGTAGCAAGTTTTATCATTTAAACCATCTATTTTTTTAATGTCCTGCTACAACTTGTTTCAGCTTTGCTAAATACAATTGTTTTTAATAACTGAAGTCTTCCAATTTTATCTCAGTTTGCCTTGTTGCTGTCATAACATTTAGAGACTGCGCACTATTCCAGTGGTATAATTGTTTTTTAAAATATCTCCACGTAACAATCTGATTGACGTGTGAGATTTGAAGGCAGCCAGAAGGCACTGGGCATCAACTGTGCGTTCTTTCAACTGGGGACTTTTTAGCACTTGACTCTCTGGGTTGCCAGGCAGAGCCGTCCAAGCTTGTTAAGGCATGTGCTGTGGGCTAGAAACTATCCCACAAACAGGAAAAATACTTTAATACTACACAACTAAATACAATGTGCAGCGTTAAAAATATTAACAAAATGGCAGATGGACATACCATTCGGAACCCCACGCTCCCCCACCTCTTCTTTGACTACAACGGCTGCGCACTATAGAAAGATCTCATTGGTCAACTAAATCCCTACAAGCAGATTAGGTCTGAGGCACTTTTAACATGTTGTGAGCCAACGACCCTAATCCTTAAAACCAAAATACTCACAAAAATGCCTATTGCAAATCATGGAGGGTATGGAATTATAAAAAAAACAGCTTAATGACTTTGTCAGAAGGATGCTTAAAAATGAATGATCAGTGGAAAGTGGATCTGTCACTTTGCATAAATATTTGCATGCATTTCAACAACAGTGATAACATTTTGCCTTTGACTATCAACAAACCAAACATATTGGCTTGGAAGTCCTTTAAACAAAACAACTATTTGAATCCAAGACCAAATTTCTTGTATTACACCACGATGCCTGACAGCCTTCCAGGACACAAAACACAATTTATTCATTCACAGGACACACAACTGCTTATTACTAGGAGTGACAAAACAAAATGGATTCAATCACAGGGAACACAACTGCTTTTCACCAGGCATGACACAAAACTCAATGGATTCAATCACAGGGAACACAACTGATTATCACTAGGAGTGACACAAAACTCAATGGATTCAATCACAGGGAACACAACTGCTTAGCACTAGGAGTGACACAAAACTCAATGGATTCAATCACAGAGCACACAATTGCTTATCACTAGGAGTGATTTAAAACCAAGCAAAGGCTCTCCCGAGACCACCAATCATCCGTCCAACAATACACAGAGTAACACTTTTCCCTCCCCTTTCAGAGTCCTTATGGTGGTCTCACCATTACTCCTGGTTTGTCCCCCACACTCTTTATGCTCTTTGTGGTGCCCCTTCCCTTTTGCCATTTTCTAAGTGAGACCTTCCACCAAGTATTTGCTGCTCATCTTACAATAAAGCCTTCATGAGCCTGGCATTTCACAAGAGTACACCGTCTGAGCTTTGGTGACATGTAATGTTATTGGAAACTTCATTTCTAACTAACAACAGATTGGTGTTTTTTTGTGTAAGATGTTTTTGCTTGTGAGTGATCTAGGTGAAAGTCAGTCATTTGAAGTGCATAATGCCAGTGCATCTCTACATGACTTAAAAGTGTGCTGCGACCGGTGCCACTTTTGCACACAGGTGCTAAGTGGTGCCTTTCCAGGTGAACATTGGCAGATTTGTATCTACACATGCCCTCTAAGATGCATTCTGCACATTTTTTGATGAGCACATATCTACATTTAAAAATGTATTTCTGTAAATCTGGTCCACTGAGTCTCAATTTCTGAATATTAACTTAGCATTACATTTTACTGTTAACGAGCAAACTTGCAACTTATGTGGTGTGTTTAAATGTATTTAAGGGGTTACTGTAAAGAGTTAAAAACACAATACACAGTCCCAACTGACTTCCAGGATCCTTTAGGGAATTATATGATGTGTCGGGGGAAGAAACAAATGATAATCAATCCTTTTCAAAGGTCCACTGCTCAAGAGGTCCCTGTCCGAGGTGGTAAGTCCATTCAGCAAATGTGAAATGTGAGGATGTGCGGACATTCATCCTAAAAAAGGTCTCTATTGACTCAAATAAGCCAAACTACTTCACATTAAAACCATAGGATCATCCTGGAGAACCACTGCTCTAATGGACCCAAAGCCAAATGTACCGGAGGCGACTCACATTGAAACAGCAGCCGGCAATATACATTGTATTTTCACTCAGCAACATTACTTTCTAACGCAGGCATTTTATCAGACGCTGTCAATTAAGTTTATTTTACTTCAATCTTTTAGGGGGTTAGAGATGGAAAAAAATACCTGGCGTATTGAAATGTCACTCCCTCTATTGTGAATGTGAGCCTAAAACGCACCATGGACGGCAACTGAAACCTAAGAGCTTTAAAGAGCAATTCAGACTATGTTCCCTGTAAAACACTCTGAAATCCTGCTATTGCAGAAATGGTCAGACTCAGGCCGGACTGGCCATAGCGGGCACCCGGCAATCCCCCGGTGCGCCGCACGGGTGGGGGCCAGTTCTGTGCCCCTGGGAGCCGTTTTTGTTACAGGGCCGTTTTTGCAGCATAGCTGCAAAATCGGCCCTGTAACAAAATCGACCGAAACCCCGGCAAAGAGCTCGGTGGCACCTTCAACCCCCCTGAGTGGGGAGTGGGGGCCGGCCCAGCACTTTGCCAGGGCTGGTTGTTGTTTCCAGTCCGGTCAGTCTGCAAAAGAACATAAAGGCCTCATTACGAGTCCGCAGGGAAATGGTCCAGAATGTATACAGTGGCGGGGACAACCCCCGAGCTGGGCTCTGAGGGGCCTCCACGAATGAGAAGCTACCGAGATCCCGGAGTCATAGAAAACGGATCGCCGTATTTTTGAGGATCGCACAATTCAGAAGGAGCCAGGAACAATTGTTTCCGGTAGTTAATGTCCCCGTTTGAATTAAGTAAACAATCGTAATCACCGCCGCATTGTCACTAACTGATAAACAAAAGAATGTAGGGGCATATTATCAAGAACGGCGGTAAAAATTATCCCCGGTTTAGCAGCAGAAAACTGCAGCTAAAGAGGCGATAATGTGCTTGATAATATACCCTTGAGAATTCAAATAGAAGTCCATTTTCTAGTGTGAAGATGGGCTTCTATTGGAATTATCCAAGGCATATTATCAAGCCCATTATCGCCGCTTTAGCTGCAGTTTTCTGCCGCTAAACCGGAGATAATTTTTAACGCCGTTCTTGATAATATGCCCGTCGACGCTCAGTCTCAGAGCAAAATAAATTATACATTGTAATCTGGGAAATAAAGCAAACTATTACCTGGTAGTATGTTAGTCTGTTGACTGTCTCCGTAGGCATAATGCAGTATACCGCTCCCTTGACCATAACCTAGAAGAAAGAAAGTTGCACATTATATCTTATTTATTTTTAACTAGTTGATAAACTTTCTAAAAGAAGCATTGTATTGAACGAGCAATGCATTTAGCAGCAAATGAATTTACTAATGGAAGAACAGTGTGATCAATATGAGTTTTATATCACATAACTCAAAGCACATTCACCAGGAATTGCTGTTACAAACTGTGAACACTTCACCACTCAGCTACTGGTGAGTTTCTTTTACACACGGAGGTCACCAGGGTGTAACGAGCAAGGCCACAAAGAAAGAGCAGCAATGTCCGTAGAGCCGCCATTCGACTTTGGAGTAAATAATCATATATTTTAGATGTATACTTGGTAAGACCTCTTATTTATTTGCAATAGGGCTTCGAACCTAAGGCCAGTAAGTATAGACCACTAGGAGTGAGGGCGGCTTGGACTGCGGCAGGGATTTTCCATTTGGACGAACATGTGAACCCCAGTCTTACAAACCAGGTGCTGGGTTCAGTCGTCATAAAGCGGTGTGTCCATTTCAAGGCAAAAACAGAACACAAAGAGCTTCGAATTATTTTGAAACACATAACAGCGATTATAAGGAATACTAATCTGTAGAGCATTACAATGTCTATACATCTTTAGTGTACTTTAATCAAAACCTTAAACTACATGGTGACGCAAGGGCATAATCAGCTGGGGAAAAAGCAAAGCACCTTTCCTGCCCTTCCTATCATAAACCAGGATCCTGACAAACTAGCAAGCAATCCAAGAAGGGTAAACTGAAAAATCAATAAACCTAGGCTGCAACCATACTATAAGCCAGCCAAGATGCATTCAGCATGATCCAACCAGATTCTATGGAAGGTATGCTATCCACCCACTCCCTACCCCCACATTACTGCCATGAAGAATGGGTTGAACTAAGAAACAAGGAAGAGAAAACAAGGCTGACAATGTCCAAAACGGACGGTATAGAGACAGTACAGAGCACTCCATGTTCTCAATTACTCAGCTAGAAATACTCTTGTTCAGATGTTAAGATGCATTACTGCCTCTTTAAAGAACAACAAACCTGAAAATGTCGTCATGGATACATAAGAAAGCACGAAAACAGAGGATACAAACATGTCATGATCATTATTTGTCACCAGTTCACAGAAATTCCTTCTGCTAAATCAATGATTTAGCAGATGATCGAATCTCAAAGCCAAGGCCCGGCACGTGGAACATTACAAATCACTAGCCACCTACTGCATGACTTTCTAGACCAATTGTTACAACTGCTCTAACGGACTTTCTGAAATGTAAACAACAGGTACAACAGACTTGAAAGAAATGACCACACAATCTGGCGGTACTATAGTGTGACGCCACACTTTCTGGCGGTACTATACAGGGATATGCCAAATACAGCTAGACTGGAGCCGTCATCCTCTTTATAGAAACAAGGTAATAGTAGAGCCATTCATTCACAAATGTCTGGGCAATAAGCACAGGTAAGTCCAATTCCTCCGTTAAATGCACTGCCATTAGGCTTAGGCTTGGTTAGTAATATGTAACAACATTTTCAGTCACAAGAGCGAATTTCATGATTCACACAAGATTCACTCTCTCCTGAGTAACGAAAGTAGAAAGAAAGCGCTTATAAAATAATGTTACAATGGGACTTGACTCCCATCCGGCTAGCACACAATCGTGGGGGTACTGAAATGTGCTGAAGGGGTTGTGAAACCCAAGAGATGTACCTCCATCTTTGGTGGGAATGCCTGCGGAAAGACTCACAGCCACTGTTGACGACCCAGTGTCACAGCTTGAGAACATTTGGTCACCCTTTCTCACGTTCATAAAGCAGGGCACGGATGAGATGGCAGGGGCTCAGTAGTCCTCACTAGTTTCAGGCTTCTATGAGCATTTATTGTAAAGATGACAGGGTGCGGGGGAGTTGGGATACATCACGGAGGGTACAAGAAAAATTTATTGATATGTGGATTCCCACCGGGATATAAGGCTTCGGTTTTGGGAAAAGTATAATTGCTGTTGTTAATAATGTGGCATGTAGAGTGATATTATTTTTAAGTGTGTGACTTCCTGGGTGTATAATTTTGAGATTTGGTGTACTTGATTGAAGACATCTACGTCCTATGGCCTTTCAGGCTTTTGTTGCAACATGATACAGACGAGAGACGAAGAATCACATTATTCCTTATAACGTAAACCCAGCTTATCTGACCTTTATAATTTTCCATCACACTCTTTTTTTATTGATAACAAAAAAGTAAGGGTATCTAATTTGATCGTGGTGAGACTCAAGTTTGTAAAAATAATACTTTTAATTTACTGAAATATGCATAATACACTAACATATAGTGGCTTTCAGAAACCTCTCTTTATCAAATGGTCTGTTGTAGTGTCATTCACTTTTCTTCCTGCCTACTACATCATAAGCCTGGGGCAGTGGGTCAGCCTACTTAACCCACTGATTAACTTAACTTTGGGTGACTGCATTTTGCTCTCTCGTAAGGAGCACATCCACACACAAGCCAGCTCCTTTTAGTGCCAGTGTTTTTGTTTTTATGTTAAAATTAAATTAGTGTTGCCTTTTTGTTTAGAAGCACATCTGATAGGAGGATGCTTCTGATGCGCATTCCATCTTTATAGGGTCGCATCTAATGCCAATGCTGTTGTAAATTCCATTTGGCTTGTTTTTCGTTTCTGACTGCTTCTATTTCATAACATACCAGATCAGACTGTGTCCGTTTGAAACTGTTCTGCATTAAGTTATCTTATTTTTTATACCTGTTTTTCTGTCCTTCTTTCTAAATGTATTTTCTTCTTTCTTTCTTGTTCATCTTTCCTTCTCTCTTTCTTGTTTCTATTTTCTTTCCAAGTTCTTTCCTTCTTTCTTTCCTCATGCTTTTCCCATGTGTATTAATATTGACTTCTACTGAAGCAGACGGGAGGCAGCTAAATATATCTACTTTTGGTTTAATACACCAATAGTCTCCTGCCTGAATCGAGTCTATCGACATGTATGGTTGGCTCTAAAACCACAAAGCAAACAAGCTCTTACATCCCCGAGACTTAAAAAAAATGTTCTAATGCTTTCCACAAGGTGGTGCTGTTCTGCAATTTTCAATAGGCACGTGAACTACACTAGAACTCAAGAGTTGGCAGGTTTGTCATTCAAAGTTGTTAGAATTCAAAACAATGTATATGTTTAGATGGGTAATGTAATTTATTCTGGACCCCTTTTCAATTATTTGCCAATGGACGTTCAAGTGGTATATGCTTAGCGTAAAACCCACACATTCATTATTTGATAAAAGCACATGCCATAGAAACGGGAGTGGGGGGCCACTGCGAACAGTAGGCTCATGATGACATGTTGGGGGAAATAAGGTTAGAATGAGTGACAGCGGATTCAGATGAGAGGTCAAGATGAGAGGTTCATTTGGGAATAGGATAAACTTTGTAAGTTATAATAGCCGATGAATAAACTAAGTCTTGCAGAAAGTGAAACACAATTTGCCAACAAAAGAGGTTCATAGAAAGTGTCAAAATGGCACTCTGGGCTCATGGAACAGAACTGGACTAATGTAAAGATGCTGGCATGTTAAATCTACACATAGTGTGACATTGAACTCAGATCGTGTCAAATACGAAAAAAAATGAATGGCAAAGGTGGATTGTGAAAGCGCACAATATGAAGGACAGCCATATTGCACCATTGTTCCGGTTGGTGACCTACATTTGGTTCGGCGTCAAGTACTGCACATTTTAACTGAGTAAACAGGGCGTGGGCTGAGCTCGATTATTCCTATGGCCAGATTACCTTACGTGGCCCTGGGTACACTTAAGGATAGAAGAGGCAGCGCCATAACCAGAGAGGGCATGTTCTGTGGGCAGCACTTCAATACTACTACACCAATTTTCCCTAAGGGTTTGGCAAGATGCCTTGCTGCGAAATTCCACTTGGCCCAGTATTCATTTGTGTCTAAATGCTGCTCTGAGACCCAGCAGGATGGTTCTCTCCAGCACCAATCTAAGGCCCTACAGAGGACAAATAGTATTCTGCATTGAAAAATAACACTGTCCTTTAGGCAAGTCCTGTCATGTATACCCCCTTTTTACATTGTCCCATCCACACAGACAATGTCAGTAGTGGATAAGTGACCTTTTACCTAGTAGTTTGCTCCTGTTTCTTTGACACCATGTTCTTATTTTTTTTTTATCATAATCCCTTTACCTAACACACATAAACATGTCCTCAGGCACTGCATAATTATTCTGTATGAGGGTAGCCACATTTTTCATTCTTGGCCAACAGGCCCGATGTTCATGATCGAATTGTTTAGAAAAACATTTATGATTGTTTTCAAAACATTTATGTTTGATATTGATTCTAGAAGAAACCCCGGCGTGACCATTCTAGTATATAAGACCCTCATTCCCCCTGAAAATTAGAGGAGAATTCATTCCACGCTGACACGGGGTCCTGCATACTGAATCTTCGACATGCAGTGTTCTGACATCCCTTGCGGGGTGTCATCCTCAGAGCAGAGATGAGGTGCTTCATTCTCTACCATCAAGTGAGTGAAGTGGTTCCTCCCTAGGGGTTTATTGGCTAAATACATATATATCTATACACATATACATGCTACAACTACATATCTAGGGCAGGTACATTTAGGCAAATTACGTAGGGCACGCAGTATAGGAGTATGCAAGTGCTACTGCCATCTGAACTGTATATGTTAGTCTTCTTAGCACTATGGTAGAAATGTATCTACAGTTTACTATATGGGTATTTGTGATTTCTAGCATATGCTTCTGTCTCCTGATTGTCGCAGCAAATATGTTTTACACATGACTGACACTAGAAGAATAAATACTTATTGAAACGGCCTAACCACCATCCTGTGTATTTTCGGAGATTAAGCAAGCACGAGTGGCTGAGTGAAAAGTATTGTACTATTTGCCACAATCCCTGAGAAATCGGGGGTGTCATATTCAGTGGCTGCCAGAAACTACCCACCACCACTGTAAGAGACAGGGTGGTGGTAGTGGCACTGTTGAGCTAGCTGGTCTGACTGCTGAGGTATCCTGTGGGGGTGTCTGGAACCAGTTTAGACACCAAGCTCTCAGTTTGGGTCATCCAAAACGTGTAGGTCCTGGGGATTCCTAGGAGCTACACGACAACACAGAAATCAATATTTCAAGCACTACAAAACACTGATCACTCACACCGTCTGAAAACAGGTGCAAAATGTACAGTAGTCTTCCAGAACTCCATAGGTCTATCCTGTCTTTCTATGTGAGGAGTTCTACACACGACATTTGAGTGTCCTTACTCATAAACTTACTATTAAAATGCAGTTTTTTGAATACTGAAAAAGTGTAAACTAACACAATATATGAATAAGATGCTGAGTTGAGTCTTTCCAAGACCTCAACTCTGCAATATTCTCAGCAGTCAGGTAAGAGAGGGACATTGCACATGCGAGCCACGCATTCAAGTAATGGAAAACCCACTCTTTTGGGGTTAAACTTAGTTCTTAAACAGCAACCCTGACGTATTCAAGTCTCTTAAGTCCTGCTTTAGACTTTGCCTTATTGCCCCAGTATCTCATGACCAATTCCACTCTTTCATGTTACATTCTAATATATTTGCAGTCTGTTTCTCTTTGAGCATGTGGGGCACTCCATTGCTGTTGAATCTAGGGATTCTCTGTTTTTACTGTCTACAGTTACCACCATAGGGTTTCAAAATGATATACCAGATAGACCATCTCTTTAACATCGGATGACGAGCCAAAAAGCTTTTCTCTTTGGCATGATTTCCCAGTGAGAAGTTAGTTGATATGAAACTGTAGCAGTTCAGGTACCCAAAAGCCATTAAGCTTCTTTGCTGCAAGTATAGCTTGCCTGCCTTGTTGATCCGTGAGCAGGCATGCCATGACTGGGTGTGGAGAATCCGTCCTGGTTTGGTATCTTGAGTGGATCATGTATGCTCTTTGAAACTCCACTGGTGGAGAGAAAGTTTGACTGAACGACTCAGGTAAGAAGCATTGTAAAATGCAAAACATTTTGCTCTGCTTTTCCTTTGCAGGGGCACAGGACGTCATATTGTTTCAATGGCTTCGATCATTCAAGTCTATGTCTCTCCTATGAGGTTTCACATTTCTTGACCCCAATAATGCATCAAAAACATTGGCTCCATTAGAACCTGGACAGATATTAGGCATCAGTCTATTAGGGCCAATCGAGACTTGAAAGAGGCAATGTCATTGTGTATGCATTCATTGTCTGACACCATGGAAGCGTGCATTTCTGTATCACTCATGGCTCTTTTATGGGAGGAGTGCTCTTTTAAGAGTATATCCATCACTGAGTTCCTTATAGAGGAGGTTTCAAAGTGAACTGCTGTCTTCTTCGGAATTATCAGAGAGGGCTCTGCAAAGAGGAGCTGTCTCAGAAATGTTGACATACATAAAATAGGATGATTTCAAAACAAACATGAGGTGTTATACTAAGAGTGGGTTCGATTTAAAATATAGGTCTGAGAATACATATGGATTCTGACAAAAGCACACACAGGTGGATTTGTATGCATTCAATGTTAAGGAAATAGACACAAGTTACCTGTGTGAATAATGAGGATATGAAATATCATACCTGCCTTAATGCAGCATTATCATATAGTCAAAAAAGTTAGACAGGAGGATTGTAATATCCTCTTTAAGCTGTCTGCAAAGGGCCCAGCTTGTACACTACCGAGTCACAGGCCTTCTGCCAGGTCTACTTCCCATTTCGAGCCCTTCACAGGGCCAATTCTTTGTCAACGGTGACATAGAAAATAGCGTACACTGGAAACTAGGATTGTTAAATGTCCAGGCCCTGTAGAGATTGCTAGGTGTACGCCGGAGTGGGTTCAGAAACCAGATCCCTGACTGCCAAAGGAAGCTTGAGGGGTTAAAGCCATCGCCGCAACAAAGGTAAGGTACAGGTTGAGTAACATGTATTAGTTCCGTAGTCTCTGAACAATGCCTGCCGCTCGTAGAGATATCAGTGAAGAAAGATGACTTCCATCCCTTCAGATCAGAGTGATCGAAGCCTGGTCACAGAAGCCGAGTGGAATTTGAATGTACAACATAGGATCATGCTGGTAATGAGAGGCTGTACCTTGGGTCACCCAAGAGACGATGGAGCTGGTGCCTTCTTCCTCACGTTCTGAAGGTGAGTAACTGTCATCGAGTGCATCTAATTGATCGTTCTGATACTATGGCTACGATGGTAATTAAACACCATTAGAGCAAGGCAGCTCAGAGTTCTAGGCAGAGTCAGACATCTTTAAGGTGGTCAAGCCCTGCCTTGTAGCACCAACAGTCTAATTTCGAGGCAGCGAATCTAGATGGGCTCTTGTGTAATGTGGCACAACAGCTGCCACACATTCATTTCATCTACTAAGTGAAGACAGCGGGCTTTGTTTAAGGACGGAATCGAAAACATGGAGTTCAAAAGTGCTTTAAGTCTGAAAGAGGGAGGGTAAGTATAGTAACTCTTTTCAAGGAGAAAGAATACATCCATGACATTAAACCCAGGTAATCCCTAGGTCTCCAACATGTACGGTTTTGAGCTCTTAAACATGGTGCAAAATATCCTTAACTGTTTTCTTAAAAATTATTATGCATTTGTAATATGATCTGAAATTTTCATCAAGAGGCATAACACAGGGCCATCGTGCATTTGTACTTCTACTTTTGAAATTAAATACAAATAAATAAATCATGAAAAAGCCTAAATAAATTTGGATTGTTCGATAGTTAAATGCAGCAATAATTGAACTTTATTTATTGACAACATTATGAAGCTCCTTCATGAAGATGATGATGAAAAAAGCAAGTCAGAGGTTTGAAGGTGTGGTAAACAAGTACAGCTGCACAACTTAACACCTTGCCTGCGGCGCAGATTCTCTCCTGGTGCTGAACATTCCATTCGCGGGTGTGGTCCTGACGGAACGATTCCGTCATGAGCACAGCGCGACCGATGCTCATGACGGAACCGTTCCGTCATGAGCATCGAAGGGGTTAACAAAAAAGAAATCCTTCATGAAAAAAAGCCGTTGAAAATAAAAAGATAATTGCCCGCCGGCCATGGGAGTCATCTCCCATGGCCACGTGGTATTATTTCTCTTTTACTGTCCCTTACCGCCAGGGTTTGCCTGGCCGTGATCGACAGTAACAAAAAAGTGGAATATATCTACTACATAACATATGGTCCGCCTGCTTCTAAATTGGACAGGCGGAACACTATGTTGGCGGAGAGGGAACTCTGTTGGCATTGGGACGGAGTTCCCTCTCTGCCAACAAATAAATCAGGCCCAAAGGTACTAATCCAGAAAAGAAATACAATAAATTAATCTGGATGTATGACATTAGCATGCATACTATTACCACGCATACCTTTACAACGCGGTATTTACAACGAATACCGTTACACGCATAGCGCTTTGAGGTGCTGGATAGTGGTAAGTATAATTTTATATTTCAACTCCAGTCCCCGTGGACACTAGGGAAGGTGTTGGATATAAAATTAAACTTATTCCCTATCTTAGAGCGCCCCCCAGCGCAATGCGTTGTAATGGTATGCGTGGTAATGCCTGCGTTGTAATGGTAGTGCGTTGTAGCAAATGCGTGCTAAACGTTGTATACCAATTAATCTTGACAAGCTTTTCTCTAGTCTTCAAGAACTCTAATAAATGACTGTAATTTTAAAGAAAGAGGGTCATCTCTTTACCTCCAGCACTGGTAGAACCAGGGATGCTTTCGCCGGGTGAGAAACTCATGAGGCCCCCATTGCCGTTCCCATTAGGAGTCGATGGTACAGATGCAAGTAGGCCTGAAAGTATAATAGAAATACTATTGAAAAAAATGCATATATAATTTACAATGCCACAAATATAAGCTACAGTGAAGGAAGTCTACCTGTTTTATGTGAAATCTGTTGATTATCATGGAATGTTTGAACCCCAGGAATTCCACAATTCTTTATTTTCTGCACAATGACAGCTATGCCACCTTCCCAAAAATCTACCATCTGGCATATAGTTAGCATATTTTATTTAACATTTTTTAATGTCAAATGTATCAAAGATTCCTAAGGAGACTGCATAGTGAGCAGAACATAGCTTTACAGAAGTGAAAAAAAAGTCAAATTGTATAATCGAAGCAGGAAGAGTCTAATTAAATATTCTCACTAATCACAATTCAGGTTCTAATGGGTGGTCCTGCCTCAATCGTAAAAATAACAGGTGCAGCAATACCATACCCTGTATGATTTTCGTCAGGCATAAACAATACACATTCTGAGCATGTGCGTCTCAGACGAATGAGTAAAAATATGGTATTGATGTACTATCTCAGAGATGCAGAAAAAAGATGTTTGAGGTTGTAGAGCATTTGATAAATAGTGCGCTCAGCAGTATCAATATTTAATGAGTGATCAAACACCTTTTGGGATTGCACAGAACCTATAATGAGCCCCTGAAAAGATAAACTATCTGCCCTGATGGTGTTAACTATCTGGGGACTGGCTAAAGGGAACTCTCTGCTGCAGACAACAAACCCCCAACATATGTCATTGTAATTCAAATATGGTGAAAAGAATGATTCAGTCATATAATGCTTCACTTCATTTTGTAGGAAACTACAGGTTTAAATGACAGCTTCTCAGCAATCCTAAAAATTGTACAACTCTTTACATGGTCTGAAGCTTGAATTTTAACGTGGCTCCTAATGAGAGACTTACACAAGCCATATGTATTGCAGTACTGTTTAATGTTCGAAAGAGGCACTTTCAGGTACCTTTGCTGTGATGGGGCACATTGTTGGTTAGAAAAATGTGCACAGGTAATATTTTTATGCTAAGTGCCACATGGTATTTATATACTAACTATTTCATTAGTATGGTATAACACATAGCATGGTGTTAGTAGGCTGGTGCTCCTATGCTTCTATAAAAGTCAAAATCAGCAACTTTTGGGTAATAATCTTTTGAATAGAATCTGCTGCATGTGTATAGATTACTTTGTTAAGTCTATTTGTTTACTAGTATTGGGATATTCTGTATTGCATTACCTGCAATTGCATAACATGCTGCACCATGTGCATCACTTTGCCACATAATCTGCCTTTCCCCGCAGCATTACTTTGCACCAGGTGGTCCTCCATATCCACACAACTCCAGTAGCCTATTACATTTTGTAGTGAAGCATACCACAAATGAGCCACTTGTTTAGTAGACTTCTGAAAGCTAAAGGCCTGATGTTGCTTCATTGATTGATCTGCTTACTTAAATATTGTTTCTAATTATGCACTCTGTTCCTTTGGTATTCAGAAGCTTAACATGAATTGGAAAGGTTGTCAACTAAAAATGGCAGGATTGAATTGGATGACCTGTGCAGAGCAATTCACAATGTGTGCTTTACATTTTTATGTTAGATTACCTGTTCAGGGAGGGATAGATAGCAGGTAACAGGAAGAGGTGAGGGAAGGCTTGTTGGGTATACAATTCACTCTGAAATCATATTTAGTGCAATCATCCCCTTTGCAACAAATAGTTACACCATTGTGCAGACCAGAAACTTTCAAATGGGGAGTACTGTACCTTAGGTGTCTAGAAAGAAATGTATAAATTAAAAAAAGAAAACAAGCAGCTGGACAATTCCTAAACTAGAACTAAAACTAAAGGATAAATCAGGACTTTAAATCTCCCATTTGCCTTCCAAAGCACAGAGAATCAAACTGAAGACTCTGTGACTCAAGGTGAAAGCGTATCAGGACCTGGTGTATGAGCGCAAGTACCCCTGGGAATTGATCCTCACATTAGTACACACCAAGCCTCTTGGATTCAGCAAGTCTGTAGATGTACAGCATAGAACAGTTAAAATCAAAACACACAATCAAGTCCATCAAGATACACAGGAGTATATTTTGGAATTTATTAGCCACCCAGCTGCAAGCCTCAACTAGCCTGGCCTCATTCAATAAGGTCTGTAACACTTCATTCTTCAGGGAAGCCTTTCCCAAATGACTTCTTCATATCTATAGCAATCCCTCTCCTCACCCTGAACATATTAAGGGGCTCGGCACGCATAAAACAATCGATCTGACACCCACATCTCCTTCGCCTGATCTTGAAGATGCCATGCTGCATTAAAAACAACAGATGGACGATTCAGTATTAGAAAGTGTCCTAAAAGCGTTGGGTGAAGTCGATGTTAAAGTACTCTTATAAATTTGTACTATTCACTAACTTTAGTTCTGCACAATGCATGACTGGCTCAGTGCCTTTAGTATTGCAGGATTTGTCAGAGACTAATCCTCCAATGCAACACTTTTGTGCATCTTGTACAGTTTATTCTTGAGAGTAGGTTTTAATCTACACCACTCTATGAAATATTTCAATGAGCAAGGAGAGATTATAATAAATGTGAAGAAGGTAAGAAGGTTGGAAAGTACTTCTCCTACTTTGATCAACTGTACATTTCTATACTCCAAAGTGAGCAAGTGGTGAACCAGGTCAGAGAAGAGAACAAAAGAGTTGGTCTGCAGGCAAACAGATTTTCAAGAGAGTTTTCCCAACATAAACTACAATAATCAGTTCCAACTGCAATGAACAGAGAAAAAGCATAATGATCAGCACATAGCAAATATGAAGACCACATCAAGTAGGACATTCTTAAGTAGTGCTGCACTGTTTATATTGTTCTCCACTCACAATGATGCAGTCCACTACAATATTTTGTAAACATCATCTCAATAAGGCCGGTCTGGCCAAACATATGACCTATTTTCTTCCTCGTCATACCTAGCCCTCTGTAGCGTGACAGCTGCTGGTATATTTGCTTCATTCTTTCAATATTCAGGCGGCTGGCTTCTGCATGGTTCACCATTGGTTTAGGGTAATTTACCCCAATAACACACTTTGCAGCCTTCTGAACACTTTCAGGTGCATTCCATGGATCGTAAATGTATTTTGCAGGAAATCCTCTGAGAACAGGCAAATAACGTCTAAATGGAAAAATAACATTCAATTCACATCTAGAAGTATTTTCATCTAATCATAACTTCACATACAGAAAAAATAAATACCGGATTTCTAATGGACAAGTAGCATAATTAATAACTTGCTTTTTTACAGTAAAAGACACCTATTGCCTGGAACAACATCGCAGTCAACATCCCTTCCGACCTTCCATCAGTTCAGAAAGGAAATTAAACCCACCTCTTCCGTGAACTCTACACCTCTGAAGGATAGGACTCTCCACTAATGAATATCCCACCCCACTGTAACCAATCCCACGTGATATCCCAAGGAGCCCCCCTATGAATACAGCTCTGTTGTTCTCTGGATAGTTTTGTTTTCTAATAGATTCACAATTTCACAGCACAAAAAATACAAATTGTAACTGGGGTATTATGCTACTACCTTGAGTTCAACTACCACAAGGTACACATATATCTATGAAAATACACTGACTACTACTGAGTCCCCATGATAGGTTTCATAGATATTTTACCACAATATCAATCCAACTAGCCCTGCCCTACAACGACCTAATTTTATGTTTCAAGTAGAATTGTAGATCTACTGCTCCAATGTGTATTCCTAACTCAAAAACCTACTGTATCAATTACCTGATATAGTCTCCATTAGGGTCAGTCCGTCGACCAAAACCCACAGGACAGTAGCAATGAAAAAACTGCTGAAAGAAAGCGCTGCAGGAAAGCCACATCCAACTTCCAGCATTTACACTCCAATCTGCATCAAGGAGCAACTCTTCAAAAACCTTTGACAAACAGAACAAAATCAGTGAACAGCATGTATCGACACTTCCAAAAACATAACCAGGTTATGACAAATTGATATTGCTGATAAAGGTGATCTAAGGCATACCTATAGTTCAGGGAATAGTTTTTAACAGTCAAAGACCATATTATATTTAGTTAAAAGATTCAGTGAAACAGAGGAATGCATTACTTGCTGCATAGCAGTAGTTCTCCCCATGGATCAGCACTGTCTATGAAACATACATTTGCTCTGCACTGGACTCCAGAGTACAAAGGCAGAAACGTCTATAGGGATCCTCACCAGACAATAAAAAGAAAATGTATGCATAGCCATAAATCAATGGCCTAACTTTCTTTGCTGGACATCAGGATACAGTTCAAGGACTGTGCCTATGCCTTTTAGTAACACTCCCTTGAATCGCAAGACTTGGGGCATTCTCCGTATAGACAGAATTGCTCTCCGTCGATGCCTAGAAGCTTCTATGCGCACTTATGTTATATATATAGGCTCAAAAGAACAACAGGCTGCAATTTTAAGTAAGCATTCTGATGAGATGAAAAGACCCATCAATTTCCCCTGCCTTCTTTTCTGAGTTATTTTCCTTCTAACTAGTAGATTCCCTCTCTCTTTGCTTGTGTCAGAGGCCCCTGAAGTCACCAACAGGACCCTGGAGACTCAGAATTCTATAAATGCCTCAACATAAAATAAACAATGTAAATGCTCCTGCTGTCAAACATAATCTTAAGGCATCAAAACAAGGTGGGTGAAATGAATCTCAGCTACTGGCAATCAGTAAGGGCGGCATCCCAATCTGTGCCACCTCTGTTTGGACCCAGTCATATGCAAATCAGCCTTGACCCTCTCTAATGGGAACAGTCCAGCCTGAACTGCCAAGCCCGGTCCCCACTAAATCGGAACACAAGCTACTCAGGAACAGTTTTACCCTGATTGGGGCTCATCAGTCTCGTGTAGCTTAATTGCAGTGGCAAAGTTTGAGCAACAGACCCACGTCTGGGCACACCCTAACCACTCAGGGCATTACATCAATCACAAAAAAGGGGATGGGAGAAATGCAGCTGGTGGAGTATATTCTTGCTTCTAGTTGGAAGGGACACCAAGTTTTGTTTACCATTCTCTGAATAGTCATAGGTAGGGATGTGAAACGTCTCACTGGACAAGTGGGGACTCACGTGCAGTGTTACTAAGAATTGAGGGAAATTCAATATTACCATGAATATGGTGAATCACATGCAAATTAGATATTCCGCATAAACACATATTGTAAATGAAATACCAAATGTTGGCTGAGTAGGTAGACCGTCGTCATAAAATATGTTGCACTCAAATATGAAGACTAAATATACACACTTTCATTCTAGACTTTCAATCAAATTAGCAAAACACATTACCAAGAACATGATCTAATGGACAGAGCACTCAGACTGCATAGTGAGAATGAGCAGCACAAAAGCAGAAATATTTAGGCATGACCAGGTGCATGCTTTCTGCTCTTCCGAAGATGGGAGCGAACCAGTGTTTACTATTACCACAAACAACTGATTTGACAGAATATAACTGCTAAACAGAGGGAAGGCAATTCAGAAGAAACTTACAGGCAATCAATTGAATTAATTTTGATAGGATTTTCTTTGCAAATGTAAGAATAACATGCGCAAGAGGAATTCAGAGCTTGATGTACCTTCATTCCTTCCTCCCAGCTAATCCACAAGTCACCCCTTGTCAGGAAACAAGCAACCGCATGACGTGCCAAGTGATGGATCCAGCCTTCTTGGCGCAGCTGAGTCATGATAGCATCAATCCAAGGAAAGCCTGTCCTTCCTTCCGCCCACTTGGCGAGCGCCTCAGGATTTCTGTCCCAAGGGATTTGAACGCAGATCGGGTTTCCCTCCATTTTATCAAATCGGGGGTTATTTGTCGCTGCGGTGTAGAAAAACTCTCGCCACAAAAGCTGTCCGTAGAGGGAAAGCGGTGGCAAGCTATTCTTTTTTACCTTTAAAATATAGAATAACAGCATTACAAGAAGCGTTATCAAATGGAGTTTAAAAAAAGGCTCTACAACACTGTGTTATTTAATGATAATGAAAGGTTATTTATATTTTACCTTTTTGTACAAATCTGTTAGTTTGAAGTAGAAAAGGCGGCATGATAAGCACCCAAATCTTAGGTAGGGACTCAGTCCTGTAGGACTTGCAAGAAGTGAATTTGCATTCATTCGAGGTCTTTCAAAGTTTGCAACCCATGCCTATAAATACAATAAAGAAGGTATTCAAATATTGATCAATCCAGGCTGGTGTCCAGAGCAAGGGTGTCCAATGTAGGTTTAAAAGGGTTAGGTTAGTGCCAGATGTTCACAATATCTACATTAAACAAAATAATTATATACAGTGAACTCATTTACATAGTCTGCGGTCATTCTGAAACATGGCATGGATCAAACGTTGGACCCTGCTGGGCCGAAACTGTTCATGTCAACAATACGTTTGCGTTTCAGTTGTTTCGGGAAATGTTTACATTTGAAGAGTGCAATTCATTGGAAGATTACCAAAACATCCATCCAAAGCAAGTCAAAATGACTGAAGCATTGCCCATTACACGCACCCTTTGCACAGTGATAGACATCACCATGACTAACAAACATCAAATTTTCGGATCTATGAAAAACAGCACAAACATGTCAAAATGCCTTGCTAAGTTAGACCCCATGGTGTTTAAGTTTACTGTTGTAGACTATATCTATATCTTAAATGCATACCTAAGTAACAAAAAGCAATAGTAGATTACATGACAAAAAGAAAAAAATGGTCATTAAAGTGAACACCTGCCTAAAAGACACTACATTTTAACTTTTATATTTGTATTTGAATTTGTAAAGTGTATGATTACTTGTAAAGTCGTCTTGGCGCTAGAGGTAACACAGTAGAATTCAGGTAACAAACATACTGAGTGAATTTAAGAAGAGGAAAGAAAGATTTTTAAGGCTTCTGAAAATGGAATGATCTGATTAAAAGCAGAAAGGTTTGGCAACAAGTACAGAAAATGTGTTCTCTCCCAAATAGATGTGGTGGTGCATGACCAGTCTGGCAGAGGAGGACAAGAGAAGAAGGGTTGAAGATGAATGGGAACACTAGCTTTGAAAATAGAGGACCAGTTTTATGAAAAGTCCATCAGGCCAAGCACTAAGACTTCACAATCACCACTGATAACCAGTGCAATGACTGAAGGTAGGGAGTAGTATGGGTATGAAAGGGAAAACTGAAAATCAGACTAACATGACCATTTTAAATGCATTGAAGACAGTTGGATCAAGTAGAAAGGAGAAGTCAAGTAGAGAGCATTACAGTAATCAAAGCATTTAAAGATGAATGTGTGTACAACCTGTCATCATTACGCAACAACAAGGAAAGGTAGAAGTATTTGAGTAGCCTCATCTGAAGAAAAGCCTGATCTGAATAAAGAGACTTTATTGACCGAGAAGTGAGGATGTTTGTTTTTACCATTGATCAGGATGACCTCAGTTTTATCAGTAATTGCTTTTCAAAAATGATTATTCATGCATTACAAAACAGTATTTGTTCGCTGGCTAGTAGGGATTCCTTATCAAGCTTTATCAACATTTCTGCACCCTCTGCACAGCCCCTCACACTTTAGCCAAAGTAGGAAATGAGTTGAGAGCAGGGGTGAGAAAGAGTACAGAAAAAGTGGAGAAGTTGTTGCATAACTTTTGCGAGTGCTCAGAGAAATTAGAGGAGGACTCTGAATTAGAGATGGAGTGAACAGTTTTAAACAGCTCCTAGCTGCAGGTACTTGAAATGTAGATTTTTGGTAGCACGATAAGAGGCACGAGTGTTGCCAACAGTTATGGGGAGTTTGGCGAGCTTAAGATGTTGGTTCCACCAAGATACAAAGGGCCGGAGATGGTGGTCGCAAGAGAATTTGACTTGAATAATGCTTTTAATCATGCGATCAGCATCTAGTAAGGAGTAAAAGCTGGAGTCTGTTGATAAAAAAGCAGAAAATAATTTCAGTTTAGACTGTTTGGTTGTGGAATGGGTGATGTTGGTGGTGTTTTTCTTAAATGTTTCCAAGAGGATAAAGCAGAATAGAATAACTAAATGGTTAGATGAAGACAGGGGAACTGCAATGGAACAGGACATCTGGCTGGCTGCAAATAAGACCTAAGAGGTGGCACGCTTGGAATATGGGGCCATTAACTTCTTTACTAAGGAGAAGCATTTAAAAGAGCAGTACTGCGAAAGTATTACAATCTCCGGGTAGTGTGATTTGCTGATGATAATGTTGAAAGTAGCAAGTAGGCTCACAAATTTTCTGTGAGGCTGGGAAGCATAGAATATTTTTTTTTTAAACTTTTCCTTCCAAAACGCTACTTTCCTGTAGTTAAAGATTTGAAAATGGGTATTTTATGAGGATCTCTTACTTTCTCATATAGCCACTGTTGGAGAGAAATCTTGAAAGTGCTTGGGGATATTCATAAAAAAGTCAATAATAAGAACCCAGGGCTCTTAGACTTAATCACATTTAGATTTTTTTTTTTTTGACACAGCTTTGGGTGTTCAGTATTGCCAAATACATAAAATAAATGTTTTGTTTCAACACACAAAGTAATTTGTGGATAAATGAAACGGTGCATTAATGATGTTATTATTGTAACTGTTACTGATGTATGGTTCAATAAATCAGAATGATATTGATTGACTAACGCGCATGGGGACCATTGAGTTCTTTTACTTTTCAGTTAATAGAATTAATCTGTGGGACATGTGTTAGTCCATGAGACTAATCCACATCCTGGCTAGTGCATTCTACAAATATCAAATTTCTGAATAAAACATGAAGTGATAACCAGATACTTTCTTTGACTGAGCATTACCTTTCTTTCCAAATGCCTTTCGAGGCGTGTCAGAGCTTCCGTTTCTCCTCCTGGCCAAACTGCAGATGATAAACCTTCTGTATCGAAGCCTAAATGAAGATTATATTTTAAAAAAGCAACATTATTTGTAGGTGTCAATTTTCTATTAAATAACTTTAATATTGTACATCAACAGAGGCAACACAGAAATAGTCTATCAGCTACTAAGAGATATTCATAAGGATCAACACACATTATCTCACTGAGGGTAACCTTTTCTTCCATAATATAGAAGGGTATATGACAACCCAAACAATTACTGAGAGTAGAAGGTTACGGGTTTGCATCAGGAATTACTGTATTTTCATGCATTTTAAAACCCAATATTATATTCTCATTGAAAATAGTTAAAATGTACACTGAACTCAAATAGGCTTTTCCATTCATAGGTGTGATAAACATAGAAAAAGCTAAACCATTTGTGTAAATGGTTTTAGAAGGAAAGACATTTACATTTTTCAGTTAGCATTTGATTGGTCACCATCTTTTTTCAAGTGATGAACTACCTCACACCAAAAAGTGTGCTGTTACACGATAAACTTGATTTGAACATACAGACATATTACATGCAGACCCTGAGGTTTCATCAGCATCAAATGCAGGTAGAATCTCTCTTCCCATCTCAAATAACAAAAGATTATAAAATCACTACACCTTTGCCTTCTTCAGCAAGGATTAAAGCAAATAGTTCTCATTAATTGATTTTATGTGAACATTTCTAACGTTGAAATATCTATACTCATCAGGTAAACATCCCTGAAACAGTTCCAAAACTTCTACAAAAAAAACATATGCAATGCCAAGTGCAACAAGTCATTATTTGTTATAAACGGGTGAAGCGACTAATATTTTATGTACTACATAACTTCATTTCCTTAAAATTTAAAGATTCTCCCAGCATGGTCCTGCAAAAGTGGATAATGTAACCCAAGAAATTCCAAAGGAATACTTCTTTAGGCAAACTATTTTTAAAAGACAGCAGTCTACCAGAGGAGAAAAGCCAAACAACATATCTTAGCGAAGGAATTCCCGCCTCCCTCCCAGACTTTGCAACCTCACTCTTCCTGTCGCCAGAACCCTGAGAGCCACAGGAGGGAGGACATCAGGCCCCCCCGCCCCAGACCTCTGCCCCCTCACACCGAAATCAGAGTGCCAGTAACTCGACCAAAGGAAAAAAAAAGATTCAAAGATAATGTTGCAACCCTATACATCTCCAAATCAGAGCCGAAATACCTCGACAACAAATGTGGAATAAACAGGTAGATACTGTTGTTCACCTTTTAGCTTATTAGTAGAACAGGGTGGAATAGAAAAAAAATTACCAAATTCACCACAGAACAGTGAACAAGAGACAACATCCCACTCTTGCTAAGTTAAACTACTGCTTTTTGGACTGGTTGGAGTTTGAGTTAGTTGATGTTCAAATTATCCTTTGCCTGTAAACACAGGCCCTGGGCTAAGCAGGCCAAACAACATACTTCTACACAGTTTGCTTCCATAGTTTTACAACTGTTAACATGCTAGCAATCTTTTATATTTGAACCACGATAGGGGTTAGGCCCAATCAAGAGAAAACAGGTAGGGCCCATATAATAGTATAAACATCAAATGACCTGGTATCTGGCTTAATTCAAAATATCAACCACACTATATGCCTTTGGTGGTGGGGTTATTTATTTACCCTATTTTTTATATACTGGAGTTTTTTCTTTTTTTCACCGGAATCCGGTTGTAAAGGTCACGTTATTGCGGAACTTATGTTCGAGCACCTTGGTACGAGATGACCGTTTTCCTTCCGTAATGCAGAAGGCACCGCGAGTGAAGGTTTAGCGCAGACCCAATGAACCAGCGAAACATTGCTAGCGAAAGAAAAGGAACGGAATGCGCCCCTGAATTTCTTCAAAAAAAGAAAATGAAGAAAGATACGTGAGGGCAAAATAAGGCGCGCTGATCAAGAGAAACCGGCCAGTATACAAATTACAACCTATAAATCTAAGGTTGCACACCTTTAGCTGCTTGCCTATTTCCTTAAACTGAAAGGCTGGTTGTGAATGGCTCAAAGAATGAAGACACACAACAGATATGTCCAATGAACTGTCATTAAGGAGCCCTGATGAAAGGCCATAGAGAAAACCGCGAGGCTAGAAATGCGTCGCTAATGTCATGCTATTACTCTATTATAGTAGTCTTGCACAAAATAATCAATGAGTATTGACTAATGCATATCAAATTTTGTGATGTTTATAAATTTGGTGCAATAAGTTGTAGGACGTATTGATTCACATTTATGATGGTAAATGTTACATGTGTTCGATAATGTCAAAGGTTTTTGTGATACTTTGTTGTATAAATTGTGTATGTTTTGTTATATATGTTTTTTCTAAAAAGGATATGAGTTTCCTGTGAAAAAAACAAAAAACTCCAGTATATACAAAATAGGGTAAATAAATAACCCCACCACCAAAGGCATATAGTGTGGTTGATATTTTGAATTAAGCCAGATACCAGGTCATTTGATGTTTACAAAGGAATATTTTATATGACGCAATGCTTCAAAGTCCAATATCACCTCTAAAACACATGGCCTACACATCTACAGTATTATACCTAGCTCTTCCAATGATGGTACACCATATTTGTCATCATGGTCATCTGATACTGGAGTCGTACACTTTTCCATCACTTCAGGTCCAATGGTTTCCACAGGCATCTCCAGGGGTTCCATTCTACTTATTAAAGTTTGAAATCTTTTGTAAGTCATAGGTGGCTGTCCTCCATTTAATTCTATTATCCTATGAAAATAATTAATAGATGCATCAATATAGTGAAAATACATGGATAGAGTTAATTAAGGCTTACATTTATTCATAACACTCTTACAATACTGTAATTATGTGCAAGTGAAGAAGTCTCTGAATGCTTAGCAGCAGAAAAATATTCCTGTTAACAAACAAAGTGCCATTGGCTTAATAAACTCACCTAAACTCACCTGAACAAGGCAGATATTAGTTGACATGATTTTTAAGATTTACTGTTTAAAACATGAAAACATTTTATGCAGGTATTAAATCAAAGTGTTTAATGTATTTGATAGCAAACTAGACAGCACCAGTCAACATGATGCACATTTACCTGTAGGTTGTAGCTTGCTTAAATTGACAACTGCAACCCAGCCATAAGAAAAAGATTGTGATCTTTGAGCAAGCAAATTTAACCCACTTGAACTACACAGGGCCACATTTTTATCATCTCTGCTTGTATGCACAGAATAGGATAAACTGTGTGAAAATTCACACTGTTGCTTTCTACATAAATATTTAGAAAAAAATATTTATGAAAACCTTAGGTATTTGTCTGGTTTTACTGATTAGTGAGGTCCATTAATGTTCTGAGTTTTTTTAGGAACAGACACTAGCTACTAGAACATTTGATAAATTCTCTGTTTGTTTTGATTTGAGAAATTTTAGTTGTTGAAGACTGTTAATGTAAACTGGATGGAATAATTCACTACACAAACAAAGCCGATTGATGAGCTGCAGCTAAGTTAAAGAAACATGGTCATTCGTTCCGTGAAGGCTATTTAGTGGAAAGAAACATACTTCTTTATTTGTTAATGAACTCTACATAAAATGTGAAACTTTCAACATATGCTTTCAACGTGATTTAAAGGTTAAAAAATAGTTTGATGCTGCACCATTAATAGCTAGGCCTTTGTTCTGTATCTTGGCCCTAAAAGAAGTAGATGTATTCCTTACTATGGGTCAGGGTATGATCCCCTTGATATCCCTTACACAAAGTGCACTTTTTAGGATTTCCATCTCTTTAAAGAGCAGGTGTTATAATACAGTGACTATGTACATGTGAAAGCAGAAAAGGCAATCCATTGCCCCTTGTGGGTTTGCATATCTGCATTTGAGTCTGGTTGAGAGGATTCACAGAAGTAATCCTAGATTATGAGGCAGGACATCTGTAAATCCTTTTCAATGGTCTGCTTGTGTTGTACTGGAATGATTTAAGGGGCAAAGAGCAAAAAAGCTATTGTAGATGCTATGAAAAGGGCTGAGAAGCGACCTGGCTGTTAATGGACCTGGTCTATAGTACTGGTCCATTGATATTTTCTGTTGTAGTATTCTACTTCCAAAGCCTCCCAGAAATGCCTTGCAGCACCACTTAGGGAAGAGAAGTATCAAACACATGCATTGGTATTGTCCTCTTGCACACGTGAATATATATATATATACGATTCAATTTCTTTACAATCATGCACTTACTTGTCCAGGTCATACAATGTATGGGATATTCGTACAATGACTTCCACCCCAGCTTCGCTTGCGAGCTTTTTAATCGCGGCATCTCGCTCCTTCCCAAATGGCTCAGAATCGTATTCAATAGAAAGTTTTGATATTTTCCACTCCTGGAAAAAAGATCAGTAAAAAATGAACTGTGGCATTGTAAACAGAGTAAAACAATTCAGAGCAAAATACATAGTGTTACAGTATAAATAAACTAAGCAGAAAGAACACATAGGAATCATTTTTGAGACAGCAAGAACGTACAGAGGTTCCATTAAAAATTATTTGCATTCTTATTAACCATAACATGAGCTAGTCTCATTGTACACTGCAATCTAAACAGAACGAAGATTCAGCCTAATTGTTTTATATTTGTTTTGCTCTATATCATTATATCTGCCAGATATATATTTAGGAAAATTAGAATCTGGTATAAGAAGCTTCATTTGGGGTCACAAGGAAAGTCAACGTGTAATACAATTTTTGTTATGATGAACCATCTGCATATCACATTTGTTTAGGGAAATAAGAAACAGTTTCTTTCTTAAGGACTTTAATCTACTTCAAGAGAGTAACATTCAATGGACTAAGATCAACCTATGTGAAATGGCAGCCATGGAAAATCACATTCAACATGACCCTAATAACTCAATATATAACTTTTAGGAAGTGAATCTTATCATTTTCAAATCATTTAATATGACTGCCATTCCAGACATGGATATATAATCAAGGGATTTTGAAATGCTTCAAGTAATTGCAAGATGAGTTTAAACTATCAAGACAAGCTTTTTCACATACTCACAAAAACGATACAATTTGACTTTTAAAGGACCTGAGATATTAGTTTGAAAGGAGAGTCCATTCATTGAAATCTTGAAAAAGAGATTGTGAACTAGAGAAAGTTTTGGAAGGAACAGTAAACATAGAGTAGAAGTCACCATCTGAATTTCTTTGACCACCTGCTTCCAGTGATAGTAGAAACACAGATGGTGGAGTGTCTTCTGTCTGCACCAGTTCCACTTAATAAGGGAGGATTAGCACCTATCACAAGAGGAACAGAAACAGTGCAGACAGCTCCAGATGGTAAACCAAAAAACTACCATTTAATATTTGGATTATCAACTTCTATCTCTGCAGTCCATGCCTTCAGTTTGGACAATTATCCTGTGTGGTCACAGTAAACTCTACTCACGGATTTAAGGAGGGAAACAGAAGTCGGCAAGAGTTACTTTTGTTACAATGTGTTTAAATTCTGGAACGTTCAAGTGCTGATACATTGTATATATTGAAATACAAGTGAACAAAAAAACGTGGGCCTGGTTCTTAAAATAATGAGTAAATCGGTAAGCAGCCATGACAACACGGGCTTTACCCTACGCTGCCATTACGACGTTGCTAGAACGACTTGCGCTGGAGGGCGTTGTTGGTAAAGGAATAGTTTAATTTTCTAGTCCAACACCTTCCCTACTGTAACGTGGGCTGGAGTTGGAATAGAAAATTAAACTATTCCACAATCCAGCGCAAGTCGTTGTAATGACTTGCGTTGTAAAGGATGCGCCATAATGGCAGCGCGGGGTAAAGCCCGCGTTGTCATGACATACGTCCAAGTAAATCCACTCGCATGAGAGTAAAGTTACTCATCTTGTGAATTCAGATTTGCCAGGCTATGCCTGAAGACCTGCGGCAATTTTTTAGGCATAAATCTAGGCAATGTTTGTGAATTTGAAGTTGCAACTGCTCAAAGACATTCCCACAAGTGCAACTGTGGATAGTGCAAATGTGCACATGGAGAATTACCACCATGGAAAATATTCTATCACTGGATAATACTCTTCCTGCGAATTGGACCCTGTGTGTGCGTGGGGATCTATGTATTATCTCACAGGATGTTGGTCACAAGTGCGTTTGAACAGTCTTGCTTGGATGTTGCAAATGCTGCCTACTGGGCTTCCCAAGTAAGACTGCTACTAAATTGCTATCTATCCAGAATGCTGCTGACAACATGGTTGAAGAAATCTGATCCCAGCACAACAATTGGATCCATTTCAAACCTACATTTATGTTACTCAGATCTATTACATTCAAAAATGTTTTGCTCTGCGATGAGTTGTTTCAAATATTCTCTAATTAAAACACTTATTTCAGCAAAGAAACCTCTGCTACAATATGAAGTGAAGCAGTGCTGGACTGGGTTATTGCCCACGTAGGCACTGCCAGCTGGGCCCCTCTTGAAAGCACATGGGACCAAAATAAAATGGTCCACACACTGGCCTTTTCAGGATGATCCATATGTCAGAGGCAAGAGTGCCCAATAGGACAGTCCAACTCTGAAGTGAAGACATGAAGTGGCCAAGCCATTAATGTTCAGTGTGCCTTACTCTGGAATTACATCCTGGAAATCATCTGGATTGAGCCAGTGAATGTATGGCTTAGTCTGGAAATGTAAATTTGCTATTATTAGTATTGAGGTTCAGGATTGTATGGAGTACTCTATCAAAGACAGCTGATTTCTCAGTAGCATCAAGATTCCCATGTTGGTTGGAAGCTACTGCTTTGTTAAATACTGAATATTAATAATAATAATATTAATAAAATAGAGTTTTTTTGCAGAAGCCAATCCTTTCTCATCATGAGGTTTATAATTGTGTTCTTTAGACAGAGCATTAAATTAAAAACTCCTCTTCATGAATGGATACATTTTTCCAAAGGACTGATAATGTCTAGATGGTTTGATAAGTCAAGGATGGGTTCACATCACTAATAGTTTTAAGATTGGAGCTGAAATGGAATTACCTTTATGACTACTTGTACTGTGGCAGCAGACAGCGAGGGCGCAGAGAGTCGATGAAGAACAAAACAAGACGCTAACACGTCATTGGGTTTGATGTGGTGGCCATCCCGGTGATGAGAAACCCCCCTGGAACCAGAGAAAGTGCAAGAAGCACTATTTTTTTCAGCACATAACTTCTGCTCAATCAAATCCTGTACTCCTTACTCCTAATACGTTGGCAGAGCCAAAGCCCCTCTCTATTGTTGATCACATAAAGGTATATCGACAGCTGCACCGTCAAGCCAGACCAGAAAACGCAGTCTTAGTACTTCTAACAGTTTGAATGCCTACGGGGTATATTTCCAGTAATTGATGGAATTTAAGTCACTTGAATTGTTACTGTATTTTCCTAATGGCTACATTTTTATGGTTTGAGGTATCTAGGTTATATGCAATTTTGCAGTCAAGCATTGTCTTAGGGCTTACTTTAGAGTTTGATTGACAGGGTACCCCTAGGCAAAGATAATGGAATACCCTATCCACCGAACTCTTGGACTGCCCACCTAATTTAGAGTCAGGCAGACGGGAAGGTTTAAACAGATAGAGTTAAATTTACTCTGTGGCTGTAAACCTTCGTTTAGTGGTCTAAAGGAGTAAAGACTGTCAGAAGTAAGTCGCCTGACCACCCACTCTATTTAGAGTGTGTGGTCGGATTACATTTTTTTCTTTACTATTCATCACTGCCAGGACTATCCTGGCGGTGAGGGACAGTAAAAATAAAAAACGACCCTCCTCCCAACCATGCAAGAAAACTCCCATGGTGTTGGGGCACTTAACTTTTACAAAAATAAACTCCTGCATTTTATCATTTTTGTGGAAGCACTCATCACCAATGACGGATGCACACCAAACTTTTAAATACATTTGTATGAAAGCCTGTGATGCCATAGCACTCACTGCAGTGCTGGTGGTGTATTCTAAAATTGATAGGTGGAGTAAAGGCAGGATGGCAGATGTAAAGTCCTCCACCACCTCGACTTCCTTTTATTCTGACTGCTGAACTCTAAATCAGGCCCTTAGTCTGTTAACGTGAAGGACGCACACAAACTGAGATAAACTAGGATAAACAGATTTTCCCAACTTTTTTGTTTGACTCCTTCTTGATCAGGGCCGGACTGGCCTTAGCAGGCACCGGGCAATCCCCCGGTGCGCCACACGGGTGGGGAGCTGGTTTGGGCCCCAGGGGGGCCGTTTTTGCAGCATAGCTGCAAAATCGGCCCTGTAACAAAATCGGCCGAAAACTGGCCCCGGCAAAGAGCTCGGCGGCACCTCCAACCCCCCCCCCCCCCTGGACGGGGGCGGCCGAGAACTTTGCCAGGGCCGGTTTTGGTTCCCAGTTCGGCCCTGTTCTTGAGCGCACAATTTGGAAACGGTCAAGAAAAAATACTTGATGGTGGTAAGAAAATATAGATCAAAGACAGCGGTACAGGGAACATACTCAAAGACTAGTCTCGCAGGGTTGAGCTTCTGTCTGGTAAATCACGAAGAGAGTAATCCTCGTGTAAAGCATGTGATTCAGTTCATGTGGCTGCCATATAAATTTCCATTTCGGGGCCATGCCCACAGAAAGTAACACACTGTGTCTTAGCTCAGGGGGAACGAGCATAAACTCCACTTTCCATGTGTGCAAGCTCCATGACAGATTATTTACATGTGCTTGCAGAGTTTTCAGTCCTCTTTATACCGCTTGTGGTCTATGAATGTGAAGGAGAAGGAAAGAGTATGCTCCCAAAGCTGGAAACACGCCCACTCTTCCAATTAAAAACATTCAAAAATAAAACAAGAATTAAAATGGAAAAAGGCAAATAAATTAAGCATTCAAAATTATGACGTTCCAGTTACTCTCCCACATCGCATCATACGTTAAATTCAAATAATTTGAATTATACTGAGCAACTGTTGCATTTTATAGCACGTGTCACTCAGAAGTACTGCTATATAGTTTGACAGATGTACAGATGTAGACAAAATGCTTAAATCAACCTGTATGTCAACCTACTTTGAAGAGGCGTGGAAACACATCTGCTGGCTGGCCGCGAATCACAAACAAGCGGGAATTCAGTTTCCTCAAATTGGCATCCAGATCTTCAAGGCATTGCAACAGAAATCTAAGAAGAAATGTAATCATTTAGAAGACATCACTAAATAATGGTAGAACTTTACTCTCACTGCAGAGAGAAAACTGAAAAGAACACCGCATACTGAACAGTATAATCAGATCTAATAAACATGTTTTACTGGTATGCCAAAAAAGGAAATTAATGAAACACTGACTACTTGCAATGATATCTTGACATTATCAAAAGTGAGGCAAGATTTGCATCAGACAATGTATATTAATAAGGAAAAGGACAATGTGGAATATTATTGTGGTTGCATTTTGCAGTCTCACTACAGACAGCTCCAGAAGCCCTTGCTCAAGATTTGATTGCTCCTTGTCACTTTAAGTTCCCTGCTTTTTATTGGTGGCTCTCCTCTCTATTTTGTGTTTGTCCCTCCCCTGGACTATAGCTTTTTTAACCTTCTTTTTGATTGACTGGGTTGTAGGCTTCCACCACAGATGCTATTTAAGAAAAAAATAATTACATGTTTAGGATTCAATGGGAGTGTATGTCTTGACCTTCAGAGCAAAGTCACACTTTCGACTTTGCCGCCCCTGAATCCCCCCATCTCTCACCTTCCGCTCAATGCTTGCCAGGAGCGGGATAGTAGCCTTACTGATGGCCTGTTGGATCTCTTTACCTATTCTCTCTCCGCCCACCCTCCCTCTCAATGCACTTCCATGGAATGCCAGGCAAAGGATAGTGGCCTTGGTGAAGCCCTGGATAATGTCCCATGACAATATCCAGTGCCACCCATCTCCATGGTGGCAGTTGCTATTGGATTTTCCGATGCAGAGAGTTGTAAACACTGCCAGTAGTATGAAAGCCACCAGCAGCAACTGGCCATGTTAACAGAATAAATAACAATGAAAATATTGTTTCTATACTTCCCAAAAGTCCGACTCTTTGCTTGACACTGTCAAGTGGTGACTACGCATTGATGATGTCACAAACAATGGGTCACACAATACAATGGCCATCTTTAAAGTATATATAGCAAAGTCTTAATTGCTTACTATACTTTCAACATAGCCAGTTGGGCGCTTGCATAGTTGATTGCATGGCTTGCTCAACATAGGCAAAGCAAGACCGACTGGCTTTGCCAATCCTGGTTTCGTTTTTCTAATCTAAACATAACCTTTCACAAAATATTGTCATACACTTTTTTGGAAAGTGTCAAGTAAACTGTTCGAGGAGGAGAAAGTTAGAGAAAGGAAAGTAGGTCCCAATATTTACTAATCCGTTTTAATTCGTGACACCAAATTTGTCAGGTACACATAACCACTGAGTTTGCTTAAATATTTAGCAGCAAGGGGAGAGAAAATTGCATAGCTCTCTGAGTTCTTTTAGGTCGTGCACTTCTGATGTTGGATCTGAATCTGGAATTGACCGGCTGTGAAAAGCTAATCATTTTTGCTCAATCCACCATTGTCCAGTGCGCACACATTCATTAAGTTCGCAGACCTTTTCGGGTTAAGATTTGTCTTGTGGCCAATAAAGGGGACTCTGGAAAAGCCATATAATGCAAGGAGTGCATTGATGATCCTCAGAATGATGGAAAACACTTTTTTTGCCTGAAGAAAAGACACATCAACATTCAGCCATAGAGTCTGCAAGCTCAATTCAGCTCCATGGGCAGTATGCATGCTTTCAGCCTTGATGTCCATCGTCATTGCAGCACTAATCCTAAATGTAATCCTGACCACAGCCACAATACTGACCTCTATTCTAACCAAATCTTCGAATCTGTGTGTAATGTGTACATGGCACATATGAGGTTCATGTCCTATTCTCAGTAACAGTTGGTGCTGGTATTGTGCGTAGCTATTAAACAACACATATTTGGATTATATGCAACACTGACATTGTTTAATGAATGCAGACAACTTTTGAAATACTAAATACTTCTCCCTACATTTTGATATTGGAAAGATGGATGCATGCTTTTCTAAGCGGTTATCAAAGTTGCTTTTTCAGTTTAAAAACACTATCACAAAACTATGCCCAGGCAGTACAAATTCCATAGTATTGGTTACATTACATGGTCAAAAACCACCTCATGTGCCCAAGGCTCATTGGGACATAACCACAAGTATCTGCTTGGCTTGGGAACAGGCTGTGCTTGCACATACAGGAGCCAAGGCACTGGGCATAGTGCATGGTCCAACATATTCCCACGTATTGGGATTAAACGTAATGTGCACTGAACAAGGATGATGGCCACCTGTACCTGCTGCTCTTGGAATCTGCTGCCAACAGGAAATGACCTTAAAGCCTGCGGTGAAGCAGAAAACACATCTGTGCTCCTGTCAGGTCAAGAAACAGCCAGAAACTTGCTCTCACGATGGCCATATCACAACGGGGATATGACAAGTCTTAGAGATGATGCAGAATTATCACACCAGTGCCTCTGGAATGCTCCCTGCAGGAGCTCGGCCTTCATGCTCATGTAAATGTGAACAGGAGTAATCCGACCCGTTCTGTCTTGCAAGACACTTGTGGCAAATAGACAGCTCATTTCCTTCACACACTCCAAAAAGTCTTTGGTCTCCTGGGCTGCACTAATTATCCTCTTGGTTAGGTACCTGCTCCCTTCTAACTCCAGGCAGTAGAGGTTCCTTTTGTTCCCAGAAAGGTCACAGCAGTAGGGTTTTTCTAGTGAACTTAGGCCTGGTCCTGAACAAGATACAGTGATAGCACAGCCCTATCCCAGGTAAACATTTCTATAGGAGGGTGAACAGTTGAAGGTAAACAATAATCCTGAATGAGGGCAATGTTCATCTTACCTTAGGGCACACTTGTAAATCTAGGACTCACCAAACACCCAAGTTATTTTACACATTTTAACCCTCATCCAATCTGGAAAAAGATCATGTTCCTGAGATTTGCTCTAAGTTGATAGATCCTTGCAAAATATGAGGAAGGGGCTGACAAAAAACAATTAACTGAATGTAGATTGCACACTTTGCTAGACAAAGGCCTTCTGATTGCGAGATGGTCTGCCAGAAGAGATCAGGAATGAGGAGAGCACAGGTACAGTTGCTGGGTAAACGAGAGCCTGGCACGAAGTATATTCTATCACTTATATAGGCATACGTGCGGTCTATTGAGCAGAGCTCAGGAGCAACAGCATCAATATTGTTATATTCACAAAGAATATAACAAAGGCAGCAAGAGGAGAGGAAAATTTTTTTGCACTCATGCGCTATGTCCTCCACAGGACACCATCAATTCCGTGTGCATCAGGGAAAGAAAGTACAGGAGACTGCAGGGATTTCACGGCAGAGCTGGTAGGTCTTCAAAATACCAGGTTTATAGGTAAAAAGCTGAGTGCTTCTGAAGCAGTTTCCATTATGATCAATGAATACAAAATAATCACACAAAACAGACAAAGCAAAAAAAAAGGAGGTGGAGTCGCTGTGATTTTCAGAGACCACCTAACATGTCTCACGGATACAATTACTGCCTATCCCGAACATGAGTTACTACCATTCAAAATTCTCGCAGAGAACCTTATCATATTAGCAGGTGCAGTTGTCTATAATCCGCCAGGACAACAAACCAGCGTCGGCGCCAAACTACTGAACCAACTGCTCCCATCGTGCCTGAAACACAAAAATTACATGGTCATTGGGGACTTTAATGTCCATTATGAAAACAACAATGCCCCTGGATCGACACAGCTAAAGTACGACATGGAAATCCTGCAACTCAAGCAGTTGATCGAGGGCCCTACGCACATAGCAGGGCACACCTTGGATCTCCTTTTTACTAACATTGAGTCGGCCATCATTAAGGAAATCCTCCCCCTGTCCTGGTCCGATCACTCCATGCTATCATTCTCTTTTAAACTTCCCGGTAAACCCGTAAAGACTAGACCCACCCCCATCACCACCAACAGAGCCTGGAGACTAATCAATGACTCTAACTTCCAAAATCACTTTCGTGAAATAGATGTCTCCTTGCTAGACGACTCCTCTATTTGCAACAACGTCATTCTGCTAGAAACCGGAATCCGCCAAACGTTGGACAAACTAGCACCCCTGCGGGAAGTAAGGAAAAAAACATCCACCAATGAAAAATGGTACACCCCCATCCTCAAAAGCCTTAAAAGGGAATGTAAAAAAACAGAACATCAATGGAGACAAACTAAAGACTCTGAAACCAGAGCTAATTATATCACTAAGCGGAGACAATACATCCTCGCCATTCGAGATGCAAAAAAAAGCATTCTTCACGCAACGAATTTACGAAAACCACAACTCCGCAAAAGAGCTGTTCAAAATCGTAAAAGAGCTTAGTAATCCATCTAGCACCTCACAAACCCTCACCCCCTCAACTGAGGCATGTGAACGGATTAGCGCCTTCTTTTCCGAAAAGATTAACAAAATTTACTCTACCTTCACCTCCTCCCATCCCACTGCCCCACCCGACAACCCTGACGGAAACTCGCCAACATCCGACAAAGACAACGTCCATCTAGACGCAGGCCATTCCCCACGTCTAACTAACTTCCAACCACTCTCCGAAGAGGAGGTGTTAGCGGTTCTTAAAGCAATCAAATCCGGCTCTCCTGCAGACCCCTGTCCGCATTTTGTGTTTTCAGAAATCGCACCGACACTCTGCCCCTTCATTACCAAACTTTTCAATCAGTCCCTCACCTCTGCGTCCTTTCCAGAATCCTGGAAACACGCATCTGTAACCCCCCTCCTGAAGAAAGCCGGATCCGACATCCTTAACCCAGAGAACTACAGGCCAATTTCCCAGCTCCCCTATCTCTCCAAGGCTTTGGAGAAAATGGTCAATTCAAAACTGTCCAGATACTTGGAGGACAACTCACTTCTGGACCCCACCCAAACCGGCTTTAGAGCAAACAACAGCACCGAAGCAACGTTGCTGGCAGTGTCGGACAGTGTCAGATGCATCACAGACCAAGGGGGATCTGTGGCTCTGATACTGCTAGACCTGTCAGCAGCGTTTGACATGGTGTCGCACGACTGCCTACTAAAAATCCTCCGGAGTAAAGGAGTACAAGCCACAGCGTTAAAATGGATCAAATCATTCCTAAGCAACCGCACCCAAGCAGTGCACATGGGCCATTTCCATTCAAAACCCCGTCCCATCGGCTGTGGGGTCCCACAAGGGGCCTCACTAAGCCCCACTCTCTTTAATGTCTATGTTTCATCTCTGGCTGACATTGGAGGAAAGTGGGGCATCGGCATATGTTCATATGCCGACGATACACAGCTGATGGTGACTAACGGTGGCCGGCCAGCTACGCTCCATCTGCGGAGTGTGCGTAGTGCCGCCTACTCCGCATTTTGCGGAGCTGGCGGAGCCAGACGACACTACGCACGCTCCGCAGACGGAGCGTAGCTGGCCGCCACCCGCCTCCCTCCCGCCCTCCCTAAATACTTTGAAATAAAGGAATGAAATAATTTAAAAAGCACTTACCTTGCCGCCTCTGCCCGCCGTGTCCCCGGGGCTCACTATCTTCCGTCTTCCATCCGCTTTACTAATGCGCATGCGCGGGCGGCCGCGCATGCGCATTTTCACGAGAAAATGCGCATGCGCGGCCGCCCGCGCATGCGCATTAGTATAGAAGACGGAAGATAGCGAGCCCCGGGGACGCGGCGGGCAGCGGCGGCAAGGTAAGTGCTTTTTAAATTATTTGATTCTTTTATTTCAAAGTATTTAGGGAGGGCGGGAGGGAGGCGGGTGGCGGGGCTGGCGGCCAGTGGTGTTTCCGGAGTGGGGCGGAGGTGGGCGTAGTTTCTCACCCACTTCGCGTAGCTCCGCGAAGCCCCACTCCGCGAACTCCGCCCAGGGTTAATGGTGACTATGGACGAAGGGTCGGAAACAACTAAGAAAAAACTTCACAGTTGCCTCTCCGAAATGGCAGAATGGATGCGCAACCACTGCCTAAAACTCAATGCCGGAAAATCTGAAATATTACTGTTCGGAGGAGCTAAACTATCATAGAATGATACGTGGTGGCCACCGTCACTGGGAACAGCCCCCACCCCGAAACAGTACGCCAGAAACCTTGGCATTATGATGGACGACGCACTGTCCATGAAAGACCACGTACGCATACTCTGGGGCAAAGGCTTTGCAATCTTGAAACTCCTGGCCAAAATCTTCTCTTGGATACCATTGGACTGTCGACGCACAATCACCCAGGCCCTCCTGGTCAGCCGCCTGGATTACGGCAACGCCTTATTCGAAGGGATGAACGAGCAACTGTTCTCCCGCCTACAGGTCCTACAAAACCAGGCAGCCAAACTGGTCTGCAACAAAGGCAAACGAGATTCGGCATCCGCATGCCTAAAAAAACTCCACTGGCTACCAATGCGTCAGCGAGCCACCTTCAAACTACTCTGTCACGCGTACAAAGCCCTCCACAAAACAGGCCCTACAATCTTGCAAGGAAAAATCGAATTCTATATTCCTAACAGGAACCTAAGATCCAACAACTCAGCCCTGGCGAAATCCAAGCACATTTACAGGGCAAGGACAGGTGGACGAGCCTTTTCACACCTGGCGGCCAAAAGATGGAACGAGTTACCTATGGATCTTAGACACACTGCAAACCTCCTTCAATTCCGGCAAAAATTAAAAACCCACCTCTTTCCAAAAAACTAACTCCTTTCGCACAGTTTCAGTAGTCCCCCTTTCCTTACAGCGCCATGATATCCCATGGGATGAGTGTCGCGCTCTATAAATACCAGAAATAAAATAAATAAATAAATGAAGAGGCACTATTCAACCTTGACTAAGCACAGGGATGCACTCTTTGTGCACTAGCTGAGCAGCTGGGCTTGTGGGCCGCAAAAAAAATAGTATCAAGAATACATAAACTCCATTGGACTTAAATATTGAGGAGAAGGTAATTTAGGGGTTGCCCGAGTGTACTGTGTTCCACCAGGGCAGCCGAAGCACACCACGGTGGGTCCTCTGAAGTCACCTTACTTTTTTTGAATGGCCATGATTCATGCAGCCGCTTAGCAAACACTTGTTTATTCAAAAGCAAACTCCCAAAGTGGAGAAAAACAAAAAAAGTAGTGCCACTCACATCCTGGAAGCTCTCTTCAAGGGTGTGGAGGTCATTTTAAAAAAAATGTTTGAGACTGCCAAGCTTTTCCGAGAGGTCTCAAACAAAAAAGAAAAGTATGTCAAAACATTCAAGCTAAATAGGGCAGATGGTCTGCGGTACTCAGATTGATGACCCAATGTCCATGAGCTAAAGTTTCCTCCAGCAGAGCCAGCGCGGGCTCCACCATCGGAAAACAAAGCAGTTTGCCTGTCTCTAAATAGAGTGGAGGAAATGATAGCTTTTGAGTTTGGCTTAGAGTTTAGCCGGCAGAGTATTTCACCTTAATTGTCTCACAGCCTCTAAATAGCCCTCAGAGCCTAGATGGGGATAACACAGGACAGTTCAAGAAGGTTAAAATATTTGCCACATGCAAGGCATTTTGGACCAGATGTATCAATAAACTGGTTGCAATTTGCGACCAGTCTTTTTGCTACCAATATTGAATTTTGAGAATTGACCTATGCAGGGATAGGTTGTTTCACAAAATTCTGATTCAGCATGGTCACAATCTGACCTACATCTTTATTTTTCATAAGGTAGATTGCAAATTGTGACTTACTCCAATTGGTGTGCAATCACAGGGCCTGAAAAGGTCAGCAGACCGTCATGTCTATGAATGTGATTTTAATTTAAAAAAACTATTCTGAAAGCTGTCCATTTTTCTTCAAGGAAACAGGACAGATAAAAAAAAGACAAATTTGTTTTAAAAGAGTATTTAGGGGAAGTTGAGCGTGGTCCCAATAATCACTCCCTACTCTTCCTGAAACTGTTTCCATAATTCACAAAGGAAAACGGCTTCTCTTTGGCAAATATGTTACAATACCAACTTTCCTTCTGAAAATGAGTTACCACCTCAATTTAGGAGTGGGAACTTATTGAGAGTATCACTCAGGAACAGTAGGCAAGGTTTGCCTCTTCATGTTTCTCAGCTGTGCTTTCTGAAAATAAAGGACTAACTCAGAGAATTATCTGTCAAATTAATTCACTGTACGGAGTGCAGGCGCATAAAGCAGGCGCTCGGCTCTGCACTGCGCCAGCAAAGCACATCATGGCAGATACACCGTGTTTCTTTAAGCATGCCAGCCTAGCTTTGTAAATCCCCACTTTGATGACAACAACTCTGATTCCAGTCTGAGTGCAAACTCCATGCGCACCTGAAACAGGATTCAAAAGTTGGATAAAAGTTCATGGTGCAAAAATCATAATTTCATTTTGTTAAATTAACGCTTCTTGCCCGGTTCATTCGGCAGTAAACTTGTGGGCAAAGAGAATGGGCGAACAATTTCCACATAGATTACATTAATTAGTCTATGTGGAAATTGTTCGCCCAGTCTCTTTAAGTCATCTAAAAGATGGATATTTAATAAAATATATCTGCAGGACAATAATTGGATCTCTTTCTTAAAAGTTCAAATTACTGAGTTTATAGCACGTAATCTAGATACAGCCCTACTCCATATCGTATGGGACTCATTAAAAGCTTTTATTCGTGGTATCATAATCAGTAAAGATGCAGAAGAATGGCGCACTATTAAACAAACTAAGACCTCACTTTATCAAAAAATCCAGTCACTTACTCTGTTGCCCCAAGTCAATCCTTCCAGCGATGTACAAAAAAAATTAAATGAGGCTAAACGTGAACTTAATACGTTTCTTTATACACAGAGTGAACAGCAATTCTCGATTAAATCTCAGAGGATTTACGAGGAAAGTAATTTCTCTGGGAAACTTCTTGCATGGCAGGCAAAAGACAAAGTTGCCGCAAAGTTAATTCACTCTTTAAAGTGCCCTGTTACTCAAGTTGAAGTATCACAGACGGATGCTATTGGCACTATTATGTTGTCCCACTATAAACAGATTTACAGTCAACAACAAATAATAGATCACTCCAAGCTCTCAAATTTTTTAGCCAGATATAAAATGCCCTCCCTAACGCAGGTAGATAGTGATTCAATGCAGCGTTTATTTTCCAAATCAGAATTAGAGTTAGTGGTTAAGAATTTACCAATAGGTAAAGCATGTGGCCCGGATGGCCTTCTGGCTGAATTTTTTAAGAGTTTCTTTACCGCGTTCTCTGATTTATTATTACAATTATTTAATTATATGTTAATGGGCGGCCAAGTTTCGGATTCTTTTGGGGAGGGGACTGTTGTTAGTTTTCCTAAGAAAGGTAAAGATTCAAAAGACCCTAACTGGTACAGGACTATCACATTACTTAATACCGATTATAAGATCCTCACTAAATTACTCGCAATACATTTCAATTCAATTGCAACAGATCTTATTCACTTAGACCAGAATTGCTTTGTGGCAGGCGGGCAGATAGTGACTAATACCCATTTTCTCACGGAAGCGCTAGATTATTTTCAGGTTAAAAAAATCTCGGCTTTAATTTTATTATTAGATGCAGAAAAAGCTTTTGATTTAGTGGTATGGACAACTTTATTTGCTATTTTAAAACACTTTGGTATCCCTTCACAAATTATTAGTTTAATTCAAAATTTATACACGGGTGCCAGAGCAAATATAATTATTAATTCTGTTATGGCAGGCACAGTATCGGTCCAATGGGGCACCAGGCAGGGCTGCCCCTTATCCCCTATCCTTTTTGCTTTTTTTATGGAACCGTTAGCCACAGCTATTCGTGAATCTGTAAATATCCCTCCACCGATCACATCTATGGCAAAAATTAAATTTTATGCCGATGATATTATGTTGAAAATTAAGACGGGTATCCAATCTCAAACTGCTGTTTTGCAGCTTTTTGAAGAATTCGAGGCCTTAGGAGGTTACCGAATTAATTTAAAAAAAACTGAAATATTAGTGTGTGGTGGGGGAGAGGTGGATTTACATGCGGATTTAGTTGGCTGCATTAATTCAAGACCAAAACGGTATTTAGGGGTTATGTTTTGCACCTTGGTATCCGATTTAGTTAAGCTGAACTTTGACCCACTTCTACGAAAAGTACAATCCTTATTCACTAGATGGGATTCACTACCATTCACTATTATGGGACGGGTGGCACTCATAAAGATGTCTGTACTTCCACTATTTAATTTTTTATTTTCATCTATTCCGTTCTTTCTACCTAGTAGCTTTTTTTCAAAAGTTGAATCATTATTTTCAAGCTTTATATGGGCTAAAAAACGTCCAAGGATAGCAATGAAGACACTTTACGTAGATACTGATCTGGGAGGCTTATCTCTTCCTAACCTTACAGATTATTATAGTGGATATTTCGCCCAATATTTAGAGCGATTTAAATTAGGAATGCAGAGTCCAAAATTATTTATTAATTTCTTTTTTGACCAAATTAGTCAAGATATAAAATATTGTATTGGTTCTTTAAACGTCACAACGCTGTTCTAAAAAGGGATTCTCTCCCGCAGTTCAATTCTAGAATTCCTGTAAGGAATGCTCTAATTTTTTTGGGAATTAAAATCGGAGCAGATATTGTTTTCCAATGGGAGCGGGCTGGGTTTTGCACTCTATCAGATTTTTTAAGAGAAGGGGCCTGGCTGTTACCAGGAGAGATGCAGCAATTAACCTCAGGATTTTTTTTGATATCCAATTCATATGCTTTGATCTTTAAAGTACTGGGACAAGTTGAGCCAAGAATGATCGACTCTCCTTTTCAGTTTTGGGATGATTTGTTTATGATTCCTCAGAGTAAGAAGCCAGGAGCATGGAAACGTTATTTATCTCAACATATTGAATTAGATCTCAGCACAAGAGTCATTAAAAAATGGCAGGAACAAGAGAATCATGTTTTTACTATGAATACCTGGAAATGTATAAACAAATTGAATTTTAGTGTTCTTCGAGGCTCTAATTGGAGGAGAATGTTTTTTTTACTAAATGGCTCCTATATTGAACTCCTGCCGTCATTTCTAAAATGTATACGAATGTTAGTGCCATCTGTTTTAGATGTAAGCAATACAGTCCTGCTAATTGGTCCCACACTACAGCTCACTGTGTTAAAATTGTACCTTTTTGGAATGAGAGTTTCGAATATTTACAAAAGTATTGTGGGATTCAGATTGCCTATAACGTCAAATTAATACTTTATGGATATGATACTGAGCTCGGTTTGCTCGAACAGTCGGTTAAACTATTATTTATTGCGATGGCAGTAGCGAGGTCTTTGGTGCTTCAGAATTGGAAATTAACACAAGCTCCTACGTTTAATTCCTGGCTTCAGAAAATGAGAAATGTTAGAATAAGTGAATTTTGTTATGCACAGGGAATTGAGGGGATAAGGAAATTTGACAAAATTTGGAAATTGCATTTTGAGTAATATTGGAAATTGTATTCTGTAAACTATGATTTTTGTTTTCTTTGGTTGTCAATATATGCATGTTTTCTTTTTCTTTACTAATTGAAACTATGATACAAGATCTTCAATAATAAAAAGTTAAAAAAAAAAAAAAGATTAAATTAATTAGCACATGGGCAAATACTGCTCGAAAGTCCATTTCGGACAGAATTTAAGCTTGCATTCAAAAAAAAATTAGTGCCATTGCTGTAATAATAGGTAGGGAGCAGAGAACACAAGTTCCCTTTGCCTTATTTTGGGGTGAAACTAAATATAGCACAGTCTGCCCATTATGTAATCAGTGCAAGCAACTACAGAACAACATGCTCCATGACCTAAATATCTCCCATGTAATAAACCATGAGATGATACAGGTTGTACTAGGAAACTGACTGGTTTCAGAATTCTTTCGCAAGAGGAATGAGGAATGCATGCTTGCCAACCATAACACATCTCTAATTATACCTCAGTGACTTGTTCACTTTAGGATGAACGTGTCCTGCTTTGAACTTTATGGTTTAGCTGCAATAACTTCTATGATAGTTTTTTCATCCCAGTTTAAGTAACTTAAAAAAAACTTGCTAACTTCGATCCAAGCATGTAGGTGCTACCCATTTATGAAACTGATAAAAACATAATTGCAAGTAAGCTTTTAAAGGGGTTCTCCAGTGTAGAGAAAAACATGCGTTCTTGTTGTCCACCACTCCTGCTTCTCCAACAACCTTCAACAGTAGGGTGGTTTGCTTGATGACGTCAGCCGGGGTTTTGGATGTACTGTTGCATAATTTACTAGATAGCCTCTTTAAGGAAGGTGCACTTTAAGTTTCATAAAATACATCTTACAAAAACGTCAACTCAAAGTGCAAATAGACATTTTTCTAAAGAGAGAATGTAACTATTAGCTTAATGGTAGGCTTGGTTGGTACTGAAGGCTGGAGGGAAGGAAAACATATGGTGAAAGGACTAGGTGCAGGCTTGATCAAAAACCTTTAAATACATATACCCTCTTATTTGTTTATAGGTTGGTAAATACAAAGTATAGTACATTGACATAGATTGAACGCAAAATGTTCTTTATGAAAACACAAAACAATGTAGAAAATCTTTTAAACATGGGAACTCTGGTATGCTCATTCTAGGGGGTGAGGCCTACACTTAATTATTGTTTGGATATGATGGAACTGGATAAAAAAACGCATGAGAAGAATAATGTAGAAATATAGAAATTGTGTTCATGCAGCATCTTTCGGTGTAATCCCGATTCTGCCTTTACAAGCCATTGGACGAAGCAATTTCAAGTAATGATCGACACTCACATTAAAATGCAAGATTAGGTGCTGGCTTTCCGCTGAGTGAGGAAGCCGGAAGCCGGAAGCTATTGGTAAAAGGAATAAGCAAATTCAATACGATAGCGACTGCATCAGGTTGCTCTTACTGCCCAACACCTGGGGGGATAGCCCCAAGAATACAGGAATCTCAAGAACACATGATGATGTCTTCTGTGAGCCTCCCCTCAAACTGTCAGTCAGAGGAGTGCATACAACAGGTCATGGAGAAACATGTGAGGCTCCTGTCCTTGGGAGAGACATGTACCTGCTTAGCCGCATATGCAGCCCTTCTTCACGAGGAATGAGTCCTGAACCCGTGACCAATGGTAGAAACAGAACCTTGTCTGCTTATCCACTGTAGGTGTCAACGAGCATCATTTTTATAATTTGCTACTTGGTAATCTCAAACACTAATGTACGAAAGTGTGTTTTACATTTTTGGGGATATCCAGTAGGTCACAAATAAACCTACCTAATGAATTTTAATGAGGTTGGTCTCAGTTTGCGACTCATTGGGAATCGCAAAAAGCAGAATGGATGGCGACTTGCTGGGGTCGGCAGACCACTATGTCTGTGATTGCTTTTAAATAAATAAATATTTTTTTAAACGCAGGCTGTGTTTTCTTAAAAGAAAATGGGATGCATTTAAAAAGAAAAAAATAAATGTTTAAGTTTCATTTTTTCAGGGTGGGAAGTGATCCCTGGGACCACTGCCTGCTTTTAAAAATATTTTTTTTGCCATTCACAAGAGGACCCCTTTGCCATTTACAAATGGCTGTTGCAAAGTGCAAATGTTTTGCAACCTCTTTTCAGTCAAAAAATATTCATACATACCAATGCAAATTGGTATTTGGAAGGGATGCCCTAAACACACCCTTTCCAAATATTCGCAAATGTATTTTTGTGTTTGCAAATGGGATGACTCTGGGAATAGGCCAATGTGCGACCACAAAAAGGCCTTGTATATGTGGCCCTCTACTCTGTGCATATAGCAGAAGCAAAAATCTGAGTGCATTTGTAGGATCTGCTTTATGAAGCTGCTATCTCGATGAAAATGCTGGAAAATTCCTTCTAGGTTGACTTGGAATTTGAAATCGTTTTTGGAATGAAGGTTAAATGGGTCTGTGAAAGAACATGTAAAGGCGAGAAGCAGGTACACCCTCAGGTTCTCCAAAATTCTCCGAAATTTCAGGCAGCAATAATTATTTTTAAGTCAAGACCTAACTATCACAGAAATGTATGGGTGTAAAACTAATCTTGAAAAGCAATCGTAGGTCAGTATTCAGAACTCACAGAGGCCGCCATAGTGTTTAATCATGTTAAATGCTTTCAAAATGCTTACAAATTCATTTCACAGAATAAGCATGGGGGCAGGGCAACTGAATGGGTGCCACAAAGTTTTGAACGGATAGCTGAACTGTTTGGATAAGAATGTTTTCGAGAACAGCTAGCGTTTCAGAAGACTTTTTAGACGGTGGGAAAGGGTCTCTATATTCCAGAACTGGATCCTATAAACAGATCGGCGACCGTAAAGATAGGGCCTTTTGAACCAAGACTATGTAATTTTAGTTTCCTTGATGACTGAAGGTATCTCGCCGTTGGGCAGCATAAAATAACCCCATGGATGTCGAGCCACAGAGGTGGTTGTTTTCTTGAACTGGTTATGTTATGTTAAGCGTTTTGTAAAGCGCAACAGCTGCCCTGGCAACGGGGCGTCCGGGCGCTAGAACCAACATAACAAACTGGGAGAGAAGCAGGAGGACATCTACAGGGGGGGAAAGAGGTGAGTTTTAATCGCTTTGCGGAAAGCCAATAGGTTGTTCATGCTCCGAATATGGAGGGGGAGGGAGTTCCATAACTTAGCCCCTAACAGTCTGAACGAGCGCCCTCCTACACTGCAGTATTTCGTGTAGGGGACCAGGACTAAGTGTTGCCCTTTGGAGCGAAGGTTTCATTGGGGTTTATAGGGCGTTAGCAGTGGGCGAAGGAGCTCAGGTCCCTCAGTTCGCAGAATCTTAAAGGCAAAGATGAGGGCCTTGAATTGGATACGGGCTTCCACAGGCAGCCAGTGCATTCTATGAATAGTAGCTCTCGCGGAGCACCTTCTCGGTAAGCCTACTATCGCCCTGGCGGCGGAATTCTGAATCCGTTGGAGTCTCTTAATTTCCACTTTATTGTCTCCTAACAGCAGAACACTGGCGTAGTCCAACCTGGCCAGGATGGTCGATTGAACAATCAGTTGCCTCGTTTTGGAATCAAAGAAGCCTAAGATGGGGTTAAGGCTTCTCAGTAATCCAATGCAAGTCGCGGCCACTTTTTTAGTGTGAGCCTGAAAATTAAGGGCCGAGTCCAGCCAGACTCCCAAGTTTTTTGCCAGATTTTTTGGAGGAGGGGGTGGGCCCAGTGAGCAAGGCCACCAAAGGTTGCTCCAGCTGTTGGAGTTTTTGCCCATGATCAGCACCTCCGTTTTACCACCATTGAGTTGGAGGCAGTTCGCTGTCATCCAATTGGCGACAGCGGTCAGTCCATCCCTGAATCTAGTGGCATCAGGGGAGGGAGCCTCGTTGAGGCTGATGACCAACTGGGTGTCGTCGGCGTACGACACCATTGTAAGATCCCATTTTTTGGCGACTTCCGCCAGGGGTTGCATGTATAGATTAAAAAGGGATGGACTGAGGGCAGAGCATGGACTGCGGAGGGGCTGCCTTTGCTCTCACCAAGGACAATGTAAGCGGTTGTGTTTTCTACAGTGTCAGAGGACTGAAGAATCCTTTTGTACAGGGAAGTTTGGTTGCAGAATTCACCCATGAGGTAGACATATTCAGTTGGTTTCAAGGTGTTTTAAAAATAGGAAGTAAAGCAGAGAAGAGTAAAAAGAGGTGAAGACTGATTGTACCTACTGCATGTGTGCAATCCTTTAGATCCCCACGAATAAATTCCCTGAACCCAAATCTGAATTTCTTACTATTTACCATACAAGACTATTGCCAGTTTTTACAGACTGTAAACCTGTGCACAAATAGGGACGAGTATACAATTTCAGTTTGGAGAAACAGTACGTGTGAAATCAGTGAATGGGCAGATAAGGCCCAATTTGCAATCACATTTTGGGTGTAAATGGGAGTGTGCAACCGAATAGGATTATATTTTATTTAAACAGCACAAATAAATACAAGCATGGAATACAGTTTCACATCAAAGTAAAATAAAGAAAATGTGGGCACATTGTTATCGCACCAAGGCAGGAGAGAGGAAAGGGAAGGCAGGGAGTTGTAAGACACAGGGAGATCATATGATGGGAACTTTAAACACACAGGTTTCAAGAAGGCTGATTATGACAAGTGACTGATACACAACACACACCACAAAATATACTCACACAGAAACGTGCTTTTGGACTGCCAATTTCAGCCACTGGCTACTGTGGTTCAATTGGCTTAAGGCATTGGCTAAGAGTGCTGTCCATCAGCGTTGGGCTCAGCCCCCAGCATTTACCGGGTGCAAACATCCCTAAAAATGTTTGCAAACACACACAAACACAAGGATCCCTACCTAAACCTTTACTCCATGGTCCTCTGCCGCCTGTCCCTGTCCTGTTGATGCCCTAGCCCTACAGGCAGTGGCATAGTGAGGCTGCCACAGGCCTTTATTCAAGAAGGGAAATGGACCACTGGATCGTAGTTGTCTAGTCAAAGGCGATCATAAATTTGGTGCCCGTAAACTAAGGCTGATGGTTTGGCTAATGCTTAACTTAGGTGACTAATGTGACTCTTAGTCAGATTAAAAACACTGCCTTCTTTTGTTCTCAGCACCTGCTGAGGTTATAAAGTCACAGGAGGAGAACTCCGCCCACCTCTCATTACTCGCACACTGTGCTCATTACATTCTCCAATCATTTCAGACCATTACTCAGTCGCTCAGCATCTGCTGCAGCCGCAGTCAAGCAACAGGTACCACAATTACCACCTCAAGGGTGTTCATTATAATGACCTCGGAAAGGTGAAAGGCTGAGCCGGGTGAGTCGAGGCTCGCGTGCTGATCTATGCTTCCGGTGCTTTTCCTAGAAGCTCTCACCACGTTCCACTAAAACAAGTGCCACTGATGTGAACGTGGGAGTGCCCAAAGGCCACAGACAACAAACCCAAGCTCAAGTGCAATATCCAAATCCATGTTTTCATTAATGCATGGGATAGAACGTAAAGCATAAAAAAAATTCGTGAGTGTTCTTGTCTATTTAATTACATGGAAAAAGAATGGAAGACTTAGTCAACTTTAAAAATATCGTGGCCTTTGCATAAATAAAAAAAAATCAGGTGCTCAATCACATCATAAAGTTATCCTTTATGTGTGCTGTCTGCTTGTATACCGGTCTATCCGTTTATGTTGGAGACTTTGTTAAGGGTTGCACCTGAAAGCACAGTGACACGCTGGGGATGTCTACTTTTGTGAAAGGGTTGGCAGATCTCAAGCCTGGCCAACCAATGACGGGGAACACAACTTGCAACATCCTTTTAAGGGGGGCTAAGCTTTAGAAACATCCATCATCCGTGACATTGCACCAGAGTGTGCCCTCATTTGATGGTGTTGGGGAAGGCATGGGGAGCGGACAAGAGACGAGCCCTAAATCGTATACTCAGCCAAGGGCCTGTAAGTCTTAAAGAGCAGTGCCCATCTAAGCAGTTGCAAACCCTGCCTCAACTCATGGAAAGTCATTAGTATATCAGTCTGCACAAGAACCTTCCACTTGGCAAACAGTGGTGTGGTGTGTGTTGCGTCTGGTAGTCCACTCCACAGGTCATTCAAAGTGACTGCCACCTCCTCCTGTCTGATGAGGTGAGAAGGAGCCCCTGAGAGTACAGCCACACACTCAGTGTAACAGCCAGCACTGAGCACTTAGGCCGCCACACGTGATTGAGCAGTGCAGGAATTCATGTCACAGCTTGTCCCTCATCTTGAGACCTACGCACAGTGTCTGTTTACATTTTGAGTGAAAAATGTGATTCCCCAAAGGAAATCCTGCAAAAAAAAAAGGTTACCTACACCTGAATACCAGAGAACACAATACATAATAGAGTTTCATAGGTATACAAGTATGTACAAATCACTGGAGTGCTATGTGTTACTTATTAAGGAATTGACAAGGCGCCACCACACTGTTCTGAGAGACAACATTAGGGGCCCAAACATATACTACCCTAAACATTGACAACATATATACTTGGCAGTTGAACACATAGTTATAGACTCAGAGCCGTATCCCATCTGAAATAGGAGGAACTGAGATTGTAATTCTATGAGCTCTATAACTGTCTGGGAGGTACAGGGGGGGAAGGTTGGAGGGAAAAATGTTTTACATATACTATACATTGTGGATTTGTTCACAATAAAGCTGGATGAGATGTAAACACAAAGGTGACCTTTACTTTTACTGTGGAGTGCAAATTTAAGGGTTAGTTTTCTTTTGGGTTTCATGTTTTTAGTTAAACCAATTTTAACTGATGAAATTACAACAATGTCAACATGTTTTTTCAGTGGAAATTGTAAAAGCTAAATATTTGCACCATTCTGTGATGGATACTCTCTCCATGCTAAATTCTCGGGCCAGGGTCAGCTACCAAATGTGAACTTGTGACTGTCCCCAAGGTCTGTGGGTCCCCAGAACCTACTTCCATCTCCTTGTCCCTATCGTTTTTGGGAGCATGACATACCACATCAAGATTCAGCTTGATGTTGTTTACATAACGTTGGGCTGCATTTACTGTCAACATATTTAATTGTGCTTGTTTTTTTCTGCACAAGATGGAAAACCCACCAAAACAGTGTATAGGTGAAAATCGCTTAATAGAATACAAGGGTGAAGTAGAGGGAGCAACTCTCACATATGCCCTGCACGAGCACAGCATTTCCCACATTGCTTTCATACACATACAGGCCCACATGCCTGGTAGAAATCAGTTCTTAGCAGGCCTCACACTTATTTTCGTATTTACCTAATAATTGATACACGTCACCCAATATTGTGAAAAAAACATGAGTATGAAAGAAAAGCTTCAAGAATGTACATAGATTACATGGCCTTCAAAAATGTGGCGGTTGACATCCTATTTTGCATACACTGACTACATTCGCAGTGACCTTAACTGCCAAATGACAAAAGGATTCACGTAGATCATAAGGTTGCTTAACTACCTAATAAAGTTTCTTAAGTACCTATGCTGCTTTTATCATACAACAGTACATTTACTGCTATCAAAGGTCTTACAGCCATTGTTATGCATAGTAAATTCTCAGTAGGCTTCTCCCCTATGACCAGATATGCAGGAAAAGGCCCAGATCAGACACTGTTAAAAAAGCACAAAAGCCAATTCCTTTGAATTTAGAGTTTGGTAGACAGGTTACTCTGTCACAAAAGCGACAGATATCCAGTCTGCCTTAATACAAGTACATTATACGCAATGGAACGTGCAATTAGAGCAACAGGATATCTGGCACATTTGTGATGGAGCGCACATTCGCCAACTTGCAATCATGCCCTTGGTATCCTGAGACAAAGAACAGGACTACTTAACACTGGTTTGCAATAGTGGAACAGAGAATGCTTCATAACACGTACCTCATGTCCTAACTAAAAATAATCTCTACTTCCAGCCGCTCACTCTCATTCAAAGGAAACAGCAGCATGATTGTCTGCTAAGTACCTACCATTAATCTTTTATCTGCTGCAATCAAACCTTATTGATCTCCAAGCATATCTCCAGTCATGTTCATGTTTGACATGGAGTGCGATTTTCCTGCTGGTAATAGGAGTATGAAAACTGTAAAAATAGTTAGGCAAGAAGTTGACAGGAATAAAGAAATGTTACATGCAAAAGCAAATTCAAGGAATGCGTAGAAGATTTGAGCAGGAAATAAAAATTGACAATCGTAATGATTGAGGGAAATAAGAAGATAAAAGCAGTTTTTCTGTAAACACTGAAAACAACCTACCAGGATTCGGGCAAAAATGATAAGATAATGATAAGAACAGCGGCCCTCATCCTCCTAGACCTCTCCGCGGCATTCGACACGGTCTGCCACCGCACCCTAGTACGGCGCCTCAGCAACATCGGCATCCAGGACAAGGCGCTGGAATGGATCATCTCCTTCCTCGACGGAAGAACACAGCGAGTCCGCCTACCACCGTACAAGTCAGAGGCCTCCGAAGTCATCTGCGGCGTCCCCCAAGGATCATCCCTGAGCCCCACCCTCTTCAACGTCTACATGAGCCCCCTCGCGGCCATCGTACGCAAACACCACCTCAGCATCATCTCCTACGCCGACGACACCCAGCTGATCCTCTCCCTGACCAACAACCCCGCCGCCGCCAGAGCCAACCTACACGAAGGGATGAAAGAGGTAGCCGAGTGGATGACGACCAGCCGCCTGAAACTGAACTCGGACAAGACGGAGGTCCTCATCCTGGGCTCCTCTCCCTCCGCCTGGGACGACTCCTGGTGGCCTCCCGCCCTGGGCACCGCACCCAAACCGACAGACCATGCACGAAACCTGGGCTTCATCCTGGACTCCTCCCTCTCCATGACCAGGCAAGTCAGCAGCGTCTCCTCGGCGTGCTTCAACATCCTACGCATGCTACGGAAGATCTTCTGGTGGATCCCCACAGAGACCAGGAAGACCGTCACCCAGGCCCTCGTCACCAGCCGACTGGACTACGGCAACGCCCTCTACGCCGGGACCACCGCCAAGCTCCAGAAGAGACTCCAGCGGATCCAAAACGCCTCAGCCAGACTCATCCTCGACATCCCACGATCCAGCCACATCTCCGGACATCTGAGAGACCTTCACTGGCTCCCCATCAACAAGAGAATCACCTTCCGCCTCCTCACCCACGCACACAAAGCCCTACACGACCAAGGCCCGAGCTACCTCAACAGCCGAGTCAACTTCTACGCTCCCAAACGCCACCTCCGATCAGCCAACCACGCCCTCGCCGCCGTCCCCCGCATCCGAAGAGCGACTACAGGAGGAAGGTCCTTCTCCTACCTGGCCGCCAAGACCTGGAACTGCCTCCCGTCCGACCTGCGCCTGACCCAAGACCACCTCTCCTTCAGGAAGAAGCTGAAGACCTGGCTGTTCGAGCAGTAGCGGCACCCCCCCCCCCCCAGCGCCTTGAGACCCTATGGGTATGTAGCGCGCTTTATAAGTGTCACTGATTGATTGATTGATTGAATTTGTGATGTATTTATGGGTGTTCGATTTCTATTACTTTTTAATGTGACTTTTCTTTCGCATAATTTTCAGTGGGGACCTTTTTTCATTATTTTGATTTTCGATTGGATTTTCATGATGTGCTTCTGAACTCTTATTTCAAGTTTAGAGTCATGCATCACTAATTGCTTAAGGGGTATGTTTCTCATTTCCCATAACGCTTGAAATCCTTATTAATTTTTCTTTATATTTTTGGCTTAAAATTTGAATAAATTTTTTCTCTTTCTCTTTGTACAGTTGTGGAGCTTGAACTTCTTGGTTACAGTAGTTGTAATAGTTTGATTGGCTAGGATCACACCTGAACACCTCTCAGGGTTCACTACAGATTAGCTCAGACCAAGCTCCAAAGATGGGCCAACAATGTACTTACTAAAGCCTGTGCACCCCGTGGGCTACAGCAGGGCCGGCTCTAGGCTCATGGTGGCCCTGGGCAGGGAGAGTAGGTAGGGGGCCCGGAAGAGGGGGTCCGGGCGGGGCGGAGCGCGCAGGCCAGTAAAGAGGGGAGGGGGTCAGGGAGTTTAGAAGTGGAACAGAGCCGGAGGCCGCCAAATCCCTGCCAGGGGCCGCCACGCAAGTATGTATCCATCCTCAGAGGATTAATATATTAAGGATATATATTGGCGTGGTGGCCCCTGGGGTTTGGTGGCCCTGTGCAGGTGCACAGCTTGCACATGCCTAGAGCCGGCCCTGGCTACAGAGCACCCACAAACAGCACCCTCGAGAGAAAAAAAGTACAACATGGCGAAGCTTAATGTAATGGACCAATGAGATCACACTAATATTCTACTAAAAAAATCTTTAAAATACTATTGAAAAACTACATAGAAATATAATTGGACTGGGTTGGAGGGTGGAGAAGGAGGCATGTCAGAGTGGGTGGTCGTTAAAATGTTCACTCACAAGGCTGGTAATGTTGTGAATACATGTGTGATCCAAGAAATATGTACCAAAAAATCAGTATATATTATAGCCTTAGAGCCCACTGCTGGCGGCTATTCTGGTTGTTCAACCACATGAGCCTGAGTAACATGCCCAATACTCAGACGAGGGCCTGTAACAAGTGAGAGAACCTTTAACAGCCTGTATAACCCAAAGCAGAATTGCTATGTCTTAGAAAATTCTACCCACAGTGGATAGAATGTTCTAAATTCAAGTCGAAGTTGAAAGACCAGCATTAGAATGCTGCGTCACAAGCTATACCAGTCATTGTTGGCCCTGGACCGATACAGTGTCTTATTTAAAGCTCTGAACATTCCGATGTTCTGCCTTCAGTTACCATATCAACCTAACTGGATTGGAACCACCTGATGTGTTCCAAAAGGAATATTCTGAAACAGAATAGAATCTGTGTATCTTTCTGTAAGTCTAGAACACTAATAAAATACAACTGGGTAGATTTCGCTTTATTCTAAAGAACAGCACAAGTTTCAAAATGCAGGTCACTTGGATACTCCTAATGCATCTTAATTTAATAGTACGTGTCTAGTTTAGTCACATTTCTCCTCAGGTGTGAGGGAAACCCGCTTGCATAACTGTCTAATAGATCATGTTCTGTAGAACTAAAAGAAACAAAAAGCGAATGTCTCAAAATTGTCTTTTACTGGTTTTATGATAGTTATTCTCACTTTTCTGATGCAAGAAACCTTAATCGCTACAGTAACACAGAAGATATGCCTGTGTGGAAGTGAATAATTTGTGTTGGATACGTAGTGAGACATCAGTCCTGAGCACCTTAAGAATCACAAAACGAACCTGTTGAGGCAAAAGATGTCTGACAATGGTAACTGGGAATGGGATGTTGTGCACACTACATAAAAGCCAAACAAACACAAGCAAGCCAACGGATTCTAATATCATACCAACTTCTCAACTACATGTCGCAGGATCAAATGAATATATGAGTGATCTTGCGTTCAAACTAAAGGAAGAAGGAAAGAACAAAAGAGATCGGTAACAGTTGAAGGTATTTTTCAAGCTGTCGTAAAATAGATCCTGCCACTGTAAACTAACATTAGCGCCTTTTTGCTTGGTGCAACATCAACCTTTTCAACATGCATTCATATTGATATACTGTTCCATAAGAACTTAAACAGGCGCAAAGAAAATATTAATATAGACACGAATGTCGCAAGATTATGACCTTAAGGCGCAAAAAGAAACACTATGTTGAACATAAGAAGTGTATAGGGAAATAAATATGGTGCTCAAATATTTAAATAGTATCAAATATATTTTGTAGTAATTAGTCCGTTGTGTATTCCTTGCCGAGGAATGCCAGTAGTGGTCTACATTCTTACTTTCAGTTTCAATCAAAAAATGTTTTAAGAAAAGACTAAAACAAACAAGTCTGACATCACCACAAAATGTTCCTGCAGTACAACGCCAAACCTCTCCGATAAGAGCGCACACACGTATACAACTATCGTGCATACCAGAGAACATAAGTATCTGACCTACAAACCCATTTCTGTCTCCTGCACTTCAAACATAGCATAAGTACTGCTTACAACAAGGCGTATTACACTCTCCTGAGCACCAGATTAGGTAAGAAGTATCTTAGAGGGACCAAAATAGACGCAGGAAACATCTCCCCTTTCTCCCTTTTTTGGGATCACGGGGGTTTTAGGTGGCACGGCAAGCATCACGTGCTTGGTTCTCTCACGGGAGCACGTGTAATAAACAAAGTGAAGAATGACTAACACAGACTGCAAACACAGCACTGATTGGCAGGTCTCTATCAGGAGATTCTGTGCGATTATTAAAACAGTGGCTCTCACATATTAACTGTTCTCTAAATTCATACTTTTATTGTATGTCAGTATGAAAACAGGTAAAGATATTCAAACTTAACACACAAATTGCCCTTAGGGTCTGGAATTACAACTAATTCCTATTTGTACTCATACCAGAGGTCAGCCTTCTAACACATAGAGCTGTTTGGGGTGGTGGGGGACCAGTCTATTGCTACCTCACATGAAAGATAGCAGTTGCTGTCACAGTGCTCATGTCACAGCTCGGCTGCTTCAATTGACGTCTCGATGTCAATGAAGAAGAGGGGTTTGGGGGGCAGCCAAGCCGCGAGGTCTGCCCCCCGGGCAGTTTGGGAGGGGGAGGGAGCGGAGCATGTTCGCGGCCATTTTGCCATTGGGCTGCTTTTGGTTTGTAGCCCGAAGGCAGCCCAAAGCCTACGTTATGCCAGGGGTATATATTGCGCCTCTCACGTGACCCAGCCACCATTTTAGGTATCTGAACCTGGTGGCTGGGAGAGGAGCAAGGTTTTTGTCCCACCCATCAACCCTAATTTTGGGGTTTTCTTTAAGGCTGCAGTATTGGAACAGGTACACTGGTCAGGACTACGTTGTATGATCGTCGCTGGAAGCAGGTACAGGCAGAGTTTGGTGGGGATGTTGGCCAAGTTTGACTGGAGTTCGGTATTTTGGCGTTAAGTTGGGGACTTGGAGAACGGGAGCGGGGAAAGGGGTAAATAGTTGGGGGTTACATTAGAGGGTAGTTTGGTTACAGTTGCAAGAGGACAGACAGGAATGTAGCATTTGTGAGGGCTTGGAGTTAATAGGTAGGGGTCAAAGTTGGATACTCAGAGGATGTAATGCTGTGATATATATTGTAATGTTGCAGGTGGAGGGATATTATCATGTGGGATCGTAGGGGTGGAGGGAGAAAAACAAAAAGGGGGGTCAGCTAATTTGATGTTTAGAGAGGTTATAGTTTTGTAGGCGGTTTGCCAGTTGGGAAATAATGTTATGTGCACCTGTTTCAATAAGGCGGCCTTTTTCACACACAAAATGGTAGTCGGTCGTGCTTGCCTCCCTTTCTCCCTCCCAAACTACACACCAGCCCGAATGAGTCCTTTTTGCCTGCAGGGATCAGGCCGCACCTCTCCAGTATAAAGACTAATTCGAGATTATTTGCCAGCGAGTACATACCGGACATATCAGCCAAACAGACACCAAGAGTCAACCCCCAAGGAGCAGCAGTCAGTCAGCAGGGCCACGTACACACGTGTCGTCGGAAGATGCAAGGGTCATTCATCCATCTGAAACTGGTTTTTGCTCGATTTGAGACTAGAATTTAGGGCCAGATGTAGGAACCCCAATACCGGTCGGTAACGGTTGAAATTACCGAATTTCGGCCGTTACCGACCGGTATTAGGCATTTGGGATGTAGGTGGGTACATTTCAGATTCGGTAATTTACCGAATCGGTATTTAAGAATTCAGTGAATTACCAAATTCTTAAATACTGATTCGGTAAATTATCGAATCTGAAATGTAGGAAGCACTCAAGTGAGTGCTTTTCATCTGTAAGGATTCGTTATTTACCACCAACTACAAGTTGGTGGTAGATAACGAAAACCATTAAAAAAGTAATTTTGTGCTTTTTTAACAGTGCCATGTGGCAGACATACATGCCCTTAGGGCATGTATGTGTGCCACATGTGCACCCATGAACTATTCAGGGGTGCAACAGGGTGTCAATGTGACACCCTGCCACCCTTGTAGGTCTTCCCCCCCTTACCGATTCGGTATATACCGAATCGGTATTTGCTGAATTTGACAGATTCTGTAAAAATTACCGAATTAATACCTACATAACATTTACCCATTCTAAAATACCGAATCGGTAAAATTCTGTATTTTAGAATCAGTAAATGGTATTTACCTACATCTGGCCCTTAGTGATTAAAGTTCAGTACGGCTCTGAAGATTCTCTGAATTGCTGGTTTCCCACAATCCTTAGTGTGAAGGAGCCAACTCGTTGACCCCAACTGCACTTCTTTTTTACTGTCCTCCACACACCCACCTTCATGTTCTAAAACAAAGGCGCTAGACTCAAAGTACAGTAAACACAATAGGCTGATTGTCCAATCAAATACTTGCTTTTATGAAATATTTATAATTTTAATATAAGCAACAAAGCTCCCACAAAGCATAAAGATAACACACAAAATAATATTTATAGACTCTTATAGTTGGTGCGCTAGCGTAGTCCTGGGCAGTGTCCCCAAGTCCCTCTGCCCCACTAGAGGGGCTGGTTATGCCCCATTCAATAATACAGGGGATTCTCAGATGTGGCCCAAGTTAGTCCTCCCGCGACAAAGGGAGTATTTGGAATTAAGTTAACTTCAGCAGCACTATGCACTCAGTTTGTATAAGTCCCTAGCAGGCCTGACAGCATTGAACAGTCTTACCCGACCCGATGGCAGCTGGCAAATGTGGGAGGACCGAGGCTTCACAGGCTACACTCTCCCAATGCGGACAGTCCGAAACATCTTGCGGTTTTTCCCTAATGACATGTTGTGCCACCTAAGTCTTCGTACAGCCACTGTCGGTTTTAGGCGTCCTGTCCATATCACCTTTGGCAATTAGTAAATGTTCTTCACCGCAGCCTTAGTAGGATAATCTAGGGCAACAACCCTGCCTTCACAGCAGACCCGTCCTCGCACACGTGGATTGCCAATTTTGCTTGCACAAGGGCGACAGCATGACTTTCAGCGTGGCCTCCTCCTGACACATGGGGGTCGCTATCTTTGAAAGCCCTCATGCACTATGGCCCACTTCAGGCACACAGAGGTTGGCAACTTGCCAAGAACGGCATGACACTTCGCCAATCAGGATCCACTCAGCTGCCTTCTTGCTGGACCTTGCTCCCACCAGGCTCTCTCCTCCTTATATTGGACGCTGGTCTTGTCAGACAGGCAAAAGACTGGTGCTCCAGGCTCAGGACAAGTGGTCTTGACTTCCTGAGTGATGGCCCGTCACACAGCAGGAAGAATAACAGACTGCAGTCCCTAGTCCTGGTTCCAGAGGCTGGAAGTCTTGGCAGTGGCGTAAGAAGTGGGGTGCAGTGTGAGCGGGCTGCTCCGGGTGTCATTACTGAGGGGGGTGACAAAATGGCACAAATATGTGTTTTAAACACATCTTTTTGCCATGTTGTCAAGCCGGGGGTGCCAAGAAATTTTCTGAACGGGGTACCACCTGACCTTGCTACACCACTGGGTGTTGGTGATCATTTCTCCTGTTAAACAATGCTGTTGAACAACTTGTGGGGCTCCGGCTACCAAATGTAGACACTAATGTGAATTTGTGTTTGGTCCTTTGATCTTTCTGTTGTGGGTGTTGACCTCTTTGAAGTGCCCTCTCTCCTACCCGGTCCTTTGTCAAACGGACCGTCTGCCACAGCAGATGTGGTTTCAATATTGATTGACCCACAACACAGCCCAAGAGAGTAACCAGGGATCACACCTGGCTCTCAACCTTCACTGAAAAATGCCTCAGAGGCTCAAATGCCCACGCGTTCCACTCTGTCAGGATTCCCTGGCTCTGACAGTGCCAACCATATGAGACTCATCATCTCGCTTTGCATTGAACCCGGTCCCACTGACCAGTAAGTCTTTCTCGAATCAAAGCAACCTTAAATGCACCAAGGATGCTCTGCTCCCCTCCTCCCTCGTGTGTGTTTCAATCCCAACCCTCAGGAATGTCAGCAATCCACTTCTCCTGTATGGGGCCAGGGGGTGGGGTGGGGTTGCATTCCTGACCTCCAACTAGCCTCTCCAAGCCCTGGGCTTCCCAAATACAACCAACAGGCCTCCATGTTATGTATTATGCAGAGTCATAAATACTTCCCAGCACGCATATGTAAATATCAAATGCTGCCTGCCCCTATACAGTCACCATGTAGGCCAGGGGTGAGCAAAGTACATAGCATCTGAATTTCACATGAGTAAGAAAAAAAGGGCTGGTTCAGTGTACTGATTCTTACTAAACACAAATTGGGTATACTACCACTACTGCAGTTGTGACACTTAACTCCTAGCAAGGGAGGTAGCCCTTTACCACTATGAGGATCGCGTTTGATGAGCCACTCCTCATCAGGACCGCCTTACTATGAGACAGGCCGAGGTCATCACGCACTTGCATGATTAGTGTTCGCCCATGAGCAAAAATCAGTATAAGTGATCCAGATATCCATGGAGTTGGGACACTTGGGGCATTTCACCCCAAAACTCATGCAATTAACTGCCGAGTTCAGTGATGTATCTATCACTTGACAAGTACACTACATCCACTATATTATCCTAACCACTGCATCCCACAATACGTTTAGGTAAGCAGACATGTAAGAAAGCTGTTCAACTAGTCTGGCCCCATCTAAGTCTGAAATCTTACAAGCATAAAACACCTCACTGTTTAGTAAGGTATGTGAAGTGGCAACCACCTCCCCACTTTTCCATCAGATTTACGTCCATAAATGAAATAATATTTCAGGGAAAGAAAAATAAAAAATGTTTGGCTAGGGCTGTGGTATGGAGCAAGATGTCTCACAACGGCAACAAACGCAAAAATATGCCATTCATTCGGGACTGAATTTTTCATTACTATGCTAAGCTTATGACTTTTGTTTGATAAGGACAAAAGTTAAGAAAGCCATTAATTTATTTCTTAAAATGACTCTGTAACTCCTTTCTGTGTCCCAATCTGAGGTGATTGCCAACCCAACTAAATTAAAGGCGACCACGTCAAGGAAACTGGTACTAGAAATGCAAATTTGAGCTTCCTTAAAGGAGAGGCCTGACATGCCATTGGCTCCGGTCAATAGACCAGGGGTTGGCTGTTGAGAAGCCTCTGACAAAGCCCTGAGATAATGAACTTTCAAATCTTTGGATGTCAGGCAAAGACAGAAAAGTGATCATTGTAGGTTCATGATTTAAAAACATATTTTACATTGCAGTGTTGTTTTTCTACACAATGCATTCAAATAAAAAGAACCCAGAAGTGTGAAGAGATACACGATTAGCTGAGATGATGAGTGAAATTCTAAGGCAAGATGTTTAGTGGACCCTTAACCGTCCACCCTGCAGTCCTCATGGGCATGTTTGTTTAGCAAGAATGAACAGTTCAGGTGAAGTCCACAGCCCAGGATGTCAGTCAGTTTCCTCACATAGGACTGCTGAAACCAACTTTTTTTGTGGAAGGATAATTAATGCATAACTGCTACAGATATGTCAAACTTCCTTCCAAATCCATCACAACCATCACCCCCGCTTATCTCTCAGGTGACCTCACCATCTCTGATGGTTTTCAAAGCACTCTGTTTCATGCATAAAATCAAAGCTTACAGTGCTCCGAAATATCTCCAATCGCTTGTTCACTTGTATCTTTCATCTCGTGTTCTCCGCTCCTCCACGTTAAAGAAGTTTGTCATTCCCAAAATCAAGCTCTCTCGGATGGGCGGCAGATCTTTTTCCTACCTTGGGCCCTCATTATCGTACTCTCTGCCGTTCTCATTACGAAACAAGATTGATTACTTTACATTTCGTAAAGCTTTAAAAACCTGGCTATTTAACATCTAGACACTTATTTTCTCCTAGCCCTACGTACACAACTCCGTTAATCCGTGCCGGGAAACCCTTTTTGGGTAGCTGCAGCGCGTTACAAGTGCAATAATAATAACAATAATTTTCAGCACACCTCTAGCAAGGACACCATAAGGCTGCAGACAAGGAGCAGGCCACCACCATCTATGCATCCAGCTTCTGGAACAACATCATTATATCCATCAGAACCGCCCTAATGCTGTTCCAATAAAGCTGGGAGATGAAGACTCAGTTCTTAAAGAACATTATATCAAAATGAATTAACCATCCACAACCCAAGAGTCCTTCATTACTTGTTGACTGTATGCTAGTCTTTCACTATGTACAGCACTTCCCTATCACTTGGCTAGGCTTGCTCTACAGAAATACCTTAAACACACACACACACACATTTATTCAAGGTCAGGGCCAATATAGGATCTACTAACAAATCATAAAACTTCAAAATAAAAGGTGACTGGTACTTCTCAACAAACTGAAAAAATCAAATGTCTTCCAGCATAAAGTGTCTGGGACGGATATGGCCGCTACATTAGGTTTCTTAAATAAATCACCAACATGCATTTCAATGTATTGCTATTGACATTGAAACTGACTCTCCCAAATCAAAAGTTGATTTCATGAACCCTGCTTAAGTGCCAATGTGAATCTGGTTGAAATCCTATTAAATCCTTGTTGTTGTAATCTGCTTATTTTGTAGCCGCCACAACTAAATAACAGAAGTAGAAGCTTTAGAAGCTTGACCGTGGTGCAACAAAGCACATTTGACCATTCATCACATAGGCTTACTGTTCAAACATGGTCAAATAAGAACACACGCTTGCGTTAAGTAACTCAGTTGGTGTTACCAGGAAAGGGTCTCAGGAAGTGGGGTTATGAAATCTTAAACACATGATAAAGAATGTATGCAAAAACTAGCCTTAAATTATCTCTTTGAACTTTTACTTCTACATACATAAAAATAAAGCTCAAAGCGGAGTTCATACATTTTTTATGTTTTTTCTAGATCACTATGGTGTATAGTAAAACGCATATTGGTTAAATAACCTGGAACAATATACAGAGGTATTTAAGATTTTAGAATAAATCCGTTTTGTAGGGGATTATGCCAGATTCAGTAAACTACTCAGTATTCTGTATTATATTGGGAATATACTTGATCGGCTATGGCAAAAAAGGGGTTTGACATGCAATGTCAATACATCAGTCTTCCTGCATCCTAAATGGAGAAGCTTAACTGAAGAGGCAACCAAAAAAGGATAGGTCTACTCCAGAATTGAGAGGTTTATGTACAAAATGCTCAGCAAGATACCTGTATCGAGAAAAATGGCACCTTTATTTCCAGATCATTTAAGCTGTCAGAATGTAAAGCCTTTATAGTCAATGCAACATCTAATCCAAGTTGTTGAATGTAACCATTCTGAGATCGAGAAAATAACCTATTCAATTCCCCAAGTCAAATAATTCAAGAAATGCCAGTTGCATGCTCTAAAAAGTGAATTAAATATCACCACAAGGTTGACAGGATTGATTCCTCTTTCATTTCTTTTCTCATACATGAGGTGTATTTTGTACGGCAGTAAACACCATTCCCTCCTTTAAATAAAAGTGCCTGCCTACTGTCATGTCCCCAACTCCCATTCCTGCCCATTGGTTGACTCCACTGACCGCATCTCTGCATGCACACATTGCCAGGTGGATTACAGAGCCTTTTCTGATGCCCTTTCATATTAGTGAACACAGACACAGCATCCACTGCCTCTTGCAATACTTATGTGCTGTATAGCCACCTAGATGTTTTAGCCCTGACTCTAAAGTTTGCACGTCTATCTCTGACAGCACTATCATAACACTGATAGACCATGTGCCCCACGACAATAGGGCAAGGGGCATGCCCAGACACGAGTTCCTTGTTATCTGTGTGATAAGACTCAAGCTGCACCCTACTGATGAAGCTCAGATCTACTGGAGTAGGTCTACGTCGCATTTGCTAGGGCTGGTTCAAGCCTGAGCCTGCTTAATAGGCAAAAAACAATGGAGTGGATTGCGACCCAGAGTAATTACTAGTAAATTAGATTAATTCAAGCAATCCACCCCTCACTTTTCTTGTTTTCCAGGACAAGATAAGAGAACCTCTTGGTCCCTCACACGTGACACCAACACACTTCCTACATGGATTGACAACAAGTACAATACTTTGTCAACCTCACAAATCCCCATGGTTCAGTATGGTACCCATCCAAAAATACACGTTAGCACACCACATACGTGTATGAAGCACTATATAAATGCAAGAATACAATATACAGTGCCCCTGGCTCTCGTGTTGCCAGACCTTCATAATGGTCAAGAACTGAAATGTAATCTTCAGGTTGACCTCACGCTTCCTAAGAACAGAGATCAAATCAAAGGACAGTGCTATGGGCTCTTCACACTTTTCTCAGAAACAGATGTGAAAATGGATTCACTGCATGGTAAGCGGTAGGCGCGAGAACACAAACTAATTAGGGGAAGGCGGTGTATATTTTGAAAAAACATGCAATGTGAAGAGAAAGTTAACTTATGAACACCATATACACCGTAACTTTAAGTGGTTTTCAGTAAACTCAGTAGGATTCATCTATCAGCACAAGAAAATGGAAATAAATGGGAGTATGACTACTTGAAGTGATTGGAGCGGTACCTTGATTTCGACTCAAAGGCCTAAAGAAATAAGACATAGGCACATATTTACAAGCCCTCAGAGCCATCAGAGCCTCACTTTTTTGGACGCTGCAGTGGTGCAGCACCATCTTCTGTATTTACAAGGTGGTGCTAAGTTACTTTGCATGTCTTAACGCCACCTTGTAAATATGCCCCTTTCCGCCGCAGTCCTCTGCGGCAAAGGGTTTTTATTTATTTATTTATGCATTTTTATATAGCGCGGACTTTACCCGAAGGCGTCAGAGCACTTCACATTAGGAACAGAAATGAAACATAATGAGAAACATTACAAAAGAGCAGATTGCAAAAGCATACGTTACCTACATAAGGTAATAGTGACAATTGTGAGCAAACAAAATACATGAGGTAGTAAAAATTGTGAGCAACCAAAAATACATGAGGTAGTAAAGGTAAAAGTGACAATTGTGAGCAAACAAAATACTTGAGGTAGTAAAAATTGTGAGCAACCAAAAATACATGAAGTAGTAAAGGTAATAGTGATAATTGTGAGCAAACAAAATATTTGAGGTAGTAAAAATTGTGAGCAACCAAAAATACATGAGGTAGTCAAAAGTGCACAAGAGGAAAAGTGACAAGTGTGTAGTTATAAGAGAAAACAGAGTATAATTTGAGGTATAATACTGCAATAAGTGCTAGGCACAAGAACAAGCGTTACGTAGGCAAGGTGGCACTTGTGCAAGTATCAAAGGTAAAAACATGTGAGAGGTAGCAACCGTGTGTTACAAGGGCAAAGTGGTGTGTGCATGTTACAAAAGGGCACCGAACAAAAGTACATGGAGAATACTGCAAAAAGGCAGACACTCCAACCACAGGACAAACACTGGGAAGGCACTTCCATGGTCATGGAAAGTAGAAAATATCAGTAGTGGGAAGTCTTCCTCCAAATAGCAAGAGGACGTGAATTACTTTTGGAGGTGTCTCTGGAGGAGGAGAACTTTGAGGTCCCTTTTGAAGGCCTGGGAGGAGGCGGTGGTCCGGAGCTGAGGCGGAAACGAGTTCCAGATTCTCACTGCGTTGCCTGAAAAGGATTGGGCCATTGTTCTTTCCTTCTTGAAAGTGGGAGGTTCAAGCAGTAGATTCTCCACATTGCGTGAAGGTCTAGAGCCTCCAGAGAGTTTCAGTTTATTCGCCAGGTAGCGGGGAGAGGAGGAGTGCAAGGCTTTGTGGGTGATACAAGCGGTCTTGTAGATAGCTCTAGCGTCGAAGGGAAGCCAGCGGAGGGTGTATAACATCGGTGTGATGTGATCGCTTCTTTTGGCCCCATAAATGAAACGAGTTGCTGAATGGAAGACAGACTTAAGTGGGGACAGGTGAGATTTGGGGAGGCCAGTAAGAAGAGAATTGCAGTAGTCTAGTCTGGAGAGGACCAGCGAGTGCACCAGGGTTATAAGGTCCTGCTCCGGGAAGAAGCAACGGATTCCCCAAAGAAGGCGCAGTTGGTAGCGAGCAGATTTTGCAATAGAATTGATGTGGGGAGTTAGATTGAGTTTTTTGTCTAGAATGACACCAAGGGATTTTGCGCTGTCGACAATGATGGGTTTATTGTTGAGTAGATTCATCTGATCCATCCATGATTGAACCGGGGGAGGAGAGAGTGAGGAGGAGAAGAGGAGGAATTCAGTTTTGGAGGGATTCAGAATCAATTGATGAGATGACATCCAGATTTGAATGGAGTCGAGAGTGGAGCTTAGGATGGAGAGGTCATGAGTGGAGGCAACCTTGAGGTAGAGTTGAGTGTCATCTGCATAGAGATGATAGTGAATCCCGGATTTGCTTAGGAGGGTGTGCAATGAGTGTTGCTGTGGGAGTTCCACTGCAACATCCATTACTTTTTGACTCGGACCCAGATTTACAAGGCTGAGACAGCACTAAAAACGAATGCCATGGAATACGAGGCGTTAAAATGGCACAACGAGTTGAAATTATTAATTTCTCCTTGATTTTTGCTGTCAGGGTATACAAATTTAGAACGCTGTTTTACAGAAATTGTGCAGCAATCTTACCTACACATGACACATTAATTACAGGAAAACTAAAAGCAGCTTGCATGTAACCCTAGATATCTCAGCAGTTTGTGTCGGTTTACTCACAAAAGTTCTGCGATTAAATCAATTATTTGCATTAAAAAAATGATTATTTAACTAGTTACTGCAGATGAGCATAGGTACCCAATCTCAGCGTTTGTTAAATTTTAATTCAATCAGCAGTCATAAACTATGCTAAAACACCTTAATATTGATTGAAACGATTTAGTTTTCCTTGTGCACCGTATTTCTGGAAATCATTTTACCAGGAATTAGAAAAACATTGACCAGAAAGTAGGTCGTTACCCCGGAAACCAGATGAGTGTCTGAATTGGCTGACAGACTAACCTACTTTACAGTATTTTCGACTTAGTGCCATTTACTTGACTTTTTATGCTCCTATTAAAAAAAATCACCGGTATTCAAGTTAATACTCTAAAGGACCCGCACTGTAAATTGCATTAAACTCCGAAAAACATCAAAAAGGTAACGACGAACGTCAACTTAAAAAAAAACCCGGAGAATCTGTGTCTTTTTACAAGAACCGATTTAACACTACCTGGGAAAGATAACTGCACTTAAAAAGATGAACAGGGCTCAAAACATTAGTTGAAAATTAGGTAGACAGTGATTGGGAACAATTTTAAGAAACCTCTATATATTTTTTCATGGAGTAATGGACACAAACTCGTAGAAAAACTCCTTAAGACAACAACATGCACTTTGCAAGCCACATATGAAGGTTGATGCGCTAACCATAGACAGCATATACTACACGTTATCTGCGTTATCTGTATGAATTATTGGCACACTACAACCACACCGACATCTTGAGCTGTCCCACTTGTAATTAAGTGGTGACATGAACCATACATGCTACTGCCACGTATATACAAAAACAGGACTAACTTGACAGAAGGCACTGTACGAATTCCCAGATACATTTTAAAAACGTTGAAAAATACCCTGACAAATTATTTTTTAAAGCTATTTGGTTGTCACCAGAATACTGTTATAAAAACAAGATGTGGTGTTCCGAAAACATTATTTATTTATTTAGGTACAAAAGCATAGGCGGGTACCCTGGAAGGGGTGTCCTCAGCCAAAGAAAGTCCTGGCATAGGGAGCAGCTTCTTCACTGTAGGAACAGCCAAGAATTGAGTGGTTTCTTGAAGTGTTTTAAATGGGGAAATAGATGACTGGAGCTGGAGGAGGGTAGCAGAGTTCCCAAACTAAAGGCTTAACTACCCCATGCATTTACAGTGGCTTCTAAAAGGCTGGGGCCAGTTGGAAAGGGAAACAGTTAACACCTGAGCGGCGCTCAAAGCTTAGATGACTTGAGTGAGTGAGTCACTCCGCTCACCTGGCAGAACTGAGTCCCTTCCATGAGCTGAGGTGGGTGCAGGGTCCATTGCCAGCCCTGCCTCACCCACAGAGACGGGTGCACAGGTCAGACTCATGCATATGGGATTGGTAATGGAATATCAATATTTTAGCTATAATGCTGCAAAAATATAGTAGCACAAATATCAACAATCAACTATCAATAAGGTACGTTTATAGAGTTAATTATAGGATTACTATACTTCAATTAATGTATACATATCATGACAATATATGTATATCTTCAAGTTACACATATGTGGCATAAGTATACTTACCAATATTTGCTTATCACTACAATAGTTTGGTCGATGATACTTTTGCTACAATATTCTTTAGATCGATGTTTCAATAGTCAATACTCTTATAAACAATCAACATAGCACACAACTCACTGCAGCACAAGTACAAGGAGGGGATAGGAAGAATATGTGAGGTGTAGTCAAACCGAACACACTACGGAGACAGCAGAAGGGGCAAGAGCGGATTCGAATGGGAACCCTTGATGCTAAGAATCAGTAGGAGAAGGGACAAGGGCAGCACATGATATAATAGCACTGCAGAGACATGTGTGACGTTTGACTATGACACAGGCAATATAAGCTGCTAAAGGGGATACATAGAAATGAGGTCAGATTGAAGCTGCTCTGGCAAGTGTTGTTGGGTTTGAAATCCAAAAAGAACCCAATTTCCATAAAATAAATGTTTACAAAAATCCCAAATCAACTGCATGTTCTACCTAAAATAACTCAAAGACCAGCATAACATCAAATATTCTCAAAAATACTGAAAGGGATAATAAAAATGCAGAAATACTGATAAATTCACATAACATTTTTCAAATAACACTCATTAACCTGTTAATGTCTTTCTGTGAAGTAAAAACAGCAAATATTTACAATGCTATAAAGGAAAATAACATAACATAACATAGTTACCAGGCAGAAAACTATCTTGCCTTCAACTGCAGATTTTTAAACATATTGAAGTTGCTGATGAAATTACTGGGAGCAACAATAAATGCCATGTCCTTGGCACAGCCTAGAAGTAGTAGAGGTTTTATCCAAGAATACACAATATGGAAAAGCTAAAAGGGACCGAGATCAACGCAAAATACAATGTTAAAAAAGCAACTTCTGATCACTGCAGCTGTTTGTAGGTTCAAGAAGAGATCTGAGTGCAGTGAGATGCCAAAAATTACTAACAATATTGTATTGTATTGTATTGTAATTGCATTTATATAGCGCTTACCACCCCTGACTAGGCATCAAAGCACTTTTTCGGCGAGTAGCACGCTACTCTGGGACCCATAGAGGATTAGTGTTGAATTAGTATAGTGAAACATGCAAGTACATTTTAAGTAGTGGATATGTTAGTCAGTTATTTGGAATAATATGTGCCTTTGCAATCAATAATACTGTGAATATACTATTTTGAATGACTGCATAATTACCTGCTGGCTTTAGGATATTATATCATGCATGCAAAGCAGAGTTAGGAGTTCGACTTGAGTTAAAAAGATTTTAGATATAGAGGGATTTACCTTAGGGAAGTTAGAAGGCATGCGTAGATGTACCGCACTCAGAAAAAAGCAGAGATGAACCTGATTTACATCTTTACCTAACATATACTCATAAGTGCCAACTAAGGGTGCCTTCAAGAACAAGAAAGGTTGATTTAATTTAATTAAGTCATAATGGCAATTCAAAGTGATGTCAGTGGGTGTGGCATGTTGATGTTGCCCAGGGTATTCTACGGAATGATAGTATATGTGAAATATGTTGATGATGTCAACCTTATGGTGCTCGACCCTGGCCCCTTCTGGTGTTCGGGGGTATACAAGTCGGAGGTGGGTATAAATGAGTTTTCAAACGCACCCTGAAAAGTGGGCGGAAAAGTAAACTCTCAGGGAATGGTCTTGGGTGACCCAAAGCCACAGACCGCACTCCTCAACAGTCGTGTTGAAAATGACTGGTAGAACCCTATTTTTTCTACGTTTGATATTTATGTAAAGAGTGTTTGTGAGTGCACAGCACTCCGACTGCTCACGCCGAAGGGGTCTACCGCTCACGTTCCTTCTTTGCAGTGACAAACAGCACTGATTTTGCTACCTCGGCTGCATGGAGCTGTTGAATGCCTTTCATGCACTTGGCCTTGGCGGCAATGCAAAGAGACCATCTTATCCTTACTCAGGCAGCTGTAGGGCAGGAATAGATGAGGAACGAAAGAACACTAGAGAAGGCAGCACGTGGTTTGGTGTCATGGAAAACACCAAACCAAAGGCAGTAGAGAAATTAACAAATGCACAGTACAAGGTAGAGTTCCCATCACCATCAGTTTCAAAGCCATTGGGTTACACAAAATGAAGCAGGCCTTTCTAATTAATCAGGGAAAAAAGCAAGAGAGTCTGTTCTTTAAACCAAACAGTGAAGTGGACTAACAAATGCTTAAAATGCAGTTTCTGGAAGGTATCGATTAGGGCCAATAGCTTGAGGGGAGAGTGTGTGGACATTTCTAAAACACTAATGCAGGTAATCAAATAATCATAATAGGGAGTATAGAGAGCAAGGCCATTGTAAGAGAAACCCGAAAGAAGTGTGCTACCTGAACCCCCCTTTAAGCTCCACAAAATGAATGCTCTTCAAGTAATATCTACAATAGTCCCTCCTGATTAATATTTCTCTGTTGGATGTAAGGTGCTGCGATACAGTAGAGTGGTGGTGAATGCAACCACCTCACTTGCGTTTCGTGTTCTGGGCCAGTCTCAATATCAGAAATACGATGGGAAGAGAGTGCATCGGGGTTGCCATCTACACCTGTACATTGCCTATCCACCACTGCGTAGTGCGAGAAGAGGTGTGTGCATCGGTAGGCGCTGCTTGTCACACAAGTACCTGTGGTTGCTGATGTTGGAACCCAAAGCTGAACATCTGGACACATCCTTTCAGGACCCCCTCAGGACAGGTAGGCACAAAACCCCTATTTTAAAGAAACTCCCACAATGCCCATCGCCCACCACAAGGAAATGTCAGAGTGAAGAACTCTACCATTCCCACAGTCGGGTGGCATGTACTATTGTCCACACTCAGCTGATACGGGGCGCCAAATGTGCCGCTTTTTGTAGCTTGCGGCGAAAGAGAGCAGTTCTAAAGAAGAATGAAAGGACACCTTGAGGTATCTACCTCTCACTATATGAACGCGCTATAAGGTGTGAAAGAGAAGTTTTGTCTGTGGCTGGTGGTCTGAGGCTTCAGCATGGGATGTGCCCTACAAAAGTCAGCTAAGAAACACATTTGCATTCAATAGTGGACACCTGCAGTTAAACAACCAGGAATGTACAAATGAAAACCATGCTGCGAACCTGCCTTGGTGTTTATTTCTTCGATTAAGCCCCATTAAAAGTAAACACATATTGATAGATCAGGGGAGAGAGGCACAGGCAGAGTATTAATTGCCCAAGATCAGACAGTTTGGTAAGGTTTGAGACCCAAGATTGTAAAGCAGTACTGCTTGTCGCAAATGCTATTAGTTTATCACCACAGTACGGTCTGTTGAACAGGGCATGAGAGTGGACACTGTCTCCCTGCCCTCTGATGAGGTAATGTCCATTCATTTTTTTTTTTTTACTAGAAAATTATTAACAGCTTTTACATTTAAAAAAAATAAGGAAAGAAGAATAATTGGGGAAGAAGAATATGTTTAAAAGTTGATTGCCATAGAGCCCGCAAATGTGGATAAGTAGGCAGGCTGAAATGTGGATAAGTAGGCAGGCTGAAATGTGGATAAGTAGGCAGGCTGAAATGTGGATAAGTAGGCAGGCTGAAATGTGGATAAGTAGGCAGGCTGAAATGTGGATAAGTAGGCAGGCTGAAATGTGGATAAGTAGGTAGGCTGAAATGTGGATAAGTAGGCAGGCTGAAATGTGGATAAGTAGGCAGGCTGGGATTAAACAACATTTCTCCAGGTTCCAAAGTTTCCAGTTATCCCACTAGACTACAAGTGGGGCGGCAATGATTATGGTGGAAAGGCCAGGGGGCTACCCTTCCCTGTGAAATGTCACTGTATGTCTGGCTTTGCCCAGATTTATCATATAGTGTTTATTTCAGTAAAGGGGTAAAACCAGGATTAGTTGTTAAGTCTAGTGGTGGTATCTCCCCACCCAGTGACTTGCCCACCTCGTTAGGAGTCCTGTCATTGTGTTTTTATTGGAATGTCTGTACTGTGCCAATTACTAAGCTCCTCCCTATTTCATTCCAGTTGGATGATATTTATTTTCTAAACGTGTCTCTCCAGCATTGCCAATAGCGATCAGGCAAAGCTTACACCGGGAGTTGGAAAATAGACTGAAAGTCAAATACAGTAGGACATTGCAATCACACTCAATACGCTCAGTGTAAACTTTTACAAATATGTAATTCAGCGGAGGAGGCTCAGGTATGAAACTCCCAAAACGTGCCCTGCCACTCATAGTCCTCCTGCTGCTCAACACATTTTTTGATGGGTCTGCATGCGCAAAGTACCCACACGCATACATAGTGTCTATACAGGGTCCTAGTGTCTCCATGAGTGCACTGTGTCTTGAAAAGTGAGAATGAGAAGTTGCCACCCGAAATGGTCATGTTGTGGTCCCCCGAAAAGTCTTCCATAGTGACATGAGAAAGAGACCATATTTGCCTATGCAGATTCTTATTGTACTAAATGCAGAAATGATATGGCTGTACACCAGTGAAAAGGCAATACTGCATACATCATGGATGGCACAAGAACCTATGGTTGAAGGAGGGTGGCCATAGCTATAGTCCTTCTCTCCGTTCATTGATCAAGACCTAAAAAAAAGAAAAACCTCCTCCCCACCAGATCTCCATACTCTGTAATTGTTGTAATCCAAATGATGCAAGAATGTCACCAGAGCCAGGTGCATTTTTTTTTTTACTTTACTTCATGCTTCCGGCAGAAACCTCACCAGGACCTAGAGGCATCTTGTTCAGCCTCCAGAAATACTCTCTCTGCCTGAACAGTCACTGGCGGATCCGAAAGGGTTGAAACGTTCGACGCAGTGACATCACACGCTCTATGTACCAGCTCACTTATTTCAAAAATGGGAAAACGCAGGATACCACACGATTATTAAAAAAAAATAAAAAACCTCTCTTGTGTCTCCGTTCGTTCTCCCACGCACCGTGCCCCCCCCCCTCCCCTCCGAGTAAGTGGGTCTCCTTCTCTCTCAGGCGCTGCCTCGTTTCTAGGACGCTGACGTCCTTTGACAAAACAGGCCCCTGCAGAGCACTCAAGAGCCAAACAGTCACACAACAACCTGCAATGTCCTTCAGCCTTTTTTCACTCACACTCAGTGCTTTAAATGGATGTACAGAAGTGCAGGTACTCACTACTTAGAGTACCTGTTTGCTCCCGTTCAAAGTACAGGTACTCAGTACCAAACAGCACCTAATACTGCCAGTACTTCATATAAAAAGTTATTAGCATGTTATTGACTTGTGAAAGGATCTGCTTCAAAATCCTTCTTTTCACCAGAAGTACAAATCGATACCAGTAACAGATCTAAACGCAAGATATAACAATGGAAGTAAACACCTCATATTAGCAAAAAAAAGAAGCCCTTGCTGGAAAGAAGAATGAAGAAGAATGAATATGTCGGCGAGCTACCCACTCTCCCATTGAAAATGTGGGGGCCATCACTTGGAAATGAGGTGAGGTTTGTCCCTTCCATCCGGGCTGCAAAGGGGACAAGAGAATTAAGTTTAAAGGATAATATGTAGAGGCGCCACTGGCTTTTCCAGCGTCTTGCCAGAATCTTGCAGGCAGCTGCTAGTGGTTACCCGAGGTGACCTGGGGACATCAGGCCTGTGCATCTCAGATGCAGCTGCACGAGCTCCCAACACGAGCGCTGGTAGCGCAGCTTCCGCGCCACGCCCAAGCGGCGGTGAAATGAGGACGTGCACAACCCTGAGGCTGTGGGCTTGCATAATCACCTCGATTTCCAGATACACCTGGCGCACATTTACAGCCATGTGCCTGTATTCTACAACACTGTGAATTCAGTGAGCCGAAAACAAGCATTGCTAAAGTCAAGTCATGTCTATGCTAGATTTATTGGCTTTATCAATTTTTTTTTGTCATGTTGTACTGCGGCGCGACTACCGAGCAGCATGGCTGATGGTGAAAAATAAAAAATGCCACACTATTGTACAAAATGGTAAAAAACACAACGACAAAGCCAAATAGTTCAACTGTTCGACTAAGCCCATGTTTTTTAGGCCTGCTCCTGCTTTGTTGCTTGTCCTGCTTCAACCCATCAGGAATGCACTGAAAAGCCAATAGATCTTGTCTATGGGGATGTACTTGCTTGTTTTTTAGCCATATTGTACAGCAGCGCGGCTGGTGTGCAGCACGGCTAAAAGTTTAAAAAAAACGATGACAGGTCCAAAGCCGGCCACACCATCTCACTTTTAAAGAAAAACTTTTAAAGCACAAAAGCTGTACTGAAGAGCAACATGACAAGAAAATTGACAAAGCTGCGGCTGCTGTGCAGCATGGATAAAAATTGCTAACAAAGCCAATAGATTGTGCATAGGTGAGACCTATTGGCTTTTCAATGCTTGTTTTTTTCTGGCGGGAGGGGACAAGCAACAAAAAGGTGTGGGGAGGGCAATCAAGAATGCAGGAGGGGACTAGGTGGGTGGCAAGCAAGAACGCGGGATGGTGCAAGCAACACAGGAAGAGGGAAAGGTTTAGAATGCTAGCAAGAATGCAGGAGGAGGGGGATACTAACTAGGAGGTGGTAAGCAATGAGGGGCAAAAGCAAACGAGCAACATTGACAGGGTAAGCAGCCACAGGGCAAACACAACAAAGGGGCAAGAAAGACAGGGCAAGCAACAGAAATGGGGCAAACATATGCATTACGGAACCCTACCACTAAAATGTTTTAAAAGTATCCACTTAAGCACACGAGCAGTAGAAACACACCTGGCACTGAAAGGAACTAGTACTTGGGTCATGATCTAGGGAAGGGACAAACACAAAGACGAAGTGAAGCTGGCATGCGCTGACCACATTTAATCAAGGAAATGAAAGTGACAATGAAGCCAACCGATGGTATGAAATGGGCGGCCTCTAAGCCCCTTGTACATAAACAATATAGCTTGCAAATTATAGCCCATATGGTGCCTTAGGCAACACCTAAAAATGAGTTTAGCGATCAGAGATCCAACCACATTCATTGGTGTCTACCAAAGTGGGAAGCACATGGGTGTACCTGTCATATATGTGCGCTCTATTACATCTTCGCCTCACATTAAAGCCCTAAATTAGCAGTACTTAATTTGAGCCACTGGTTGCATGTGGAGCTGCAGGTGGTTTCCACCGGCATTAATTTTAAGGACCAGCACCACAAATGTTTCCCCATTATGCCTTCACCAAGAGCAAAAGAGAGAAAAACATAAAAAGGGGAACATAAGGAAGAATAGGAAAGAAGGAAAAACAGTGGCAAAGAAAGCATGGATGAAAGAGAATGTGAAAGGGTGAGATAAAGGGGCAGAGAGTGTTTAGGCTTCTGAACAAAACTGTGGGCCCCGGCACTTAATCGTTCACAAATTAAGCAACGCTAATGAGTAACCCTGGCCCTGAGCATGGTACGCGTTGTGTCGTATGTACATATCTCAGAGCTTTGTCCCTTGCCTTGCACCTATTGTGGAATTGATATGTAACCTTAGGGTCTTAGGTTCAAATCCTGGAAGAACACTCAGCCTTTCATCCTTCCGAGATTGATAAAACGAGTGCCCATGATTTGGGTAATAAATAGGAGTGGTGAACAAATTCAAAATTATTTATTACGTTTAACAAAAATTTCGTAATAATGTGAACAAACTAATCACATAAGGCGGTTCAATGTAATACAAATATGACTCAAAGTAAGTAACCAAAATGAAATTGTGTATTTATTAGGAGCAAGTCTGTAAAGATATACAACTTTTTTATAAACCGAGAGAGTCTCAAAATAATTGTTACAGCTGCACAATTCTCCCAAAATTCAGCACTGAAAGTGGAGCAAATCGTAAACTGTGCTGTGTAAATGTAGCAATTGAATCACTCTCTGCCCATAATCCAAAATCGGGCTGTCTCAGTTGTCTGTGAGGCCCAAAGACTTCAGTGAACCCCCTCAGCTGCTTTCCCATATAACAGAAGGTGTTTCTGCTGCTTAGAGGTTTTAAAGAAAAGTCCTCCTTACCTGCTAGAAACAGTACATTATGTTAATTCAGGCCTGATGAGCTCTCACCTGAATTATGCAAATGGCCTTTTCCTTGTGTTCCCTCTTGTGCTCTACAACGCTTACATTTGGGTCAGAATTGTGCAGCTCGTGCTCTCCTTGGCCTACCATGTAAAGTCATCTTTTATGGACTCGTATGGTCATTGTGGTGGATTTCGGTAGAAAAAGCTTATTTTCTTTAAAAGGTTTTGTGTTTTGGGTCAGGGCACTAGGACGTGACCATACACTCATCACTGGTCTATCTTCTTGAAATTCCTAAAATAAAGAAGGCCCTGCAAGGGGGCTGATCCTTTGCATACCAAGAAGCAACACAATTGAATTCTCTTCCTTGGGGGCATGAAAAGCAGGACTTATGTAAAGAGTTTTAGGGAAAACCTTAAAACGTGGTTATTTTCACAGGAAATTGACTTGCCCTTTAATTTTGTCCTTCTGGCAATCTTCCACTTTAGAAATACAAATGCAAATGCAAGTGTTGAAAGCTCAGCATGTACTGCTAAAATTCCAACCTGTACAAGGATGGTCCATTATCAGCCTTCAGAATAGTTGGCAAACCGATGGTATTACAAGTATCATCTAGCCTTTGGAGCACCTGCTAGAAGGCTGTTAATTGCACTATCTCGACAACAAAAATATTGTGCATTAGTACATCAGGACCAGTAAGTACCTCCTACCTTGGAGTAGACTGACATCCGTCCATGTTTTAGTGCATGCTTCCTCCATTTTTACTGGAGTGGGCTGTTCTGTACTCCCCGATGCTAGGCTTCACTGTCATTCAATCGCCCTCTGGTTTACTAGTGTGAGTATGCCAGGGAACCATACACCTTCCTTAAGTTTAGCCTTGGTTTTGGTAACTCACTGTTGACCATGTGGTCTGTTAGTGAATGTGGAATGATGCTCTTGTTCCTTTTAGAAGAGCTTCGCTCTTGGAGGTGCTGATTTCACTGTACACTCTCTATAGCGTAAGAAGGTAGAGTCCACTAACATCATCTCTTTCATTGGTGTGGGACAGACATGTTTCCACTGCGTGTTCTCCGTTCTGGAGACATTTATAAGGAGATATTTTCAGTTCAGTGTCTTTGAGCAATAGAGGTTTGGCGCAAGCCACATGTATAACACAGCTTACATTTTGAAATGGTGTTTAGAGCACCACCATAAAAGAAAGTATCAAGGTCCATATATTCAGTAGCTCCTTTTAGTTGTGTTCAACAGCACCTCGTAATCAGTACACGAAGGCTAAAGGAAAGTTACATATTCTTTATTCCAAAATTCCAACTTGAGCAACAGCAGACACGTGTTTCATCATGAAACGACTTTATTAAGGCTTTTGGAAACAGTTCTGAGGAATACTCATACGGTAGTAGACGGTATGTATTCCTTAAGTGGATAGAAAGTGTCCAATGGGCCGTCGTTATGCACAAATCTTGGTACAGAATAAATGTATTCTATCCATGGAAGAGCATGCAATTTTGGAGCTAGTACCTTGGTAAATCATTAGCACTCTCGAATGAGTGAAAAAAAAACGCCGGTCCCAATGTGCAGTCGTCTGAAACCATAGCTTACATGTTCCTATGAATTGTCTCTTGGAGGGTGGCGGGTTGCCATGCCTTTCCGTGGATGTCTCAAGCGGTAGTCAGAATATTGAAGCCAGACTTGTATGACATGCTGAAGCTCTAATGACTGAAGGGATTCCTCATTCAGTCAGAAGGATGGGGTAGATGATGTGCATTTCCTGCAGAGATGGACAGAAGGGACTTGTGACCAGTGACCACAAATCATGCAGGGGTGAGTCCTTGATGGCCTGGGGTGCTTTCTGTTGAGAAATTCCCCAGGGCTATTGGGTTCTATTTTTGGTCAGAGTCCTCAAGGGTTCGTATATCATAGTAAGGTTGTGGACCAACCGGCTATCCCTAAGAAGCTTTACTCCTCTGACACATTCTGTGGTGAAGGTCTCTCTTTATTTGGGAACTTAATTTCTATGCACAGCTGTATTGATCCTGGTAGCATAGGTTTTATCATTAGCACCATGGGTGACATCCACAGCGTGGGACCAGAGATATTTTTAATCTCTCCCAGGTCCTCTAGCTTCTGGAACTCTGCCTCCACCAAAGGTCTAATGTGAAATGGCATGAAGCTTGAATTGATGCTTCTCACTGCATATATTTATGTGAATTAAATACTAACAACTATATTCTTTAATGCTGTGACTACTTTAACCCGAAGTGGCTTCTTTGCTTGCCTGAATGGATTATTCATTCATGTATTGCCACTTTAAGAATTTTCTGAAATGAACATCTCCATGAGCCACTGTTGTAGTATTCTATCATTAGCAATTTAAGGCTAGATTGCAAATTAATGGGGATGTGCCAGGAAGTGGCACGACCATGTGAAGTCAACGCACAAGTGGCACTGCTAACAGACCATACCTTCACCCCTTCCAGTCAAGAGCTAATCATGTAAAACTCTTTTAATAAGCCAAGCCCAGACACAAATATATAAAACTTTGAAAGCTAAAGTTCTTTGGTATGACTGGAACAGATAGGCACCCTTGCAGTCAATAATTTGATACACTTTCTTGTATAGCACAAACACCACACTTAACCACCTCGTTGTATAGAAGGGAACTGATGCACATTAACAATATGTTGATCTGACCAGTAACCCACAATTGTATTAGGTATTTCAATTCAGGTGGCCTGGTTCCAAAGCCTCTGAGTTGTGAGACTACATTTTCTCCATAATGACGCGTATGCAAAATCGCTAATGCCAGTCCACCGTCTCTAACATTCAGTGAGTCGCATAAGAACCTCTCAAAGTCCACAAAGTTTGGATCTGCTATGTCCAGACTCAAGCACACCAATGCAAAAGATGACCGGATATTTCACAATGACTGTAGACAATGTTTTTACATCTGTCTTTGGAGAACTGGCACTGCACTTGGTTTTAACCAAAGTACTTCTCTGACGGATGTTTTCTCCTATCCACAAGTTGGTTTTACACGCATTCTCATCAACGACACAGCCTCAGAGCTCTTATAAAGCACCTCTGTCCTGATATTATACACTAGTGTGGGATTGCAGATGCACCCTGGCCCTCTCATGATGCACCTCTATCTTGAACCACATTATACACTAGTGTGGCATTACAAACGCACCCTGGGCTTCTCATGATGCACCTCTATCTTGAACCACATTATACACTAGTGTGGCATTACAGACACGCCCTTGGGCCTCTCATAAGGCACATCTATCCTGAATCAAGTTAAACACTAGTGTGGTATTACAGACACCCCCTCAGAGCTCTCATAATGCACTTCTATCCTGACTTGCATTATACACTAGTGTGGTATTACACACACACCCTCAGAGCTCCTGTGATGCACCTCTACCCCGACTCGCATTTCACACTAGTGTGGTGTTACACACACACCCTCCGAGCTCTCATGATGCACCTCTATCCTGACTCGCATTAACATACTGGTGTGGTGTTACAGACACATCAAGGTCAGATTGGTAAGGCGGGCACTGGGGCATTGCGTGACGGGCCCATATCAGAGTAGCACTTGTGAGTCGCTTTTTTGGCCGGCGTGATTGCTGATTTGGGCAGTCTTTGTGCTGTTCAGATGCCGCCAGAGGTCCAGTGGGGGCTCGACAGCCTTTACGGGGCAGATAGGCCCCTATTTCCTCCCTTTTACTAAAGGGATAGAGGCAGGGCTCGAGTTGGGGGTACACGCGGGTGGACGGCGTACCCCCTCTCTTTTCACTGGGTGGACGCCGTCCCCCCTGCCAAGAAGCTGGGCCCCACAGAAATAAGCTGAACGTGTTCCCGTGTAATTTTCAGACACCAGGACACGTTGAGTATGTGACGTCATGGGGTCATTTGCATATGGTCAGTCCCCCCACTTCTTTTTATAGAACTTGTGCCCTGGATGGACGTGTTATTCCCAGTCTCCAGCTGGACAGGCCCATTAATGAATGTAGATTGAGAAGGGGCAGGAGGCCTGAGAAAAAGGGGCCTCACTTATATTCAGGTGTGGTTCATCATTGTAATCTAATCTGTGCGCAATTAGCCCTGGCAACATTTGCATGTATTATCTCAGTGAAGTTAAGAAAACATGCGTCTTTAAAGAGACCTCCCCCCTACCCAAACATTCTTTTCATTATAACTAAAACACTGAAGCAGTGTTATGCGAAAAGGTGTAATCCGCAAATGTGGGACACTTTTTAAAGGCATTTGTGATCCCAATCCAATGCTGAGACACCCTCAGAACTCTCATAATGTACCTCTATCCTGAATTACAGTATGGACTGGAATCTCAATACTGAAAACAGTCACAGAATTCTCAGCACGTACCCCTATATCGACTTGTACTTTGCAAGTGTACCTCTGTGCTGAGACGATATAAAAAATTGTCTTTGTCTCCACGCATTTCGCCATGGTACTGGAAGAAGTCCCTCTTTCCGGTATAGCAGTCCATGGGGTCAAGGCACCTGCGTAATTCACAGGTTCAAATTCAAAACCAGAACCAAAGAATTAAGCAAGAAGAACAAGTCATGGACAGCCAGGGGACGATTTACGTCAGTGTGTTATACGAGTCTTCCCTCTGGTGTCTGCACATGGCCAAGAGAGGTTGTTAAATCACTGGAGCGACTCTCTCCTCTCCTCCTTTCTTCTCCTTTTCTTTTCTCCTTTTTCTCTCTATCCTTCTTTTTCTATTTTTGAAACTTAAAAGCAAAAATGCTCCTTTTAATATGGTACTATATGATTTTATCTTCCTCTTACATTGGTTTTTACTCTCGCAGTTGTATGATGCATTAGATTTTTCACCATTTGATTCTTACTTTTTATTCCTCGTTATTCTATGGATTTGTACTTCATGCTCCTTTTTATATTTCTGTACCATGTTTTCTCTTTCTATTTCAATAAAGCTTTCTAAACAAACCACTGGAGCGAATGGATAGAATTAGAGAAACCATTTGATGCTATAACAGGAGGAGCCAGCAAACAAGGGGTCCAGGATGTAGACGCAGGGCATGGTGTTGGCTTCCTGGATTAGTCCCTGGACCTGCTTCAGGGATGCGTGTGTACGTGTGTGTATAAACCTCACACAATGGCTACTCGGGCCAATAAAATGTCTCGGTTGGATAAATCACCTGCTACAGAGCAACTGAGGTTAAGTGATGTTCACCGATTTTGATCCCGGCAAGTTTACTTTGGGGTTAAAGTCTCACTTACTGGTCACAACATACTATACCCATAACAGTGCTCTGGGCTCTCATGTACTGGCTGCATGTACGTACGCATATGTGTAAACACCATTAAACACCTACACAATAAAAATGTTCAATGCTAAAGCAGACATTTGTGTATCATGCATAACGCAAACATGCATGTCCAGTTAAAGCTCAGGAGTTGATATACGGCTCGCAGAGGTGTGCTCTGATAGCCAGAAACTGGTCCTAGGATGCTTGATTCCGGTCCAGGGAAGACATGGCTTGGCAGTTCCGGCTGGACTGTTCCCATGAAGCACAGGGTCAAGACTGATTTGCATATGGCCATGTTTGAACTGGGGTGGTTTGGTGAGCAAAATACCGATGGATTATACCCAGATCTGTGACTGGGGGTGAATGTTTTGCCATTGTGCAACATTCCGTCGATCATCTTGTGTGTTTTGTTCTACCACGCATAATACAGGTTACAGGTACCCCCCCTGTAGGGTAACTACCCCGGTTCGTGTTCCTGCTGCAGAGATCTGTGTGTAAACTTTCGGTCACAAGTTCTGATACAAGTCAGAAAGCCCAGCGCCATAAAACGCTTGTTACAGTGATCTGTTTGTAACTGCACACTACTCATCTGAATGCCAGCAGGACCACATCAGCCATTTTAACCTCTGAAAATAAACAGGAATAGTTCATTTGGACTGAGTAACAACATTAGCTTATATAAATTGCTTGGTTGAGCTTTTATTATCTTTTAAACAAAAGCAAATTTGTAACACCATTTCGTACCCAAAATTACCTATTTTTTTATTTTTTCGAATTGGGATGTAACATACCAAGCATATTTAACCTATTCCTCACCCTCAGCCCGTCCCTACATGCCCCCCAAACTCAAACTCTCAAATACGTATTTAAGCGTTAAATATAAAAAGGGGTGAAAATGAGGGTTATTGAAGGGTACCAGATTCTAATGCGCAACGGAATCGCGTTGTGTAGAATTTACTTTTATAAGAAAAAATGAGCAAATGGGAGTGAAAATCAGTACTTGCCATTCTGAAGAGGGATTGGTGGAATGCACAACCACATAAACTCCAACAAAAATTCTCCGAACCCAGAGGTTTATTTGTAACACGTCACTCACATCAGAGTGATATACGAATGAGCACCGTCAAGCCCTTCAAAAAGCTGACCACAAAATAAATGAAATCATTGTATCCATTCAGGATACAGCGCTGGAGGGCGCCATGTAAATCCCCCTGTATCTTTCCAGGGCGGAATCCATTCTATTGTGTGGTGATTCATTTGAACTGTACAGGTGTGCCCCCACGCCTCTGATAAGGGGACCTAACGCGGGCCCCAAACCTTCAGGATCCCCCTCCCTGCCCAAGGCTAATGAATAAATATGATATATGCGAGACTCGGGACCCTTAACACACTATGCAGGGGCCCTATAGTTGTGTCTTACCTTCTGTCCCTGGCCCCAGGCTATGTGTATGAGACGGCTACTTTGACTGGGAACACGGGGGCTGCCTGTCGCTATCTATACGTCACCGAGGCACCTATGCTCTGTGAGCCCCTGAAGAATCCCGAATATCGCCGGCACATGCGACAGCTGCTGTCAGAGTCGGACTGGCCACCAGGGCAATCTAGCAGTGTCAGAAGGGCTAGCCTAACAGGTCAGTGAGCGGACCAGTTATTTTGGTGTTTGGGGGCAGTTTTAAGGTCTGGTGGGAATGTTACTGTTAATTTCCCTAGACCACAAACATTGCCTGCAACAAGCACACATGCTTGCAGTTTCCCATACAGTGCAAAACTCCCTCATAACTTGGATTTCCAAGTTCAAAACTGCTCTGATGTGTAATGAGCCCCATTTTCAGCTATCTGATAAGCTAATGGGGTCTCTTTTATTTTGGTTCCAGAGCCTATATTCTGTCCCAGTCCTGTGCTGTTTGCTGCTTCCCTGCCAAGGAAGCACATCCCCTGCCCACCTTTGCTTAAAATAAGACGCCCCACCCTCTGGTCTCGAACATTCTGCACCCCTAACCCCCCCCACCCCCCCCAAACTCCCCTCCCATGGGTGGCATACCTCCATCTGTTGATGCCCACGTTGGAGGAACCAGCAAACCAGGGGTCCAGGATGTAGACGCAGCGCACGGTGTCGGCTCCCTTGATGCTGTCCCGCAGCGCCGGGTTGTCGTGCAGTCGCAGCCCCTTGCGGAACCAATGCACCGCGTTGACCCCCATCGTGGGGGGCAGCGAGGGCTCTGAGCGTCGAGGGCCCCGTACGGTCTCCTGCAACCCTTGGCACCGCCGAGCCCGCTCAGTCCCTCTGCTCGCTGCTGCGCCGGTGGTCGGACAGGTAACAGTTCACGGCTGGTAAGATGCGGCGATGGGCAGTGGGGGGCTCGCCCTCGGTGCAGACGTGATGGTGAGAGGGGGTTGGGGGCATGGGGTACCCGGGGTGTGGTGGTATAGGACAGCGGGGGGCAGAGGTAGGTGTAGAGATGGGTAGTGCTGCTGTCGAGCGGCGAAACTGGCTGGAGATACGCGCTCTGGTGTCTGCCAGCCGTACCTGTGCAGGTGGGCAAGAGATGCTGATCACCCCGCGGACTGGCAGGATGAGGGCAGTGGTGATTACCAGCTGGGGCAGCGCACGCGAGCAGGGGTCTCAAACGGGCAGCGGAGCCTCGGCTGTGCTGGCTGGCACCCAGGCGGGCATGGGCCGGTTCCAAAGAGGCAGCGGACAAGGCTGTAGATTGCCAGAAGTGAGTACCAGCCTGGGCGGGGGTACTAGTGCCAAGGGAGGGCTGGCGGTGACCGCAGGGTATTCCAACAGGGAGAGCGCGCGCGCCGGGCTGGTCCTGGGACCCCGCAGGTGACGCCAAGCTCCTGCTCTCAGGTCAGCCAGAGCTGTTATGTAAAGCCAGACACTGGCTCCCATCAGCAGGGGCCGCTGACGTGCGCTGTACGTGCTTCCCTCAGGCTGCCGCTTGATGCGCCTGGCCACGGCTGAGCGCTCACGCGCCATCCCGCGTGGGCTCCTGTTATGGTCAAACCGGTGCTCCGTGATGTGGGCGGCGATCATTATAAGAGGGTGTGCGCGCAGACACATCCGAGAGAACGCTTGAAGCGGACCACAGAACTAGCGCAGTGCCATTGGCTCCACGCGCTGTTCAGCACAGAATGTGTGTGATTTACATTTTTCCTGGCTGGCAGTTCTTAAAAGCAGGTGCTGAGACGGGTCCCTCTCGGGCTTTCCATTTTTGCTCTCACGCTCAGGGTGAGAAAAAAAAATCTCAACTCTGCAGCAGTACCACTGCGCAAAGCCTTTGATGTAACTTCAAATTATAGTTCTTTGACAGTCTCAATCATTTCAAAACTGAAGCATTTTCAATATTATATAATACAAAGTCATAGTTGTTGCTTATTTATCTGAGGCAACTTAGAACCTTTGAGCCAACAGTCCTGGCTTGTTGTAGTGTAATGTTACTTTTTGCATCCTATATCTGGATACAATGTCAGGTACAGCAAAATACCAGTCGGTCATCACACTATGCTAAGCACAGGTTTGTAGCTTATGTGTTTTAAGCCACATCCTTAATTACATCGGTCACGCCCCATTGAGACCCCCCCTTTTATTAGCCCACTTAAAAAAGCCCTACCTGAAGGTGTGTATTTATCAGCGGTACAGCAGGTGCAGAGGCACCGGAGCCCAGGACTTTGACATGCCGATGTTTCTGGGCTTCAAATTCTTAAAAAAACAGAAGACAAAGGCGTTTTTCAGAACAAGAACAGTTTCGTTTACTTAAACAATGCAGCCGGGTGAACAGTTACAGGTAGAGGTCTGAGGACTGTCTCAATTTACATTGGGTTCGGATTAGTCATTTATACATTTTACATCAAGCCATAAACGTATCCGGTGCACCATATATGGAGAGGAATGGTGGTTGCTGCCTTAGAGTCATAAATGAATGGTCAAATGGTTACTATAGGTGGGTCGCAACCTTGCGTGGACACAGTGTGGCCAGTTGTGAATGTGTCCAGATGTTAGCCATGGGGAGAGCATGATCACTATGTGTGCTAGGTAGGGGTGGGCGGCCCGCTACGCTCCATGCACGGAGTATGCGTAGTGACGCCTACTCCGCATTTTGCGGAGCGGGCGTAGCCAGGCGGCACTACGCACGCTCCGCAGACGGAGCGTAGCTGGCCGCCACCCGCCTCCCTCCCGCCCTCCCTAAATACTTTCAATTAAAGGAGTCAAATAATTAAAACGCACTTACCTTGCCCGCCGCTGCCCGCTGCGTCCCCGGGGCTCGCTATCTTCCGTCTTCCGTCTTCTTTACTAATGCGCATGCGCGGGCGGCCGAGCATGCGCATTTTCTCGTGAGAAATGCGCATGCGCGGCCGCCCGCGCATGCGCATTAGTAAAGAAGACGGAAGACGGAAGATAGCGAGCCCCGGGGACGCGGCGGGCAGCGGCAGGCAAGGTAAGTGCGTTTTAATTATTTGACTCCTTTAATTGAAAATATTTAGGGAGGGCGGGAGGGAGGCGGGTGGCGGGGCTGGCGGCCAGTGGTGTTTGCGGAGTGGGGCTACGCGGAGTGAGGAGGTGGGCGTAGTTTCTCGCCCACTTCGCGTAGCTCCGCGAAGCCCCACTCCGCCCACTCCGCCCAGGGTTAGTGCTAGGCCCTGATTGGCTATGTGTTCCTAACTCATGTGGCATCTTACTTTATGGTGTTTTCTGAAGCGTGCACACCACCTTGGGCCATGTGTGCTTTATTGGGGGTAATCTCACCTAACCATTGTGATGTCGCTGCGCCTATCTGTGGGATCGATCAAGAATTTCCTGACTGTGTGTTCGCCTGCCAGCCATGCACACTCCCACCTGTGAACCATCAATCAGGGATCACAGGCCTAGGTCGCAGGACCTGCCTGACTACATTCTTGCGTGTCGAGGTAGATGTGGAGTTCAGGAAGGATGATTTTATTAATAGGGATCAATCAATCAATCATGGAATTGTAAGCACGTTACTCACCCGTGAGGGTCTCACGGCACTGAAGGGGGAGAGAGTGCAGATCCATTCAGCCGAAGTGCCAGGTCTTGAGAGTCTTCTTGAAGGTGTTCAGGGAGGGGGCGCCTCTGACGTCTGCCGGTAGCTCGTTCCAGGGATGACGGTTCATTTCTATCAATATACTCATTGATATCCACATAAACATTCCCCCTCTCAAGCTGATCCTTTAACTACACAATCCAACTCATGCGTTTGTACCATCACTTTATTAGGCTCCTGCTGATCTGTTTGCTTGCTTTGGACTATAGCAACCTTTATAGTTATTTGCATTCTACCTAATTTGAGGACTTTTGGGATGCCTGGTCACCCTGGTGCCCCTACCCCCAACTGGAGGCTTGAACTCAATATCATGCTGCTGTCTCGCAGCTTACTGTCTCTTTGTGTGTGTGCTGTGGATTTACCATTCCAGCCACATAGGCTAGTTTCATTTTAGAATTGAACGTGGGCCTCCATTAGTAAGGAGGCTTTGAGCTTTTAAAGGTGCTGTGGGTGGGGAATACATGCCATGAAGAAAAAATTGGCTGTGGTCTGATGCCCGAGAATGGGGGCTTCTTGACTTAGCGATCAGAAAGCATTGTTTTGGATGTTGGCCCGTGGAACCTGGGTGTCTCTTCTTAAGCAATTCTTGGCCATGCCCCCTCGTCATACTGCTCTGCCCCTAGGGTATGGTCAGCCATCCCCAATTTCAGGGATCACCAGCAGAGCAGGACCCCATGAGATCAACCCTTGATGACGTACTTGGTTCGGGCCCCTAATCAACACAGCTCTCAACCGCTCTGAATTTATGGATGCAAGTAAATAATTTGACCTCCCACTTCTGTCTTTAGTCATTTTTGATAGTGGTTTGGGGGAAGAAGACGGTGAGTGGGTGAACCACTGGGTGTTAATTTTTTGGGATCATTCCTAATTGTGCAGTTTTTGTTTTTTATTTTTACTGCTCAGTTTCGTTTTGTGTTTGCATGAAGGCAATACCTCCCCACACTGTCACACCTCCCAATTGGTGTTGTGGTCCCAGACCCTGTCATGTAGGATTCCATGTCTGTGGCTGCTTCTGCCACATGCTCATCCAATTGCTGGATCCCTGTTGCGGTTGTGTAGCGACCAGCGGACGTCTCTGCTGGATATGGGGTACATTTGGATTCCCCAGTGTTTGGTGCCATCTGCACAGTTGCAGCCATTGCTGCCCCTTAAAGGGCAGTCTTTTTCAATTTGTGGTGAACCAGTTTTTCAGTGTCTCTTTGGGACTGCTTCTGTTTTTCTATATCCTTTTATTGCTTCTTTTTGTGGTAGTGAAATATGTGAGCCTGCATCTACTGCCAGGGTTTAGTATCTAACCCCACTGCGCTGTCCAACCCGATATGTATCTTGGTGGGAAGCCCATTCTAAGAATGTTGTAGAAAAACGTGGCTTGTGAGCCAGTATCAGTCCATGGCTGTCCTGTCTCTTGTCCCTATCGTTTTGTCATTCTATCAAGAATTCGCTTATATTTTCCTCCAATTTCATGGTCTCTGCTATTAGCTCCCCTTACATCTGGGCGGTCAGGGAATATTTCTCTCAGGGTGGTCCATTGCCAGTGCCAGTTGGAGATAAATGCAGCCTCATCGCACTGGCTCTCTCTTAGTGTTATTGCTGGAATGCGGGCTTGGGCGAAAACTGTATTTGTTCGCAAATTAGGCTGCTCAACAGACTCTTGATGTCGCCTATCGCTAGGCGAATACCTGTATTCTTTTTTTAAACATTTAATCAATTTCCTTGCCCCATCCAGCATCAACAGTAACTTCGTTCTTAGTCCCTCTTTGTCCATTTGGTCCCAGGGTATGCATATGACCCAGCCTCACCTTTCTGCAGAAGTGGGCACATTCTCCACCTGGGTGGCTGTGCTGGTTTATCCTCAACATAGCCTTTTCACCTTGTGAGGCATTGCTGCATGTAAGGGAAGTTCCAATTTGAATTTCCACCTTCATGTCTGATGCAATCCTCAGCTACCGCCATGTCCTCGGGCTTAAATGATCCTTCTCTAGACCAAGACCACTTATATTGGTGCCTCTCCTCAGTCCACAACACTAACAGGTCACAGAACTGGTACAGAAAACTCTTGCCTTCCTCCTTTGCTATTATCTCTCTGGAGGTAGGTCTATCTTTGCTGTGCACGCATGTGGATCAGCGCCTGTCGTCATCGCTTCTCCCCTCGTGTGCACATAAAGGTGCCATCCTGCTTTTCCTGCAACACAGGTGTATGAGTACCAAATTGTCTTGATCTTTGATTTCTTGGTCAGTTCTTCTCCTTTGACAAGCAAACAGTGTGACTCTGAGCCCTGCTAGTAGTCTATTGTCCCAGCACTGCACTTTATCCTGATCTCTGCTACCCTTGTGAGGGGATCACGACATCCTGTGCTCTTGGTCTAATTCCCAGCTGCATGCCCTTTCTCTCTCTCGAGTAGGAGCTCAGACCTCTCTTCCTCGCGCCATCTGGCTTGTCTCTTTTGCTCTGAACTACACGCTGCTTTCGTTGACCTGGCTTCACATTTAAGTTCACCCTGTGATTCCTCCTCAGCTAACTGAGCAAATCCTTTAGCCCCACCCTTGTCCTCAGTTCCTGGGGGACCGGGGCTTCCAATCCTCGCTTGAGCTTGCTAAATCACCGACGAGGACCACCACAAACTTCTTAACATGTGCTTACACTCACTTGCCCCAGTGGGTATGCATATCCTACCTGCTCTTTGAGTGTCACATGTCATGTGTGGTGGATGGGGAGTCAAGCTTTTGGGGACCCTCCCTAGGAACATGGACTGTGCTGGAGGTGCCTGGGCCCGCTTAGTTTACTTCTCTATGGCTTGGATCTGACTGACCTTTTAGTGGGGGGTCATTGGATTCTATTACTAATGGGCTTGAGTAACCTAAAGCAAGGGAAGCAGGTGTTAGTACATCTATCCTTGCATATGGTGAGGGAGGTGTCAACAGTTTATTTGCTAATGGCATTGTATGACTATCGCTGTTGGCCTCCTCAAAGATGACCCATAATTCAAATAATGCCTCTCTCTTTTGACCTGTATATTTGGTCTTTATGTGTGCTTTAGTATGCTAAATTACCTGTGTGTCAAATGTCCCTATCTTAGGCCAGGTAAATGTGTGTGCCTTCATGCGTGAGTGCCATTAGTTGTAAAACTTATTTAGTCTTTTTACCTGCTTAGGGAACCTATTTTGCATGTGTTTTAGTGGGGAATCAAAAATTTGCTAGCATTTGCGCCAAGAATTTTCAATTCTATTAAGGACACGGAGGCGAGGATTATGCTTCTCAAACTTTACTGCATCAACACAGCAGCCAATGAAAATATATTATTTTCGCAACAAACAATAAATTACTACATTTCCCATGAACACCATGGTTATAGGCACGCCGCCATAGTCCATAAGAACCCTCTGCGTGCGTTACACATCCTCTTTCTTTGAGGCGAAAGTCCAGAACTTGAACCAACACGAACTCCAACTTGGAAGAATAACTTCAGCTTAACAGCTTGACGTCCATCGTCTCATAATCTGACTTTTTCTCAGCTCCTGGAAAAAAGGATAACACCATCGTAATCACTGAAATACAGGGTGGGCAAGCGTATGATATACAGACATTAAGCCGGGTGGGATAATCCTCGCCTCCGTGTCCTTAATAGAATTGAAAATTCTTGGCGCGAATGCTAGCAAATTTTTGATTCTTTTACAGGACCGGAGGCTTCTGATTATGCTAGTTTAACGCTTGATTAAATACAACTGAAGTAATATCTCCCACCGGCTTATAATAAAAAGTTTTAAAAGTCGATTCAGACGACCAATCTGCACAACGCATTATATCTTGGATACTTGACCCCAACCCATACGATTTCGACGCCATTGCGCCTCTCACTGAATGAGCACCAAAGATTCTAGTATCTACGCCAGCTTCAGCCATCACATAACGAAGCCATCTAGCTATGATGGCAGCAACCACAGGTTTGAAGGGTTTTTGAATGGCAATCAACAATTGTTTACAACCCTGCGGCCGCAAGGCCTTGGTACATTCCTCGTAAGCTTTCAAGCAGTGAACCACACACAATTTGTCATTTGTAGGAAAAGCATTATATGAAATGTGACGTGACAAAGTTTTAGTGCGACCTGTAACCTGAAAGGAAACCCCTTCCGGGGTGAACACTCTACCTGTTACGTCGAGCGCTCTCACATCCGAAGTCCGTCTGCAAGACGATAAACACAATAACATAGCCAGCTTTGCCGATAGCTGCTTTCTGGACAGAAGAGCGTTACACGGCCAATCATTGAATAAAGAAAGCACTAAGGATACATCCCACAAACCTGTATATTTGGGCGAGGGCGGCTTGGCAGCCCTGATGTCTTTTAACAGCTTGCATACCATCGGGTGCATGCCCACCGGTTTCCCGTCTATCTGGGCATGCCCCGCCGAAATCGCCGACCGAAAATTATTAACCGACCGGTACGCTAAACCTGATCCGGCCTTTTCCGTCAGAAAATTCAAAATTTGGGACAACTCTGCCCCCATGGGATCCAAACGTCGTCCCACGCACCAATCCACCCAGTTTTTCCAGGCCGAGGAATAACGTTTCCTGGTGGAAGGCGCCCATGCCTGTCTGATAAACTCAGCAGTTTCGTTCGAAATTCCCGGCAACTGCCACTGTTCCCGGAAAGCCTCCATGCCATCAGCGACAGCTTGCCCTCCAGAAGCAACGGGTGCTGTTCCTGTTGAGGGCCCTGCAACAACCATCTCGAGTCCGAAAGCATCCGTGGGCAATCGCAGCTCCACTGCAAGAGCTTGGGGAACCAAGCTTGAGACGTCCACCACGGAGTCACCATGACTATCTCCGCTCTCTGTCTGATTACCTGTGTCATCACCCTGGGAATCAAGAGGAAGGGAGGAAACGCATACTGCGTCCCCTGAGACCAGTCCTGGAGAAAGGCGTCCGTCGCCGCCGCCATTTGGTCCGGTCTCCAGCTGAAGAACCGGCGAATCTGAAACGAGAGCCTGGAGGCAAACAGGTCCGTCTGAAACGGGCCCCACGTGGCCTGAAGCCACCGAAAGACATGAGGGAGCAGCTTCCACTCGCTGTAATCCCTGAGATGTCTGGAATTCCAATCCGCTACCTGATTGGCCTGACCCGGAATGTATTCCGCCACCACCGAGATCTGGTTCTGGAGACAATAATGCCAAAAATCTTTGGCTATTTGAACAAGCATCGACGACCTTGTGCCGCCCAACTTGTTGATATACCTCACCGCTGACACGTTGTCCAAGCGGAGGAGGATGCAACAAGACGTCTGTTTCGGAGACAAAGTGCGAATCGCAAACGACCCTGCCAACAGTTCCAGACAATTTATGTGCATTTCCAGTTCCTGCGCCGACCATCTGCCGCCTGTAGAAACTTCTCCACAGCGCGCGCCCCAGCCCCACCTGCTGGCGTTGGACTCGATCACAACTTCTGGTTGTGATCCGAAAATTGCCCTGCCATTCCAGGCATCCACGTGACTTAACCACCACTGTAGTTCTGTCCGTACCTCCTCCGAGAGAGGTACCGAGTCCGTGTATGATAGGCCCCTCCTTAGATGTTGTATCTTGAGCCTTTGAAGGGCCCTGTAATGCAACGGCCCAGAAAAAGATTGCTTGAATGGACGATGCCAGTATGCCCACTACTCTGGCCAGCGTCCTGAGAGTCACCACCTGACTGTCTAACAACTTCTTTATCTCTAGTTTCAAATCCCGCAATTTGGCTTGCGGAAGAAATAGTTGTGCCAACAGAGAATCGATCGTGAACCCCAGAAAGTCCACCGACTGCGTCGGAACCAGAATCGATTTCTTTGAGTTGACTACAAATCCTAAGCTTTGGAGTAAAGACATAGTCATGGCCAGATGCCGCAGGAGACAAAGTCGCTCTTGCGCCATGTTTAATATATCGTCTAAATATATGATCAGTCGTACCCCTCTTTCCCTGAGGAAGGCGACCACCGGTTTCATCACTTTCGTGAAGCACCATGGAGCCGAGGAAAGACCGAAGGGAAGTGCCAAGTATTCGTAACAGTGGTTGCCCCACATGAATTGTAGAAACTTGCGATGCGGTGGGAAAATCGGAATAGACAGATAAGCATCCTTGAGGTCCAGGCGGACAAACCAATCCCTTTCCTGCAGCAAATCTGCCAGGAGATGAATACCCTCCATTTTGAAATGGTTGTAGGTAAGGTATTGGTTGAAATCCCTGAGATTGAGAACCAACCTGTTGCCGCCTCCTTTCTTTTGGACAAGGAAGACATTGCTGAAGAAAGACAGAGGACCCCTCTGAACCCGGGCGATCGCCCCCTTCTTCAGCAATTCTTCCACCTCTTCGTTTATAAAATTGTGATCTTGTAGGGAAAAATGGAGAGGCGGAGGGGGAGATCCCTGCGCTGGGCGGGAGTAAAATTCCAGGTGGAATCCCTGAACCATTTGCAGCACCCATGCATCTTGCGTCAAAGCTCGCCACTGCGCCATGCAATGCTGCGTCCGTCCCCCCAACGGAAGAATGGAAAGATCTGGAACACTCACCGGAGTTCTGACTGGACTTGAAGGAGGCCCTGTTGTTCCCCGACTGGAAACGGCCCTTCGAGAATCTCCGTTTGGAAGGATAGAAAGTTCCACCGCGGGTGGAGTCCCACTCTCCACGTCCCCGACCAAAGTCTCCACGATGGGAGCCTTGCTGGAATTCTCGGCCTGACGAGCGGCCCCCGCCTTGTCCGGCCCTGTTGAAAACCCCCTGGCTAAGGGCTCGTTTGATACCGCTCTGGGCCTTGTCAAGGGCGGTGAAGGTGCCGACGTATTTAGTAACGTCCTTCACGAATTTGTCGCCAAAGAGGAAACCCCCCGCCAGGGGTCCCGGTTCCGCTTCCGCAAGCTCCGTGAGATTGCTGTCCATCCGAAGGAGTAGGGATTTTCGCCTCTCGGAAGAGATGGCGCAGTTAGCGTTGCCCACGAGGCAAATGGCGCGCTGGGCCCAGCCCGCCAGAATGTCCGGGTCCACTGCGTCCGGACCCTCCTTGGCCTTCAGCGCCATTTCCAAAATTTTCGCGAGGGGCCCCACGACATCCAACATCTTGTCCTGGCAGCCTCGCCAGGCCCTATCCAACCCCCTCTTCGGGTCTTTGGAGAATTTACGTAAGAACGTGAGCATGCTCGCGTCTATCTCCGGAGTGTCTGCTACGCCATCATGAATGTCAGGCCGGGGACACTCCGACCTTAAACGATTGCGGACCTCCCTGCTAAAAGGCTTGCGGAGGTTCTTATGCAGATATTCAGCGACCGCCGGGGGAGGGATCCAGTCCGAGGACCGGGGTTGGATGATATCCGATGGGTCAAAGTTGAATGTCCCGATTTTCTCCTCCGCCTGTTTCGGGTCGATTCTGGCCTTCTTAAAGGGAGGAGGGTGCTCCTCCGAGGTGTCGGTGTCGGTACCCGTGTCACTATTCGTGGTAGCCGTGTCCGTATCCACAGGTATCGGGCGTTTAGACTTGGCCTTTCCGCCCACGTAGTGTTGGTCCGATGGCCCTTTCGCCGGCAGGGAAGCCAGAGACTGAGCATGCGGCCACTGCTGTCCCACCGAGCCCGTCTCGGAAGAAGTGGCTGCGTGTTTCGATTTCTGCTTCTTCTTCTTCCCATAGCCATGGCGTTTGGCAAAACCCTCGAGCTGTTTTTGAATAGGGCGCAGAGCCTCTGCAAGTGCCTGATGCACCGTCTACGGGACTTGCGTCTCCATAGCTTTCGTAACCGAAGCCTGGACCGAGGCATCCAGGGCTTCCACGATATTGTCTTCCAGAACAGCTTCTTGCTGTCCATCCACGATCTCCTCCTCATCCTGATGTTCCTCATCTGGGTAGCGAACCCAGCCCTCCATCGTGAAGGAACTCCGGCCGTCTGCCGGTACAATGGGGAGTAACGGGGGGGGTCAGCCCGGGCACACTGAACAAGTTCGACGGTAACGTTTCCCAAACCCCCTCAGCAAAGCTGTAGTCAAAGGTCAAGGACCTGGGCCCTTGATTCCGAGAGCGTGTGCACACTCTGGGCCTCGCAGACTTTCCAACCAACAAGCTCAAGAGCGCTGGCGATCACACAAGGGGTCCTGCCGGTGTGTGGAACGCGTGTGCAATGCGTTCGCAGAAAAGCCAAGGGATCAGAACGAGGCGAGCCGCCCAAACGCTACCAAAACCGCCAAATTAGCCAAAATTGGTAAGCGTGAAGGTAGCGCGCGTCGGCCGAGAGCCACCCGGAGGAAGCGTCAGGGCGTACGAGGGAAGCCTCTGCGCGCCTTGCGGCTGCCGGTAACGGGCTCGTATGCGTTGCGCGGCGGCCCCCTTGCCGGTCAAAGACCGTCTTCCTGAGTGCTTGAAAGCGTGGGGACCAGAAGACTGAAGTCCAAAGTCAATGGCTCTGAAGTGGTTCGTGAACGGACAGAGAAAGTGCAACAACAATTCCAACATAAATAATAAAACAATTCAATTCGGAGCTATGGCTCAATCATACAAACACATATCAAATCAATACATATTAACCCCAAAGGAACAATCCAAACACAAGCAGAGTGAGGGGACCACAGGGAGGTGCACTTAACTCTGACTTGAGCAGCAAAGAAAGAGGATGTGTAACGCACGCAGAGGGTTCTTATGGACTATGGGGGCGTGCCTATAACCATGGTGTTCATGGGAAATGTAGTAATTTATTGTTTGTTGCGAAAATAATATATTTTCATTGGCTGCTGTGTTGATGCAGTAAAGTTTGAGAAGCATAATCAGAAGCCTCCGGTCCTGTAATAGAATCCCTGGTAATTTCATAATCTGGCTAATATAATTGAAATGGTGATTTCCTAGTCTGGTTTGTCAAGTTGTAGGGGTGATTCCTACGTGGTGCTCTCTTACAATTGTATGTACTATAAGTTCACTGCTTGCAATTTATTACAAAAAACTGTTAAAACAAGTATTTATGAGCAGTTACTTGAGACATGACATGACTGTATACTTAGTATTGTAACACAGGGTGAATATGCAATGGGTTAGCACAAAATCTGCATGCACTCAATTTACATACAATGTATTTTCAGCGACAGTCTATGCAAGTAACATTTACATACAACAATGCATTTCATCAATGAACAACAGAAAAGATTGCTTAGTCAATAATCACTTACTGGTTCATTGGAAGTTATCCTCTAGAAAAAGAAGACTAGCGTGGGACACATTCCTAAGTGATCTGGATAGTCTACAACTCTCCGCTCCTTGATAAAGGTGGTAGTCACAGATACCAAACACTAGTAACTCGGTATCACCGGCCCTTCTTGACCCCACTCAAGTGATGCCCAGTTTCCTACGTCCAGCTTTCTCCTAAAGTCGGAATTACATCATGTGTCACGCCTAGGGGCCAAGCATATGTTCTGTCCTCCCTGAGGTCCAAGCTACCTACAACTCTCACTGTGTTCAGACACCAATGGTGTTCAGAAACCAGTAAGCACTGAGTAATCCTTTATGACTAAAACTATCAGACTGAGGTGCCGAATCTGTGCTTACTGGATACCTGTATCTTAAAAATAGCGCCTGGCAGCCATCAAGGGCTATACAAGAAATATTCCCCTTTCCTAGCGTGCTGACTATCGAAAAAACTGTGACTTCTGTGGGATCGCCTCCTGTGCCACCTTATGACTGTTACAGTTGGGACATTTTAAAATAGGAAATATACAAGACCCTGCCAGTGGCAGGGTGCTCAGGTTATCTTTTTATGCTTCCCCCAAGTTTACCATATGCCAAATGCATTAAAAGACAATTTGTCGAGTTTGGATGTGGCCTCTTACTCCCTGTAATGGCTGCTTCAGGATGGACCTCCTCCCCTTGTATTCGGCAGAACTTCAATCAATTGCGGTGTCTTCCTACCTTTGTCGACTTGCAATGCGAATCCATCTGGGCAGGGTCACCTTTGTTTGGCTGTAGTAGGGTACAAGGCCCGGTTCATGCCTCCACCCGGGTGCTTAAACCCACGCCTCGCGGCCCCCGCTTCGCAGGGGCCGCTCGAAGCTGCGTGGTTGGACTTTTGCTGGCTGGAGAGGAGTTTGCCTTTTTGCCCCTGGGAGCCCAAGTGCTGCGTGTTGACGGCGGAAGGAAGAACGGGACTGCGAGTCCCAGGAACGCCAGCGGCTTGGCTGTCTGCCGCACCTGTGTGACTCTTCCCCCTTGACCCCACCTCCACCCGGGTGCTTAAACCCACGCCTCGCGGACCCCGCTTCGCGGGAGCCGCTCGAAGCTGCGTGGTTGGACTTTTGCTGGCTGGAGAGGAGTATGCCTTTTTGCCCCTGGGAGCCCAAGTGCTGCGTGATGACGGCGGAAGGAAGAGCGGGACTGCGAGTCCCAGGAACGCCAGCGGCTTGGCTGTCTGCCGCACCTGTGTGACTCTTCCCCCTTGACCACGCCCCCTCTTCCCAGGTTACCTCAAGACTCATTGGCTATAGGAACACCGAGGGCGACGCGCGCGGGCGGGCGCCGGGCTAAGCCCGGGCAAAGGGCGGGCCGTTTTAGGCCGTTAGCGGACGGAAGAGACCAGACCGGGTAGAAAATAATGGTCTGTGTTCTTCTCCTAGTCTAGCAATGAACACTAGCACACCGTTATTGCTTGATGCCACCCACCTGTCTCTAATGGATAGTATTGACCAAACTATTGAGTCCGTCCTGCAACAGCTCAGGACACCATCATCCACGCAGAGGGATAGGGACACATCACGGATCACCAGTGATGTGGAGCTCTCCCCTGTCGTGGAGCTGGCACAGTCCGGGGCTCAGGGGAAGGATCCTAATTCACTGGAGCATGTGGGGTGTAGAGCGGATCCTGTACTGAAACTGAAAAGGAAAAGATCAAGAAAGCCCAAAAGCGCTAAAAGGGCCAAAACCGATCCCATACTGCCCGTGCGGGAAGATAGTGTAAGTGTCTCTGTGTCACCAGTTATGGGTAATGATGATTCGGATCTGCTGAGTACTCCACCCATCCCCTCTATACCTGTGCCCCCCGAGCCATTCATCTTCGACTGGGTTTCTCCCAACAATACATAACTCCTTATTGCCTCGCTTACTGACATCCTTAGGAGCCGTCTAGATCCCCTTGTCCTCAAACTGGACTCAATCGAATCTAGACTGATAGCTCTCCCTGACCAACGACCCCGCCGCCGCCAGAGCCAACCTTCACGAAGGGATGAAAGACGTAGCCGAGTGGATGACAACCAGCCGCCTGAAACTGAACTCGGACAAGACGGAAGTCCTCATCCTGGGCTCCTCGCCCTCCGCCTGGGACGACTCCTGGTGGCACCCCGCCCTGGGCACCGCACCCAAACCGACAGACCACGCACGCAAACTGGGCTTCATCCTGGACTCCTCCCTCTCCATGACCAGACAAGTCAACGCCGTCTCCTCGTCGTGCTTCAACATCCTGCGCATGCTACGGAAGATCTTCCGGTGGATCCCCACCGAGACCAGGAAGACGGTCACCCAGGCCCTCCTCACCAGCCGACTGGACTACGGCAACACCCTCTACGCCGGAACCACCGCCAAGCTCCAGAAGAGACTCCAGCGGATCCAGAACACCTCAGCCAGACTCATCCTCGAAATCCCACGACACAGCCACATCTCCGGACATCTGAGAGACCTGCATTGGCTCCCCATCAACAAGAGAATCACCTTCCGTCTCCTCACCCACGCACACAAAGCCCTACACGATCAAGGCCCGAGCTACCTCAACAACCGCAGCAACTTCTACGCTCCCAAACGCCATCTCCGATCAACCAGTCACGCCCTCGCCGCCGTCCCCCGCATCCGAAGAACGACAACAGGAGGAAGGTCCTTCTCCTACCTGGCCGCCAAGACCTGGAACTCCCTCCCGACGACCTGCGCCTGACCCAAGACCACCTCTCCTTCAGGAAGAAGCTCAAGACCTGGCTGTTCGAGCAGTAGCAGCACCCCTCCCCCCCCCCCTAGCGCCTTGAGACCCTCCGGGTAAGTAGTGCGCTCTATAAATGTCTTTGATTGATTGATTGATTGAAGGATCAAGTGTGGGTAATGGTGTTCAGTCTGGGAAGGGAGTTAGTACACGGGTAGTACAGGGGTCCACAGCCGGAGCATCCCACCCTCGTTCAATCACACTGGCCATGGTTGCAAACACACCAACAGTTATTCCTGGGGAAAATACCAATAATAGCGCAACACCGGTGCGTCAAACAGCACCTGTACCACCACCCAGGCCACTGCCCCTGATACCAATTCCTAGGAGGTCGAAGCAATTATCTCAGGCCAGTCTACCCAGTCAGGAGAGACCATCCAACGAGATGGATAACGGCTCCAAACGACCGGATGGCCCCAAAACAAGGCACAAGGCAGTTCATTTACCCCCTGCGGCGGTGGGTTACACTGTAATCTTGATGGGGGCACCTGAGCTTGCAAGTGGCGTAATGGAACCTTATTACTCCTTACGTCACACGGTAATCAGGTGGCTAAATATCCACAGGCCCTTACCACCGCACCTAAAGGGAGAGGTTCTCATGGTCAGAAGGGTCCCCTGGGTTGGGTACACTGCTAAGAAAAGTGTATTATTGTTAGCTTTAGGAACCCCCAGGTTGTCACATTCACATATATCTGTAACTGGCTTGGTAACACAGGTAATACAACTATTGAGTTGGTCCCTCTCTCATACTTCTATCCTAATGTCCCAACCACACTATGAGGAGGGATCATGGCTGGACACGGGTGGGCTTTGCTGTGGATGGGACAAGATATAGGCCTAGGCACAACATCTTCCCCGCCCCAGTTAATTATGCACATCCCAACAGATACACTTGCCTTGATGATGTGGATTGACTTTGTAGGGGTATTCCCTCACAATCCAACGGAAACATTGAAAGTGAATCTGCAGGACAGGGGGCGGTAAATAGTGTGATGGTGATTCCCACTAGAGACTTGGAACCCTTCCAAGGGAGTATACTAAAGTCCCCTATCACTAGGGGGGTTGGAGTCAATTCACCTCAGAGCCAAACCGGCAGTATTCCAACACTTCCAGCCCGTGTGTCCCTAATATAACACCTATTTTGCAGCCCACTATGGAAGTTCATGTACATTGTCACGCACCACGTCCGGCGGACGCTGTAGCGGAAATTACATTGCAAACAACCGGAGGGCAGGCACCAAAAACTTCTACTGAAGTTCTGAAGTTCCTGTCCTGGAATGTGGCGGGTATTGCAAATAAAATTCACACAGTGGACTGGAACCTTCTAGTGGAAAGGAGCGATATCTGTCTCTTCCAGGAGACTTGGGCGAGGGAACCATTGTGTAGAACGGGCTACGCTGTTTTTGAAATCCAGGCTAGATGGAGTGGCAGGGGGAGGCCCTCGGGGGGTCTGGCGGTTTGGGTGGCTACTCACATCGGGTGTTCTGCGGAGAGTGTACCTTTGTTCTCCCCGGACATCCAGTGTGTCCTTCTCAAATGGCCAAATGCTGTAAATCTGGCAATTATTTATGTATATTCCCGCCCTGTCAGCGTGGCCATGGAATCACCTACTCTTGAAGACCTTTCGTCCTTCCTAGGCCAACTGCCGAGTGATTATAAAATAGTGATGGGCGGTGACTTTAATTGTCACTTCGAACCCTTGGAAGGTTTAAAGGAGGGTGCCCTCACCACTGAAGAAGATTACTGGGGTGTTCCACCATGTCAATCCCCTCACCCAAAATTCTGGTCCCCTCTTGCAGTTCAAATCGTGTCCCTTACTCTAAACTATGCGATGAGGGCCTGCAACGGATGAACTCCCTCCAACAGCCCTTCATTGTGCACCTTTAACAGGAAGGACCATGAATCGAGGTTGGACTACATTTTCGTTGACATTTCCCTATGGTCTAAGGTCCAGGATTTTAGGATAGTGGCTAGAACAGACAGTGACCACAATGCACTTTTACTAGAAATTAAACACCCTGCTCCTGTTGGAGAGTTGCAATCTTCCAACCCTTGTGGTGACCCCGGGAATTTGGTCCTTACCTCCAATAGACGAAGGGTTAAATGGGGAAAAATAATTAGTACAGAAGATAATATAAGTAGAATCTATGAAGTAGCACTTCCCAACCTTGAAGAAATGGAGGTTCTAATCAATCTGCCCAGACAGCCGGATTTTAACGAGCAACTAGGGCAAATTCATGCTAACCTGGTGGGAGCACTAGGTGAGGTTTTTTACCCCGTGGTAGCCCCACGACGTAAAAAGACCAGAACTTGAACCTTGTGTAATTCCTCTTGTAAAAAGGCTAAAACAGAGCTCATCTCCTCAATAAAAGCAGGCGGAGACAGGGGTAAGATTGTCGAACTTAGGCGGGACTACAAGGCTGCCCTGGCACTGGCAAGGTCAGAGTGGGATTGGAATCGCTGGCAGGAGCTCTCCCTAGCATTGGAAGCCAGGGATCTCAAAAAATTCTGGTCCTTGGTAAATTTTGGTACAGGAGAACCTAAAGCTGCAGTAGAGCCAAACATTGCATCCTCTGCTTGGGAAGATCACTTTGGCAAACTATACCAAGAGACCGAACAATTCACAATTGATGAAATTGTCCCAGGTGATCTATCCACCTCTGTGGCTGGTTTGGAATTCACCCTTGGTGAGGTGGTGGGTGCAGTGGAGAGATTAACAATGGGGAAGGCCCCGGGACTGGATAGATTGCCTGGTGATCTATTCAGACACCATCCGGAGATCTGGGGCCCGTACCTTCTAATTCTTTTCAATGCCATCTTGGGAGGCATGAAGATCCCCTGTACTTGGCTGGGGGTAGTGATAGTGCCCATTTTCAAAAAGGGTTCTCCCCTTCTCCCAGCCAACTACAGGCCGATCGGCCTTATAGATGTTCCCCAAAAACTCTTCTCCCGTCTTCTCCTGGACCACCTTATGGACTGGATGGAGGCCAATGAAATTTTGAGTCCACTCCAGGCTGGCTTCAGGAAAAACACGTCCACCATGGATAAGATTTTACGCCTCGTCCTCCTGTACTGGAAAACGGTGAGGATAGAGGGGGGGGGGGGGGGGACTGTACATGGTGTTCGTGGACCTGAGGTCAGCCTTTGACATGGTCTCACGCAAGAAACTATGGAAGGTCCTAAAGAAGCTAGGTGTTCCTTCACAAATATTGCATGCCATAATTAGGCACCACGATAACAACTACGCGCAGGTCAGGTGTGGGAGAATTGGAGTGTTGTCATCAAGGTTTCCTGTTCTCAGAGGGGTGAGGCAGGGTTGTGTCTTGGCGCCAACCCTGTTTTGCCTCTTTGTTAACAGTGTCATATTCCATCTGGACAATGTTAGAGACAATGACGCCCCCTTTTTGGCAGGCAGGAGGGTGCCAGCTATCATGTTTGCTGATGACACCCTCCTGCTTTCCAAATCTCCTATGGGGATACAAAGGATCTTAGATGGATTTGGTCTCTTCTGTAGACAGCATGGTCTAGAGATCAATACCGAGAAGACCAAGTTTATGATCTTTAATCCATCCCCAAAGACCAGACCAAATCCCACCTTGGGCGAAGCCAGCTTGGAAAGGGTTACAACTTTTCAATACCTGGGGGTCACATTACATGAGAACTTATCGTGGGACCCCCAAATAGTAAAATCCCGGCTGAAGTTGTGCCAACTTTCAGGTGCTATCCTGAAGGTTGTAAACACTTCAACCTTTAAACCCATAAGCCCGGCTCTAGAACTTTACAAAACTCAGGCTAAAGCAGCTGCATTACATGGCAGCGAACTTTGGGGATATAAAGCGGGGCGTGACTTGGCCAGAGTAGAAAATAATTTTCTCAGACGCCTTCTGGCACTCCCTCGTGGTACACTCCTGCTCCCCCTAAGATTAGATGTGGGTTTACCATCTATCGCTGTAGAATTAGAGTCTAAGACAATAAGATTCTGGCACAGGCTATGGACCACCAGCGAGCGCTCCCATTACAGGCGCGACCTCACCCATGTAATGAGTCTGAATAAGTGCGATAGAATCCCATGGCTGGCTTTTGTCAAGAAAGAACTGTACCGGATGAAACTGCCTGAGATATGGGAGGACCCGAGCAGGGATGTTGAACTATTTCCCGCAAAAATCTGGTCATAATCTACAAGGAACAAAGTTTAGCTCTCCTCCTGTCCGCTCCTACTAACGGCACCCAGACTGACCGCTTTTTGGAATTTAAGAATTCCTATGAATTCAAGGGTTTTATGGACATTATATTCCCCATCCTAGCGAGAAAATTGTTCATACAGTGGAGGTTAGGCACTTTGCCCATTAAAACCTTCACCTGTAAATGGCTCAAGGGGGGGGATAAATCTTGTCCCGGATGTAATATTCAAGACGAGGAGGAAATTCATCTTCTTTTCTTTTGCCCTGCTTACAACAGACCCAGGAAATATTGGCTGGTGCCCTTGTGCAGGAACCTGGGATCTAGGTGTCACCTGTCTGCATATAGAATTTTAAAAACTAGCACCTTGCCTCATATTGTATTCGCAGTGGCTAAATTCATTATGGCTATGTGGCAGATAAGAAAAAAAACTATTGCATGCCTAAATGTAGAAATCATGAAATGTTTTTCTCAAATTAGAATTATCCCTTTTAACTCTGAAACTTTCCCTCCTAATCATGAAATTGATCTTTCCAATCCCTTTTTATCTTTGGCATAATATGGAAATTTCTTTTATCTATTGTATTTTAAAAATGTAATGTGTTCTTTTTAATGTCGATGTATAAATGTATTTTGTATGAATCTTTTATGGTCTTAAGGACCGAAATAAAGAAATTTTGGATTGGATTGGACTGATACAAAAAGCCACAGACAATAAAACTTAACTATAAAGTACTGCTTGTATGGACCACATTGAACTATGCAGTGGTGAGGATGTGAGAGCATTCGTTCAAAGTACCCAGGCATCACTTTATAATTAGCAATGCTTTACTGCACTCTACTGCCTATACTCTGAGGTACTACTTATACTGCACTTTATAGCCAATAATAATGCTTCTCTGTTCCAGCAAAACAATAGCCAGCCATTTGTAGCCCATGCTGCCCAGTGTACAGGGCCAAGTACGGTGCTAGTGGTGACCAAAATATATTATAATGCTACTTTACAGCAGTGTACACACTGCTAGTTTTCTGCTGTACAGTAGAGAGAACATAGATATCCCTTTTTAAAATTAACATTGTTGCATTGTTCAGTATCAAGCACATCTACATCGAGTAGCAATCTGTGTGGAATACATGGGCTGATGGGCAGCATTTTACCTGATACTGTTCCACTATACAATGCTGAATAAACGGCATTTATTTAACTGCAAGGAACTTTAATCAAGGGCAGCGCTTTATCACTAATACTGGTTTGCTGTGCACCACAGAGCACAAATGTACTTAGTAATGCTGGGCCCTGATTTACTGCACAGCGCGTAGGTCAGGAGGAGTTCTAACCCGTATTGAAAAGTGTTCACTGTACAGTTATGAGTACGTACGTGGTATTTTATATGCCAACCATTTACTGTGCAGCCTGGAACAAAAGAACAACTCTGATCCAGCGGCGCACCAACAACAGATAATCCAATACTATAAACTCAGCTGGGCCCATAAACACACACACACACTTAGTTGAGTAAACCGATGGAGTAAAAAATGATATCAATTTCTTCACAGTTTTCAAGATGAGTTTGTCACTATTCCTGACTAATCTTTCCCTGATCCAAGTTCTTTCCTCTGGTCGCTGGACCATTAGTTGAACTAGTTGATGGTGAAATGACATAAGTTAACCCATTTTTTACTTAAGGTAAATAACCACAGACTCTGGAAAGTTTTAAATCTTTATCTAAATTTCAAATGCATGTGAGCCATCTTAAATACACAGTGCAGCCACCGTCATTCATAGGAAATAAAATTCCATTAAACACATACTTTGGTTTCACGCAATGATCAATGCTCAGAAAGGGAGAGGACAGAGAGAAAAGAACATCTGCGAAATTATAATTACCAAGAATGGTGTGAAGACCAACACCCTGGCCAAAGGGCTGGTAAAGGTCCCCGGGAACAGATCCGGGAACAGATCCGGCGACAAAGGTTTTAGGACAGGGATCAGGACAGGATAGATGACCTCTCTAGAATACCGACAACTGTGTCGCACCCCTCTCTGACACTCTCTTCCTCCTCGACATTCTTCTGCTATCTTCTTTCTAAGTCTCATGATTTAGGATATTAAGCTCTGCATTCGATTTTTCATCAGCATTTCACTGCAACAGCATCCCAAATTGTGTAGCATTCAGCATCGACATCTCTCAGACAGCATCCCAAGCTCTGCATAATTAACTAACTAAAGCTACATCAGTTAGGGCCATGTGTATCATCATCACCATTTACGATTTCTAAATAGCGATTTTTAAGGAATCGCTATTTAGAAATCGCAAAATGGTATGTATGTAGAAAATCGCTATTTTTTAGCGATTTCCAATTATTCCTTATTTGCGAATTCCCAATTTGCAAATTCGCAAATAAGGAATAATTTCCCATTCATTTCTATGGGCCAGGAGGCCCATAGAAATGACTGTGAAATAATTCTCAATTTGCGAATTTGCAATTTGCTAATCGCAATTTGAGAATTATTTCAAGGGTGCAGGGGTGTCTTTAGGACACCCTGCTGCACCCCTGAAAATTACATGTGTGTGCATATGGCACACATACATGCCCAATGGGCATGTATGTGCGTCATATGCCACCCTCACAAATGCACAATTGTGAATATTTATAAGAAATCGCAAATTACCACCAACTACAAGTTGGTGGTAATTTGCGATTTCTAAACCTGAATTCGCAATTTTGAAAAGCTTCATACATAGCATTTAAGGAATCGCAAAATTGCGATTCCTTGAATGCTTAAGCAAAATAAGGAATCACAATTTTTTGTGATTCCTTATTTTGCTAATTTTTCATACATTTCAAAATCGGAAAAAAGGCCGTTTGTTATTCGCTAAGGCCGAAATTCGCAGAATTCCAGCCTTAACGAATCGCAAAAGGCTTGATACATATGGCCCTTATACCTTTTCATTCCTCATGTACCACCCATTAATGTTTCAATATTGCAGAAATACTAACTCTGATTGCTCAGGCAAGGGGGTAAGAGTCACACCATGGTTATATGTCACTCTTTTCACTTAGCCCTTTGTTAACAAACCCATCCCCTTAATTTTTATTCATATTTTATTTTCCCACCCGAATTCACATTACATCTGCAACAAATATTTCACTTGAACATGTGGCCTTATTCATTTAGGTTTTTCACTGTCGGTTCTCAGGCTTCAGGCAGACTGTGACCTTGTACTTTTCTCGACCCACACGTCATTCTTCCGGGCTAACTTTCAGCGCCCATGCCCAAATGTCACATGGCTCAGCTCACTCTGGACATACACGATAGGCCCAAATACGCACTAGTAATAAAGTCAGAAAGACAGATGTTACTTTCAAGAATAAATGGTTTCACTGTATACCACCCATCTCTACTCTATCCCAATTTGTTTATTTATTCTTTCTCCACATTGGCATTAGTAAATTCACCCGATTTAGTTTCAAGCAAGCAGATGCAAAGCTCATGAGTCTTCAAGACTCCATATTAGTACCGTCAACTCATGCGCAAGAATTTTCCTCCTAGCAACAGCTCATCATACTGCGTAGATGCAGTTGACGCATGCGCAACAACTGGCTTGATCATCGGATATTACTACCTCTTTTCTAGGATTACTCAAAGAAGTTGATGGAATAACAGGACCTATAGTCACTGGTACTGTCAATGCTTCAGGGTTTAAACTCAAGTGGCCTATTTTCTGTATTAATCTTTCCCTATTTTTACTTAACGCTCTTTCTCTCTGTCTTGAAGCACTCTATTAACTGATGTATCATGTACAATTTGTGGAATTAAGGGTGTTCCCATTACTGGTGCACTTGGGCGACTCTACTGGGTCCTTCTTGATACGGTGGAGGGTTTTTAGTTAATATGTCCTCCAAAAATTCATCACCTGATTCACCATATCCTGTCACATTCATGTGTTTTGTTTCCTTCTTACACTTGTTCCCTGACTGTTCCTCAGCCATTAACATTGGGTATGAACCTTCTGATGCCAAAGCTCTCCTCCCTTGCTTCATTTGACCTTCATGTGACTCAAGTAAATATCGAGGAAAAGGTCCCAAATATCTCCCACTCCTGTTTCTCTCTTGTTCAAATAATTCATTCTCCCACTCTTCTAAAGCCTCATACTGAGTTAACCTAGGTCATGGTTCCAAACCATTCATTTTTATTTTCAAATTCTGAAGAATTCTTCCATTAAACGTACCATTTTCTGGGAAGGGTAGTACTCCATCACCTTTGGTATATTCTATCCAATTCTCCAACCATACACAAGTATGATATCCTCTTTCCATCATCATAAAGGAAGCAGGTGTTTTTGGTGGAGGAATATGAATTCCCTTTCTAGTCAACACAGGTTTATCTCTCTTAAAGAAATTCTTAATTTTCTTTAATAATGACATCTCTCTCTTTCCTCCATACATTTTGGATACACAATGTTTAAAAGAATAATCTGCAAACTCTTGAAGTCTCCTGTCAATTTGAGTCACACCTGCACAAATCAGAATCTAACATATCATTTTCTTTTTAACCAATGCTAAAAAAGCTTCTATCTAATGCCCAATTAAACTCAGCATTTCCGTGATCTTCTTTCTAAGCCTAATAATTTAGGATATTAGGCTCTGCATTTGATTCTTCATCAGCATATCACAGCAACAGCATCCTGAATTGTGTAACATTCCGTATCAACGTCTCCCAGACAGCATTCCAAGCGCTGCATGATTAACTAACTAAAACTACCTCAGTTATACCTTTTTGTTCCTCATGTCCCCCCCATTAATGTTTCAATGTCGTAAAAATACTAACTCTGATTGGTCAGGCAAGGGGTGAAGATCATCACACCATGCTTATATGTCACTCTTGTCAGTTAGCCCTTTGTTAACAAACCCATCCCCTTAATTTTTATTCATATTTTATTTTCCCACCAGCATTCATATTACATCTGCAACAAATGTTTAACTTGAACATGTGGTCTCATTCATTTAGGTTTTTCCCTGCTGGTTCTCAGGTTTCCGGCAGACTGTGACCTTCTACTCTTCTCGACCCACACGTCGTTCTTCTGGGCTGACTTTCAGTGCCCAAGCGCAGATGTCACATGGCTCAGCTCACTCCAGACATACACAAGAGGCCCAAATGTGCACTAGTGATAAAGTCAGAAAGACAAATGTTACTTTCATAAATAAATGGTTTCACTGTACACCACCCATCTCTAATCTATCCCAATGTATTTATTAATTCTTTCCCAGCATTGGCATTAGTAAATTCACTCGCTTTAGTTTCAAGCAAGCAGATGCAAAGCACGCGAGTCTTCAAGACTCCATATTAGTACCTTCTTCTCATGCGCAAGTATTTCCCTCCAAGCGACAGCTCGTCATACTGCGTAGATGCAGTTGACGCATGCGCAATAAAGATTTCCCGTTTAAATCCAAAAGGTCAGTCCCTATGAACCGTTATATATGTAATGTAGGGGAGGATATAGGTGAAAAGTGGCAGTGTTACTTGTGCCTATATAGGGTACCTATATGGAATATAACACCCACTCCTCTTCCAACTGGACAACATATGTAACCTAAATTTGCGCTGCAATTCTAACTAGAAATTGGTACACACAAAGTGTTAAAAGCATCTATAAAAAGTCTAAAGAACTTAAAAATGTTAAAAGAAAATGTTTTCAAACTATAGCTCTAAAAGTGTCCGTAGTTATTGTCTGAACCACTATAAGCATGAGAAAGCCATTTATGCCTAAAAATGAAAGGAATGTCAAAGTTAATTTTGATTCTTAGTTCCAAATAAAGTTTGTTTAAAAAAAGGCAAATTTCTTCAATCACATGACAAGCCAAATGTGAGTCAAATGTTTATGTATCCTGGCTGATGGATGCAGCATTTTTGTTGCTTGCTTCCGCAGTAGACGGCCCCTAAAACACCTTGCAGAGTACGCCAATAGAGCACAGATGTTATGCCATGCAGTCTGCAGCCGGTGCTAGGGCAGCCTGTGCGCCGTCCAAAGCCTAGGTATCAGTGGAGGAGCTGGTGTCCATACCAACAGGTGCAGTTACTATGGTGGCTCAAGGTGTTGTATAGCATTTGAGGACCCTAGTGTAATTTTCACGATTCATACCCTTATATAGGTATAAATCACCATGTCCTTATATAGGCATAGAAATCATAACCATATTTAGACGTAGCCCATGCAGTCCAAAGACAGGCATGGATACTTCCACGAGTTCTGAAAAGCGACAACGATTTCTTGGAAAACTCGGCTTCAGCAGTTAGGGACTTCCCCTTGTTGAATATTGATTTGTCCAAGAACTCATGGAGTTTTCAAAGAACTGCAACTCTTTGATGACGTTATTATGTCCACCTTTAGGTCAAACTCGGCACCTTCAAGGTATAAATATGCCCACACTTGCCCTAGCAAACACACAGTGGTTTGGAGCAGTTCGACTATCTACTTGCCCGACGCATCTCGCTACAGCAAGTGCTAAAGGAAGCCGACATTCCAGCTGACGCACTGATAGAGACGCTGTCTTTTCTCTTGCCGAGAAATCCAGCTCCAGTGTTTCCAAGCTCCCCTCACGGGGTGTTGGGAAATCGAGTCCAGAGACAAAGAGATACCAGACCTCCTTCATTCTAAACCAAGGTACGGAGCTGATTAGACCCTAAGAGAAATCTTGGATAGATTCTTGGTAAAAGAATACTAAACTTATGCTACGCCACACTTACTCCTTCCCTCGTACTAGACTTGCGTTAGGTACATTGGGGTAGGCGTATTTTAGAAGCACCAGTTGAGTAATTTTAGTATTTCTTTATTTATGTATGTATTTTATGGCTTAGAAACCATACCATGCTTTTGCAGTATTATTTTAGAATACTCTTCTTGCTGTATGCATTATACTTTACAACCAGTATTATGATTGTAGCAGTTCATTTCTTCTGCATGAGAAAGAAGACTGTTCAATAAATACTTTTATTGAAAATGCCCGTCTCTCTATTTCTCTGCACCTCTGGTGAAACGAAGCATGCACAAATGACTTAGTGAAATATCTATCTATTGTTTCCACGACTCTGAAGATACGTTTTATCTTGGGGAAACAAAGTGGTCATGTTTATGCGGTTGTCAGAAACGAATCCCTTCTTGTTTGTTCGAAAAAGTTTCTAGTGACCTCTGAGCTAGCTGGCACTCACAATTAAGTCTAATATATTCAATAGAGACCTAGTCGACCTAAGTCCTACGTCACATCTATAGGATATATTATTCCAATGCGCGGAGCTTATTGGGAATATAGGAACTACACTACATGGCGCCCAACGTTTGGTAAGGCACTAATTTAACACTAGATATTAGAGTAACTCAGTCGTGCTTTTCACAGAGACCCCTTTTTCCCGTAAAATACTCAAATAGACGCCTGGAGTGGGTTAAAGGTTAAAATATCCGCCATAACTGAGTAGGACGAAAATCCTATGTATTATTTTTTGTTTTGTTCAAAGTTGAAGGATACAGTTTTTCAGTGTTTCAGTCAACAAAATGTCAAATAGTGACGAAGAAAACGGTGGAGATGCAGTAAATGCAAACCAACCGGGTTTAAACCTTGCAGGTTTCCAAGAAACCGATGCGGATGCTATAATCATCCCGGAAAACGTACGGAAAACCATCGCTATAAAGCTTATACAAAATCGCCTATAAGCAAGAGGTGGTAGGGTAATTTTTGACATAGAGGCACACGAATATCGGCAGGCAGAGGTATTCTATTCATTGATTATCTTCCCTGAAGCAAATCCAAGAACACATGTGTTCCACTTCTACAAGATAGAGGAACCTAGAGTGGAATACACTCCTTTTGAGGATATTAAAATTCCATTAACATACCAAGAGCATACGCTCTGGTTTAAAGGCGCCCTACAACATCAAAATCACATTACCAGGCTCGGTCCACTAGGTAGACCAGGAGAAACATGGCCCGTACTAGCCAGCTATACACCACATCCTGGAATTGAAAGAATGTCAAGTGAAGAACTATTAGCTCAGCTAAAACAAGTAATTAAAATGCATAGACAATTGGTTCAATATGTCATGCGGACTCTAACAGTCCACCCTGCTATAAGAATTCCACAGCATGCCCCTCATCAGGGGAACACAAACAAAATTACACCAGACTATACAATCGGTCCTTGGTAAATTACCCACAAAAAGGGAACACATTCCATTCTGGTTAGCCCAAAAAATTACTCAAATCGAGGCAATATTTCCCAATAGGACACCTCATGAGAAACACAGGATTCTAACAATCTGTTTACCAATGGGGATCGCACCACACCTGGAGGTCTGTGACACTTGAGGTACAGTCTTTGCTGCAATCTACACAAAAACACATGGTGTTCCGTCCATGTCGGTAATACCAGACATCCTGAAACAGATTCAAAATGAATACGAGGCAGAGCCTGCTTTAAATCTCGGTATGAAGTTACCGAAGGATTTCAAACAGGTCTCAGCTATAATATTAGCTAATATTAAAGGAGAAGCAGCATCCGTGGCAATCCGCCAAAAACTAAAAGAACTTGATGTAACTGAGCAACCGTATGAACTGGCCAGAATAATAGAAAAATCCTATGAAGAACTAGGTAGATATAGTTTCGGTGGGAAACTAGTGAAGGCCGAACTAAAAGAAAATCCTGAAAAAGTTTTTAATAAAAACACACTCACTACTCCTAGAAAGAAGTGGAAAAATACTAGACAGATACTTCCTAAAGAGAAGCGTTCTCAATTCGGAGGTATTTCTCCACAAAAGGAGCCCTCTGATAAGAGGTATAACCTCAGAAACCGGGATAATTTGAGAAAACCTGATAGATATCAAGATACTGATACACGTTCCTCTTGTACCTTTCAGACTTCTTCACAGAAATCGGAAAGAAGAGGACAATCAGAACACAAGGAAGAACGTGTGAAGTACAAAGACGTTCAACACGTTCCTAAAAATAAGAGAACCCAATTCACAAAGAAGAAGGTAGCAGGTCTAAAAATCAGACATGCCGAGGATCTTGGGGACACAACTCAAGAACGGGGAGTGGGCCCAGACAATGCTGAAGAGCGCAGCAGAAGTTACCATAGCTCGCAAGATCCTGAAGGATCATCTGGAGACAGTGGACTTGAATGAATACATTTAAGTGGAAACTGCCGATACCAGGGTTAGTGTAAGTTATATGAAGTAACACTCCAGATAGAGTGGGACATAACTAGAAACATAACAGCACTCTTTTGGGAAAAACTGTCTAAGGGTTATGACATCCTTCTGGCTGAAAAAGACTGGCCACCTGAATTTGTCAGGTAGTGCCCACATTACGAAGAGATCATTATGCCAGCCTTCTCAAATCATATTCCTATTCATAAAAAATACACCTGTGCCAGAAAATGGGCTGTAGCCCAGGCTCCAGCATTATATAAAAATCATGTGGGATAGGTGAGGACTCTCCTCACCCGAAGATCCAGTTAAAAAATCAACCTACTGCTCAGAGGCAGTATCCAGTTAAACAAGAAGCTAAAAAACAGCCAGGGAGATCTTAGATCAACTTGAATACCAAGGGGTGATTGAAACATGCACCTCGTCCATCAACAATCCTTTGTTTCCTGTCTCCAAACCAGACAATACATATCGTCTGGTTTTGGACTACAGACATTTACATTCTTGTTGCAAAACCTTTGCAGTACAAAATGCACACAGTACAGCACTGATGAATAACATTGTGCGCAAAAAATATAAAACCACATTAGATATTTCTAACGTTTTTTTCTGTCAATTACAGTCAATTCTAGGCTTCCTGAATTTCGGAAGAATTTACATTCTAAATTACGCAGAAAGGGTTAACCCTCTCTACAAACTAATCAAACCTGATTTCAAATCAACTAATTGGACTAAAAAAACATACAGAAATTTTGCGTTCAGTGCAAACAGACATGTTAGCAAAAACCTATTTACAGACATGCGTAAACGTACGCAACCTTGTAATCTGAATCATCCCAGGGAGATGCGGCTTCACGTACTTAACCTTTAATAAAGGTGAAAAGGTACCAATAGCTTATAAATCACACTTGTACACACAAGCTGAAATGAAATTCAATTCAACAGAAAAAAATCTGACAGCGGTTCAAACTCCAGTAGCAAAAGAGAGAGCTCTTGGACAGGGAAAATGTATAATGGTCATTACGCCTGTACCTGCCTTAGAAGCAGTGACAAAAGCGAGCATTCCTAATGCAAAAGCTTTACATCCGAGATGGATACAATGGGTTAATTTTCTTGCTGCAACAGACGTTGAATACGTTTTTGACCCCTACTTGAAAACTCAAGAATTTCTACAATACGAACATGAATGTCCTCTGCCCACTGAGATTCTGCCTCTAGAACATTACGGATGTATAATTTATACAGACAGATCAGCACAGCCCACAATTAGGGGAAAACAAGCTTATAGTGCAGCATGCGCGATTGTTAAAGGTCGCTGGCGTGATGGTAAACTCTGACCTATGGTCACAAAAACTCAATCTCTAGGAGACTGTACCGCTCAGCAAGCTGAACTACAAGCTTTCAAGATGGCGCTGGAAAACGCAGATTGCAAATTCCCCACACTCATAGTGTGCGATTCGTATTACTGCGTTCATTCTTACAATGAATACTTGCAGAACTGGGTTCAAAAGGGTTTCAAAGATGCAAAAGGTGGCACAATCAAGCATAACATGCTTTGGGAACAAGTAGTTCAATTACAGGAAGAACTACAAAAGACTCACGTGATCCATACACTGAGTCATCAGCGTGATGGCGTTCACGTTGCTGGGAACTCATTGGCTGATGAAGCCTCGAAGGCAGCTGTGCAAACGGCTTCCGTAGCTGCAATCACTCATTCAAAAACAAAAATAGACGCAAAACAATACTAGCTGTCAATGCCACGAGCAAAGGCAGCGGTGCAGCATTACATCTTAACTATCCACTCAATATTCATACATAATTGATGCAAACTCCGTTCCTTTTGCTCATATGGGAAAGGGTCTGATACATCAAGAGATCTCAAAATATCAACTAGAATTAAAAGAGACGTACTGGTGGCCAGGGATGAATGCCCACATTTACGAATTTGCAATTAATTGCTATGTCTGTTACAGAGATCACAGCATATAATGCTGCCAGATACCTGACTGCAGTATAGCCAGCCCAGTACAGACACCATTGTTAGACAGCACTAGACTTTCTACACGCAGATGTCACTATGGACGAATACGGTCCCAACAACTATTAGGACAAGGTTCATTTGGATGTGGCCTCAGTGCTCGGCTGATGCCCGAACTGTTATAAAAGATTTGTGAGTCTTTATCGGCACATACGCAATCTGCACGCTACATTCTGACCGGGGTCCTGCGTTTAGCTCCAAAGCTTACAAAGAGACCATGGCCAGCTTGGTGGTTGCATTGCGGTACTCCAGTCCATTCCATCCTGAGGGAAATTCGGTTGTGGAAAGAAAAAAATGTGACATACAGCAATCTATAACAGCAAGTGTATTAGGCTCGGGTGATGGGTGGGTCAAACATCTAATAAGTGTCCAACGTAGTCTTAACAATCTGCCAAGAAATTATCTGGTTGGAATCACTCGATATGAAATCCATTTTGGTACTAGAATGATTGTCGAATACCTCGATCGTCATACTTCAGTGGTAGAACAAAAACCCTTTGATATCAAAGACCGTTTGGCTGTTTAACAGGACTTAAATGAAACAAGAAGAAGTCTAAGCAACACATTATAGAAGCCAACGGCCACTGAAGAAAAACCCCCTGCCCCAGCAAGACCTGTCTGGATTCCAAAGATTGGGATCTGGTCAGAGAAGAAATAGTGGATGAGAAGGAATTTGGGCCATCTTATAGAAAACCAGTACCTGTGCTAGCAATCTGCGGATCAAGAACAGTGTTACTGCCGCCCCTTGCTGGAAGAAAGGAGAACCGGTTTGTGTCCATCAACCTGGTAAAACCACACCATGTGGCCGATAATTAGTAGTAGGCCCAGTGGACTCCAAAGGTGTAGCAGACGACCAAATCTCGCTACTATCCAAGAGGTTCAAACTGAGAGACTTATCACCTTTGAAGAATCTGCAGTACGAAAAGAGGGACTATGCAACAAAGCCATGGAACTTGTGCCTCTTGAAACCCAAATAACAGTTCGTCAAGACACTCCCGTCTACAATGATGTAGCATCTGACTATAATAATATGTCAAGGGACCAAGTAGCTCCAGAGATTTCAAATAATCCGGATGCAATACCAACAACTGACTGCACTGCCTCTGGCTATTTCATCAATTTTGATACATTTTCTGAGGATCCCAGTGAGCCCGAAACAACGCCAGCAAATCAAACTTTCAAGGAACAAGTAACATAACTTTGTCACCAGCTTGCAAATACATATCTGGTTTCACCATGGGTTGAATTTTGGATTGTGTTAGGTGTAATTTTTCTCCTACTATGGCTCATTCTCATTTTAAGTTTGGGAAAGCTGCTAGATGGAAAATATAGTAAAATAGACACAGTAAGTAAGAACATCAACTTGCTCCTGAAGCCACACAAATCATCTCATCGTGAACAAAGAGACCTATCATCAGTGAACATCACAGCTGTTCCTATACCTGGTGGTATAGCATGGGACAGAACTGATTATGACATTCATGGTCCTGTAGAGCTGTTGAAGATTCTACACTAATTTAAGGTTTCCTTGAGTGACTTTGTTTCACCCAACACATTTTTTGATGATTGGGACTTTGAGACTGTTAAAAACTTGATGGCAGACTTAGAAATGTCAGCCAAATTTACAAAACATAAATACTTAGAAGGTTCATCAGATTATGAACAAATGTATTGTTTTAATCATTTTGTTCATCATTATTTGCACAAATCTGCAAACCCTAGAAATGTTTTTGCTTGTAATCAATGGGAACATTGTCCAACGCCACCAAAGGGTAGCGAAAAAACATTTAATGAAAATTTTCCATACTTCTCAGGTTTTAATGTTTCAAATCCAGAAACATTTTACTTTAAAAATGTTAATAAGACAGGAATGAAAAGTATGTTGACTAATACTAAGCAAATTTATTCTGCGGCCTTTTATGCTCAATTGTCCACATTAGGTTTTGACTTTTGGAAAGACAACATTGAGACAAAAACCTTCTGGGGCACAAAAGACTGGCAGGTGCAAGGTTTAGAAGCCTTATTCAGAGCCTGCATCATCCCAGAACAAATAATGTTCTTAAATGAAACTGTTAAACAGACATCTTGTCTTGGCCTGGCTAAGATAAAAGACTTAAACAAACCGCCAATACCTAAGCCCAAACCTGATAGTAATGGAACTAGAGATGAGGAGGTAGAAGTGAAATATATTTTACAACAGAACAGAACTAATCCTGATTGGAAGAAATGGTTAATCTGGCCCACCGACACGAATAACTGTCAAGATAGATTCCTGAATAAGACGGCATGGTTTACAGTAACTAGGCTAGATCCAAGATATGTCCAGAGACAACATCCAGGGATAATAACATACCGTGTAGGAAAACTGTGCCTTGAGTGGCTACAAAGATCCGCACTCCTAGATATAAAACAACACTTAACTTTACTTAAAGATGGTGTTGATTTGAGAGATTTCTTACTAGGACCTCATAAACCACGTCATAAATGTTTCATATATGCCGGTATTTATGCTGCTTATAATGAAGCATGGAAAGTCACGCAAATGGAAACTGCAGAACGAATACGAGAAATTGATCGTATTAATTTAGAGAAAGCTCTCTCTGTAGTTAACAATGGGTTAACGACTCTGTTATCCAGAATTTATTCTTTGGACAGCATTGTATCCTCTGCCATAGGATAATGGAACAGTGCTTGCTCATGTTACAACATGGACAGTCTAAATTGCGTTCTATAATGCTGCTAGGCTGGACGTTACTAAATCTTCGTTCAGGCTATGTGCCTTGGCGTCTAATCAACACCTCGTCATTGTTTGCTCGGTTTAACCTTACTGATAAACAAATCTCTTTGGCACAAATGGGAGCAGACTATACGGTTCTGAGCATAGAAAAACTGGAGAGATTACCATTAACTGTTTCTGAGAAACCAGCCGTAGATTGGTAATACATGGCACCATCACGATGCCAGGAACGAGTTTCCAGTTTCAGTATTGCTTGAAACACATACCAGCAGGCCTGTAAAAAAGGTTGGGTAAAGAATACATAAAGTCAATCTGGGATTTAACATACACACACAATTGTTGGAGTGGGGAAAAGGAGGTATTTCTTAGTGGTAACAATTGCAAAAGCACACTGAGCGGTACACTTTTATGTCAGGGTATTAATGTACATGGAGCCTGTGATGGTTCTTCGACCAACTTATCCTGCCACCTGCAAGGTTCTCCGGCAGCAGTGATAGATCCAATTTTTAGGCAGCTATCCAATGGGAGCTACATAATGTTGAATGAACACAGCTGTTGTGGAATGATGCCAGGAATAGCCTATCTCATTAGTGTGTCAACCAGGGTCACTTGCTGAATGCAAGTATTGTTTCCTAAAACTAAGACAGACGGGGAGTCGCCGCTATGGCCTTCACTGAACATCTCTTCTATACGGATTGATACTTTAAGCAGAATGAAAGCCATTCTTTTACAAAAAACTGTGCCACTGACCTCGTCCAAAGAGATGTATGATCTGCACGTTGCAAGGTCCTCTGCAGAGATACATGCTCTTTTATCAACAAACTGCCCAATACATTTAGCAGAAATGTTAGGCCGTATCTTAAACATGTCTGATACCTGTTGTATTGTACATGTATTTAAGACGATTTTTTTGGGACTGTTAGCACCCTTTGAAGCAGTCCTAGGCATTTTTCCAAACTTCGTGCACTCTGTGTTCGGCAGCCTGCCTCTCATTTTGGAACGTGTAGCAGGGATACTATTTTTGTTCCTTCTGCTCTGATATAGCAAGTCCAGTCACCAGTGATACCCAGATTACCATGGAGAACACTCTTCTGGTAATGCAGTATCATGAGCGCATAACAGAGATTCTTGGCTTGGTTTGTTTGAGAGATCTGAATACCACGTGGTTCCTTTTGTTCAGACCAATCTGGCAAGATTGCATCTTACCTGTTCTACAATGACGCTTTGTGGAGAGGAATGCGTGTTGGATATTTTACTGACACTTCCATCAGCACTGCCAATGGATGTTGACGCTTTGCTTGGTTCGGTAACGGCTCATGCATTGTGTTTTCCCCAGCGGCTACCAATCCTGATGAAGGCATTCACTAAGGTCTCACCAGCAATTCCAACTGAAGGTGAGATACGTGGACCAACAGGCACACAGGTACCATCTAGTGCGAACACTGCTAATGCGACTGACGCTGACGGCGATGCTTCTCATCTGTGTACGATTGATCTACTTAATGAAGTGGTTCAACTCTCACCTACTGTGGTAGACGATTTCTTTGCCAGCTTAGAAGATTTAATGTTTTCTCCTGACACCGAGAATAACTTTTGAAATTAGCACACAGCGTTCTATCAACTTTGAATTCGACCTTCGTTTTTCAAAACAAAAACTTCTACGATTTGATTTGACTTTTTCCAAAACTGAACTTTGGCACATAGTAATCTACTTAAAGTAGAACTATTCTTAGAGAACAAGAATTCTTTGAATACTTCCTAGAAACAATATTGATCTTATCCACAAACCAAACCAGTTATATATTCTGCTATGGGATGGTCTTGACCTTTTTTCTTCAGCATTTAAGAGCCATTTCATAAATGTCATTTTCATGATTCATTCAGTTAGCATTACCAATATCATCGTATATGCTTAAAGTGAAATCAATGTTTACAAATGCGTACAGCACGAATGCTCATTTTTCATGAACAACCATTTCAAATGCATTTTTATGTATTTTCAGGTGGGATTGTAAACACATGCTTTAGATATGTTTTAGTGCTTGAATTTAGTAATGTCGAACATAATAAAGTGGAGTGGGTGTTGTATAGCATTTTAGGACCCTCGTGTAATTTTCCTGATTCATGCCCTTATATAGGTATAAATCACCTTTTCCTTATATAGGCATAGAAATCATAACCATATTTAGACATAGCCCATGCAGTCCAAATACAGGCATGGATACTTCCACTAGTTCCGAAAAGCCACAACGGTTTCTTGGAAAACTCGGCTTCAGCAGTTAGGGACTTCCCCTTGCTTGAATTTTGATTTGTCCAAGAACTCATGGAGTTTTCAAAGAACTGAGACTCTTTGATGACGTTATTATATCCACCATTATGTCAAACTCGGCACCTTCAAGGTATAAATATGCCCACACTTGCCCTAGCAAACACACGGTGGTTTGGAGCAGTTAGACTATCTACTTGCCCGACACATCTTGCTAAAGCAAGTGCCGAAGAAAGCTGACCCTCCAGCTGAGGCACTGAGAGAGACGCTGTCTTTTCTCTTGCCAAGAAATCCAGCTGCAGTGTTTCCAAGCTCCCCTCGCGGGGTGTTGGGAAATCGAGCCGGGTAGACAAAGAGATACCAGAGCTCCTTCATTCTAAACCAAGGTACGGAGCTGATTAGACCCTAAGAGAAATCTTGGATAGATTCTTGGCAAAAGAATACTAAACTTATACTACACCACACTTACTCCTTCCCTTGTACTAGTCTTAGGTTAGGTACATCGGGGTAGGCGTATTTTAGAAGCACCAGTTGAGTACTTTTAGTCTTTATTTATTTATGTATTTATTTTATGGCTTAGAAACCATACCATGCTTTTACAGTATTATTTTATAATACTCTTCTTGCTGTATGCATTATACTTTACAGGCAGTACTACGATTGTAGCAGTTCATTTTTTCTGCATGAGAAAGAAGACTGTTTAATAAATACTTTTATTGAAAACGCCTGTCTCTCTATTTCTCTGCACCTCTGGTGAAACGAATCATGCACGATTGACTGAGTGAAAAATCTATCTATTCTTTCCACGACTCTGAAGATACTTTTTATCTTGGGGAAACAAAGTTGTCATGTTTATGCGGTTGTCAGAAACTAATCCCTTATTGTTTATTCAAGAACGTTTCTAGTGACCTCTGAGCTAGCTGGCACTCACAATTGAGTCTAAGTTATTCGATAGAGACTTAGAGCCAGATGTAGGTAAAATAGATTTATCGATTTTTAATTACCAAATTTTACCGATTCGGTAATTAAAAACCGGTAAATCTAAGGGGTGGATATGTAGGTATTCCAGATGTGCTGGAATACCGATTCGGAAGAATTCGGTATTTACCGATTCGGTAAATACCGAATCGGTAATGCTCATTCATTCCAATGGGCTTTGAAGCCCATAGGAATGAATGGGCATTACCGATTCGGTATTTACCGAATCGGTAAATACCGATTTTCACAAGGGTGCAGGGGGTGTCAATTTGACACCCTGTGGCACCCCCAAAACAGGCTCGGGTGCCCTGTGGCAGGCATACATGCCCTAAGGGCAGGTCTGCCTGTCACATGGCATAGGTGTGCATGCACACATGTGCATGCACACAGCAATCGGTATTTTACCATCAAATTGGATTTGATGGTAAAATACTGATTCGGTAAGGCCTCTGGGACTCTGAAGAGTCCCACCTACATCTGGGTGCCTCAGAATCGGTAAAAAAACAAATTTTTATTTTACCGAATTGGTAAAATTACCGAATCGGTAATTTTACCGATTCGGTAAAATAATGCCCCCTACATACCTGTCACCCATTTACCGATCGGTAACGGCCAAAATCGGCCGTTACCGCTCGGTAAATGGCCTCAAACGGCCACCTACATCTGGCCCTTAGTCAACTTAAGTCCTACGTCATATCTATAGGATATATTTTTCCAATGCGCAGAGCCTATTGGGAATATAGGAACTACACTAGAAAGGAATGCCGCCATCAACATTGGAATACGCTGAAGACATCGCAGGCCATTATTGGGTCCAGTAGAGCATTCACGTCCAGTTTCACACATGATGGGAGTGTCAATCAAAGGTCTAACACGCATTCTTCTCCGACTAACAGGCATCTGAGGACAGGTAAGATGCAGTCCATCCAGACTGGTTGAAATGACAGGAACCAAGATGCACTTAGTTCTCTTAGGTGAGGCACAGAGGCGTAGCTAGAGCCTGTGGCGCCTGGGTCTATCCCTCAGATTGCCACCCCTGAGGGGTGGGGGGGGCGTGCTGGGGAAAAAGGACTGAGAGACACGTAGTATTGCCGTCAATAGTTACCTCGATCATGCAAGTTACATGCACATACATGACACTGTCCAAGGCTACACAGTTGAATACACCAGTGACTGGCATTACAAAGGAGAACACACAGACTGCCACCCTGCAGGATTTCAAGAAGGGCCTAAAAACATGGTTATTCGATTAACATACCTCATCAGCAGCATACATGAGAATAGCTAAAATTATAAATGTGAATAAATCACTGGTGTTGCTGAATACATGACTAAAGAGTTTTAATTTTAACTGGTACACCAGCTGTTTGATGTTCTTGGGTAATATCGCATATATGTGGGAAATGGAGCGAGAACAATGGGCGAGGAGGTAATGATCAGTTTAATTACTAGTAATCTTTATTACTTGTCACAGTTCTAGTTAGCGACCCTCCCTCTTCATACACAAGCAAACCCACTGTACAGCTTCATTTTTATATTCCCTGGATAATACAAGAAGTTTGGAGGTGTACTTTCTCCTTTTCTATAGGAGGGAACAGTGAAGTCATAGGATGAAGTTATATTGGGTACGTTTTTTTAATGGTATTGCTGACATTGGTAAACAAAGCCTGCATGCGCAAAACAATCACTCATATGGGTAAGGATTTAGAGGAGTAAGACGGTGAGGAGGTAATGCGTAATTTCGGTGGTCGTAGAAATAGCATTCAGGTATTCAGCATAACCTTCATAGCTGCCAAGGTTTCAGATTGCTATGTGTGACATTTTCATAATTTCAATGTAATTATGAGTGACATTTCAACGACTATGAGTGACACTTCCTCGCAAGCAAAATCAAGTCATATTCCAAGGTGCTCAAGTCTGGGTGAAGTCTGCCTTTTACAGCAGCCTTTAGTGCCACACTTCAAGGGTAAGCCAAGTCTCCCACTCACCACATTAAATATAATTATCACACATTATAGTGCTTCCTCAGTGTCAAGCTGAAGTGCTGCAGTATAGGAATTGTTCATATAAGAAATATGATAGCCAGTAAGCGGTACGTACTTGGGGCCTCTCAGCTCCTTGAGTGTGAACAACATATTTTAAGGGCGGCCTGCAGCGTCAATGAAAGACAGTCATTATGATGTCTGGGGGTAGGGGGGCTAGGAGCATGAGAGCCATATTAAAGATGTGCTCTCACCTGACTTCCCTGTGGTGCCGGCCACAACAAAAACAAAATCAGCCAGGATCCTGTACCATGCCCACTTCGCTACCCACTGACAGTGGAGCAGGCACCCTGCAGGAAAATCAGCAACGTAGGCAGAGCAGTAAGCAGCAGTCCATCACAGATCTACAAGGGGTGGGGAGTAGTTTAAGTTCAAGTTTATTTGTTTGATTAATTAAAATCTTACAAAAAAGTACACATTAAAATATCTTCAATAATAAAAAGTTTAAAAACATCATACAAATAATAATACTAATCTTTTTAAAAGAGGCAATCTACATAACATTTTCCTTAAAGCCTTTAACAATCACAGTTAAATTTTTTTACAAAAGCAGCAATCATTGGTAGATTGTTCGGGTTTAGGCACGCCAATATTGCTTGTCTACAAGTTCTTATACCTCGAGCATTAAATAACCGCCTGAGGATTACTCTCCTTTCTGCTTCTATTGCAGGACACAAACATACCAAATGCACAATGTCTTCTTGTCCCCCTTTACATAGCCTTCATATCATATTGCCTTCAGTTGACTTCCATGGTGGGAGGTGGCACAAACCTGGCCATAGACCGAAGCGTACTCTTATGAATGTTCGCTTACTTTGGGCAGACCAGGGAGTTTGAAGGTTATTTTCGACTTCCTTTTTTTTGTAGTTGTTTTTAATTCGCCATGAATGCTTTCTTTTTACCAATAGTTCTTTATCTTTTAGGAGCAATAGATGCATAACCAGTTTATTCATTGTTTTTTTAAAGCTTTCCTGGGTGATTGTGTTTTCCCAAATTGTTGTTATTCCAAATTCTTCTTTTGCTTTATTTAGGTATGTCCATGCTTGAAGTTTCTGGTTAACTCTTACTTCTTGCCATAATGCTTGAGACAGTTGATTGTCCTGATCGTTTTTTACACGGTTCCAAACTTTTAAAATTTGGCCTTGACGGGCATATTGCTGATTATTTATCCCAAACTCTAGCCTTATTTGTGCTTGTGAGGCATTACATTGTAGGTTGAATAGTATTTTGTAGGTTTTTGCCACTGCATTGTTAATTAACTCCGCATTCTTACCGTTTAGGACTTCGGCACCGTATGTTAAAGCTGGTAATAGTTTAGCAGATATGATTTTTAATAAAGGACCATATGTCAGTGCAGTTAGATTCTTTTGTATGGTTCTAAATGCTGCAACCAAGCTATTTGCTTTCCTGGTGATATCTTTCCTTCGGGGGAGAAAACTTTCACTCTCATTAAATAGGACACCAAGGTATCGATAGCTATCAACTTGCTCTAGGTGAGTTTGTCCAAGCATCCATTTATTTTTTTGTCTTCTCTTCGATGTGACAACCATTATTTTTGTTTTTGCCTCATTTATTATCATTTGGTTATCCTTTGCATACCTAAGTGTACGATCAATGAGTCTTTGTGGTCCCACTTTTGTGTGACTCAGCAACGCCACGTCATCTGCATATAGCAGATTCGACATTTGTTTTCCGGCAAGCCTAGGTGAGTGTGAGTTAACTTCGTTTAGTGCTTTGATGAGGTCGGCTACAAATAAGTTAAAAAGTAATGGTGCAAGCACGCAGCCCTGCTTAAGGCCGCGTGTCACCGGTATTTTATTGGATAATGATCGGCCGTCTCCGATCCGCACCTTGACCCAGTTTTCGGAATATAGAAGTTTGATAAGGTTCAGTAGTGAGTCAGGGATTCCGTACTCTTCAAGTTTATTCCATAGAAGGGTTCTATTTACAAGATCGAAGGCCGATCTGAAGTCGACAAAACAAAGATAGACGGACTGTTTAGCTAAAAGTGCTTTATCCGTTAAAACTGATAAGATTAAAATATTAGTTGTGGTGTCTAAGCCTTTAATGAACCCTGTTTGGTTTGGGGGTAATATTAGACTTTCTTTGACCCAATCTGACAGAATTAGTAATAAAAGACCCGCAAAAAGCTTTGCATCCGTGTCTTGGAGGGTGATCAAACGATAATTCTCGGGTAGTTGCCAATTACCCTTTTTGTAGACAGGAGATATTAATGATCCTCTCCAGGATTCCGGTATTTGCCTTGTTTGGATAACTATGATAAAGACCTTTGTCAAATAAGTAGCCCATAATGCGGGGTCCTCTTTATAAAGTGCAAACGGAATTCCGTTGGGTCCCGGTGCTCCATCCTTTTGTCTCTTTATTAAATTGGCTACCTCGCTGTCTGTAAAGTCTTCCACCGGATCAATTTCTTGTTCTCTTTCAGTGATCTCTGTCTGAGTGTCCTCCTGAGAGTGAATTGCTGCTTCAACATGTAAGGTTTTATTGAGAAATCTTACCCAGTCCTCTTCCATTATTGGCGAGGCTATCACGTGTTTATTAGGTCTATTCTTGTTATGAATTATTTTCCAAAATTCTCTGGAATTTGGTTGGTTACTTGCGTGGAAGATTTTTGTCCACAAGTCTTGCTGGACTTTGTTTTTTTCAGACCACAATAATTTCCTCAAATTATTATTCGCACTTCTAAACTGATTTCTGATTTCCTCATTATCCGGGATCCTAAATAGCTGTTTTCTCAGTTTGTTACGAATCGGCCTTACTTTTTTAATTGTGTATGGGAGATTAATACTAGTATCCCTTTTTATTTTCGTCCCAAATTGGGATTTCCTGCTAGTTGGAGTACCTTTATCCAATTCAACTACCTTCTGGGTGAACTGTTCCCAATGTGTTAGTATAGACTGGATAGGCTGTTCATTAAAACATTCTTGGACCAATTTCTGGGCCTTTTTTTCCACAACATAATTTTTATCCGGTTTCCAAATTAGTTTTCTATGGTTAATCATGCTGATTTGACCTCGTGTAGGTAAATAATTTTGGTATTTTGGAAGTTCGAAGTACATTTCCAATATTTGCTGGCTGTGGTCGCTCTCAATTACCTTTTTAAGCCTATAGGAACTAAATTCATCAAACATATCTATTGATAATAATGTAAAGTCTATTCTTGATTTTGATTCATGATTATGAAAAGACCAGCCAGCGGGTTGATCGGTTGGGAACCTACCTCTCACCTGACTTCCCTGTGGTGCCGGCCACAACAAAAACAAAATCAGCCAGGATCCTGTACCATGCCCACTTCGCTACCCACTGACAGTGGAGCAGGCACCCTGCAGGAAAATCAGCAACGTAGGCAGAGCACTAAGCTGCAGTCCATCACTGATCTACAAGGGGTGGGGAGTAGTACTATTAAGGTACGTTATAGGATGATGTCTAGGATTAAAACAAATAAAGTATTGGTGACACTGTACATATTAGAGTTCGGGCAAGGCGTACTGTAAGGATTAACAGTTTATGCGTGGTTAGGATTTGAATTTGGTTGTGTTTACTGAGGGTGATAAAAAATATTTTTGCTACAGAAGACTCAGTTGTATATAGTCCAACATGGTGGGTAAAGTAGTGGTAATTTAAACATCTGTTTGGAGTCTCATTGTGACGGATTCTCAGAAAATATCCTTCTGAGTAACAGTCTCCTGGTATGACAAGGATCCCTTGCACAGTGCTCCTCCATCAGAAGACACACTGCTGAAAATGACACGTGCCACATATTTTTTCCTCCTTGCTTAACTTTCCACTTGGAGTGCTTTGACTCTTCCGTCCGCTGTGCTACCTCTATACAAGGGCACTACATGGACTAAATAAGTAATCCAGAAGTAAGGAAGAACAAACACACACACACACACACACATACACACACGAACACACACACACAGTATTTAAACCTTCAAGAACAGCATCCACTCGTTTACATATCCCTGATGGGGTAGAGAAAAGCATGATAATATATCAACTTCAGTTGGTTTTCAAGAGTCCCTTCACTAGTCTGCAGTCTGCCATTCCCAATCTGTATCTCAGTAAACATAAATATACAGTACGTTTCATCTGCTATAAACATTTTAGTAAAATGTAAGAAGGATGCCTTCTTTTGTAGAGCATTATTTTCAACATAATGGCAACTCTATTTAGGATATTTTTTTCAAATAATGGACTTGAAATGAGCATGTGGACTTTATAGTGCTTTATTACGATCCAGGTAGCACGCTTCCTGTGTGCGATCTATTTTACTGAGGATAAAATAAAATCCATAGCTGCCCATTTCCAAATAAATAAAATTTAATAATTACGTAATTATGAAAAACAAAGAGGAAGTCGGCAAAGAAAATAAATGCTAAGAAACAAAGCAAAACATGATTACTTTTTTCAGGAAGACTGTTCAGCCTGCCTGCTAAGGGTACAGTAAACATTTCATCCACAATCATAATAGAGCTGAAGTCAAGGATTGCTATAAAATGCGCGTAGAATGTAAAGAATTAATGAATAAACGAAGTACTGTGAAGTAAATCATCTCGGCTTGAAAGACAGTGTTACTCTGATGGCTGCAAATTGAAGCTACTTCATTTTTTTTTCTAATGGTGAGGATTGTTACGAGAGAGCTAAGAATGGTGGGCGGGGTGAGGGAAGTTAAATGAAGCTAATTATCTTGACACTACTACTCACACATCGCGGCCGCGGTCTAATCAGGACTCACGCAGAATTCTTGAGGCTCAGCTGCAGGAATTCTCTCGTGTGGCATGATCGGCTGAGGGGACTGCATACATTATTGGCACCTCAGCTCTACATAGCACACTAGGGGTGCCTCGGGAACTTCAACTACAGCGGCGGGATTTGCCTTCTGAGCATAACGGACGCCAGCTTGTGCCTCCTGCCACCCGCCTTCATGTGTCCTGTCTTGGCTGTACAGCCATTGAATTCATATACTGCAGCGTCAGACCAGTCCCGCTCCTACCACGCAATAGGAGCAGGGCGCCAGAAGAGGCAGCATGCCGCCCGGCAGTGCATTGGAGGTTAGCATTGCCCAGGAGACTGCATGTCCTGAACTCAGTGACCCAGTCGCGATTAGCGCTCTCACCAGACCAGTGCGTGCAGCTTGCGCGTGCGTGCGTGCAGCGTGCGTAAGCAGGTGAGCTTGCTTGCATTTAAATGGGGCGGTTTGGCGGCCGCGCGGCACTGCTGGTCCATTGCGGCGGCCTTTATAATTTATTTGGGGACAGTGAGTGTCCCCAAATAAATGATAAAGGCCGCCGAAACGGTCCACCAGTGCCGCGACCGCCGCCCCCTAAACAGTGCCGCCTGGGGCAGTCCGTGCACTCCCCTAGCTACGCGGGTGGTGAGGCATGCCTAGTTGTTGAATCATTCAGTCACGGTATTTCTGCTCCAGGAGCGCTTTTTCCAACTCCATGGTGACTGGGACGTCCACTGCATAGCAGATAGAAGACAATCAGGATACTCCCTATTGGAAACAGGATTAGCGAAAGTCCTCCAAAGATGCTTCCAAATACGGAGTGTATGAAGTTTGGTGTACCTTCAAGTACCGTCTGAAAGGTGCCAGGAAGTCCAGAACCTATGGTCTTAAATAGGTGAACAATGCTAGTCGTATCAGAAATGTTAAAGTTACGATTTACCATTTCTATGAATGGAAAGGGCAATAAGCACCTGTATCTCTGCTGAAGACCTTCCGATCTGGAGATCAAAAGTCTCTCGAGCGGAGGTTAACTGCACAGACTTCTGTAAAGGCATGGCTTTCATTCCGCTTAGAGAATCAAACCGTATTAAAGAAACATTAAGTGAAGGTCATAACGGCACCTCCCTGACTGTATGTGTTGGTGGAAACAATACTTGCATACACCAAGTAACCCTGGAGCTCACGGTACTAGATATGCGATGTCCAGGAGCATTCCGCAGCAGCCTTGACTGTTCAGCATCAAGTAACTCCCATTTTAAAGTAGCCCGAATGCTTGAGTAATCACGGCAGCTGGGGCACCCCTCAGTTGACAGGACAAGTTTGCTACAGAACCATTACAATCCCCGTGCCGCATTATATGCTGACATATGAGTGATCCACTTAAAGCGTTCTCACAGTTTATGCAGCTTAGAAACACTTCTCGATTCCCACTCCAGCATCAAAATCAGTATGGTAATTCACAAGATTTGATACAAACACAACAGCCAAACTGTAATTGTGCGCATTGTTCATTCATGGACACGACAACCGTATATCAATTATCGCGATTAATTTTGTTATCAATTTGTCGCTTTTAATAGAGTCCAAGTTGTATGAGATGTATGATTGCAGATATGAATGGATCAGTATGATTGGGATATATTCGTTTATTGCTAAATGTTTATCAACAAACTATAAGTTTTGTACTTTTCTAAAAAACAATAGTAATTGTTGGTTCTTTCTTTCAACATGTTTTCTAGTATAGAATTTGCATTGTAAAATGTATGTTGTATCACTGTTGCCTTAAGTATTTACACTGTGAATTCCCAAGATTCCTTAATGTATTCCTTACCTATTTTTTCATATCTGCCTGCCTGCTTTTGTTCAAGTCAATATTGAAACTGAAAAGTACTGACCGGTAGAGTTATGTGGCCATGGATTATCAATTCTATTCTGTGGATGGTGAATCTGCCACTGTAAATGGTAATCCATCCAGTTTTTTTATACACAGCATTGTATATTTTGCTTCCCTTTGTGCCATTTCTATCTGTTTATCTGTTATAGTGTATTCAGAAAACAGAGACGTGCTGTTGATAAAACGCCAAGGCACATAGCATGCACGCAAAGATTGCAGCGTCCAGCTCAACAACATAATAGAACGTAACTGAGATTGGCCGTGTTGTAATACTGCAAAATCTGGAAAGGGGAGACCTCTCGGTCACCCCGAACGTATGGCTGGGTGCCCCGATCCCCCGGGAAACCTTTGCGGGCAGGGGGCGTGGCCCCTGCCGGTATGCCCAGAGTGGCGTGGCTGGAGCACGCCCCCACAGCCTAAGAGGGTTGTCCTAAACACCCGCCCGGAAGTCTGTGCACCTCTGGGCGGGATGGGGATGCTGCTCCGCCTTCCCGCAGCAAGATAAAAGGCGCGGGAATCAAGGCAGGCGTCCTCTAGTTCCTGCGCTATGAAGGCTGCACCACTTGTCGCTCGTGAGCCCTCAAGGGAACAAGCTGCAGTTTTTTGGAACGTGTAATCGTTGTTTTTTCTGTTTCAGTCATCGAGGCGTAGCTGGTCCGAGTCACTACTAGAAAACAGGCAGAGATAAAGCAGATTGCAGATATGCCTGGTAAGAAGAGTGGAAAGAGCTCCGAGATGGAACGAATGCTGCGCACACTGGTGAACCAAGTGTCGGTGATGGACAGGAAATTCGGTAAAGTAGACCAACTGGGTCGCGGCTTAACGGCGCTCCGGAAACAAGTGGAGGCTCAAGCGGGGCCCTCAGGGCGGCCTGCTTTGCCAAACATTACCCCAGGGGGGGGGATAAGGGGAAAAAGAAGAAGGGGAAAGTGGGTCCTAGCGAAGCCCCAGTCCCGATGGAGGTCCCGCTGGTCCCAGTAGCACCAGCGCCTAGCCCGGTACCCACACTGGACGGGGGATTGCCAATCCCGGTGGTAATCACACCGCTGGGTAATGATGAAATACCCCCCGAACTAGCGATTCATTTGGCGGCTGTGTTGCCCTGGTTGAAGAAGGGAGCAGGGGATCCGGGGCTGTGGAATACCCAACCGAAGAAGCTAGGCAGATTATCGACTAGCTCAGGCAGACAAGGGGCGCTGGGGCTGCGAACATGCCTTCTATTTCTCCGCAGGTGGTGAACCTGGCCGTGGTCGAAAATCGGAATAAGTCGATGGACACGACCGGAGGTACGACAGAAGACGGTAAGAGGTCGCTCCTAATAATGGGGGAGGGCGCTGTGCATTCAAGGCGGGAATGCATGGCGCAACATGTTCCTATGGCCACAAAAGAAATGGTGTGGGCAAATAAGTACATTAATATGTTTTCATTGCTGACTGACAATCGTGAGTTAGAATATGCCAAGACCCAGAAGGATTTATGGCACCTCAGTGAATGGAGGGCAAAAATGGCAGAATTCAGGGTTGAAGAGTCTATGATGAACTGGATCAGGGCTTTTTCTGTTTTTGTAGCAATTATGGGTGAGCGAACACCAGAACTTTTGGGAGACCTTGCTTGCTACCAGAGCAGGATCACGGGCTTCCATGAGAAGTATGGAGGGGACGCATGGAAAGGGTATGACGTGGCATTTAGGAAAGCAAAAGAGTTCAATGAATCACTGACTTGGGATTGTTTGAACACTGTATCTTGGCATGCGCAGTTCACGCCGGGCTCGGCGAGTGGATCAGGGTCGAGTGCAAACGGCTCCAGGGCTTTTCAGCAGAAACATTTGCAGCCCTTTTGACCAGCTCACGGGGGAGATACTCAGTATAGATCTGGCGGGAATGGGAATAAGCGGGGAGTATGTTGGTGTTTTAAGAAGGGAACGTGTAGCAGGCCACAGGCAACATGCAGGTTCAGGCATGCCTGCGCAGGTTGTGGTAACACCTCCCACCCCGAAACTAGCTGCCGATCCAGAGGCAATAGTACTGGAGGAAAAGGGGGTACCAAGCAGGACTGATACGGTGCTTCCGAGGTCCAAGCAATCGCCCGTTGATATTCTGGCTTTGACTCCCTGGCTGAGCAAATACCTTGATCATGTGTCCGCTGGGATCCTGCGAGAGGGCTTCTCGTATGGTTTCAGGATCCCGGCGGGTGATTTTCGGGGGACTCTCTTATGCAAAAAAAACAACTGTCCGTGATGCACAAAAATGGCAAAAGAGGTCCGCTTGGGGCGGGTAGCAGGGCCGTTTGGGGAACCCCAACGGCCAATTTTGTGTGTTCCCCATTAGGGGTAGTTCCCAAGAAAGAGCCAGGAGAATTCAGGCTCATTCCTAATCTATCTGCACCAAGGGGGGCTTTGGTTAATGAGGCAATAGATGCAGACATGTGCAGTGTGAGGTATGCATCATTCGATGACGCAGTGGTAATGTTGAATCGCCTAGGTCCCGGTGCATTGTTAGCAAAATCGGATATTGAATCCGCATTTAGGTTGCTTCCCGTGCATCCCCAGGACCAGCACTTGTTGGGTTTTGCATTTCAGGGGAAGTACTACATGAATATGTGCATGCCGATGGGGTGTTCAATTTCTTTAGCCTATTTTGAAATGTTTAGCTCGTTTCTGGAGTGGGCATTATCTCGATGATTTCCTGTTTCTCGGCCCGGCGGGCTCTCTGGACTGTGCAAGGGCATTGCAGGACTTATGCGTGCTCATGTGGGGTTTCGGGGCCCCGTTGGCGCCAGGTAAGACGGTGGGTCCAACTACCTCCCTGGAGTTTCTGGGTATCGAACTAGACTCCGTGGAGGGTTGCTTCCGTCTGCCAGCGGAGAAGATCGCCAAATTCAGGGCCTCCTTGTTGCAATGTCTTTGGAACGACAAAGTGACACTGCACCAATTACAGCAAACAGTGGGACAGCTGAATTTTGCATTGAGGGTTATATCGATGGCTCGCCCTTTCTCCCGATCCATTGCCAGGCCATGGTTGGCCTAAAGGACACCATCGTACGAGGCTGTCGGCAGAGGTTCACCAGGACATGCTCATTTGGCTGGCATTCTTGGTGGATTTCAACAGCCGAGTAGTCTCGAGCCCCAGCCTCGTCGGCAGAATTAGGTTTATGGACCGACTCTGCGGGCAGTGTGGGGTTTGGCGCGATCCTGGGTAACCGATGGTCGGCCCAGAAATGGCCAGCATGGTGGGAAACAAGTGGCTTGACGAGCAACATTGGTTTTCTAGAGTTATTCCCCATCTGGGTAGCATTGTCGACCTGGCCGGAAGAGTTCTGAAACCGCTCAGTGATATTTTGGTCTGATAACATGACCGTAGTCGAGTGCATTAACCAGCAGGCAGCACGCTGCAAGTGGATATTGCGATTGTTGAAAGAAATTGTGTTAAAATGCTTGAAGCTAAATGTGAAATTCAGGGCAAAACATGTGCCGGGAGTACTGAATAATGCAGCTGATGCGCTCTCTCGTTTCAAAATGCAGGCTTTCAGGGATTGTTTACCCTCAGCGGAGCTAGTCGCAGCGCCATTTCCAGAAGCATTGTGGCAAATCGGCGCCCCGGACTACAAAACCTCGTGGTAGCCAGTTTAGTGCCCAGGACAAGAAAAGCTTACGAAGGGGCATTCCGCTCGTATTGCGCCTTTTTGGGCCCTGCATGGGAGCATAGATGGGGTCAGGTGGGGTCTTTAACCCAATTTTTAGTGGCACTTCATGAGGAGGGCCGGTCGGTGGCAATCGCCAGTCGGTATACGGCCGCCATATCATTTATGGCCCAGCTCCAGGGGATCAGGGACCTGACGGACTCCTTTATAGTCAGAAAGGCGCTGCACGGCTGGCGGCGCTTAGAGGGTTGCAAAAAAGATACCAGGATTTGACAGGTTGACCGCTTTGTTGGCTAAACTAGAGGAGACATGCTCCTCACCTGGTGAGGTCGTCCTATTCCGGGCAGCATTTGCACTGGCATTCTATGGGGCCCTGCGAGTAAGCGAACTAGTGGCTGCCAACAAAAGAGATACCGAGGGGGGTCTGCGCAGGGACCACACACAAGTGAGGGGTGATTCCCTGCTGATCACGATAGCCAGGTCAAAGACAGACCAGGAGGCCCAGGGGAGTAGCATTGTGTTGCAGCGCGCTCCAGGTAGTCCCTGTTGTCCAGTGAGGCATGTTGAGGTTTACCGAAAACAAAGGGGCACGACGTGGGGTGGGGGCCTTGCTGCGACATGCTGACGGCACCCCGTTAACAAAGTTTCAGTTCCAGAGAGTGCTGGCAATCATGATTGCAGCTGCGGGCTTGAACCCGAGTGATTTTGGGACTCATTAATTCAGGATAGGGGCCGCTACAGAAGCCACGGCCGGGGGTCTGCGGGCAGACAATGTTAAACAATTAGGCCGCTGGTCTTCAAATTGTTTCAAACGGTACGTGCGGCTGCACATGTTGTAACTTACTGAAGAAGTGCACTCACGCTTGTTGTCTTTTGTTTGGATTACAGTTTCACGAGCCTGTGACGCAGGGTGGAAATTGGGACCAGCCCAGTATCTGCTAACCACCGCTTCAGGAACAAGGAATGGAAGACGAGTGGTCTGGGTCGCGGGCCACTCATACGTGAGACGTGCCGGGGACATATTCAGGGCAGGTGATGCGATCCACACATCTGAGGAATATGGTTTCAGGGTGTCCTTCCATGGGAAGGGCAGCCTATGTATTGACCGATTGCAAAGTTTTATGGAAGAATTGTTAGGGCGGCACAGGTCACCGCCATCAATATTCATAGTGCACATTGGGGGCAATGACTTGGTAAGGTTAGGCAGACGGGCCTTAATCGAGCACATACTTTCAGCAGTTAGTTGGTTAGCAAAGACACTCCCGGGGTGCACGATAGCTTGGTCACACATGATTCGGAGGAGGGTTTGAAGGGGTGGGCGGTCCACGACAGCGTTGAACCATTCGGTAAAGAGGGTCAACAATAAATGGAGAAATTGTTTCGCTCAGCTCATCTTCAAAGCATACCTCACGGGTGCATCTGGGGGGACCACTGTTATTCAGACGATGGGGTACACCTGTCCAGGGTGGGGAATGACTTATTGATAGGAGACATGATAGCTTGGCTAGTGGGATTGAGGAGACATGACCTATAGGAGGTGTGGGGGGGCCAGATAGTCGGTCAACTATCTGACCTGTGGCGGTAAGGTCATGATCGGTGAGCAGTGATTTCAAGGTCCCTAGAGGGGGCGCCACCCATTATGGATGGGAGCGCCCGGGAGAGGCGGCCATTGGCCCCTCCCATGGGGGGGCGGCACCCATTACGGATGGGATCGCCCAGGGGGAGACGGCCATCGACCCCTCCCAGGGGGAGACGACTATAGGCCCCTCCCATGAATTTCCCGGGGGCCGGATATCCGCTCCGGCGGAAGAGACTGTGGGGAAAGGGGAGGGGGTTCCACGGTGTCCTTCTTACGGATACCCCGCACGGGAACTCGGACGACCTTAAGATGGCACCAAGTGAAAGGGGGACCCAATGACAAGGGAAGTTACGTGAGGGCGGAAATTTGGTGATAGGGATCTGACACCGGTTAAGACCTTGCCGTTGGCCCCTAACGATAGTATGTAATGCATTATGTCATGATGTTAGACTCGGTTAGGAAAATCTTTGTATTAGAGATTTGTTAAGGTTAGCCTGGATACCTGTCTTCATCAAGTGTAATGAAAGTTGAATTTTGTACATGATAAATGAAACGTTTTAATTTATAGTTTTAAATTTTGTTTCATATTTTAATAAATACGGCCGGGGGGGGGGGGTTGCGAGGCCCCCCTGCCTTCCAAAAGTTCGAACTGTGTCTGTCTCCTACCATTGGGATTGGTGGTGCAAGGGGTGGCGGGCATCCCGGACCATATTGTTCCAGTATGTCTAGAGCAGAAGATGCAATGTTGCCTAAGGAATATATCCTGGAGGTCAATGTTGTTAACCCATTGTCTACCACTGCTAGAAATTTTTCTAGGTTTATACAGTCTATTTCCCGTAGTCTATCTGCGGCCTCTTGTTGGGATATTTTCCACATTTCATTGTAGGCAGCATAAAAGTCAGCAAATATGAAACGTTTCTGCCGTGGCTTCCTGGGACCTAGTAAGAAATCCCAAAGATCCACATCCTGTGAGAGTAAGGATAAGTGTTGTTTCACCTATGTGAGTGTTAAGGTTTTAAGCCAATCAAGGCACAACTTCCCAACACTGTATGGTGTCACTACCCCCGGATGTTCTCTCTGTACATAGCGCAGATCTGGCCTATGGATGCTGAACCCTTCGGTACGACTCATGAATCTTGCCAAGGCAAGACGTCTGTTGCACTGTCTTGTTCAAAAACATGATCTGTTGAGGAATAAGGCATGCTCTAAATAAAGCTTCCGTTCCCTGAACTTGTCATTCTCTAATACCCCAGACCGATTTTAAGTCTATGGTGTCTTTCCATAAGTCATAACCTTGTTCAGACAGCTGAGAAATAAAGGATGCAGTGTAAATCTGCTTGGTGTTAGTTAGCATATTTTTCTGTGCTGGTGTTGTTGCAACCTTATAATAATATGAGGATGGGTCAGACATATTAAACCCTGAAAAATATGGAAAGATTTGTGCAAATGTTTTGAACTGCCTTTTGAATTAAAAAAAGAACACTTGATTGCCAGAATGCATAACAATGTCATACATTCACCCCAGCACAGAGATCTGGGCCTAAATCCATTGTTTTATTGCTCCCCATGCCATTCCAGTTTAAACCCAGCCATATGCAAAACAGTCTTGACTCTGTGCCCAATGGGAACAATCCAGCCCGAACTGCCAGGCCAGGTCCTCCCTGGACTGGAAACAAGCATCCTAGGAACGGTTTCAGGTTTTCAACCCTCATCAGCCAGGATAACTTGGCTTCAGTGGCTTGGAGAGCACAGGACCCACATCTGGGCATATCCGTCCCACTCGGGGTGACAAATGCAAAAAGAACAGTTGATGGACAGAATGCAGAACAATGTCATACATTCCCCCCAGTACAGAGATCTGGGCCTAAATCCATCGTTTTTGTACACCCCATGCCATGCCAGTTTGAGCTGTGTTGGAAAATGTTCCCACTGATGGTATGTGAACCTATTTCTAGGATTATCAGATTTATGCAAAAAGTGATGACCATAATGCTGAGAACAATACTTTGTTTCAAAATCTGGTGTGTTTTCCAATATTTCACTATTAGAAAATGCAGCAGATTTTTCTAAATCAGACAACATGTTATTTACAGTTTCATAATCACAATCATCGGAAAATGTACTTGAGGGAATGATATTACTCAACGATATTTTAAATAAATGAGGAATTTATAAAATTTCTGTTGAGCCAAATATAACGAAATCAACCTTGTACCAAATTATACCATCCAGTACAGGAACTGCTGTAATGGTCACTGATGACAAGTCTCTTTGTTCTCGATGAGATGATTGATGTGGTTTTAAAAAACTAAATTCACTTTTTGGGTTTCAGAGCTTTGCCGAAGGTATTTGCCATTAACAAGCATGCTAAAAACTATTACTAAGCCTAAACAGAAAAGAAAGAAAAGTATACTGGAAATTATCCGTATTTCTACCCATGATGATACCAGGTAAGTCTTTGTAAGAATGTTTAGAAAGTCTTTAACTTGCTGCTTGCACGATTTTTGGGCTGGCATCGTTTCAAGTTCACTTGGATCCAAAGAAAACATATAAAAATTTATGAAATAGCCAGAAGCAGTTTGATCAATTTTTATTATTGCATTAGGATTTGTAGAAATTGTTGTTTGCTCTTGTTGTGGCATGTTGATGTAGAAATCTGTATTTGGTCGAATAGCAATTTGATTTCATATTAAGTTTGATTTTGAAGTTGAACGTCCGGTTCAAGGGGAACGAGTTCCATGCATTGTTGCATAGTCCTTCATTCCGTACAGGGGACTCTTCGAACGTGATGAGTCTTTCTGTTTGAACTTCTTTAATTATAGCAAGAGGAGGGCATCTGCTACTTCGGAGTCCATGTGGTTTACTGCTCCGTATCAGCCACATAGTGTGGTTTGATTAAGTCAATTGAGACAAATCTTTTCTCCTTTTTTCTGGCAAGAGGCAGTAGCTCTTGTTCCTTTCACTTCTAGGACTGTTACAGACTTTCTGTAGGATATCCCAAATTCTTTCTTGTCCACAATTTACTCTCTGACCAGATCCCCGTATTTGTCCTAGAGTGCCTTGACTTAGTCCTAAATGACAATGTGTTTGAATTTAACGGCAAATTATACAAGCAACAACAAGGAGTCAGCATGGGGGCTTCTTGTGCCCCTACAATTGCCAATATTTACATGGCCTACTTTGAGTCCCAATTTGTCTTTAATGAAGTGGCACCCTTTTTTGAATCAGTGACAAATTGGGCAAGATACATAGATGACGTGTTTTTCATCTGGGTAGATAATGAAGACATGCTACAAAACTTTCTATTATGGATAGATTCATGTGACAGCAACATCAGATTCACTCACCACACAGACAGAGAACAAGTAAACTACCTAGACGTGGTGATAAGACATCAAAAAGGGACATTCATTGTAGACCTATTTGTTAAGCCAACTGCCAAAAACACACTCCTCCACTACGATAGCTTCCATCCAGCTACTCAAAAAAATAGTGTACCAACTGGAGAATTTCTCAGGTTGAGGCGTAACTGTACAAACATACAAGACTATGACACCAAAGCCGCAACAATGAAAGAGAATTTCTTGACCAGAGGATATCCTAGGAAAATAATAAGAGACTCATTTAAACGGGCCCGTTTTTATGATAGACAAAGCTTGTTACAACCAAAAACCAACAAGAATACTCCACAACTGGTATTTGTCACGAAACACTCAAGTATAAATGACAGAATTAGACAAACAGTGAGTGCCAACTGGCACATACTAAATGTCAACGTCCCAAAACCAGAACAGTTATCCAAACCCATCTTTGCGTACAAACGAAATAAAACACTGAAAGACCATATAGTAAGATCCAGAATGACACCCAAAATCAGTACCACTCAAAGATCTATAACAAACATGAAACCAGTGGTAGGAAATTACAAATGTTCTATCTGCAAATCATGTGAGTCAGCAATAGAAGGTGAGAGTTTAACCTTCAATAAGCAACTTATTAAACCATCAGACCTAAACAATTGCAGAACCGCAAATGTAATTTATTTAATAATTTGTCCTTGCAAAAAAGGTTACGTAGGACAAACAGGCAGAACCCTCAATGTAAGGTTGACCGAACACAGATCGGCAATAAGAACAAAAAAATTAACAGCACCAATGGTGAGTCATTATGTTGAACACAATCATACACCAGAGAATATGGCATGGTATATTCTGGAAAGAATACATCCAAGAATAGGCTTGGAACCAGAAAAAATACGCAAAATGAGAGAAGTCTACTGGATATTTATTTTGGGTACTGCAACCGATGGGTTAAATGCAGAAATTCCATGGGAACAAGCAATTATTTAATCTCAAAGGATGGTAATAATAACCAAAAAAAATTGGGTTGGCTTTCAGTAGGAACTAGAGGGAAGGGAAAAGTGAAGTCAAAAACAAACACAATGTATATGTGATATTGTATTTAAATATATGTGATATGAAATGTAGTATCTGAATATTGCCTGCAGATGGTAGCATACCCCACATTTCCTTAGAAGACCCCTTGTGAGAAATTACAATCACCATCAATTAACAACCTTCTAACCATGTTAATTTGAATTGACCAGGACACATCCCCTTGAGTGGCTTATACCACTTCGTATTTTGAATCTATAGTCTATGAGCCCTATGTATTTTGAACTCATTATAGTACTCTAGGCTGAAGACGAGCGAGTATACACCACTACAAAATGGCGATCTAAATAGCCCCTATCTGTAAAGCCATATGCCACCTTGTTAACTCTGCGTATAGCAGTAACAGCTTTTTACCATAGGTACAGCACTGGCTCTAAGGAATAGAAATTCTTTATTGTAAAAGCAGAAAGCAAGTAGAGATCAATATAAATGTAGTTTAGGAAATCCGCCTTTGCCATCCTAATACATAAACAAAAACGGAAATTCAACATAACTGACACCATCATAAGATGGCGGACCCGCTTAGCCCCAAGCCCAATACCAGTAGCCACCCGACTGAAATCTCGAGAGACCCCAGGAGTTTCATCCGCACAGAATGTGTAGAAATATATTCGAGGTCAAGATAGACAACGTCCTACTGCCGGTAAACAATATTCAAATAAAGGCTAAGAATTCCGCCTTTATCGTCCCAACATTAGTACCAAATCGGAAATTTAACATAAATACACCATCATAAGATGGCGGATCCGTTTATACTCAAGCTCAGTGCTAGTAACCACCCGCCCGAAATCTCGCGAGACCTCGCGAATTTCACCAACAGAGAACGGATTTGGCGCCAAAACAATGGGCTTTTTAAACAGAGCAGAATCCAATACGCAGTAAATATCCAGCGCATCGACAGGAGAGGTACGACGCAATGCCCAATTCTAAATACTGAAGGTATGTACATAGGAGGGGAAAAAGGGAAAAAAACGAGGTACCTTAATTATTTAAAAACGCCAGTAACTAAATCAAATGTCATCCCATTTGTCATTTTAGCTAGAATATTCCAAAGAGGCTAAACACGGGTTGACATCCTCGCGGATTGGCACCTACATAGTGGATGTACAAACAGAGCAGAAGCCAAAACGCTGCATACAGACATCACATCTATAGGAAGGACACCACTTAAAAAATAATACATAAAAAAGTGAAGGTATGTACCAAAAATAGATTAACATCTAGGACCTTAGTTATACATCCGAGCCAGTGAAATTAAATAACAGAGTTTACATGCCATCCCATTTGTTATTATAGTCAGAAGAATCTACAGAGGCAAAAGACGAGTTGACAAGAAGCCAAATTAATAAAGGAGATGATACCATAAAAGTGTTAAAGAAGATTCTTACTTGGAGCAGCCAAGCATATACAGGTAGATCATTTACCGGCCTAATATTAAGTATAGAAAAAGAGAAAGTAATACCGGTCAGAGTAATACAGCCGTACACATTTCTTCTAGAAGCGCTATCCAGAACCCCCCAAAGAACATCACTCCTGATGCAACCGAACATAAATAACATCCGAATATATATTGAGCAGCTACGAAAATATTCAGGTACAGACCTTCCGCTAAATCCTCTCTACACCAGCATAAATGCATCCAAGGATTCCTAACATAGCTACACAATTTATTTGTATCCCTCACTTACAGGAAACAACGTAGCAGTATACTACGCTCGCAGCAGACGCTACAAATCCAGTTTATACGCTATATAGTCTGAATAGCTAAGGTATGATATGAGATAAACCACAGAATAAACACTGTATGAATTGAAAATAGGATCCCTTATGGATCAAGTCATATAGACCCATGAGTTAGCAAGGAAGACTCACTAAGGCAATTATTAGTTGCCGACTGTCAACCTCTTATCAAATCCACCTGCTCCTGACCCCTGTCCCTAGTAAAGCAACCCATTAAAAATGAGCTACAATCTGCAAGTAAATCAGATTTTTGATATCTAAATGTAAAAATGTACAGAGAGACTTCAAGTGAGACATGTGAAATGCTTTACATTGTGTACATAGATGTATAGATCTTGTAAATAAAAGTATAGAAAAGTACAGATATAAGAACGCCGAACCGTGTAGAGCCGACTATTGGTAGTAGGGAAAACTAGGAAATAAGTAAGATGGACAAAATCCATGTTAAGTGAAAAGGAAGTAAATGTCTAGACGTTGAAAATAATTTATCTGCTGCTACATGAGTATAATACTAAAATACTGTTTCTTTACTATCATAGCTACTATTGATTAAGAAAAGAAATATGCAGAATTCCTGAGGAAGGCGAACGGCCGAAACGCGTTGAAAGGAATAATCTCTGCGTATTGTTGAATGTTTTAAATATTTTCTATTGTACAGTAACCAAAATGTATTATATGTAAAAAAATGTGTTAAAAAAAACTAAAAAACGTTAATATATGTATAAATGAAAGAACTGAAAAAAGAGCAAAAAAAAGATAAAAATCAAAAGATGAAATACAAATAAATAATTTGAATAATGAGGATCTGGTAGAATTATTGATTTAAACAGCGTCTAGTTTACTCAACAGATATAAATGTTAATAACCTGACTCTTTCCTTCCAAAAAAAACAGATCCCCGACTTTTGGCATCCAGACTGGTCTTGCTGTGACTGATTTGACTTCCCCAGTGGCAGTTTGGTTCAGGTGAACATTACTTTGATGTGTCCTGGATTCATTTAAATCCTGTAAAACAGCCAAACGATCATGGATGTCAAAAGATTTTTTATCCGCCACTGCGCCTTCACAATCAAGATCAGGTACCCACATTCTTGTCCTAAAGAGGACCTGATATGGAGTGATCCCCCGAGGACAACTTCTTGGAATGTTGGAATATTGTTAAGAGTCCTCTGTACCTCATAAAGATGTGTTGCCTAGCTCTCACCTGTGACTAATACTCTGGCTGTCAAAGCCTTCTTTAAGTCTTGGTTTTTTCTCTCCACGACCGAGTTTCCCTCGGTATAGTATGGAGAGGAGTACTGCAATGCTACACCCAATCCTGGAATGGTCTCCTTATAAGCCTGAGAGCTAAACCCAGGGCTCTGGTCAGAATGTAATGTGCCAATTGCATATGTCCCTATGAAGACTCGCAAATCTTTTATAACAGTTCCAGCGTCAGCTGAGCGCTGGGGCCACATCCATAGGAATCCTGAGCAGGAATCCACTGCTACCATTATATATATGTAAGCCCCATCTCTTTTTAAGGGGCCACAGTAGTCTAGATAAACACACGCTAATGGTTTGTCAGATATTAACAACGGTGTCTGCGCTGGACGTGTCACGTGGGAACCTTTCATCTGCTGGCAGATGTCGCATATCAAGACATAGTATTTTGTTCGCTTTGTTAACCCAGGCCACCAATAGCGTTGTTTCAATGAAGAAACCATCACCGTCACTCCTGCATGTGAAGAACCTATACCCTTGCGTGCTGCTAGTATGAAACCTTCCCTATACTATGATCTATGTTTGGAATTACTCTACCCCCACTACACAAATGGAATGCTATTGGAATTTAACTTGTTCACATTTTCATGATTTAAACACCAGGGACTGTTAATTTCTTCATGTTTGAATGTTGAATTTAAAACACTAAGCTGTTTCTCTTTTTCAGGATCTGAGTTAATTTGTTCCCCCATGTTTTCTATCTTTTTAATCACTGCTGCTTCCCCCCTACCTTTCAGTGCTGGAACTGTCTGGGGTATTTTCTGTTCAATAATCTGTGAATTCTGAGTTTCTGAAATAACCCTTCCATAATCACTCCTTCTGCAGCTCTTTGAACTTTTTGAGTAGGGACCATAATAATTGGGACGTCACAATTTTTCTAGGCATTGTCTGTGCTTCTGCAGTTTGTAATATTTGTACTGAATCAGTCATATTTGAAGCAGTAACACCTGGAGGTAGCACTGTCACTGCTGAATAAACAGGTAGTGGGTCAATATAAAACGTCTGCACAGTTCTCTCAAATCTGTGTTTCTCTCTGTTTAACAGAAGCAGTAGCCACTGTAGTACTTACTGGTACAATATTATCAGTATTTTTAATGGGAACCACATACGTTGGTGGACATTTAGTTAACAATGCAATCATTATATCATCACCTGAATCATTATTGATTTCAAGCTTTAATTCCCTTTTCCTGCACCTGGTGCATTACCCATTTATCCTCACTTGCTTTGTCTCTTGCTGCCTTTTCCCACATGCTTAAAGCTTCAAATTGTGCAGCTCTAGATGGTGTCTTTATTTCACATACCACTTCCCTTAATTTGTCAATGATTTGCAATTCAAAAGTACCATATTTTGGAAACCTCAAAGGACGCTCTTTTTCAGTAATCTAGCACCATTGGCGAACCCACATATACACATTTTGTCCCAAACTGGTAGACATAAAATGCACAGGTGTTCCCTCAGGAGCATCACCAATTAAAAACACATTTTCACTTTACCTCCCAACAGTTTCTTTAAACCTTTAAACAATTTCATTTCTGCAATAGTTCAATGCAATTTCTTATCTACAATGCTGTCAGTTTCAGTTTCAGTCAGTTTAACTCCTACTACTGACCCTTTCAAACAAAATCTTACTGCAATATTTTTCTGAGTTTTCTTAATCAAAATTCTGTTATTAACAACATTAAAACATTTGCTACTCTGCCTGTTCCACTAAAACAAAGGATAGAGTTCAACTTATTCTGGAGTCTCAGAATTGCTTCTCTTTCACTGCGAGTAAAAACCTCTGTTTACCCTTCATTCAAGCTCAAGGGAACCTGTTACTCCTTCAGTGTTACCCTTTCTAGGTGATATAAGACCAAAGTTTCAACAGTGAACCTTTTTGCTACCACTCACACACAACTTGTATGCAAAATAGTCCCTAATTTAACACTGCCAGCCCTGCATAGCTTCTCAGTGCTATTCCAACAGACGAGTAACCTCACTGCAGTGTGGTTTCTGTCACCACCCGCTGTTCATTCTCCGGGAATTTTCCAGACAACATAAGACAAGAAGCTAACTCTTTTTGTTAAACATAAATTAATAATCAATAATCAAAATTCTGTCCTATGAAATTACCAATGTAATCAATAAAACCATCAAGTCAAAATGAGCATCACCAACAGTCAAAACCCTTAGTAATTTTTCAGCACTTTAAAAAAACATACCTTCTAGCACATACAACATTTCACAACCTATTGATACTCACACCACTCCAGCAATCGCCTTTTTGCATTACCTTTATGGTTGGGCGGAATTTGCATAATGGCGTTACACAAATCTCCGCGAAAAGGTAAAAAATCTCTGCGAACACGCAGAAATTCCGCGAACAAGCGGAATTGCTTGTTTGCGATCCTTTGTTACTGTTCGCAATCGCTGTTTGCGTGCTCGAGGGGAAAATATCTCGCGAACACGCATTTGGGAACCCGATCAAGCAGAACATTTCGCGAAGTCGCAGAACGCAGAATTTTGTGCAATTTCGCGTTCTCCGCGGAACGCGAAATTACCCAAATTCCGCAAACAGGACGGAATTTACCAGCCAGGCCTAATTACCTTCCAATACGGCTCTGCCAGTCTTCAAGTTCTGAGCATTGGAATCAGGAATCAGGACTTTTGGACAATCTGGACATTTATCCAACTTGGGCAATTATTTTTCTAGCACTATTTAGGCTTTACACTAAATTATGTTCCTTTTGGTGATGGTGTTAACCTTACTTCTGCCTTCTGCCTTGACCTTACCAGAAACTGATCCAGCTGTAATTTCACGATAATTTCTCAATGCAAAACATCATTTACCTATAGTTTACTGCTTTAAAGATGATGGTCCTTTGCCACCGTATATCACCTTCAGGAGACTTTACATAAACATAAAAAATCAAAATGCAATTAATATTTAAGCCAATACAGTGAGTTGTGAGCTTTTTTAAGGGTTTTATTTTCTAGTCAAAAGTTAGGGTTCTCTGATTCTTTATTCATTAATCAGTTTTCAATCAGGTTACAGAATTGAAAAATAGGAAAAATAGAATTCATACAGAACATAATATAGATTGCATACAAAGCATTCCATAAAGGAGGGAAAACCCCTAATTCTATGTCAGTCAGAACTCTTTAAAGAGTTCCAGGAAAAAAGTAATTCAAGAGTGAGTTCTGCAAGGCTAATCAATAATTAATAATTAGCAAACATCTCCCGTAAAGAGAAATAAATGCATAAGATAAAAACCTGTCCTGATCTCTCAGCTGCTCTCTCTTCGCTGGTCTGCTCATCTGTTTCTCTCTCCCTCTCTATGCCTGATAGAATGTGATCTGCTTTGCCAAAAATATGACGTGCACCAGCTAGCCTATGCTTCTCTGAAAAAGATATGAGCAAGGCCCCCTCCTCCCTCTGTGTCTCCTCAGACGCAATCTCCTGCCAGGCTGCACCCGTGACGTTCACGTACCTAACCCAAATGATGTCTGGCCAGATCTGCTCCTTCTCCTCATCTCTCCCGACATGCACCCTAAGGAGGCATTATTTATACCCTAATTCTTAGCTGAATACACTAAAATGTTCCACGAGTAGAAATGTGCACTGTGATTGGTTAGCACAGGGGACATGGGGGTTTCACCAACCTGTTCTCATTGCAAATCTAACCCATACCGGTTTTAACAAAGTAAGCGTTAAGGCTTAATACAGTCATATGTACCACCATCAATAATTATACAATATTGCAACATCCAAGCGAAAACAATGTATCAGTCCATTTCCGTCTCGCTTTTACATCGCACTCAGGTATGACACTCTCCCACAAACACTGGTATGTTGGCACGGTGACAGGAGTGTACAGATCATTGTGGTCTTGACCCATGTGTCTTCACAAGTTATCATGGGTTTTCCACTTTCCTAAAATAAATGTATGTAAGAATGAATGAATGAATTGCTTATTGTTCAGTTAATAAAACAATTACAACAGACATCTTAAAAGGCAAAGATGTAATTTGTGTAGGTTCAAAAAATGCGATCATAAAAACAAATGAAATACAAATTTCTCTCTTAAACTAGATCTACCCCACACATGAGAAAATACTTTCTTCCTTAGTCCATTTGAACATCGCTTCTCCAGGATAGTTCAAGAAGACAGGAGGTGCATTCATGTTTTGCATGACACCAGAAAGTGAAAATATGAACTCTAACGCTTTGCACAAAGCAGCAAGTGATGACTGTGCGCTTATGAAAGATAACAGGGTTCTGCAAAGGAAGGTGCAGCTCTCTTTCCAATGGAGAGTCACCTCAGAGGCTGTTGTGTGATATGGAAATGTCAGAGGGGAGATTTGTTATGTTATGCTATGTTAATAACTTTTATAAAGCGCAGCGACTACCTGAGGGTGTCCTGGCGCTGACATAGCTAACCTGAGGGAACAAGGAGGAACTACGTTTATTCAGCAAAAAGACAGGTCTTCAAACCCTTCCTAAAATTCTAAAAGGTCAGCAGAGTTTCTTAGACGAAATGGAAGGTCATTCCAGGCTTTCGTCGTGCACACAGCAAAGCTTCTGCCCCCCACAAAGCTTTCCTCTTGGACGGTACACAAACCAGTGTAGCCCCTAGGGAGCGGAGTGCTCTTTTTGGAATGTACCACTGGAATAGTTGGTTCAAGTAGTCTGGACCTTTGCCCTGAAGAGCTTTGAAGACCATGCACACTCGACTCCTTACTGGTAGCCAGTGCAGCTTCCTTATTTCCTTAGAGATGGAGGAGAATTTGGATGTACTGGTCAAAAGTCTCGCTGAAGTTTATTCATTTTTTTTGTTGGATATTCAGATAGAGGCTGTTGCAGTAGTCCAGCCTCGACAGCACCAGAGCTGTGACCACTGTTTGGCGGCTACTAGAGCTAGGAATGACATTACTTTCCTGACCATTCTGAGCACATATTCAGTTGATGATGTTACTGCATTAACCTGATCCCCAAAGGCGAGTCTCTCATCCACTATTACTCCCAAATTCTTCACCTTTTTTGAAGGCAGAGGGAGAGAGCCCATTAAATCCGGCCACCAACTTGCAGTCAAACAATGAGTGCATTTTCCAAACAGTAGGACTTCTGTTTTGCCTGAATTAAGCTTCAGACAGCTCTCTGCAATCCATTTCCCAACTGATTGCATACAGGCTTGGACACGTAGATCTATACCCGTTTCCTGCCCTGTTCATAGAGACACCACAATTTGAGTTTCATCCGCATAGGAAGTAAGACCAAACCTGAATGCTCTAATAATAGGGGCCAAGGATGAAGCATAAACATTAAATTGAGTGGGGCTGAGGGAAGACCCCTGTGGGCCCGCACAGAGCAGCGAAAAGGGTTTAGATTTATATCCACCTAATGCAACATAATGTCCTCTGCTGGATAGAAAGGAATTTAGCAAAGCCCAGGCTTTATATTGTATCCCGCAATCTTTTAAACGGTCCATCAAAATACCATATCAAAGGCCGCAGATAGATCTAACAGGAACAGCATGGCACTAAATAAAATGGTAATCTCTGTATCATTTAAAGTTGCAACCCTCTTCAAAGAACCACACACACTTTTTGGTTCACTATGCCCTGTTTTCCCTGAAAAAAAGCAATGTCTGTTGAAAAACAAAGAAACCTCACACTTAAATTAGACTTGTTCCATAAAGAAGCTTGGAGATCCTAAAGTACATTTACCAGAAACACCAAAAATGCCTTCAAAAGATGCTTATTATTGTCTCTCTTTCTTTTCTCTCTTGACCGTAATATACATGGGCTGTCGTCCTGCCAAGGTGTGGGAGTCATAACCTGTCCCACCCTGGCAGGTAAATGCCCAAATAAAAGTTTGTTATTGATAAACAAAACACCAATGGACCTGACACTGAGGGAGGTTTCTCTCAGGATATAGGAGCTTTATTTCTTTAAGAATCACCATGATTTTACTGGTGGTTCTTAGAAGAAAAAATGTCAGAGCATCAACCATATAGGGTGTCAATGTAAAGTTTCAAGTGGCAGAGCCACTTGGGTTAATAATACTGCACTGCCTGGAACATTATACCTATTCTATTCACAGACCTCACTTTAGAAGAATCAAGGATAGGTAACCAAATATTATGGTTTTCCTGAAAAAGGGCGAGGGCCCTCTCTCCCTGAAGAAACATACTTCATCAGAATGGTCCCTCCCTACTGTGGTAGCACCCAGATCCTCATAGAAGACATCCCCAGAGCTCTTTTTATGCAAGAGAGAATATTGTGCTTATAGCCAAAGAGGAGGACCAGGTTAAAAGGTGTAGGGGAGTGAAGCATATCTGAGTGAGTTTTACCCATTACATGCTATATCATGCTTAAACACTTGCCCCATAAGGTCTACTCAATGCAGAACCCCCAGTCGATTACATGAGCATGTTTTTGCCTCCTGTGAAAGGCCCATTTTTGTCCGGGGCATTTATCAAGAAGGAGAAAACCTCTCCCCTTCTAGTTCCGAACGCTTACCTGGGGATTTAGTCAGCTAAATGTGGCTTGGTGAGCGAAAGAGACAAAATGGTACACCTTGACTGCTGATGTATCCTAGTAGATGGTTCTTTTGACTAGTTCTAGACCTGTAATGAGCTGCCTGACTGTGGCCGGTGTTTTTTAAATGCCCGTTTAGAGCTAATGTCACTGTCCAGAAATCACCAGTCTATCCAGTGGCTGCTCTGCATGCATAAACATGACAGGTCGCTCAGCTGTGAACTGAATGGATGTGCCATCAGTTTGTAGGACAGGTACTCAGGCCCCCAAATACTAAATAATCTCAATAGTTCTTTGTAAATTTCTGTGCACTTTTAAATGTGGGTTGTGTTTAAAGTAACAGAGTTCTTGTCACACATAGTGTGAGTTTAATTATTTCCCAGTTTACATTTGTCACTAAAGTAAGAAATTACACTCAAACACAAGGTGGTTATTAATCCTGATGCGCTTACGTGTATTCTTCTGAAGTGCCTCACCTGCTCGTCTGCTTCTAGTCGTATTCTGTTCTGTGTATTATCCTGCTTACCTTCAAGATACCACACATACCTCACAGACATTGACCAACTTATTTACACCAATGGCAGTCAAGCTATACAAACAACTTTGCAGTAAGTCAAGATCAGCGTTTTACTCTAAGTCCTGAAGCTCATTGAACATTGGTGACATTACTACAATGTCCTCGATAATAAATATAAAGGAAAGTGACTTATCTGAAGAGCACTGACTCTGGGATATATGCTTCATGACTGGAACCAAACTGATTAAGGAAAGCAGGGCCCAGCCGCTCTATCAGTGCCGAGAATCAAGCTCAATGCCCAGTCATGGGATTCCAATTTGGAGCTAACCCTGTTATAGGGCCTTTGAGAATATAACCACAGCCCCACTACCAAGGGAACTGACACATGAGGGGCCTGGGGTGAAAGCATGGACCAACATCTCCAGGATTAGGGCCAAATGGGTAATACACACAACAAAATCCATATTTCTTTCCAGGTCTCAACAGTAGTAGAGATGTAACAGAGGGGATTACCCTTCCCCTCTCCCTCCACCCTCCACCCCTCCTCCTAAATACGTACACCTTCAGCTGTCACTGCTGCCAGCACACCTATAGCACCGCCAGGAACATGGACCCAACACAACTTACCCGCAAGAACGCACCTGAACTGAAGCCCCTGCAATGCATCCTCCTCACCGTCCGATCACTCCATAAACACACCACCGAAATCTGGGACCTCCTCGACAGCACCACCCCGTACATAGCATTCTTCACCGAAACCTGGACCAACACCACTTCAGGACCAGACATCGCCATTGCCATTCCCCAAGGATGCAAGATCTCCCTGAAGGACCGCCCCACCCGCCTGGGAGGAGGAATCTCCATCGTCCACATATCCACCTCCCCCTGAGCACACTCCCCGATGAGCCACAGACCTGATGGAACACCTTCACTTCAAGATACAGGCCAGCCCTACCACCACCCTCCGGGGAACCCTCATCTTCCGACCCCCTGGAACTCATGGACCATTCACCTACTCCATCATGGATTTCATCTCCCCGCAAGCCATCACATCCCCCAACTACACTTTACTGGGAGACTTCAACTTCCACCTCGACAACCAACTAGACCCCAACACCACATCTCTCCTGGACAACCTCCACAACATGCCAGATATTGACCGAACCTATGCTCTCAGCAGGACACACCTTTGACCCCCTCTTCACTGAAGTAAACTCCATCACTTTCAGCCATGCCACAGAACTCCCATGGAGAGACCATCAATGCATCCACTTCACCTTCAGAACCCAACACCGCAGCCCGAACTCTGCACGGATGGATCACCAACAGCGCCAACACCATAGCCATCCTCAAGAACAAGAACAACACACATGCCAAGAGAGCTAGATGGTTTACCACCGAACTTCGAGAGTCCAATTGCAACTGCCGCCGCCTCAAGAAGACCTGGAGGAACTCCAAAACCACAGACGTCCGCAATATCTTCAAAGCCACTGCCAACGCCCACCACCAACTCATCAGAAACACGGGGAAAACAGCGATTGAAGACAGAATCTTCACAAACAACAGCGAAGAACTCTTTAACATTGTTAGACCTGGCATCTTTGGCGTGGTTTCCCCCTATCTTTTTGCCTCTACCTCCTGTATTTTTGATGCTGTGTTGGATTTCGTTTTTGCTGGTTTAGATGCGTTGGACACTCTGCCACTGCTGTTCATTGCCAGAGTGTAAGTGCTCCCTGTGTAAAAAAATTATTGTGATTGGTTATCCATGATTGTCATATTTGTATTACTAAGAAGTTCATAGTAAAGTGCACCAAGTGTGCCAGGGCTGGTGATACAAATGCTACTAGTGGACCTTCAGCACTGATTGTGCCACCCACATGAGTAGTCCTAAAATGATGTCTCAGGCCTGCCACCACAGTGCCTGTGTGCAGTCTGTGAACTGCCATGTCCTCCTGGTCAGTGTCCCCACTGACCAGGCCTAACCCTTTCCTTTCTGTGCACATTGGTCTCCCCCTATAGAAGGCCCAAGGTATCCCCTTGGGCAGGGTGCAGTGTATGTGAAAGGTAGAGCATGTACTTGTGCAGGTGACATGCTCTGATAGTGAATTACAGCCATTTTCGTTTTTCACTGCTGCAAGGCTATCTTGCTCCATAGGCTATAATGGGTGAATGCTGCTACAGTGGCTACCAGCATATCTTCCCATAGGACCAAGATAGGACATAAAAGTCTAGTATCCCTGAACTCTGAATTTAATATCACATCTTTTAGGAAAGGTTGTTTTTAAATCCTGTGTTTGAAAGCTACTGGCTTCGGGGCAGTTTTGTTCCGATCCTTGGGAAGAAAGAGAAAACGGTAGCATTTGCTTCACGCTCACTCACAAAGTCCAAAAATAATTATTCCCCTATTGAGCAGAAAGCAGTGGCTGCAGTGTGGGGTGCAGAATACTTCTGTATTTGTGGGGTTCACCATTTATTTTACAAATGGATCTGGCAGCCAGATTGGTGGCTAGATTGCAGGAGTATTTATATGTTGTGTAATTAATTCAAGGGTGGAGGAATGTCCAGGCAGATTACCTATCAAGATTACTGTAGATTGGGAGGTTGTTGATGGACTTGCTGTGATTGAGTCTGAGAATGAAGGGGTAGTGGCGTCCATAGAAGATGTAATAGACAGTGGTCTGTGAGTCTTTACAACTCAGGAATGGGAAGATGGAATGGATTCTGATGTGGTATTGAAAGAAATATGAGAATGATTTGCAATGGAGCGTGAAGATTTCAGTTTCAACTAGACCATTTGTTAAAATGTTTTATGAGCTGTCGGTGAGTGGTCAGCATGTTGTTATGAGCGGCTTGTGCCTCCTTTTTGATTGAGATTTAGGTTGCTTAATTTGGCTCATGATGGCCACTTAGTCCAATCTTTAACCAAACAGAGGCTAAAGAGTGAGTTTTGGTGGCCTGGTCTTGATGTTTAAGTCAGTGTGTGGGTGGCGAGGTGTCTTGTTTTCAAGGAGAGTGAAAAAGGGTTGAGAGTGGGGAATAAATCGAAGGGAGGTTATATTGAGGACCTAGGTGTCAGGATTCCCCGGCCGCTGGTAAATCACTGCCTGCAGTCCGAGTTCTGTATGGGCTCGAAAAACTACAATCCCCATGATCCTTAGCGTGGCGCGCTGCAATGACGCTATGCGCCCGGAAGGGAATATCCTGGCGCTGTCGGAGAGAAACGCTGCCGATTATTCCTCCTGGCGAGCAAGAGTGATTGCTCGTGTTTCTTGTTTCCAGTCGGCGTTGGTCGTGGTGAGCTAAGGTAGCTCACATCTTTAGTTCCTCGGACCCGTGGATTATCTTGGAGGGGCTTAGGAAGCGCCCGTATTGAGAGTGGAGAGTCCGTGACATCTTCACCGGTTTTTCACCGGACCTGTGGATTACTTTGGAGGGGCTTAGGAAGCGCCCGTATCAAGAGTGGAGAACGTTGTTTCAGGTTTTCCTTTGGTCTGGGGGGTGCTTGTATTTCGTACATTCCCGATGAAAACTGCTTATTTTCTCCTGTTCTAAACTAACGAGTAGGAGCGAGATCCTCCTATCCTTACCGGACACCTAGGCTCAGGTGCCGCATGTTGCTATAGGGAGTTCCGTCCCTGTTTGTGCTTGCAGAGACGTATCTGCAGAGACGCTGTGTTTGCTGCACTTTTGTTTTGTGCTGGGTATCTTTTTCCTTTACTGGTTGATTACCAGGAACATACTTGGTGAACTCCATTGAGGTGATATATGAATAGTGTAGGGGTTTGACTCTTATGCTACCAGCGCTTACCCTTGACTTTGGCTGTTCATATAATTACCTCGGAGGGGAAATCTTTTCATAAACTTGATGATATTACTGGAAAAGAGTGATAGTTACTTTCTGGGGCTGTTAGGTCTTCTTCATTCCCGTTTGGTAGGAGAACCAGGGGATTTAGAAGACGCCCTTTCTATTACTCTCTGCTTCAGCATACCTGTAGGATATTTCAGGTTTCCAGTTCCAGTCGCCCAGCTGTTCCCCTCCGGACCTATTTTTTCCCCCGCTTGATCTCCTTAAGAGTCTGTGTACTTGAGAGCCAGACTTGGGATGATCTAGAGGAGGGCCCCCTTTATAGCATCAATCCGATCCTTAGGAGCAACCACGAGAGCCTTGACAGAATAATCGGCCCAAGAGTTCTGTTCCTCCTGGTTGGACTGATCCAAGGGATGGCCACCTTAGATGACGTGCTGGCAGCACTAGGCTTAGTGCAGGAAGAATTAGCCACCTCCCGCCAGGAAACAGGCACGGATGGACGCCTTACAGCGGAACCCTTTTGATGCAGGGACCCCTGCCCCTCAACCTGCCTCAGTAATGGTAGAAATGCCTTCCCCTGTTCCATTGGCTCCCCCTGAAAGATTTCTGGGAGATAGAAAAAAGGTGCAGGTATTCATGACCCAGGTGATGTTACATTTCACCTGTAAACCCAAATGTTTTCTAACTAACCAATCCAGGGTTTCTTTTCTGATTTCATACCTGGGTGGAGAGGCAGTTCAGTGGGCGGTCCCTATAGTCAAGAATAACGATGCAATCCTGTATGATTGGGATTTGTTTCGTACTGAATTTGAAAAGACCTTTGACAGGAGAGCAGAAACCTTTTCCGCTGATAAGGAATTGCTTGTCCTCAAACAAGGCACTTCCGATTTAGTTACATATTTGAATCACTTTAGGAGGTTGATAGCGGAAACCGATTGGCCTGAGGCAAAGCAAATGGTCTTGTTCTACCAAGGACTCACAGAAAACCTAAAAGATGTCATAGCCCAGGTTGAACCCCAACCTACGACGTGTGCTGCTTTTATTGATTTGGCCTTGCGTTTGGACCACAGGTTACGTGAGAGAAAAGGAGAGCAAGGAAGAAAAGACAGACCACTACTGTTGGGTGACAAACCGACCAGTGGAGAAAAGCATGAGGGAAAGACAGAACCAATGGAAATCGGAGTAGTACGAGCGTCCCTAACCTCGAGCGAACGAGATCATCGCCGCAAATTTGGGCCCTGTCTTTATTGTGGGAAAAAAGGACACTTCCTGCGCGAATGCCCAGTAAAGCCTAAGAGAGGTCGCTATCGTACAGGACAAGGAGCGGTGTCCACAGTTGACAAGGGGTCGGAAAACTCCAACGCTTGAGTTTAGAGGAAGGGAGGAACTCGAGCACGCACTTCATCTCTTCAGTAACAGAAGAGGACCTGGTGGGAAACCATCTATTTTTTCTGGAAATGGAACTGTGGATGGACCAAACACCTAAGTCCATCAGAGCCATGGTAGACTCAGGAGCGACAGGTTGTTTTATGGATCTGGCGGAAGCTCGTAGACTGGGGGTGACTCCTGTTACAAAATCTGTCCCTGAAGCCGTTTTTGCGGTAGACGGTCATGAACTAGAATCCGGCCCTATCAATCAACATACACCTGAATACGAGTTGTGGTATGGGGGTTACCACATGGAACGTCTTTCATTCAACCTCATTCATGCCCCAAATTATGGAGTGATATTGGTACTCCCATGGTTAAAGAAACACGAACCACCATTAGGTGGACGGATCAGTCTTTGGATTTCGTCTCCCCTTATTGTCAAGAACAATGCCTCCGAGAGAATCCTCGACCTTCCATGGATCTGGCAGTTACCCACCTTGTTTCTACCACAGCAGAAAAGGAGGTAGAATTACCTAGTTGTTACCAGGAATATGGGGAGGTTTTCAGTAAGACGAAAGCGGAAGTGCTCCCTCCTCATAGAGAATATGACTGTCGTATCGAGTTAACACCTGGGTCTGTCATTCCATGTGGCAGGATATATGCTTTATCACAACCCGAAACTGAACACCTCCGGGAATACTTGGATAAACTCCTTAAATTGGGATTCATCAGACCTTCCAGGTCTCCAGCGGCTTCCCCGCTTTTCTTCATCCCAAAAGCTAACGGGGAATTACGCTGTTGTATCGACTACAGGGCATTGAATGCCATAACTATAAAGAACCAATACCCACTCCCTTTGATACCAGTATTATTGGAGCAAGAGCGATCATCGACCTGCACAAGGGCTTTTGCAAACCATGCCCACTCCTGTGAGTCCTTGGGAGAGCTTTTCTGTGGATTTCGTGGTGGGTCTCCCTAAAGATCACGGTATGACAGCTATAGTAGTAGTAGTGGACTACTTAACAAAAATGGGTCACTTCATTGCCTGTAAAGGGGTTCCCACAGCTAGTCAGCTTGCCCAGTTACTGCTCCTCCATATAATCAGGTTGCATGGACTTTCCAGGGTCATAGTTTCAGACAGGGGAGCCCAGTTCACCGCTAAGTTTTGGAAGGTCTGGTGTGACAGATTAGGCATTGCTTCTTCCTTGTCCACCAGCTTTCATCCTCAAACGGACGGGCAAACCGAAAGGTTAAATCAGACCCTCAAACAATACCTGAGGTGTTTTGTAGACACCACTACTGAGGCATGGGTTGACTGGTTATGGACGGCTGAGGTAGCATATAATGATGCTGCCCATTCCTCTACTTCTTACACCCTGTTTTTCTGTACCTACGGGTTTCACCCTAGGTTTGCCCCATTAAGTGTTCCATCCGTAGAGGCTCAGATAACTCAGTTGCAGTCTAGATTGGTGCAGCTACGGAAAACGGTACTCTTAGCAAGAAGAAATCTTGAGAAGGCAAAACAGAAATATAAAGCACAGGCTGATAAACACCGCAGGTTTTGCCCTGAGTATAGCAAAGGGGATTGGGTCTGGTTATCCACTCGAAATATCCGTTTCCGCAGGTACAGCATATTCAACCCTAGGTTTATTGGCCCTTAACAAGTGCTTCGCCACGTTAACCCTGTGGCTGTGAAACTGAGACTCCCAGCCCATTTCAGGATACATCCAGTGTTCCATGTGTCGCTGCTCAAACCGGCGAAGTGTCCCCGTGCTACGGCCCCTGCGCCTGTGAGAGTACAACAGGATGTGGAGTACGAAGTACGGTGCATCTTGGATGCCCGTAGAGTGCGGGGCAAGCGCCAGTACCTGGTGTCCTGGGAAGGTTATGGATCGGAGGAGGACTCCTGGGAGCCTGTGGGTGCTGTACATGCCCCTAGACTGGTGCGGAAGTTCCACTTATCTCATCCAGGCAAGCCTGGTGGCAGTCAGTAAATTTTGTAAGAGGGGGTGTCCTGTCAGGATTCCCCGGCCGCTGGTAAATCACTGCCTGCAGTCCGAGTTCTGTATGGGCTCGAAAAACTACAATCCCCATGATCCTTAGCGTGGCGCGCTGCAATGACGCTATGCGCCCGGAAGGGAATATCCTGGCGTTGTCGGAGAGAAACGCTGCCGATTATTCCTCCTGGCGAGCAAGAGTGATTGCTTGTGTTTCTTGTTTCCAGTCGGCGTTGGTCGTGGTGAGCTAAGGTAGCTCACATCTTTGGTTCCTCGGACCCGTGGATTATCTTGGAGGGGCTTAGGAAGCGCCCGTATTGAGAGTGGAGAGTCCGTGACATCTTCACCGGTTTTTCACCGGACCTGTGGATTACTTTGGAGGGGCTTAGGAAGCGCCCGTATCAAGAGTGGAGAACGTTGTTTCAGGTTTTCCTTTGGTCTGGGGGGTGCTTGTATTTCGTACATTCCCGATGAAAACTGCTTATTTTCTCCTGTTCTAAACTAACGAGTAGGAGGGAGATCCTCCTATCCTGGCCGGACACCTAGGCTCAGGTGCCGCATGTTGCTATAGGGAGTTCCGTCCCTGTTTGTGCTTGCAGAGACGTATCTGCAGAGACGCTGTGTTTGCTGCACTTTTGTTTTGTGCTGGGTATCTTTTTCCTTTACTGGTTGATTACCAGGAACATACTTGGTGAACTCCATTCAGGTGATATATGAATAGTGTAGGGGTTTGACTCTTATGCTACCAGTGCTTACCCTTGACTTTGGCTGTTCATATAATTACCTCGGAGGGGAAATCTTTTCATAAACTTGATGATATTACTGGAAAAGAGTGATAGTTACTTCCTGGGGCTGTTAGGTCTTCTTCATTCCCGTTTGGTAGGAGAACCAGGGGATTTAGAAGACGCCCTTTCTATTACTCTCTGCTTCAGCATACCTGTAGGATATTTCAGGTTTCCAGTTCCAGTCGCCCAGCTGTTCCCCTCCGGACCTATTTTTTCCCCCGCTTGATCTCCTTAAGAGTCTGTGTACTTGAGAGCCAGACTTGGGATGATCTAGAGGAGGGCCCCCTTTATAGCATCAATCCGATCCTGAGGAGCAACCACGGGAGACTTGACACTAGGTGTGCCATGGCATGCTGTATGTCTGGATTTCAAATGTCCCTTGTCAGATTTACCGCATGATATGCAGTGCTTAATTTGTGCTGGTGGATTCCGTTGCTTAGCATCAGCACCTATATTTTAGGGCCAGGCCTACACCCAATATCAGCTCACCACCTTCATGCATTCTCCCCGGTGAAGAGCTGATATCGCACGTTAATCCATAACTGGGTTTCAGTGTTGCCTGATTGGACTGGATTTGTGTGCACAATATTTAAATTTGGATGCTGTGACCTCCCGCCTTATAATGAGGCACATAGACAGCACACACACAACCCCCAGAAACTTCCTGGGTGAGGTCCCTGCCTCAGCCTAACAGAAATCATAGCCTTAGAAGGCAACCACTGGCTGTTTGAAAATGGATTACTAGCCAGTCCCAGTCCCTCTTGAGTTGGATCAATGCAGATTAGTGTCCCCACTTCAGCTGCCCCAGCACACTTTGCAGCTGCAACGCTGGTCAGTGGACTCGAGACTCAAGCAGTGTGTCACGCAGCCGCAAGGCTATAATTAAATGTTTTAAACCAAAAGGCAGTAAGTAATGATTTGATTTATTTTCCTAACATGCGCAAGTATGTCTTGTTTAATGGTTGAGGTACGTGCCCGGAAAAGTGTAACCTCTCATTTCTTGCGCTTTTTTTAATGTAAAAGTAGCATACGTTCATTTGGAAATTCCACTGCAGATGACCTGCCCTACAATACCTGATTGCCGGGCTACCCGAGTGATAATAAATGTGTCTGCGTATTGTTTCTGCAACAGCCAGGTTTCCATCTGCGGATCCTCTTTCGATTCTTGATCTGCACTGTGTTGTGTTCTTTCTTACTGTGTTTTGCAGAGATGTGAAAAAAACACACCGAGCCGGGAGCTAGGGCTTAACCAATGGTAATTGGGAATGAGGAGGACGAGTTTGCTTGAAACATGGAAGCTGGAGGTTGCAGAGTTTGGCACAAGGATTTAAATTACTAAACGATAAACCCTTTCATAATTGCAGTTAATGTTTGAACTATGTCAGTAAAAGAATTATATTACATTGTAATAAACAATACACAGAATTGGTAGACACGAGTGCGATCGAATATATCAACAAATGTGTTTTGGAATCAGTTTCACTTAATGATATTGCAGCTCATTACAAGGCAAATTTAATAAATTCTACACACAATAACTTCCACCTTGTGGTCAGGACATAGGCTTCAGAATGAAAAACTCTCGCTTTACAGTGTCAGGTGTAGTAGTATAGTTACCAAGGAAGTGGCTTCCCCAGCAATGGTAATGAATGATAAGAAATAAGCACCCATCCAAAAGGTATTTTCTTTGTAATTTCAAATGTCCACAATACATATGAAAGTACACGATCTTGTAAAAAAAGTCCGGATTTTTGTAAGATTTTCTTATTCAAGTTCTTTATTGTGGTATTTTAACACAGGAAAAATCCAAGAAGACAAATGGATTTCCTTCTTAGCCAGCGAACGCGTTTCGTCTCTGACAATGAGACTTCTTCAGGGCTAAGGGTAAAACATACCATAATTAGACACTTTACAACATTTGCACATACAGTTGAATTGAAATAAAAAAATATACAAAAACACCCAAAAACGTGTTATATCCATTAGGTTTATCCAAGTTAGATAATGATTTGATTTCAAAAATTGCAAAAAGGAAGAAAGATTGGTTGAACAAACAGAACAGAAGGAAGCACTGTTCTTAAAGAGGACTCCACTTATTTTACTACGGTGCTCACAAGAGTCTTCTATGTATATAAGACTCATAAAAATTGATAGAATCAGTTTATGGAATATTGATCAAAAAGCAAAGAAAACGATTATTTTCAAAGAACATGAGCCAGTAGCATACCTTAAACGTTAATTGATAATCACAAATCAGTAAATCTTGATAGATTTTCTCAAAAACAACGTGTTATGGTAATTTCTAAAGAGATACATTACAGAGACAAATTCCACTTTCAATGATATAGCAAAAGAAAGTTAAACAAGAACATGGTGTCATTCAAGCAACAGTATAGTCCTATAGGAAACTATCTATTCATTTTCTATTACAGAAGCTTGATGTGTCTGAATTTTTACAAACATAAAGTGTCTACCTATATAGTCGTACTCGTCTGAATTATCAAATAGTTCAACTCAAAAGACACATTATTGTCCAGGTAACAGTCTAGTCCTGTGAGAGATTGTCTATCAATGTTCATTATTAAAAATCAAAGGTAAATTGGACAGAATATGAGACACTATAGTATTCCCTAAAGCTATAATAATGTTGCACTAAAGTATCATCTATTATGATGCTAGATTTAAATTCTTCATGATATATTTCAAGAGACTTTTTGATTACCTCTTTATCCTGACGGGATGTGTTCAGAGAGATAGAATCCGTACAAAATCAGGAATCCCTGTCTATAAGATAGTTGTGTTTCTAACACTGAAAATAAATACCATATTTACATTAACAACATGACTTTACTTGTTGAACTAAAATAGTAAGTTTCTTAGATCATATAGTCAAATAGACACATCTAAAAATAAAGGACTACCTGTTCTTGATAGTCTAAAAATGGTTCACAGAAAAAAGAGCAAGTAGAGAGAAAAGAAAGAAACTATATTTTAGTCACTGTTGATCTATGGCATATCAGTTATAAACAGTTGTAATTTTAGTTGTCTCTGAGAGCTCACAAGATCTTAGATCTGAAGTCTTAAAAGTTGGTCTTAATATCTTACCTTCACAATGGCAATTACAGAGATTACCTAAACTTCCACCCAATGCCTACCCAGAAACTCTCTAACATTAAAAATATCGTTCAGTACATAATATATAACATAGACTCTATTAGTTACTAACATTGGACATGATTTTATCATTCACCATAAATTATATTGAGTATTCTACTCCTTAGTTCCCTCTAAGACAGTGATTATTATAGGGAAAAAAGACCCATTTGGAAAGCCACTTGCTGGTCCATTAATGTAAAAGAATGGGGCAAGTGTGTGAACCCGTAAGGCAGCAAAAATTAAAAAGTAAAAATAAGTAGCTTCACTAAAGCTGGTAGCTAATAGAACTAAAAAAATAATAAAAAATATATTAAATGCTGAACAGAAATTAGCAAGGATATTAAGCAAAAGTTAACTTGGATAGAGTGGCCCAACCTAGTTAGAAGAACTAGAAAAGTGCCCACATCTACACTCACCTAGGAAAGGTATGGTAACCAGCAGAAGTTCCACATCAACGGTAGGACAGCAACTAAATGATCTGTCAAAGCCCCTGTCTTTTATACCCTGGGCTGTAGTGTAATAAGGTGCACCTGAGTTTAATTAGTTTCCTATTTGGCGTTAAAAAGAGGCCGCAATTCGAGCATTACAGGCAGCAGCCATCTTGTAATGTAAAATATATACCGGTGTATATATGGACACGGTTCTATTCTTATATATTTAAGTATTTAGGCTCACAAATTAAGATAAACCAGAGCTTAGAACCTATATAGAATGCACCGAAATGATACGTGAATTTATTAGCATCGAGAACTATTCTTGAGTAGGTCCGCGATTTCGAGCGTATTGAGCATTACCGGCGGCGGGCATCTTGTAACGTGAAAATTAGACCAGTATGTATACGAGCACAGTTATATTGCTAAGTGTTTAAGTTTCTGGGCTCCACAAATTAAGATACTCCAAAGCCCAAAATGCAACGACATTAGGATGTGAATATATTGATGTCGAAAGCTATTTCCAAATGAGTTGACAATATCGAGCATAAAAATGTGTTCCTATCATGGAGAAATCTTATTTTATGCGGAACACCCGTTTATGAGAAAAAATACGAAAAATAAAATTAGAAACACGATGGATAGCGTGATCTAAAGTTTAACTGTTCGAGATATGCTTGACTAATTTAAAGGATGGTAATTCGAAGGCCACGTTCATTCAGCGAATCCGCCGGCCATCTTACAGGGTCAAAAAACAGTTAGTTGAAACAATACAGTTCAACATAGTGAAAATAAGTGATTCCACAGAAAAAGAAATAATAACATTGAGTGTTAGTTAATATAGGAATCAAAATAGAGCGTGACCCGTCATGTATGTAATGAAATTTATCCAGTACTGAAATATTGAGATGTTAGTTGGCGTGTTCGAGGTTACAATTTTTTTTTTTTAAACGATAATTATATGCCACACGCAAGTGAAATCAAGACATAGAGTAGGAAATATAAAACCAACACCATAATGTACAGACAAGTAAGCCGCTATTTATTAAGAAAAAGGTCTTGAAGGCCACATATATTTATACGAAAACGGCGGCCATCTTTAAAAGCCAGAGGTAATACATTCGTCACCTCGACTGGAATAGCATAAAAGAATGCTTTATTAAAACCAAAATAGTGGCGTTTGTGATATAGATACAGTTGGGCACCAAAAGCTAAATACTAACCAGACTAATTATAATAAGATTGTGTAATACCGAAGTACTAGTGTAGAATTGGTTAGCGTATTAATACATAATGTTCGGAGAATCCAGCGTTAGTCACATCTATAATCAAAAACCAGCGGTCATCTTAGATTTTTAAAAGTAACAAAGAGAGCTGAACATAAATTAGGATTAATACCATATCACATGACCATTATTCTAAAGAAACGAATTGGGAACCTTTTTTAGAAATATGAGTTGTAAAAATTACCAAAATGATATATAAGGGAAAGATGGACGTTAGAATGATAACATCAGATGCAATATAGTTCACAAGGAATACAAAGGTCAATGTATAGAAAGAGGAATTATTTTTAAGCCGTATACATTGTATATAACAAAAGATCAAATGCATAGAGAAATATAGTCACAGTTCATATCTCTAATACATAAGCATAACGGATAGACTGAAGCTTGACATTTATGCTAATTTATAGGAAGTGATGAAATTCTGAATTTTGATTAAGTCCCTGTTGCACACTCCTCAGACGACAAATCCATTTAGATTCAAGTTGTCTGAGGGCAAGCTCCCTATTCCCTCCTCTGACTCCCGCTTTGAGATGATCAATGGCATGAAATTCAATATTTCTATCATTTGGATGTTCTTTAGAAATATGGACTGCCATCGGATATTTGAAGTCTCCATTGTTTATTGCTCTTACATGTTCTTGTAGGCAAATTTTTAAACATCGGCTACTGCTACCAACATAGGTTTTGCCACACGCACACAATAATATATATTGTGAAAGTAGTGTTGCAATTGATGAATTCTTTAATCTCAAAGCACTTAGAGCCATTGTACGAGAATTGATTGATCTTATTCTTTCCAAATTTGCATATGGAACAACAACTACATACAAAAAATCCTTTGGGTTTTTCTGGAAACCAATTGGTCTTTTGTTTAGTAGCTCTTACATAACTAGGGCACAAAGTGTTCTTCAAGGTTGTTCCTCTTTTATAAACAATTTTGGTTTCACAGAAACAATGTCTTTCGGGATGCTCTCTGCCTGTAAAAGATGCCAATTCTTGCGCAATATGTTATAAAGATGACTGCTGTAAGAATTGTAGTGAGTTATAAAGGACACTTGTGCTGAGTGAGTTTCATTGATTTTCTTATTTTTAGCATGTTTTAATGTGCTCGCTCTATCCAGAGGGAGTGCACGTGTTTCAGCTTTGTCCAAACATTCTGAGTCATAACCCCTTCTTTGGAAGTTACATGTGATCTGTTTCAGATTTTTAGTACAATCGCACTCTCTGCTACAGTTGCGCCTAGCGCGCACCATCTCGCCATAGGGTATGGCTTTTATGGTAGATTGAGGGTGAGCGCTAGCGGCATGCAGTACACTATTGCATGCTGTGGGTTTTTTTAAAACATCACTGTGAATTTTTCCCTCAAAAGCATAGAGTCTCAAGTTCAAAAATTCTATTTCTTTGGATAAATATTTCATAGTTAGTTTAACGTTGAAGTCATTTTCATTGAGATAGTCAAAGTAAGCCAACAGGTTGATTATTGAATAAGAAAATCTTACAAGAATCCAGACTTTTTTACAAGATCGTGCACTTTCATATGTATTGTGGACATTTGAAATTACAAAGAAAATACCTTTTGGATGGGTGCTGATTTCTTATCATTCATTGCAATTTTTGGGCTTTGCCCTTGAAGGAACAAACAGGGTTGTGTTCCTTGGAATCACAAGCACCATCACTCTTATTTACAAGCCACAGATGCAAGCAGGTGCATTCTTTCTGCCTCAACCCTTGCTTTTCATGTCCCCAGCAATGGTAACCACGTTAAATGTGCTCTCCAAACTGTTCTTGTGGCTTATTTGCCAGTTCTGAATTCTGGAAAGGTGGGAAGCTGGGTGGATCACAAACGTCTGATAGAATGAGCCTGCGTTTTTTCACGATGCCCACCACTTGCAGTGCTCAGAAGCTTGGCTAAGGCATTCATACAGTACAATACGTGGACCATGTACAGGGGATGTGGATGACTTCTTATAGTTTGCGAGACAGAACTCTCACCTTGGATTTTCTTTAACATCCCATTGCATTCTGGGATCAGTATTTCTGGTTTACTTTAGTTATATGCATTATACTAAAAAGAGATTACACAGTTTACTAAAACAAAAGCACATGGCTGGATTAGCCTTTCCCTAATGACTTAGAGCCAACAAGTAAATGAATAACAGATAGATTTTTAGCAACACCAATAAAGTACCTAGGTTTCCATGGGTGACTTAGGAGGGATTTTTCCCTGCAAATAAGGCAAAACATCAATTGATCTGGCCATCAACTTTTGCTCCATACAAAACCAGAGCACAACACATCACGAGCATCATTGGTTAGGTTGCGCATTTGAGAACTATTGCAACTTCTCTTGTGTACTTAAAGCCATCCCCATGCTATCTATTTGTTTGTTTTCGTGTCCTTTAAGAATCCTTGCCCACTAGTGGTCAGTCCTGTCTCTTTGTCCCTCTTTATTCTCTTTCATTCCTCCCAGGCAGCAGACACTAAGAACGGAATCATTACGATTTGATTGTATTTATGCTCTTCGGGGGACTTTTTCTTTCTTGGGTTCCTGCTCAGTGCCATAGCTGCTTGCATGTTATGATATTGTCAGTGCCCTGAGCTCTGACTTTCTGTGAACAGGCATGGGAAGGCTCTCTGGTCGCACATCTGCTCCCACCTGCCTTTTGATTGTAAGCACGATTAAAAACAGGCCTTATATTTAATCAGCACGGGTATGTGAAGCATTTTAAAAGCACAATTCAACACCATCCGTCCATGCCTGCAGGCCCTCCCCACCTACCCCTGCGTATGCTGTTTCTTTTAATATTTTGTTTGCCGTGATGTTGAAAAGACGGTGTTAAAATCAACAACAGCTGTTCTGATTTCCGTCGAGCACATTGATTCGCTACTATTCACAACCTCAGCGGGTGGTCATGCCTCTGTGGAGGACGGCCAGCCGTTGGGTGAGAGGAGCATGGTTCTTTGTCAAACGTACTCATTCTTTTTTCCAGATCCGCTGTCTTTGTCTGCAGCAAACTAAAAGAGCTAACCCGACTATCCTTTATTATATATAACTGTGTGTGCTTCTCAGTTGCATTGGCTATTTCTCATAGGCAGTCATTGCTTTCCGTTCGTTTAGACTGTTCTCCTTTTCACTAGGAACAGAATAATGGTGAGTGAGGAAACACACACCTACGCCATTCGTATTCATTTTCGCAACTAACTGTTTATTCTTAATTTTAAACTAGAGATCGTTATGTGCTTGATAGTACCCGAAGAAGTTGTAATGTGGCTATTTTCTCCTCTTCTGCCTTATCTATTGCTATCAGGTAGTCTTGTGCATTTTCTGTCACTTTTAACAAGTTTTGGCTTTTTAGCCAAACACTTTGCATGCTGGGGTTTTTAACTACGCTTATAATAGGAAATATCACAGTCAGGTTCCACAATGCAAGTGCGTTGTTGAGCAGAAAGCCAGCATAGTTGCCATGTTTTCAGGTTGTTTATGTTTGACATTTCTATGATTTCAGTGTGAGCAAGGGTGACATTCTACTGCGAAATCTGTGACACCTTGAGTGATACTTTCTTGCGAGTAAAATGAAGCAATGTAAATAGTTAAATAATGGATATTACCTGTTCTTAAACTACGGGAAGCTCTAAAACATAAGTGAAAGTACTGCCGCACCTGTGAAATGAAAAGGCACTAATCTATTGTAACTGATAGTGCTGTAGTGATTTCCAGTAAGAGTATGACCTCTGGTTGAGGATTAGTGTAATATTACCTGATCCCTTTTGGGAGGAGTTTTCAGGCTTGTTTTCTGCAGTAGCTAGAGTGGGCTACACAAATCTCCCAGCAGGTACTAAGAAAGAGGGTAAAAAAACACCTACACCACCCAGTCATCATTCATGTTGTCAGCCTACCACTATTTTATAGGCCTGTGTATTAGTAAAGCAGCCCTCGGTTGAGGACACTCGTGTGAGGTAAAAGGAACAAGTTTGTTCACGGTAAAAGGGTCCCCTACAACTGCTAGCTCCAACCAACACAGAGCGTTGACAACATTCTAGAAGTGTATGGGGCAGAAATGTAAATGTAAATGTAAATGTGGGTGTACTTGTAAAGCGCACTGTGACTCCAAGGAGTATCCTGGCACTGAAGACCGCTGGGGAACCCGTCCTGGCTTTCCCTGTGAGATGGTCCCTTTCTGGGTATCTCCAAGGTGAAACTAAGCATCGCCGGCGTCTGTGGGGGGCCGTTGTAGAGATGAGGCAAGCTTAATGCCCAGAGTTGCCGAGTGTGTTCCCTGGTTAGAGTAGGCACCGAGGCGAGAATTATCGAGTCCGTTTGACCCTGGTCCACGACCCTGCCGCGTCGGGAATTGAACCCTGGTCCCGGGCCGTTCTCTGCTTACGGGTCTGCCACCTCTAACCAGTGAGCCACACCACTCCAGGGGAGGGGGACGATAATGACAAATACGACAAACTATTTTAATACAACTGCATGTAAATAATCACAATACAAATACAGCATAACACATTGTTTCCCATCTTTAAAAAAGTTTTTCAGTACATCACAAAGTCTTTGAACTTGGAAGGACATGCAGCATTTCTCTTACTGAACTCCTCACGGAACGGTGATTCTCTAGCCTTGCTTTCCCTCACACTTGGGTAACAACCAATTCTGGGAACATTCTCTGCTGAAAAACTACTGATGATTTCCACCATTGGCCATTGCCAAAGAGTGTGGTAGTGCATCTCTTCTTGATCATTCAACACTACTCAACCACCCCTTTTATACAAATGACCAATAAGGTTGTAGTCTGGTAATCGCTAGCCTGTCCACTGAGTAATTTGAAAGGAGTTTTCCAGTGCAATGGAGAGTCTTGCGGTAGGACCAAAGCCTGGTCTTAAAAGTGTATACTCCTTCACTCTTCTATCCCTCCACTATCATTTTCAATCAAAATACTAGCCTAAAATGTCCACTTCTCAAATTTCATGTTTCACCATATTAATCCACCACTAATCCTTTATGAGTTCCCGAGTAGCGTGCTACTCGCCGAAAAAAGCGCTACCTCATCAGGGGTAGCAAGCACTATATAAATGCAAACCTTTTTCCCCTCTTCTATCCCTCCGCTACCCTTCTCTATCCAAATAACTGAATATCATATCCACCACTCAAATTACTTTCATATTTCACTGTACTAATTCACCATTTACCCTTTATGGGTTTCGGAGTAGTGTGCTACTCGCCAAAAAAGCGCTTCAACATCCCATCAGTGGTAACAAGCGCTATATATATATATATTCAAACCTTTTTCCCTCTTCTATCCCTCCACTACCCTTCTCAATTCAAATAATTGACTAACATATCCACCACTCAAATTACTTTCATATTTCACTATACTAATTCGTCACTAATCCTTTTATGGTTTCCAGAGTAGCATGCAACTCACTGAAAAAAGCACTTCAACACCCTATCAGGGGTAACAAGCGCTATATAAATGCAAACCTTTTACCCTCTTCTTTCCCTTCGATATCCTTCTGAATCCAAATAACTGACTAACCGATCCACCACTCAAATTACTTTCATATCTTTAATATACTAATTCAACACTAATCATTTCTGGGTTCCGGAGTAGTGTGCTACTCGACGAAAAAGTGCATCGACGCCTCATCAAGTGTAGTAAGCGGTATATAAATGCAATTACAATACAATGTAATTCATTTAAAGTTGCTAGTTTGTGGTCATATTAAGTAAAACTTTGACTTGGAGTTGTGATGCTTTGGGTTCAAAGGTGTACAAAGCGCCGCCCCACCGCATGGTAACATCTGCGTAAGACTCATGCTAGTTGTTGAACCCACGACCACTGCTCCTTGCGAATTTCCATGCAGCCATACTTCACCAGATCCCCGGGCCGCTGTGCCAAGCTCTGCTGCCAGTGTCCATCCATTATAGGCCAGCCCTGGTACCTCACCGAGCAGGCAGGTGTGCTGCTGAATAAACACATGGTCAGGTATGAGCCATTGGTAATAAATCTCATTTTCATATCAGACGCTGCCGACGTCTGTTGGAGCAGCCGGAAATGAAACGAGTTTGATTTCCAGGTAAATCTACTGAAATTGACAGCAGCAGAGGAAATTGGGAGCAATCAATGCTAATTGCAATTTGGGTCTATTTGTATTTGAATTTATCAAGCGCCCCAAGCCTTATTTCTAAACTCACACATTTCAATGAATATCCATTCGCTTTCATCGGAGAGCTGCATGAAAACTACAAGGTATAGATTAGAGCGTTATGGTCCTCCCCCAGTATTTTATTATTCTAATGTTGCCTAAAGGGTTTATTTGGGTTGAAATCAATTATTAGTAAAGACAACCCCTAACCATGGTGTTACTTTTTAAATTCTGAGGGTGTGCTTCTCCACACCAAGCACTCCTAAACTATACTGTCTAGCAACAGTGTGATGTAATATTTCATAAACACTGCTTTACTGACGTATGATTTACTGTCTCTGTAATGTGTGTGTGATGTAAAGTACTCTGACACCCTATACTGGTATGAGTGGCACTATAAAGCAAACAAAAAGCATTGGGGAGAGAGTGGCTATGAAGACTTGAGGAGTACTGTTAAAGGTTGATAGTAAGAGAGTCCGTGGTGGAGGTGGTCATGGGGGCTCCAACAAACAATGTCGCACCACTCTTCACCAGCGCTAAAGCCAGCCCTGAAACTGCCTTTCTAGTAATGGAGGCTGTAAAAACCTACAGAGAAAATAGAGTAAGAGCACAGAAAACGCATACATGTGCATGTATAGCAAGTCTTGTTCATCAAGCCCTGTTGCATCATCATGCAAAGGTCCTGCTTTTGAAATGTGTAGGATATGTCTGTGCTAAGGAATAGCCTGTGCCACAAAAAATGCATTTAATCATTATTTCAAGTTTCCTTTCCATCGGCGCTAGGTGACCAGGTGAGTAATAAGCATGCTGTACAAAGTTCTACAGAAAAAGACACACAATGAAGTTCTTTCTTTTATTACGGTGAGGGAGGGCATATCCTTACAAGTGCATTCATGTTTGGCCTTTTACATCATGTAATTGTAAAAGTATTATTTATAGGAGCTTTTGTGCAGCACTCAACAGCACACCACATCATTTAACTCCACAGCATATCACTCAACAACACAAAATGCAATTCCACATAATTATACTCCAAAACACACAATCCCACTCTACATGATTCCAGTACACGCAATACCTCATAATTCCACAGCAAACCAGGCAACATAATTTAAATCCACTCCACTCCACTCCACACAAACCCAGGACACACAATTACACAACTAACTAATCCAGTACAACTCACATAATTCCACAACACATCACATACATACACTCCATAACTCATAAGTAAAAAACATTACCATTTACAATGCCAATACCTCCAAGTCCCAAAAATGAAAGGCCTATTGCATTTCCAATGATTGTTTTTTTTACCAGCATTCCACAGGAGCAAAGAGGGCATCAATATTCTTTACTAAAATGTTGTTATTGGCAAAACAATAAATAACTACCTGTCTCTATTCCTGTGTATCCTCCCCTTCTTTACTGCCCCTGTCCGCCCCTTCTTGTCGATATGTCTTTCTTTGCAAGGTCAACTTTCCCCAAATTCTATTTTTTTTTCAACAGATGTACTCAATTTGGGGGGATGACGGAAAACATTGCGGCCGGCTAGCAGCAGGCCACGGGTGCTGTAAGCAGAGGTGGTGCATGTAGCTGTGCAGGCTGAGCGAGAGCGAGTTACTAATTCTGGTGAATCAACAATAGAGATGCATGATTTGGAAGAGTTGAAATCGGATTTAATGGCAGTCCTCACCTATAAAATTAAGGAAAAATGGGAAGCTAGTCAGCTGGCTCACTTTAGTTATGGTGAGGGTTGCGGTAAACTTTTAGCATGGAAGGCGAAGAAAGACCAGGTCCGCAATTTCATTAAGGAAGTGAAGCCGGCAGGGACAAATACTACCATCAGAGAGAGTAAAGGAATAGCGGATGCTTTCTTTGATTATTTTTCAAAAGTTTATAAGGAAGATTTAAATCCGGAATTTTCAGCAATAAGGGGATAGCTACAGCTGGTAAACCCACTCCCAACTGAGTTTAAGCAGGTTTTAATGGAGAAATATCTTTAACTGAAGTTGAAAATGCTATTAAGTCGGGAAAGAGAGGCAAGGCCCCGGGGCCAGATGGCCTGCTGGCTGGGATGTATAAAGTTTTGAGTGGGAGAATTGCGCCTATAATTTTTCAACTATTTAATAGCATTTTTCGGGGAGAGGCGGCTTTGCCGAACTCATGGAATGAAGCGACTATTGTTTTAATTCCAAAACCAGGGAAATCACCAAATATTTAGATTCCTATAGACCCATCTCGCTAATAAATTGCGATTATAAACTTTTTGCTAAAATAATGGCTGATAGGCAAAGTCTGGTTATTTCCAAATTAGTACATGAAGATCAAAGGGGATTCATTAAGGGTAGGTTCCTAAAGGAACTCACTTTTTCCCAAATAGGTGCAATAGATTTGGCTTCCCTTGGCGGTCATAGCGCTGGACGCCGCCAAGGCTTTTGACCGGGTATATTGGTCTTTTTTAAAGGCCCTTTTGGGACATCTTGAGTTAGGGTCGTATTTCACTAATTCACTGTTAGCATTGTACAATACCCCTACATCTAAGGTATTGATTATTGGGATTCTAACCCAGTCCATCAAGGTGATGCGGGGTACACTTCAGGGATGCCCATTGTCCCCTTTATTGTTTGATTTGTACATAGAGCCCCTGGCCTGTAGGATTAGGAATGCTGAAAATATCCCCCCTTTTGTTGTAGAAGGGTGGTCCAAGAAAATAGGGTTGTATGCTGATGATATAATCATATTTACCCCTAATTTGCAACAAGCAATGCAAAGTCTGTTAGAAGTAACCAAAGAGTATGGACTTGTCTTAGGATATGAGATAAATGAAGATAAGACCGAGATAATGGCGTGGAATTTGGATACGGGACTAATTCATTGTAAAGCTGAGATGAGATATTTAGGGGTTAGGATCCCACAGAATCTTGACAATTTAACGAAAACATACTTTTTAAGGATTAAAAGAGAAATAGGAGCTATGCTGCGAGGTTGGGGACATTTATCGCTTAACTTGTATGGCCGTAAGAATCTAGTAAAGATGATGGTGTGCCAAAATTGACTTTTTTGTTTGAAACTATCCCCCTCGCATTTAAAAAGGAATGGTTTAAGAGGCTGCAGAGTGAGATTTGTTCATTCATTTGGACCTCAAAAGGATCTCGTCTATCCTGGAACAAGATAAGACGCAAATTGGTTAAAGGGGGATTGGCGGCCCCCCATTTTCAGTTGTATTTTTGGGCTTTTCAGTTAAAAAACTTTAGAATACCGTTGAACATTCCGACGGCCACAACTATTGGAACATTGTTTGCTGCAATGCTGAAGATTTGTAAATATAACGAATATGGCTTCTTGTGTAAATTCTCTGATCCAAGGTATTTCAAAAAAGTAAGGCTCAAGATATTGCATGATGCGGCGGAGCTTTGGTATACGATAAGGAGAGTATTAAAGATTGCCTACTATGGGCACATGGCCCCAATATGGGATAGTCCAGGGGCACCTCTCTGGTCTAAGGATGCACTGGCTACTCTTTTGAGAGTGTTGGGCTTGGAGTGATGGGGTGACCTTTTTCCAGATGGAAAGCTGATTGGGTGGGGTCAAGGTGAGGCCATGTGGGGTCGGGGCTTCTCAAAATTTAAGTATCTGCAAATTTGCAGGTGGGCATGCAAAGCGGAAAATACTGTCGGACTTCAGAACGAGATAGAAGAAATGATCTATACAACTCAAATGTATAAAAGGGAAGTGGCTCTATGATATCAGTCGATACTCGAGATGGAGGACGGCGTGTTTGCACTTCCTGAGGCCCTTTGGGGTGATTGCTTGCCGGACGTCGCAACAGACACTCAATGGCAAGTAACTATGGCTATGCTATATAAAATAGTCAAACCTGCAAATTTAAGGCGAAACCATTTGTTTACAATTCACAAGGCATACTAGTCTCCTCGTAGACTTTCGAAATTTAAGGCTGGCGGGCTGGTGGAATGCCCTAAATGCAGGAGCCCTAACGAGTATGACTTGGACATGTTTGTGGATTGTCCGAACATCAGGGAGTTCTGGCAGGCCGTAAGTAACTGTTTATCACAAGTTGCTGATCAAAAGATTGAGGTAAACCCCGAGCTAATCATAACTAGAAGATATAATTTGCAGAGTAATGATATGGATGACAGAGCTAAACTGCTTTTTTATGGGATTCTCCGAGCCCGGAGGGAGATTTGTAAATTATGGGTGTCTCCCCTATCTCCAACGATTTTGGATTGGGTACGAGCCATGAGATATACTGCTAAAATAGATACACTGCATCAGATTAAGAAGAAGCGTACATTTTGGACACTATTTTTGACACACTTTGAGTGAGGGAGGGAATTTAGCGTAGGGTGAAGGCGACACACCAATAATAATCCAATGATTAAGGTCTTGGCCTATCTCACCGGCAGTTTCTTTTTCTTCATTGTCAGGAAATGGAATTGACAAAGCAGTAGTGTCTACTTTTGAACTTGGGCCGGTGTGCACAAAAGAAGCTATGTTCGAAGTAGCATTTCATGTGCCGTTGTTTACAAAGCTGGTATATGAGATAAAAGCCCAGGTAATCAGACAAAATATCGAAAAAAAAATATCGGAACGACAAAATATCGAAGTAAAAATATCGATGGTCAAAAATATAGGTAAGGAAAAATATTGGATACAAAAATATCGGAATAGGTAAGTATGCAAAAATATCGAAAATAAAAATATCGTGTGACAAAATATCGTTAAAAAAAAAATATCGTGTAGTAATGGAAATAATCAATAGTATAGTAAAAAGTAAAATAATTGTATATAAAATGTATTAAAATAGGTGTATTATTATAAATAAAACAATTATAAATAAATTTTAAAAAAAACAAATCTAGTTTTAGGAGCGGGTTATTGGGTTTATAGGGGATAAGGGTGGGAAGTAATTTATTATTAATTAAATAATATATATGTCATTAAATAATACTAAATTATACCTAATTGTTACTTATTAATAATTAATTAGTTAATTAAATAAGATCATATAGTCTATATTATTAATTACTAATTAATTGGTAATTAATTAATATTAATTAAGAAATCATAATTATATACTTAACTAATTTAATGTAGATACATGTTAAAAAAAATTTTTTTAATTTATAATAAATAATAATTGTAAAAAACATTTCAAGGTTTAGGAGCGGGTTATTGGGTTTATAGGGGATAAGGGTGGGAAGTAATTTATTAATAATTAATTAATATATGTAATTACATAATACTAAATTATACCTAATTGTTAATTATTTATAATTAATTAGTTAATTAAATAAGATCATATAGTCTATATCATTAATTACTAATTAATTGGTAATTAATTAATATTAATTATTAAATCATAATTATATACTTAAATAATTTAATGTAGATACATGTTTATTTTGTATATTTAAATTTATAAGCAATTATTTTTTAAGAAAACATTTCAAGGTTTAGGAGCGGGTTATTGGGTTTATAGGGGATAAGGGTGGGAAGTAATTTAATAAGTAATTAATTAATTAATAAATGTTATAAAATATTCCAACATTATACCTAATTTGTAATTATTTATAATTAATTAGTTAATTAATTAATATTATATATTCCAAATTATTAATCACGAATTAATTGGTAATTAATTAATTATAAATAATAAATGATAATAATGTAATTACATTTTTTTCAGATATACTTTTTTGTTTAGGATTTTAACAATGTTGTGAAAAAAATTTTTTTTAAAACATTTCATGGTTTATGAGCGGGTTATTGGGTTTATAGGGGATAAGTGTGGGAAGTAATTTTATAATAAATCTATAAATAATATATGTTAAGCAATATTCCTAAATTAAACCTAATTGGGATAGAATTAAATTTAATTACCGGATTTATTAAGAACACATAGTCCATATTATGAATAACTAATTAATTGTCAATTAAATGATAATAATTCGTTTATTAGAATAATGACGTTAATTATGTCAACATATATTAAGATTTGGGTTATTTTGAATGTAATTTTTATAAAATGTTTTACATTAATATATAGGTTTAGGAGTTGTTTTGGGGGTTTACAGGGGATAAGGGTGTGAAGTCATGTCATAATAATTAATTTTAAATTAAATGTTTATGTATATTTCTATTTTTTACTTAATTGGTAATTAATGTGAACTAATTTATTAATGAATCAAGATCATATACTACATATAATTATTTACTGATTAATTGTTTTTAGGTTAAGGGGTATTAGTTGGGTTCAGGGTCAGTTTTCAGTTTTTGGGAAAATGGGTATTTATTGGGTTCAGGGTCAGTTTTAAGTTTTTGGTGAAAGGGGTATTTGTTGGGTTCAGGGTCAGTTTTCAGTTTTTGGTTAAAGGGGTATTTGTTGGGTTCAGGGTCAGTTTTCAGTTTTTGGGTAAAGGGGTAGTTTGTTGGGTTCAGGGTAAGTTTTCAGTTTTTGGTTAAAGGGGTATTTGTTGGGTTCAGGGTCAGTTTTCAGTTTTTGGGTAAAGGGGTATTTGTTGGGTTCAGGGTCAGTTTTCAGTTTTTGGGTAAAGGGCTAATTTTAGGGTTCAGGGTTAGTTTTAAGTTTTTGGATAAATGGGTTTTTTAGAGTTCTGGGTCAGTTTTTAGTTTTTGGTAAAGGGGTATTTTTTAGAGTTCAGGGTCAGTTTTCAGTTTTTGGGTAAAGGGGTATTTGTTGTTTTCAGGGTCCGTTTTCAGTTTGTGGGTAAAGGGGTCATTGTTGGGTTCGGGGTCAGTTTTCAGTTTTTGGGTAAAGGGGTATTTGTTGGGTTCAGGGTCAGTTTTCAGTTTTGGGGTAAAGGGGTAGTTTGTTGGGTTCAGGGTCAGTTTTCAGTTTTTGGGTAAAGGGGTATTTGTTGGGTTCAGGGTCAGTTTTCAGTTTTTGGGTAAAGGGGTAGTTTGTTGGGTTCAGGGTCAGTTTTCAGTTTTTGGGTAAAGGGGTATTTGTTGGGTTCAGGGTCAGTTTTTAGTTTTTGGGTAAAGGGCTATTTTTAGGGTTCAGGGTTAGTTTTTAGTTTTTGGATAAATGGGTATTTTTAGAGTTCTGGGTCAGTTTTTAGTTTTTGGTAAAGGGGTATTTTTTAGGGTTCAGGGTCAGTTTTCAGTTTTTGGGTGAAGGGCTATTTGTTGTTTTCAGGGTCAGTTTTCAGTTTGTGGGTAAAGGGGTCATTGTTGGGTTCAGGGTCAGTTTTCAGTTTTTGGGTAAAGGGGTATTTTGTTGTTTTCAGGGTCAGTTTTCAGTTTGTGGGTAAAGGGGTCATTGTTGGGTTCAGGGTCAGTTTTCAGTTTTTGGGTAAAGGGGTATTTGTTGGGTTCAGGGTCAGTTTTCAGTTTTTGGGTAGAGGGGTAGTTTGTTGGGGTCAGGGTCAGTTTTCAGTTTTTGGGTAAAGGGGTATTTGTTGGGTTCAGGGTCAGTTTTTAGTTTTTGGGTAAAGGGGTATTTGTTGGGTTCAGGGTCAGTTTTCAGTTTTTGGGTAAAGGCATATTTGTAGGGTTCTGGGTCAGTTTTTAGTTTTTGGGTAAAGGGGTAGTTTTTTAGGGTTCAGGGTCAGTTTTTAGTTTTTGGGTAAAGGGGTATTTGTTGTGTTCAGGGTCAGTTTTTAGTTTTTGGGTAAAGGGGTATTTGTTGTTTTCAGGGTCAGTTTTCAGTTTGTGGGTAAAGGGGTCATTGTTGGGTTCTGGGTCAGTTTTCAGTTTTTAGGTAAAGGTATATTTTTGGGGTTCTGGGTCAGTGTTCTGATTTTGGGTAAAGGAGTATTTGTAGGGTTCAGGGTCAATTTTGTGTTTTTGGTACTTAGTTCTACAGGATAAAAATATAATTAATTTGCATTTAATCAATTAAAGGAAATTATACATATATAACATTACACCAACTCAAATTTACTGTAGACTACAGTTGGAATAATCTATTCTAATTAATTAGTGTACAGCACATATTAACATTTTATGTTGAATGCAGTAGGAATGTTAATTCTTATGTTATTAGTGTGCAACACCTACTCTAATTTAATGTACACTGGATTTGGTATATGAATCATTACATTATTAGAGTCCAACATATACTCACTTTTAATATACAGTTAAAAAATTTTAATAACATTGATACTTTTTAGGCAGATAATAATAAAATGTATTCACCATGATTGTATAAACTTTTATTTTATTAAAGTTTCAACAAATAAAATAAATTCATAATAACAATTTTTTATTTACATTTCTTTTGAAAAATAATATTATAAACACACTTAAAAACAACTATACTATACAGAACCATTATTATTTTGCAATTTTTTAATATGAAATTAACATTCTTTATTATCTCTTTTACATATTGTCATGTCAGAAATGAAATATAAATATCACAACTTTTTTTCTGTTAAGCTTTTTTCTGCTTCATTTGTGAAGATCAAATTTTTATAATATAAAAAAAAATATTTTCCTCTTTTTTCCATTTTTCCATTTTGTGACAATGTACTTACATTTTTTTCCATTGTTAACATCAACATTATTGTTTTCATCATATTTAATTATTACATTCATGTACATTTTTGATAATGATTTCTTTCTAGGATTAAAATTTTTTTTTTTTAACAATAACATGAATTAATACATTTTTATAACACATTTAGTTCTGGATAGATATTATATTTTACACTTGGGACTATTTTATTGCTTTTTGGTGCTTTCTTTTTTAACCGGGTTAGGTCGTTTTGGGTTATTTGGAAGAAGGGCTGATCGCGGTTGGGAGACACTTCACGTCGCTGCAGGTAAGGTTCATTTTATATGTTATATGTGTATTGTTATGATGTTTTTAGACTAGTGACCTTATATTTAGTGTTGTTGAATGTAAATGAGTTATGTTTTAGGTTTTGAAAACAGATATTTACATATGGTAAATACACGTCGTGTTAGTTAGTTAATTAATTCTTTATAGAGTTAATTTAAGTCTTTTAGGGTATATCTAACATTAAATCATCAATGTTAATATGTTGGTATGTAATTTTTAGCTAATTATTGTGGGTGGGAATGTCTGTTTTCTATGTTTTTTTCATAGGTGTACGCTACATCGGAAGTTCCGTTTTTTTTAAAGGAAGTGTTTGTTTTTTTCATCCAACACTGATTTACAAACACTTCTTTACATTTTTTGGGTTTTCCGGAGCGATTCTTTTTTTTTTTTCTTTTTTTTCGGGTTTTTGATGGTATTTCGATGGCTAAGGACCGCGTGGATTTCTTAATTTTGGAACAGTTGTATTTTTACATTTTTTTTTTGGGTTACTTTTCCACTACCTGGATTACTTTGGTGGTGAAGGACGTTATTGGATTGACAACATAATTGGTAAGTCTTTGCTTTCTATTATTTTTGTGGGTGGGTAATGTCATATTTATTATGGAATTGTTTTTAACTTGTTATTTTGTTTTAATATGTGCATATATTAAAATAATATTATTATATATTGCATACATTAAAAACTTTAGAAGCTCACGTAACATATTTTTGCATACTTAGGTGTTACTTTTGGTGTTTTATAACAGTTTCAGAATTATTTACAGTAGTGTTTTGGCTATGATGTTTAAGTATTCTATGCCTTTCGTATTAGGGTAAAGTTTAACTTGTTCTTCCAGGTACTTATGCATCTGTTTATTTTGCTTGGATGTTTTAGGGACAAGTTCGGTTACAGATTGGTCCATTCTAAATTCTTGATAGCTCTGTTCTTTCTGTAGGCATTTTATGAATTTTTCCAGAGTAGGTTTGGTTCTGCCAGTTGATTGGACAAATGCATTGTGCCAACCTTCCACGGCATTGTTAGTTTTTGACTCCCCGTTAAGGGTACTATTGTACACGTTCCACCAGGGAATGAGGAATTTTGGATTTCTTCTGTGGCCAGATCTGTGGAGTCTGCCTACCCAGGTGTCTTCAAAGTAATCGAGAAAAGGACTTAATCTAGCTTCGTTTTGTTTGTAGAATGGACTGTCTATAATAATGTTCAGCTACATCTGTTGTAGGGACATAGGCAAGTGCAATTAGTTTTTTGATTTGAAAAGCAAATGATGAATTTGTAGCATATTCGACACTTAGGGTAGTTTTTTGAAGGTGTCGCCATAAACACTGGTTGAAATGATAATAGCAGCCTTGAATGGAGGTATGGGGGTGGATTTTTAGAATAGTTGAGAGCATTGCATGCTCAAAATCAAGAATGATTTTTTCTGGAGAGAAATCATTCGTTTTTTGTTTTATGACATTTAATAATTCCATATATGTAGAATTGTTTTTGTTAGGCAATAGTGCATATAACAAAGGGATGTTGCAGTTGTGGTAGAGGCCATGTATTGTGTATAATTGGAAGAATGGTTTGGGACAGATGTTAAATGTCCCATCCATCATCCAATATTGGCTTTGCTGCAGTTTCACTAAATTCATACTGGTACCAAAAATTATAAGCCTATTCTCATTGCTTTCGTTGTCATAAACTATAAATGGTTGTTTATTTAAAGTTATTATTTCGTTTGCAGTAAAATTTATATCCCGATAGGTTCTGGGAGATGGTGTTGAAGAAGTTGTAGCTTTTTTGGTTCGTGCTATAGTTCTTTTTAATGATAGGATATTGGGCATTTGGGTTGTGGCTGTATTGGGAATTTTAGGAATGGCTTCTTTTAAAATGACATTAGTTTGCTTTTGGGATCCGGTACTAGCTTCTTTTATACTCTATTTCTGTAATATTAGGTGGATGATTATGTTCCCTGGTATATAGTACTGTAGCTTCTCTTGTTGTTGCTCTGCCATAGCACTTGTTCGAATAATATTTACAACATTTCCAATTCACTTTCATGCCATATTGTTTTTCCTGTGTGTACGTGTAACCCATGTAGCATAGTAACAATTTTCCTTTTTGGCTGGTCACAAATTCGGCTCCTTCGGTCATTTTGTATTTTGTATATCTATAAAATATATATATAATAGTTAATGTCAATTTAAATGTGATAAATTATCTATGTTAGTGATAAGTAGGAATGTTTATACTTACGTGTTTTAGAATGTACGGCAAAACTTAGGAATTTCTTTCTTCTTTAGTTGAGGATAAATGGTTGTGATGTTGTTGTAGCTGTTATGAGAAACATGAAAGTAGTATATTATTATTTAATGTTTAGGTAAATTTGCACTTTTAGAGCTTATTTTTACTACAAAAGTGTATCTTCATTATTCACATTGTGAAGATACTTACATATTTTTTGTGTGTGGTTGGTATTTGGCAGTATAATTGTTTCTTCAGCTTCTGGAGAATAGGTTGTAGTGTTATCTTTAAAAAATAAGGAACATATGAGTTAGTTTAATCACCATGTTGGAAAGTTTTTTTAAACATGTGGTAAATATGTTATTTAATATACTTACTTAGTGATTTGTATGACTATTGTTTAGAATGTGAAGTTCTGTATGTTGTCTGTATATCTATTCACCGTGTTTGCTCTGTAAAAAAACAATATATCATTGAAATTTATTAGAACAGTTATAAATGTTTGTCTTGTTTTTCCACATTTATTGCAGTTGCATAATGCTTACTTACTAAAATGTATTTTAGAAGTAGTACTGAGGTCCTTAATTAATTAGTAGTGCAGTTTTCAGTAGTCGAATCTACAGAGAAAAAAAAATATGTTGAGCACAACTTATTATTTTTGTGTGTTTAGATTTTTGAGCACATAATTAAATAATGTGACCTAACTTACATAGTTATTCGATTCTGTATTCCTATGCTTTGTTCACAGTTAGTTTGAGCAGAATATTCAGTTGTCGTAGTATCTAAAAAAATAATAATATTTTATTATTTAGCATGTTAAGTAGTATGAATAGCAAAGGGCCACTGGGTATTTAGCAGGTAAATAATTAGTAGTACCAAATTATGCAGTTTCCATTTTATGTACTTACTTAGGAAAAAGTGTTGTAGAAATAGTTCTGATGTTCTTAGTTCAGTAGTAGTGCAGATTTTAGTAGTATAATCTATAGAAAAAAATAAATATGTGGGGGGCAAATTATTATTTCTGAGTGTTTAGATTTATGTGCACATAATGAAACAATGTGAAATTACTTACATATATTTTTGAATCTGTATTCCTATGCTTTGTTCACAGTTATTTTGAGTAGAATATTCTGTTCTCGTAGTATCTTAAACAAATAGTTGTAGATAATTATTTAGCATGTTAACTGCAATGATTAGCAAAGGGGTACTGGGTATTTAGCAGGTAATTAAGTATTACTAGCAAATAAAGCAGTTTCTATTTTATTTACTTACTTAGTAAAAAGTATTGTAGATATAGTACTGATGTCCTTAGTTCAGTAGTAGTGCAGTTTTCGGTAGTAGAATCTACAGAAAAATAAAAAGATGGTGTGCAAAAGTCATTATTTCTGTGTGTTTAGATTAACGTGCACATAATGAAACAATGTCAAATTACTTACATAGTTTTCAGAATCTGTATTCCTATGTTTTCTTCACAATTATTTGGAGTAGAATTATCAGTAGTGGTAGTATTTAAAAAAAATATTTTTATATCATTATTTAGCATGTTAAGTAGTATGAATAGCAAAGGGGCACTGGCTATTTATCAGGTAAGTAAATACAATTAGCAAATAATGCACTATCTATTTTATTTACTTACTTAGAAGATGTAATAGTAGGTTGATAGTCTGGTTCTTCTAGTTGTTGTGCAGCAATTCGAATAGAGATGAATCTCCTTCTGTGACTTTTTGCAAGTAGTTTGTGATGACGTTTTCATTGCTTATATAGGGGAGTGTCAGTAGCAATTACTTTACTATTGGTTCATTTAAAAAATTAGGGTTGTGATTGGTTAGTTAGTAGATTTGAATTTCTGTTGTGATTAATTAGTATTAGAATTGAAAAACCAACAATAATTATAAAAGTATACAAAGTAGCATAGAATATTTTTATATGTGTAGGTGATATAAATATACCAATATTAAATATTATATGCATTTATAGTGTGTCTATAGTATAAATTAAAGTGTTGTATGTTTTTTTTGATGTGTAAACATATAAAGCGTTAATTAATTATGTAAAGAAATGCTTTTAAAAAGTCGATATAGTTTATAATCCGATATTTATGTGCACGATATATTTGATGTCGATATTTTTGTAAATGTCATTATTTTTTGCAGAATGCGATATTTTTGTATTCAGATATTAATGTCGTCGATATCACAGTAAACGATGTTTTTGTATATCGATATAAAAAAATCGATATTAGTGTAGATATATAGTTAAGTATAGGATCCCGATATTTTTGACATCGATAATTTTGTTCCGATATTTTTGTACATCGATATTGTGGATTTCGATATTTAGTCAGACATTCAAAAGCCCATGGGCGGTATCATATGGTTAGAAATGGGTGGCGAAAAGGCTAATGAGGATAAAAAAAATAAAAAAAATAAAAAAATAACAGATGTACTCAATTTCCATCTTTTTAGACCCTCTTCCTCTTTCTTCCATATGTCTCCATCTCTCTCTTTTGCTTGCAACTTTCATAGCACTCGCTCTGTCTTCATCCATTTTATTACCTCGATTTCTTTCTCTTCCTTGTGTTTGTTTCTCTCTTTCAGGCTCTGTCTTCTTCTCTCTCTCTTGTTCTCTATCTCTATTTGCATTCTATGCTTCCACCTCATTTGCCTCCACTCATTCTGTATTCTGTCCTGCAGAGTCTTGCCCTGATTACCGTGACTATTTCTTAAACAAATTGTTTTAAATGCCATTTTCTTTTTGAATGTGGGGGAAATGTGAGACTCTATTGCGGACCTTTTGCAGAGATATGCTGCATTGATATGTAGTTTGCTGTGGTTTTGATTAATGTTTTTTCAAAGTGGTTGACTGTAAAATGTTTAAAAGAGATAACATCTAATGCAACCATTTGGGCATTTGAAGAGAATTCCGCTGAAGGAGTACCTTTGGTTCTCATAACAGATAACGGTACACAGTTAACATCTAATGAAATGGTAAATTTTCTTGAATGTTGTGAGATTAAACACTCTTGCAGTTCACTTTATAACCTCCTGGGAAATCGTATGGCAGAGTGTGCCAACAGATTGGTTGAACTTTGATTCAAATGGTGCTAACCAATCATTGTAATATTAGAAGGAGGGTGTGAGACATAATATCGGCGTACGGTACCACTGTTCATAGTGTCACCATGAGTTGCCTGTTTCAAGAGATTTGTTGAAACTTACCTAGCAGCAAATTGGTTCCTGCATTGCTCACGGATTCAGTTGCTTCTGTTGGCAAGAGGACAGATGTGGGCTTGAGAAGAAAGTATTGTAAATTCGATTTCGGTGACTGGGTGAAAATAAAATCAGGACTGGTGGTCTCTCCATGTCCATTTTGGGTGAAAAAGGTCAGTAGGTTTTTTGTGATTCTTGAGTGTGGAGAAAAGTGGACTTTGAGGAATGTGAAATGTGGCATTGTATCAAAAGGGAGGAATATGTGTGAGAAGGAACAAAGGATGTTCTGGAGTGATGTTGATGGGGGGTGATGAATTACATGGAACAAGTAGTTCAGTGTCTACAGATGTGTATACAAGAAGGGTTGAAGAAGGATCTAGTGTTGCCAGAAAGAGAAGGGATCACAGATCACCATCCTATTTTAGGATGCCAGCGCCATCCTAAAATAGTTACTACGTTAGCTTCAACAGGAAGCTCCTGTTTAAGCTAATTTAGTAAGTATTTTAGGATGGCGCTGGCAGCTTGCCGGCGCCATCCTAAAATAGTTACAACATGCCCTTCCTGTAGCGTCGTCGAGGCAGGTGTGCCTTCTTCACAAATCAACCTGGAAAATCAGCTGTGATGCTGGATAGAGGCTTTTGCATCCTTGACTTTCACAAGCACAATACCCGTGCTGTTCTTGTGACCAGGGGTTTCTTTCTCTTCATCTGCTGAACTGATCTTTCTCTGACCTTTTATAAACACAAGAAGCATGTTGACCGCGCATGGTAGCCCTGCCCGTTTGGCCCCGCCCACACACTCGCGGTTTGCACCGTCTGCCCGCCATTCACCCACTATGATGGACAGCTCACTCAAGGGACCCCTGCGCCCGTCGGGGCGATTGCATAGTAACACACACATGGTCGCTCGAAGTAGTTGATGCTCAAATTCAGTGACTCATTCATTAGCCCAAAAACAATCGGTAACACACACATGGTCGCTCGAAGTAGTTGATGCTCAAATTCAGTGACTCATTCATTAGCCCAAAAACAATCGGTAACACACACATGGTCGCTCGAAGTAGTTGATGCTCAAATTCAGTGACTCATTCATTAGCCCAAAAACAATCGGTAACACACACATGGTCGCTCGAACTAGTTGATGCTCAAATTCAGTGACTCATTCATTAGCCCAAAAACAATCATGAGCGTCGTCGAGGCTGGACAGGTGTGCCTTCTTCCCAACTCTACCGTGGAAAATAAGCTGTGATGCTGGGTAGAGGCCTCACAAGAGGCATGTGCACTCGCATGGAAGCCCCGCCCCCGCCCCAAATCCGCAGATCCGCAAATCCGCAAAATCCGCGGATTTTGCGGATCCACGATCCGCAAATCCGCAAAATCCGCGGATCGTGGATCCGCAAAATCCGCCCATGCTTAGTATTGAGGGAGAAAATCAGCCGGGTTTTTGGTGCCTGGTTGGTACACTACTTCCATCTCATATTGCTGGATCCCAATAGACCATCCTTCAATTCTCGGAGGTGGAAGAGGTGCTGATCCTTTGAACAAAGGTACTAACAGCTGGTGGTCCATGATGACCTTAAATGGTTGGCCGCAGATGTATAAGTGAAAGTTTTAGCATGCCCATCTAACGGCCAGGGCCTCCTGCTCGATCTGCGCATAGTGTGATTGCGTGGGTTAGAGGGACTTGCTTGTGTATGCTTGTGCGGCCCATCTTCCGGGCTTCTGTTCCTAATACTGGCCCTAGGCCCACCGGGCTGGTGTCGACAAGTATCTCGGTTCGCTTGGCGTGGTTGAAGTACACCAACATGGTGTGGTCGAGGAGAGCGCTCTCGACCCTCTGGAATACTGCCTCTTCTGGGGGCTGCCCATTTCGACATGGTGTCAGCACGAGTGAGGTTCCGTAGGGGCTCCGCGATGGTGGCCCGGTCAGGGATGAATCGGCCACAGTACGTGGCCATCCCAAGGAAGTTTCGTACTTCGGACACTGTTGAGGGGGCCACCGCGTCTTTGATGGCCCGGGACTTCAGCGGATCTACTTGGATCCCCTCTTAGTTGAAGAGACAGCCAAAAAACTATCTGCCTTTGGAAGAATAGGTTCTTCTCCCTTTGCAGGGTGAAGCTGTGTTCTTAGAATCGCTTTACCGTTACTCTCAGGTGTCTGTAGTGTTCATCTGCCTTGTTGTAATGGATGAGGATGTCATCACTTACGTTCAACACCCCTGGAAGGCCAGTCAAGGTCTCTCGCACTACATTCGGGAACACATCTGCTGTGGAGGATATTCCAAAAGTAAGGGGCTTGTAACTTCGCAGCCCGAGGTGGCTGCTGAACGTAGTGATATATCTGCTTTCTTTGGCTAGGACCAACTGGTGGTACCCTGCGTTCAGGTCCAATTTGGAAAACCAACAGGATGAGTTGACGTCAGCCACAATGTCATCCATAGTTGGCGTGATATGGCCTTCCTTTCTGTCATCACCATGGGGGACACCCATGGAGTGGGTCCAGAGACTTCTCAATGCCCTCTTGATGTTCTAACTTTTGCACCTCCTGCTCCACTAGCAGTCTGAGGTGGAAAGGGATCCGTCTGTGGCATAGAGTTATCAAGGTGACGGATGGGTCGATATCGAGTTTGATTGGAGCCTTCTTGATGCGTCCTAGGCCCTTGAACAAATCTGGGAATTGGTTTAGCAGTTCTTTGGTTTGGTTCGCCTGTACACTCTTTATGAACATTACCAGGACCAGGTCCTTGATGACGAGGAGGTCAGTGGTGATTTTATTGTCTTCTGACTGTATTGGCGCAGTAATTTTCCCCCAAAGTGGCAGGGGTAAGTTGCTTCCACATGCGAAGATCTTCATTTTGGAAGGCTTCAGCTCAGGTTTGGGTCTCAGTTGATTATACTATTAGACTCCCATGACGTTGACCGATGCGACGGTATCAATGACTGCCTTAACTTCCTCACTGTGCATGTGGGCTGTGCCCTTCTCCACCTCTTGAGCTCCTGGGTGAAGGAAACAAAGTAAATCTCTCCTTCACCATCTTCAGTGGATGTGGCTTCCACTTGTTATGCAGCTTGTTTGTTCCTCTCCTCGCCCCTTGAGGATGTGAGGGAGGAGCTCAATATCTGGTGCACTAATCTTCGCAGTGGTCTGGCTCCTTTGCTTTCCTTGAACATGGTTCTCTTTCTGCATACAGATGCGAAATGGTTCGGGATACTACAGTGGGAGCATGTACTCCCTTGTGAGGGGCACGCAGGTGGACGGCCTTGCTGCCCACTCCCTCTTTCTCACATCCTGACGGCATCAGCTCGCTATGTCTTGACGGTCGCGCTCTTTTCTTTTGTTTACATCAATGCCAAGTCCATCTCCTCTTCTCTAGCTGCTGACAGATCATGTTTTCAACACTCCATCCATCATCCGCTTTGGTTTTGCTTAGTTCGCCCTACGTTTGCAGGGTATGCCAAGACGTGGGTCCCTTGCTCACTCTGCCACAAGATTCAAGCTAGCCTGACTGATGACGGCTGAATAGCCAGAAACCGGTCCCAGGATGCTTGTTTCCGGTCCAGGGAAGACATGGCTTGGCAGTTCAGGCTGGACTGTTCCCATGAGGCACAGGGTCAGATTGATTTGCATATGGCCATGTCTGAACTGGGGTGGCGGCGTGAGCTAAAGAATGATGTTGGATTAAACCCAGATCAGTTAACTGTGGGTGAGTGCTTGCAATGTTCAACACTCCGTCCATCATCCCCTTCGGTTTTGCTAGGTCATGTGTCCTGGACAGGACTAATATGTTGTTGAGGGGTTTGGTTGGCTGCCTCAGCATTGGTTTGCACAGTATCTTGCTGCGCACCCCTTGGATGAGCTGAGCATGAATCTCCTCTGCGGCTCTGTCTTCTGTGGCGTAGGTATTCGCCAGCTCTCTGAGTTTAGTGTGGAACGCGTCAATCGATTCTCCCTCCCTTTTCCGGGGTTGGCGCAGTTTGGACTTCTAGAAGTCTGGGTTCAATTACGGGTCGAAGTGCGCGTTGAGTGCCGTCACTGCTGTGTCGTTGTTGTCTGGTGTCCCTGTGTTTGGATGTGTTTGAATAAAAGGTAGACATCTTCCCCTTCATAATGGAGCAGTAGTAAGTGCTTCACTGCCCCGTCTGTTTCCTTGGATGCCACAAAGTGATTTTCCAAATGTCCCAACCATGTTTTCCATTGTGGGGATGCATTAGTAGAGTCAACTGCTTCACTGAACTGGGCAATACACCTGTAGGGGCATGTTGCCTAATGACTCGGACTGGTGGCTGGTTCTCGTCTGGATTATCTCCCATTGTGCCTTGAGAGTGCTGCCTTGGTGTCAGAGGGGTGTGATGTGCTATAATTCCCCTTATGTGTCCTCTGTGGTTGCTCTGGTCTTGCTGCGCATTTGTATACGTGGTGGATTTGTACTTCTGCCTCCCTGCTGTGTCTTGGGGGGTGGTCTCCTGTCAGTATTATGGCCTCAGTTCTTGTGTTTGTGGCCTGTGTCCTTCACCTCCCTTGGCTGGTGCCCCCTGTGTTCCGAATGGGCTCTGCCCTCATTGGCCAGGCCCTCATGGCGTGCTTGGGTGATGGTCATGTATGGGTGCCCAGCGTGTGGTTGCGCTCTGTACAGTTGAATTTGACAGTGATTTGTAAATTTAGTAGAAGCCTGGGGTAAAGCTCCAGAAAGAAGGGGGGGCAGGCTGCTGTTGACGATGTGCTCGACGACCGTTGGAGTCGGAGCAAGCTATAGCTCTTGGTTGCTCAATGTTCAAGCTTCTGAGGGGTCAGTGGTAGGGAGTGTTGGATTTGTTGGAGATGGTGTTGATAACAGACTCCCACGCTGGCTCCTGCCTGGTGTCTCCAGTTGAGTTTCAGAGCTTTACTATGGTCGACAGGACGTCTGTAGTCAAGATCGTTCTCAGAAGTAAAGAGTAAGCATGGGCAAATTTTGCGAATCTGGCGTTCGCGAATTTGCGAATTTGCGTATTTGCGACCTCGCAATCCGCAAAATCTGCGAATTCTCGCAAATTTGCGGATTTTTTTGTTTTTATAGTGTTCGCAAGGGTTTCTGCCAGTTCGCGAGGATTTTGTACCAGTTCGCAATTGCGAACTTACTTGTCGGCACGCAAGAGTCGCGGCTATGTTGTTTCTACGTCTGGTTCATCATCACAAGTTCACAATACCCTCTGTTTCAACACTGCCACCCTTTGTTTCACCCATGCCCACCTCTGGTACATCAATGCCACCCTCTGGTTCATCATCATCACTGTAGATTATGGGGGGGAAAAGCAAACACACCTGCCCTGCTTCAACTGACATGAATTAATTTGGGGTTGATTTATTAATGTGTCACTGTTTTAAAATTCCAGTCTGGCACCTGCTTCCTTATCTGTAATTTGCTTTCTGTTGCAGTGCAATTTTTTTTTCCAGGACCCTTGTGGCCTACTTGTAGCTATTCTATGATCTTGCTGTGAGGGTCAGAGCAGGGTCATACAATTGTTGCAACTAGCAACTGAACTCTGGAGGGGCCCCAGTCAGGAAGCACTACAAGGGAATGGTTACTAATGATGAATTTGAACTTTAGCACCTGCTGAGTGCTTTCAGTTTAGCAAAACTCGTTTTTCTGCAGAACAGCAAATGTAATGCCCCAAACAAACTTACTTGTGAAAGTTGATTTCTAGTCCAAAAGTGATCCAAAGAAAGTCAAAAGGCCTCAAATCCAAAAAAGGGCAGGCAAATGTCAACCTGAGGAGTTATTCTGATAAAAATCATCATTTTCAGAAGGTATGTGCTGCTTGCTAGTGGATTTCTTGTGCAGAATTGCAAATTTTGTAATTTCGCGAGTGCGAGATTGTTGCTGCCCGCCGCACCTACATGTTCGCAATTCGGAACTTACGCCGCAAAATTGTATCACAAAGAAAAAAAATCCGCTGCGTGCAAATTAGCGGATTTTCGGTAAATTCGCGAGCGTTCGCAGATCACGAATTTACCGAAAATCCGCAAAATCCGCGAGCGGAACGGATTTTCCGCCCATGCTTAGTAAAGAGGCCCAACCTCAAAGGCTTTTGTGGGGAAGCCCTGTGGCTGTACTGGAAACCATGGTCGCCTTTTACTTTTAAGACCACTTTTTGAAAGCGAACCCAGGGCGGAATGTGGAAGGGGCGTGGCTTCCATGGGTGCAGTGGCACCTGGGCCCACTGAGCCCTCATTTGATAATTCATACAGCAGCTAGAGGGGACATTTCTTTCTTCTCAATGGGGACCTGACAGTGGCTACGCTACCGTGATTTTTGCTGTCCCCTCTCTCCCCTGGGTGTGTGCTGCCTAAGCGTGGGCGGAAAATCCGTTCCGCTCGCGGATTTTGCGGATTTTCGGGAAATCCGCAATCCGCGAGATTTGCGGATTTCCCGCAAAATCCGCAAATTCGCACAGAGCGGATTTTTTTGGCGGCGCGCGGCGTTGGTGATACAATTTTTGCGGCGCGCGGCGTTTATCATCGTTTGCCGAGTTGTTTTTCTCGATATTTTGCGAGTGCTGCGCCATTTTGGATCTTGCTGTGTGATCCCGCGGGAATTTGGCGAGCGCGATTACGTCATCGCGGCTTGCCAACTTGCACAGCGAGAGTTTGTCAACGCGAGTACGGCGAGATCACGTCTCGCGGTACTTCGCAATTGCGAGATTTGAGATGCGGCGAGCGAAAATATAAATTTGCAATTCTGCACAAGAAATCTACCAGCAAGCAGCATAAACCTTCTAGAAATGATGATTTTTATGTGAATAACTCCTTAGTTTGACATTTGCCTGCACTTTTTTAGCGAGGAGTCCATTTTGGGGAGGGGGCAGGGGGGTGGGAGGAAGGAAGTGCCCCATAGTCTTCAACTTCCTGTTCCTGTTCAGCAGGCTCCTCCCAGTGCTTTGTCCATCTCCTGGTCACTTTTCATTTGGATGTGGACCTGGAAGGATTACTTTTTGTGGATGCTGCTGGATCTTTGGATTTGAGGCCTTTTTGACTTTGTTTGGATCACTGTTGGATTAGAAATTTTACAAGTAAGTTTGTTTGGGGCATTACAGTTGCTGCAACTAAAATTTTGGGATTTTCGATTTTTGGGCTGTTTTGGGGCCTTTTGCCCAGGGGTACTCAGTGGTGGGTGGACTGATTCTTTCTGTGGGTTGTCTTGAACTTAAACATCATGGAGGCCATAGATGAATTGGGATTGTGCTGATTTTTCTGTGTTTTTCGATTTTTTTTTTTTGTAAAATTTTGTGTTTTTCGATTTTTGACCTGTTGTTGGGGCCTTGACCAGGGGTAGTGAGTGGTGCATGGGCCTAGTCTTTCTGTGGGCTGTCTTGAATTTAAACATCATGGAGGCCATGGATGGAATGGGATTGTGCTGATTTTGCAGTGTTTTTTGATTTTTGGGCCTGTACTTGTGGCCTTTTCACCAGGGGTATTTGAGTCTAGCATGGGCCTAGTCTTTCTGTGGGCTGTCTTGAATTTAAACATCATGGAGGCCATGGATGGAATGGGATTGTGCTGATTTTGCAGTGTTTTTCGATTTTTGGGGGTGTTCATGGGGAGGGACATGCCATGTGGCTGGTGGCCATTTTGAGTGCAGCTACAGGCACTGGCCATGTGCTGGCAGGCAAGTGGCCATTTTGAATGCAGGCTTTGTTGTTAGGCCTCCAACCATTTTGCCTACTTTTCAACCTTTATTTATGCCCAGGGGTAGTGAGTCTTGCATGGGCCTAGTATTTCTGTGGGTTGTCTTGAATTTAAACATCATGGAGGCCATGGATTGAATGGGATTGTGCTGATTTTGCAGTGTTTTTCGATTTTTGGGCCTGTACTTGTGGCCTTTTCACCAGGGGTATTTGAGTCTAGCATGGGCCTAGTCTTTCTGTGGGCTGTCTTGAATTTAAACATCATGGAGGCCATGGATGGAATAGGATTGTGCTGATTTTGCAGTGTTTTTCGATTTTTGGGCCTGTACTTGTGGCCTTTTCACCAGGGGTATTTGAGTCTAGCATGGGCCTAGTCTTTCTGTGGGTTGTCTTGAATTTAAACATCATGGAGGCCATGGATTGAATGGGATTGTGCTGATTTTGCAGTGTTTTTCGATTTTTGGGGGTGTTCATGGGGAGGGACATGCCATGTGGCTGGTGGCCATTTTGAGTGCAGCTACAGGCACTGGCCATGTGCTGGCAGGCAAGTGGCCATTTTGAATGCAGGCTTTGTTGTTAGGCCTCCAACCATTTTGCCTACTTTTCAACCTTTATTTATGCCCAGGGGTAGTGAGTCTTGCATGGGCCTAGTATTTCTGTGGGTTGTCTTGAATTTAAACATCATGGAGGCCATGGATTGAATGGGATTGTGCTGATTTTGCAGTGTTTTTCGATTTTTGGGCCTGTACTTGTGGCCTTTTCACCAGGGGTATTTGAGTCTAGCATGGGCCTAGTCTTTCTGTGGGCTGTCTTGAATTTAAACATCATGGAGGCCATGGATGGAATAGGATTGTGCTGATTTTGCAGTGTTTTTCGATTTTTGGGCCTGTACTTGTGGCCTTTTCACCAGGGGTATTTGAGTCTAGCATGGACCTAGTCTTTCTGTGGGTTGTCTTGAATTTAAACATCATGGAGGCCATGGATGGAATAGGATTGTGCTGATTTTGCAGTGTTTTTCGATTTTTGGGCCTGTACTTGTGGCCTTTTCACCAGGGGTATTTGAGTCTAGCATGGGCCTAGTCTTTCTGTGGGTTGTCTTGAATTTAAACATCATGGAGGCCATGGATTGAATGGGATTGTGCTGATTTTGCAGTGTTTTTCGATTTTTGGGGGTGTTCATGGGGAGGGACATGCCATGTGGCTGGTGGCCATTTTGAGTGCAGCTACAGGCACTGGCCATGTGCTGGCAGGCAAGTGGCCATTTTGAATGCAGGCTTTGTTGTTAGGCCTCCAACCATTTTGCCTACTTTTCAACCTTTATTTATGCCCTGGGGTAGTGAGTCTTGCATGGGCCTAGTATTTCTGTGGGTTGTCTTGAATTTAAACATCATGGAGGCCATGGATTGAATGGGATTGTGCTGATTTTGCAGTGTTTTTCGATTTTTGGGCCTGTACTTGTGGCCTTTTCACCAGGGGTATTTGAGTCTAGCATGGGCCTAGTCTTTCTGTGGGCTGTCTTGAATTTAAACATCATGGAGGCCATGGATGGAATAGGATTGTGCTGATTTTGCAGTGTTTTTCGATTTTTGGGCCTGTACTTGTGGCCTTTTCACCAGGGGTATTTGAGTCTAGCATGGGCCTAGTCTTTCTGTGGGTTGTCTTGAATTTAAACATCATGGAGGCCATGGATTGAATGGGATTGTGCTGATTTTGCAGTGTTTTTCGATTTTTGGGGGTGTTCATGGGGAGGGACATGCCATGTGGCTGGTGGCCATTTTGAGTGCAGCTACAGGCACTGGCCATGTGCTGGCAGGCAAGTGGCCATTTTGAATGCAGGCTTTGTTGTTAGGCCTCCAACCATTTTGCCTACTTTTCAACCTTTATTTATGCCCAGGGGTAGTGAGTCTTGCATGGGCCTAGTATTTCTGTGGGTTGTCTTGAATTTAAACATCATGGAGGCCATGGATTGAATGGGATTGTGCTGATTTTGCAGTGTTTTTCGATTTTTGGGCCTGTACTTGTGGCCTTTTCACCAGGGGTATTTGAGTCTAGCATGGGCCTAGTCTTTCTGTGGGCTGTCTTGAATTTAAACATCATGGAGGCCATGGATGGAATAGGATTGTGCTGATTTTGCAGTGTTTTTCGATTTTTGGGCCTGTACTTTTGGCCTTTTCACCAGGGGTATTTGAGTCTAGCATGGGCCTAGTCTTTCTGTGGGTTGTCTTGAATTTAAACATCATGGAGGCCATGGATTGAATGGGATTGTGCTGATTTTGCAGTGTTTTTCGATTTTTGGGGGTGTTCATGGGGAGGGACATGCCATGTGGCTGGTGGCCATTTTGAGTGCAGCTACAGGCACTGGCCATGTGCTGGCAGGCAAGTGGCCATTTTGAATGCAGGCTTTGTTGTTAGGCCTCCAACCATTTTGCCTACTTTTCAACCTTTATTTATGCCCAGGGGTAGTGAGTCTTGCATGGGCCTAGTATTTCTGTGGGTTGTCTTGAATTTAAACATCATGGAGGCCATGGATTGAATGGGATTGTGCTGATTTTGCAGTGTTTTTCGATTTTTGGGCCTGTACTTGTGGCCTTTTCACCAGGGGTATTTGAGTCTAGCATGGGCCTAGTCTTTCTGTGGGCTGTTTTGAATTTAAACATCATGGAGGCCATGGATGGAATAGGATTGTGCTGATTTTGCAGTGTTTTTCGATTTTTGGGCCTGTACTTGTGGCCTTTTCACCAGGGGTATTTGAGTCTAGCATGGGCCTAGTCTTTCTGTGGGTTGTCTTGAATTTAAACATCATGGAGGCCATGGATTGAATGGGATTGTGCTGATTTTGCAGTGTTTTTCGATTTTTGGGGGTGTTCATGGGGAGGGACATGCCATGTGGCTGGTGGCCATTTTGAGTGCAGCTACAGGCACTGGCCATGTGCTGGCAGGCAAGTGGCCATTTTGAATGCAGGCTTTGTTGTTAGGCCTCCAACCATTTTGCCTACTTTTCAACCTTTATTTATGCCCTGGGGTAGTGAGTCTTGCATGGGCCTAGTATTTCTGTGGGTTGTCTTGAATTTAAACATCATGGAGGCCATGGATTGAATGGGATTGTGCTGATTTTGCAGTGTTTTTCGATTTTTGGGCCTGTACTTGTGGCCTTTTCACCAGGGGTATTTGAGTCTAGCATGGGCCTAGTCTTTCTGTGGGCTGTCTTGAATTTAAACATCATGGAGGCCATGGATGGAATAGGATTGTGCTGATTTTGCAGTGTTTTTCGATTTTTGGGCCTGTACTTGTGGCCTTTTCACCAGGGGTATTTGAGTCTAGCATGGGCCTAGTCTTTCTGTGGGTTGTCTTGAATTTAAACATCATGGAGGCCATGGATTGAATGGGATTGTGCTGATTTTGCAGTGTTTTTCGATTTTTGGGGGTGTTCATGGGGAGGGACATGCCATGTGGCTGGTGGCCATTTTGAGTGCAGCTACAGGCACTGGCCATGTGCTGGCAGGCAAGTGGCCATTTTGAATGCAGGCTTTGTTGTTAGGCCTCCAACCATTTTGCCTACTTTTCAACCTTTATTTATGCCCAGGGGTAGTGAGTCTTGCATGGGCCTAGTATTTCTGTGGGTTGTCTTGAATTTAAACATCATGGAGGCCATGGATTGAATGGGATTGTGCTGATTTTGCAGTGTTTTTCGATTTTTGGGCCTGTACTTGTGGCCTTTTCACCAGGGGTATTTGAGTCTAGCATGGGCCTAGTCTTTCTGTGGGCTGTCTTGAATTTAAACATCATGGAGGCCATGGATGGAATAGGATTGTGCTGATTTTGCAGTGTTTTTCGATTTTTGGGCCTGTACTTGTGGCCTTTTCACCAGGGGTATTTGAGTCTAGCATGGGCCTAGTCTTTCTGTGGGTTGTCTTGAATTTAAACATCATGGAGGCCATGGATTGAATGGGATTGTGCTGATTTTGCAGTGTTTTTCGATTTTTGGGGGTGTTCATGGGGAGGGACATGCCATGTGGCTGGTGGCCATTTTGAGTGCAGCTACAGGCACTGGCCATGTGCTGGCAGGCAAGTGGCCATTTTGAATGCAGGCTTTGTTGTTAGGCCTCCAACCATTTTGCCTACTTTTCAACCTTTATTTATGCCCAGGGGTAGTGAGTCTTGCATGGGCCTAGTATTTCTGTGGGTTGTCTTGAATTTAAACATCATGGAGGCCATGGATTGAATGGGATTGTGCTGATTTTGCAGTGTTTTTCGATTTTTGGGCCTGTACTTGTGGCCTTTTCACCAGGGGTATTTGAGTCTAGCATGGGCCTAGTCTTTCTGTGGGCTGTTTTGAATTTAAACATCATGGAGGCCATGGATGGAATAGGATTGTGCTGATTTTGCAGTGTTTTTCGATTTTTGGGCCTGTACTTGTGGCCTTTTCACCAGGGGTATTTGAGTCTAGCATGGGCCTAGTCTTTCTGTGGGTTGTCTTGAATTTAAACATCATGGAGGCCATGGATTGAATGGGATTGTGCTGATTTTGCAGTGTTTTTCGATTTTTGGGGGTGTTCATGGGGAGGGACATGCCATGTGGCTGGTGGCCATTTTGAGTGCAGCTACAGGCACTGGCCATGTGCTGGCAGGCAAGTGGCCATTTTGAATGCAGGCTTTGTTGTTAGGCCTCCAACCATTTTGCCTACTTTTCAACCTTTATTTATGCCCAGGGGTAGTGAGTCTTGCATGGGCCTAGTATTTCTGTGGGTTGTCTTGAATTTAAACATCATGGAGGCCATGGATTGAATGGGATTGTGCTGATTTTGCAGTGTTTTTCGATTTTTGGGCCTGTACTTGTGGCCTTTTCACCAGGGGTATTTGAGTCTAGCATGGGCCTAGTCTTTCTGTGGGCTGTCTTGAATTTAAACATCATGGAGGCCATGGATGGAATAGGATTGTGCTGATTTTGCAGTGTTTTTCGATTTTTGGGCCTGTACTTGTGGCCTTTTCACCAGGGGTATTTGAGTCTAGCATGGGCCTAGTCTTTCTGTGGGCTGTCTTGAATTTAAACATCATGGAGGCCATGGATTGAATGGGATTGTGCTGATTTTGCAGTGTTTTTCGATTTTTGGGGGTGTTCATGGGGAGGGACATGCCATGTGGCTGGTGGCCATTTTGAGTGCAGCTACAGGCACTGGCCATGTGCTGGCAGGCAAGTGGCCATTTTGAATGCAGGCTTTGTTGTTAGGCCTCCAACCATTTTGCCTACTTTTCAACCTTTATTTATGCCCAGGGGTAGTGAGTCTTGCATGGGCCTAGTATTTCTGTGGGTTGTCTTGAATTTAAACATCATGGAGGCCATGGATTGAATGGGATTGTGCTGATTTTGCAGTGTTTTTCGATTTTTGGGCCTGTACTTGTGGCCTTTTCACCAGGGGTATTTGAGTCTAGCATGGGCCTAGTCTTTCTGTGGGCTGTCTTGAATTTAAACATCATGGAGGCCATGGATGGAATAGGATTGTGCTGATTTTGCAGTGTTTTTCGATTTTTGGGGGTGTTCATGGGGAGGGACATGCCATGTGGCTGGTGGCCATTTTGAGTGCAGCTACAGGCACTGGCCATGTGCTGGCAGGCAAGTGGCCATTTTGAATGCAGGCTTTGTTGTTAGGCCTCCAACCATTTTGCCTACTTTTCAACCTTTATTTATGCCCAGGGGTAGTGAGTCTTGCATGGGCCTAGTCTTTCTGTGGGTTGTCTTGAATTTAAACATTATGGAGGGCATGGATGGATTGGGATTGTGCTGATTTTGCAGTGTTTTTCGATTTTTTTGTGCTCTATAACTGAACTGATGTTCCTCTGTCTTCCATTTTTTTTAGGTGCACAAGACTCAAGAGAACCACCAGTGCCAGGAAGAAGTCCTGCAGCGGTGTGTGTGTGCAGCATAACGTCACGCGACGTCACGTCTGGCCTCAGACAACTCTACAATTCGTGCAACTGCGGCCTGCTGTCTGACCTGCTCTGAAGAAGATGGCCCCGCCCCCAAAGAAAGTTCTCCGTAGCTCCTCTAGCAAGAAAGTTGCTAGTAAGGAGCAGAAGAAGCAAGTTACCAAGGAGGCTGGTGTGCCACCCGCCACTTTTTTTGGGAGCAAAAAAAAAAGTACGCCTGCAGCAGCAGGATCTGCTGGGGACCAACCTGAGAGCAGCACCCCTGCTCCATTGGGTTCAGTGCCTCCACCACCAAGGCAACTTAAGTCAAAGCCCTTGAGTGCTTCAGAGGCAGTCAGTGTACTTCTCCAATCACCATCGACCAGTGATGTTGGCTCATCGCAAGAAAGTAGCAGCAATGTCCCTGAATCAACACAGGTTGTTGTAACTCATCTGACAAGTGTTGAACAACCACAGCCGCAACAACACCATGTGCAAGTACACGCCCAAGTACATGTGGAAGGAGAGGCAGCAAAAGGAGATGCGCAAGCAAAGGTGCATGGAGGTTCACAAGTGCCCACAATAGTTGTTCCTCCCGAAGTAGGGGCACATTTGGAAATCGACATTGAAGCTGAGGTATCATTGGAAGCCACTCCTCCTGATGATCATTCATTGTCTTCCACATCCCTAGCAAGGAAAAGATCAAGGGGGGTGTCTACATCTTCTTCAAGCCCACCTCGTTCTGGTGCAAGTGATCTGTCTTGGGAACCACAACTGCGGTCTGACAGTGAGGCAGAGGCACACCATGATCTGACACCGGCACCTAAGCGTAAAAGGAAGGTCGTCCAAAAACTCAAACCTATGGAGTGTGATGAGGCTCAACAAGAAGTGACAGATACTGCTGGTGATGAAGCCTCTCACGATGACGACGAGCCAGTCATCACAAAGGTCACTGCAGCCCCACCGGGCATGCAGCAAAGAGACATTTTGACCCTATCCCGAGAAGCTGCTGAGCGTGATGATGATGTCGGCGAGGAGGCAATGGAAATGGAATCATTAGATTTGGAGTTAAGTAGTACACCAAAACCTACCGCTTCCATATTTCTTCGCAAGAAGGTACCCACCTCGTCCTCGACCTCAATTCGTGGTGGTGAAAGTGCAAAACGTACTGAAGTTCGGCAATCCACATCCTCCACTTCATCTGTCATTAGCAGCAGGACCACCACCACCAGTATCGCCGCCTCCTCCGGCCCCCGAAGACATTTCAAGTCTCCAGTTTGGGACTTCTTTAGTGTTTGCCCAAAAAAGGAAAACGTAGCCATTTGTAGCCTTTGTAAGCTTCGATTTAGTCGTGGTAAGCTTGGTTCTAACTATGGTACCGGAGGCCAGAGAGGTCATCTTGAGAGAAGGCACGCTGTCGAATGGTTTCCGCACCTAGAGGCGGTCAAGAAAGCCGGAATTGCACGTAATGAAAACGTTGATTTGTCATCTGCTGATGACGAGGAGGTAGAAGAAGACGATTCAAACACTTCACTTACACCCAGTTCCCATGTCAGCAGCACACCCCATGGGAGCCACACTAAGAGTGTGGGAGAGAGTGAGACATCAATGCGGAAAAGTTCATCAGCGAGCGTAACTGGGTCGAAGAGATCATCATCATCCCGTAAATCATTGGTCCAGGGCAACATTAAAAAGATGTTGTTTACAGAAGCGCAATATGAACGCAACCACCCAATGACCCGTCTGTATAACACTAAGCTGGCTAAAATGCTAGCTCTGGACCTTCTCCCTTTTTCTTTTGTAGAAGGGGTTGGTTTTCTAGAATTAGTGACAGCGCTCTGCCCTAAATGGAAGGTTCCTAGCCGGTTCTATTTTGCCCGAGTTGCGGTTCCAGCACTACATGAAGATGTTCTGAAGGTGATTGGGGCAGCTTTGCAGAAGAGTGCTGTTCACACTATACATCTGACAACAGACATGTGGACCAGTGGCGCAGGCGCTGATTACATGTGCATCACTGCACACTGGGTCTCTTTTTCAGGGGCTAAAGCAAAGCTAAACTCAGGTGTTGACACTAACATTGTTTTTAAAGGTGCTCGGAAACATGCAACACTAGCCATGTTTGGTTTGGAGAAACGTCACACAGCAGAAAACATTTTGGATGTCTTTAACACAAAGGTCCTTAACTGTCTGTCCCCACTAAAACGCAAGGTTGGTTATGTTTCCACGGACAATGGCTCCAATATAGTTAAGGCCATGAGGGACGGTTACTATTTCAGAGTGCCGTGTTTGGCGCACTGTATAAACCTGGTTGTCCAAAAATTCTTGGGTAATAAACGCAGTGCAGCGTACAGTGTATTGGAGAACTGCCGAAAAATTTGCAAGCATTTCAGGCATTCTTTTAAGGCCCGGAAGCAGCTGAGGAGCATGCTATATCAATGTCAAATGCCAGTGAAAGCACTCATCCAGGAGGTGGTAACACGTTGGAACTCAACCTTCTACATGCTTGAGCGTCTGTATGAGCAGTATACGCAACTCGATCAATATTTCTTGAAAGAGGGTATAGAGGAGCTGAGGATGGGTGGGCCGCAATGGAACATAGTTGAAAGCCTAACACGCATGCTTCGTCCTTTTGAGGTCTTCACGCGTGCAGTCAGCAAGGAGGACTCTAATTTGGGAAAAGCTATCCCATTGTTGTACATGCTGGAGGACCAACTGAAGGAGGTGTGTTCTGTGTTTCGAAAAGATGACAAAAAGAAAGACTCTTTGCTTCTGGCTGAGCAATTATTAGAGCTCCTACAAGGTGATGAACGTCTTAAAAAGATCCACTCAGAACAGCATTACATTTGTGCTACTATTCTGGATCCACGCTACAAAAAGGCGCTGGCAGGCAGAGCATTCTTTCCTTTTGGTGATGAAGATGTTACAAAGTACAAACGTTGGCTAGCCTTGTCAGCCAAGAAGTTTGAAACAGAACGGCTGGAAATTGAAGGAAATGGCAGTACATCAGCAGGCCATCCCCAGTCAAAACAATCCACTTCTGCACCTGTGGCTGTGGCACAAGTGACCTCTCAGCCGTTAAAGACACCGGCAACCGGATCATCTGCACGAAAGACAACAGAAACATTGGAGGCTGAAGAGGATTGGCTAGCTCTGCGTGGGTTTGGTTCTCAAAAGGTCAGAGGCACAGCAAGAGCTACGCAAAGTGGAGGAACCTTGGAGGAGGACCTTGAGTCGATGGTGAAGGACTATCTGAATGACTCCACAGAGGTCTATGTTAATTCTGACCCATTGGCGTATTGGCATGGGAAAAAAGAATTGTGGCCACAGCTCACCAACCTGGCTATAAACTACTTGTCTTGCCCACTCGCAAGTGTGTCTTCTGAACGGGTTTTCAGTGCGGCTGGTGGGATTGTAACTCCCAAACGGAGCCGCCTCTCGCCCAAAAATGTGGAGAGGTTAACAATGATCAAGATGAATCAGCACCTCATACCACCAGATATAAGAGTACGAGAGAGCGTGCCGGATGAAGAGGAGGTGGCCGGCAGCAACATAGATGAGGGAATTTCTACTCTGTCAGGTGGCACTGACCTCACCCTGGCTGAATTCGCAGAGTATGATGACGAAGCCTTATTCTTATTCCTGGACCGTGATACCGACTTCGAGCCCTGAAAATGAGACAACGAATCAATAACTTTCTTTTTCATCCTTATTCACTTTTATTCCTGTGTGGCTGTCTTTCTTTGTTGTGCACAGTTAATATAATTCAAACTTTAATCAGATAATCACAAAAACAAGCCCATCAGCAGAACTGTCTTCACTTGTTTGCTAATTTATTTGAAGGTGCCGCAGTCTGCATTCCTCAGGTTCACAAGTTCAGAAGAACATGCTCCTCTATCCTCCTCCTCCAGACTCCTATTTCCATCAAAGCAGAGGGCTGGTTTACGCCCAATGAAGAAAGACTCAGCACTTGTGGGGGTGTTGTTCTACCTCTTTGCAGGTGAGTTGACGGGTCTGGGGCCATTGCTGGGAAGCACTAAAAGTGGTTTGGACCAAATCCGAGGCGGAAAATTTTTTGTGTTTTTGATGACTTGCTTGCCTTTGAGGTGCTCTTAGGGGGGGTTCCGTCTGTTTGTGGGTGAGTTTCGTGGTCTGAGAGCATTGCTGGGACACTCTAATCTTGATTGCATTTGCTTTTCAGGAAATCCGTCGTGCCAACCCCGACTTATGGCCTAGCTACGCAGCGCGTTTGGACCGAAGGCCCAGAAATATTGCAAGTATGAGATTTTGCTTTTGGCCTGTTTGGGGGTGTTATGCTTCTTGGCGGGTGGGTTGCCGGGTCTTGGGGCATTCCTGGGAAGGTCTAATACCGGGTAGAAGTGGTTGGGACAAAATCCAGGTCGATTTTTTTTTTTGGGCTATTTCTGACATTTTGCTCTATGTAGCGTTTTCGGGGGCCTGTTTGGGGGGCTTCCTGGTGTTTGTGGGTGAGTTTCGTGGTCTGGGAGCACTGCTGGGACACTCTAATCTTGATTGCATTTGCTTTTCAGGAAATCTGTCGTGCCAACCCCGACTTATGGCCTAGCTACGCAGCGCGTTTGGACCGAAGGCCCAGAAATATTGCAAGTATGAGATTTTGCTTTTGGCCTGTTTGGGGGTGTTACGCTTCTTGGCGGGTGGGTTGCCGGGTCTTGGGGCATTCCTGGGAAGGTCTAATACCGGGTAGAAGTGGTTGGGACAAAATCCAGGCCGATTTTTTTTTTGGCTATTTCTGACATTTTGCTCTATGTAGCGTTTTCGGGGGCCTGTTTGGGGGGCTTCCTGGTGTTTGTGGGTGAGTTTCGTGGTCTGGGAGCACTGCTGGGACACTCTAATCTTGATTGCATTTGCTTTTCAGGAAATCCGTCGTGCCAACCCCGACTTATGGCCTAGCTAAGCAGCGCGTTTGGACCGAAGGCCCAGAAATATTGCAAGTATGAGATTTTGCTTTTGGCCTGTTTGGGGGTGTTACGCTTCTTGGCGGGTGGGTTGCCGGGTCTTGGGGCATTCCTGGGAAGGTCTAATACCGGGTAGAAGTGGTTGGGACAAAATCCAGGCCGATTTTTTTTTTGGCTATTTCTGACATTTTGCTCTATGTAGCGTTTTCGGGGGCCTGTTTGGGGGGCTTCCTGGTGTTTGTGGGTGAGTTTCGTGGTCTGGGAGCACTGCTGGGACACTCTAATCTTGATTGCATTTGCTTTTCAGGAAATCCGTCGTGCCAACCCCGACTTATGGCCTAGCTACGCAGCGCGTTTGGACCGAAGGCCCAGAAATATTGCAAGTATGAGATTTTGCTTTTGGCCTGTTTGGGGGTGTTACGCTTCTTGGCGGGTGGGTTGCCGGGTCTTGGGGCATTCCTGGGAAGGTCTAATACCGGGTAGAAGTGGTTGGGACAAAATCCAGGCCGATTTTTTTTTTGGCTATTTCTGACATTTTGCTCTATGTAGCGTTTTCGGGGGCCTGTTTGGGGGGCTTCCTGGTGTTTGTGGGTGAGTTTCGTGGTCTGGGAGCACTGCTGGGACACTCTAATCTTGATTGCATTTGCTTTTCAGGAAATCCGTCGTGCCAACCCCGACTTATGGCCTAGCTAAGCAGCGCGTTTGGACCGAAGGCCCAGAAATATTGCAAGTATGAGATTTTGCTTTTGGCCTGTTTGGGGGTGTTACGCTTCTTGGCGGGTGGGTTGCCGGGTCTTGGGGCATTCCTGGGAAGGTCTAATACCGGGTAGAAGTGGTTGGGACAAAATCCAGGCCGATTTGTTTTTTGGCTATTTCTGACATTTTGCTCTATGTAGCGTTTTCGGGGGCCTGTTTGGGGGGCTTCCTGGTGTTTGTGGGTGAGTTTCGTGGTCTGGGAGCACTGCTGGGACACTCTAATCTTGATTGCATTTGCTTTTCAGGAAATCCGTCGTGCCAACCCCGACTTATGGCCTAGCTACGCAGCGCGTTTGGACCAAAGGCCCAGAAATATTGCAAGTATGAGATTTTGCTTTTGGCCTGTTTGGGGGTGTTACGCTTCTTGGCGGGTGGGTTGCCGGGTCTTGGGGCATTCCTGGGAAGGTCTAATACCGGGTAGAAGTGGTTGGGACAAAATCCAGGCCGATTTTTTTTGGGGCTATTTCTGACATTTTGCTCTATGTAGCGTTTTCGGGGGCCTGTTTGGGGGGCTTCCTGGTGTTTGTGGGTGAGTTTCGTGGTCTGGGAGCACTGCTGGCTATATATACTTTACTTTGCAAGAGGTTTGAAGCAAATCCATGGTGGCAGAGGGGACTTAGGGCCTAGCTGCAGAGCGCGCGCAGAGTGATTTGGGAAATTTGTGAAAAAGTGACTAAGTCCCCATTTTTGTACTTTTGCTCTTTGGCTGTTTGGGGGTCTTCTACTCGTTTTCTCCTGGGTTGACGGCTCTGGGGCCATTGCTGGGAAGCTCTAATACCGGATAAAAGTGTTTTGGACCAAATCTCAGGCGGAATTTTTTTTGTGTTTTTGATGACTTGCTTGCCTTTGAGGTGCTCTTAGGGGGGGTTCCGTCTGTTTGCGGGTGAGTTTCGTGGTCTGGGAGCACTGCTGGGACACTCTAATCTTGATTGCATTTGCTTTTCAGAAAATCCGTCGTGCCAACCCCGACTTATGGCCTAGCTACGCAGCGCGTTTGGACCGAAGGCCCAGAAATATTGCAAGTATGAGATTTTGCTTTTGGCCTGTTTGGGGGTGTTACGCTTCTTGGCGGGTGGGTTGCCGGGTCTTGGGGCATTCCTGGGAAGGTCTAATACCGGGTAGAAGTGGTTGGGACAAAATCCGCGCGGAAAAGCCTTTAGTTTTGGCACTTTTTGTAACTTAGGGTTCGTTAGGGTTAGCCCTAGCAGCAGGATTGCATGTGTTTCGGGGTGTTCTAGATTTTTCAAACTGAGTTCTGGGGTCTTAGAGCACTCGTGAGAATGTGTAATTTTGGTTGCAAGTCATTTAAAGAAAATCCATGGTGGGAAAGGGGGGATTTGGCATAGTTAAAGAAAGCCTTTGCCACTATTCTTAACTTAGGGTTCGTTAGGGTTAGCAGTATTTCTATTGCATGTGTTTGAGTGGGGGGGATTTCGAGTCTTGGAGCGATGCTGGCTATGGCTACTTTTGCTTGGTTGCTTGCAAGTGGTTTGAATGCAATCCACGGTGGGTAATGGGTAATTAGGGTACTTCGGCCTACTTTTACTTTCAAAGTAAGTTTTGTCACCAGTTTTCTGCTAGGCCTTGTTTTGAGGGGCAAGATCCGATACATTAATTTGCCCATACTTATTTATCCTTCAAAAGGTGACTCAGAGTACGCACTTTCGAAAACATTGTACTGTCTACTAGGAAAAACAAATTGTGACTTTTTGCACTCCACAGCCTACATACCTTATATTTATTTATCAGTGGTGTTGTAATATTATATCACTTCCTGTTTTTCGTTGAATAATTACAGGCCGGGTTTCAGTCTCTGCAATGGGGAAAAAAGGATGGAGTCAGGCTTCACAGTAGCGAGCCACAATTCAGCATCAGGCAGGCAGTGGACAGGGTGTCTTCTGGTGACCAACATCGATGGACGAAGCGTCGGCTGCAATGGAGGAGTGCCGCTAATAGGAGGATTTTTTTTCTGCGGGCAACTTACTTACCACTTCCAACAGGACCACTACAACCACATAGATACAGTATCCCTTGCCTTTTTCTCTGACTGTGACTGCATTTCTTGGCTCTCTCTCTGCTTCTACATTGATCCCTTAACACATCACTTAGTCCACTCCACTATCACATCTGCACCACACATAGTCATTTGTAAGTGCTCCTACGTAATTCGCAAGTTGCAGCACGCCCCAGGCCGTAGAGGACTGGGATGGCCCCAATGATGAAGCATGTCACCAAGGGGCAACCCTGGTGAGTGAGGGGACACCTAGAAAAAAAGCAATTTCTCCTTTTCTATCTACTATACCTTCTGTCAGGTTACGCAGCCCCTAAGCGCCTACCGTACTATGAAACTACATTTCCCATGAGTAGGCGGGAGACTTGCAGACTATTTAGTGAGACTATATGAGAGTACCCTTGTATGTTAGGACAGCACTTCACTGATGCCTGTCTTGTCTTCTGTTACAGGTATCCTTTCCCTGCTGACCCTACCTTTACCCATCCCACATTTTTTATTTTAGTTTGTTATTTTTCTCCCCCGCCTAATGCCTCGAACACCCTGTGTTTACACTTCTGGGTGTTGGTGACATTTGGAGGTGGAACCATATTTGCATCGACTGGATCACGGGGAGTAAACCTGACACCTTCCAGACCAACCCCATTGAGTGTTGTTGTGAATGGATTTATAGTGACCAGCAAGGCTCTCAGGTATCTGGCTACAGAGACCTTATGTTGAATATAGTTATCAATATTTCCACCCACGCCCTGTACTGTCGCATTCTTTCTTCCACAGTTGTCGAAAGTACTACTTACTTTTAACTGACATGCATGCAGTTACAGTAGTGTATGCACTTTCAAAGATTGATGGATAGGTTTGTACCCAAAGATTTGTTTATGTTCACAATTGTTCGTCCATGCTGTGCTACTTTTTCTTGTCTCCCAAAACCTTTCCCAAAAACCCCCGTACCCATCCATTTTTCAAACCCTAACCCTCTTCCCCCGGGCTGTGTGGTTTTGATTGATGTGTGACTAAATTACAGCAATAAATCCACACACTTGCTGGGGAGGATAAGGTGATAGCAACAGGCTGGTGAAGAAATCCGAGGATATATTCTTACTCTGCTTGACAAAGACCCATGGCTAATGTCAAAGAACTTCAACCGAATTAGTTATACTTTAACATTTGTTAGGCTACAACGTGGCACTGTTCTAGTGTACTTCTGTCACCTGCTATATTCTGTATTGTACCTTTGTATTGCTCAGGAGGACAAACCAGATTTCATTTTCTTTTTTTCATAGGCAAGCAACTGCCACTGTGTCACACCACTAGTACCACCGCTATGAGGAAATTTTATCCGCCCAGGATTGCCAACCTTATTTGCTGTTTCCCGTGGAGCCAGCCCTGGGCCTAGCCCTACTTGCAAACAGAAATTACAGGTAAGATAGGCGTTTGGTTGGAGGTAGTATAATGGAGTATTAGGAGAGACGAGAGATTTGATTGACGGTAGTACTACTAAAGTCCTAGGACTATTCAGGAAAACAAACTTACTGTTATGTTAAACCCCCACCCACCAGACTCAAAAGCAGTAAAAAACAGGTATGGTCAGATAAAGTTTCAAAAAGTATATTTTTATAGCCCTAACAAAAGAATCTCCCGCAAGACCCTCCCTAACCCCAACGATTGTCCTTCAAAAGTCCCCAAAAATCACAACTCCCAATTCCCACCCCCCAAAAGTCTCTAAAAAAGGGGCAAGGGACACTATGGCAGGGTGCTGTTGGAATTAGCAGCCAGGGCATCATGCTCCTTGCGGAGGGTGGCAAGTTCGAAGCGGAGGCCCTCCACCACGTTCTTATAATTATGGACCTCCTGCTCCAGGTAGGACAGTCTGAGGGATAAGCGGCGCCGGTGTGCCTTGCAAATCCTGTGAGGGGCAGCTGCTTTCTTTGCTGCTGGGCGGTGGCGTTTGGCTTTGGTAGCCCGGCTCCGTACCGCTGGAGCACTGCGCTGGCTGGCAGCCCGCACGGAGGAGGAGGCAGCTGTCCCAGTGGACGTTGTTGTTGTTCCAGACTGCGTCTCCTCCTCCTCCAGGGCCACCAGCCGCCGATATTCAGCAACAGTGGCATCCAGCCTCCGTTGCCGGGCCATTCGAGCCAGCTCCTTCCTCCTTGATGGTGTCTTGGATTTGGAAGGAGCAACTACATGAAAAAAGAAAGACATAGTCTGTAACCAATGCTCCTTAAGATTAACACAAAATGATTGAACAGAAAGTTGTCACAGTACAAGTAGCAAATTGAAAGCACAGTGCATAACTATTGAGGACAGTATCTATGTAACCTCCGACTTCTTCATCCTTGCTCTAACATTAGTGGGAGTTTAAGGAACAAATTCTACGAGCACTATGGACTTCTATTACAGTCGACTATGACAGTACACCACTCTTATTCTTCTTCTTCTCTCTTGTTTAGGAAAATTGGTACGTTATCTTATGCAAGCCGGCATAATGCCAGCGCAGTGAACTTGCACCCGAGAAAAACAGACGCACACCATGGTGAGTGAGACAGACTTGCGTTACTGTACCGGTCCAGTACATGCAGGTGGTGAAGCTCTTACTTTTCTATTACGGGTGGCACTGAGAATACTCTGTTAAAAGGGCTACTGCTTAATTAATTTAGCTTTCACCCTACAGTGCAAATGAGTATTAGAAAAGGAAAATGAAGAAGCTAAATTATCTGATTATCTATCACTTCACATGGGATGTATTTGATGACATATGGGATGACTTTAGGTGCTTTGCTTATTATTGAGTGAACAGTGATACCCCCACACATGAATGACGTACTACTACTAAACTAAAGTTATTAAGGGAGGTAGGGAGTGCCCACCGTAATAACTGGATATATGCTGTGCTTGCAGTTGCAATACAAACTACTGCTACTATTCATGGTAGTCTTTGGACAACGTTACAACTTCTTTTCCTTGCCTTTCCTACACTGGAACGGACGTGCGGGTGCGGTGTTACATGCTCTTCAAAGTAACACTTAGTTCATCCAGTGACCGTCTACTCTCTCTAGATTCACATATGCTATCTAAGAGTCAGATAGTACCATGAATGATCCAGGCATCCATCCATTCAAAGTATATTGCACACATACAGTTTCTGTCTCACCCACCCAGGCTGTTCTCCTTCCACCCATCCTTGCTTCATCATTCACCCAGCCATGCACCATACCATTTTCTTACCTTCCCAGCCACCTCGGGGACCAAGCAAACACATATCATTCTTCTTTGCCAGTCATCATTACATTTCTCGTGCTTCCACACTTACTTACACCCTTCTTTCGCTTTTCGTTCATCCCATCCATCAAGTTCACCTCAGATCTGATTGGGATTCTTCTCGCCAAAAACTTCACAGCTAAGTCGAAGTACATTTAGAGGAGGCTACTACCTGCTTTTTTTATAATACACCCGTGCAGAAAGCACACTCTGCAGTCTTCAATCTCAATGACTAAGGAATGTATAGCTTACCTCTGCCCGCCACCACCGTGTGAACCCTCACAGGCATGTCCTTTTCCGGCACTTGCACCGCCTCCTCCCCAGAGTTGTCCTCCTCGTCCAATGCCACCACCTCCTCGCTGGCCCCGTCTCCAGATGTTCCACCTACAAAGTACATTTAATAATGTTAGAATACACCACTCACTACTATATAATATTTGGTCTAGGAGGAAGAAAGAAATGTGAAAAAAAGTGTACAATTTAATAATTTTTGACTGTGTACTCTAGAGTAAAAATGTCCCTTTTTCCAGGGAAGGCTGTTGTCTTGCTGCACTTTTTGGCACAACTGATGAATGTTTGCTTTTTACTTTTTAACACGCACCACTTTTTCTCCTAACAGACAGAACCTTGACTTCTAAGAACACGAGCAGGATCAAGTTCAAACCAGGTGAGAGCTCGGCTCGACCACAAGAAATGTGTCCAATTAATCGTCAGCACTAAGCACTTTTCCATTTTCAGTTACACGTTCACTTTTATGACAAACTTGAATTTAATAAATGTGTTTACTTTTAATAAAGCTTTTAAACTTAAATAGACTCTGTGGTTTTTGGTCCTCCAGACTAGAGTGGATGAGCTAAAGGTTTTTGAATTTTTGCAAGCATGAGTCCGTGCCTCTGCCATCGGTGACTTTGGGAGCTAAATGACTCTGCCACACTATCTAGTCAGTAAGGAGATTGGGGGTTCAACTACAAAGTCTGTTATCACTGAGGTATGTGGAAAGTCTAACAGTTACAGCACCTATTATAATTGATTAGCTAAGCGATGCATTATTTAGTGTCCATAGTTCTGTTTGTGCAGATTTGTCCCTGCAACAGTAGTAGAATGGATTGTCCTATCCAAACCAAAAGTAAAGTAGGATCTTATTATTTCTTGGTGGTGGTCATTCACCTTTTTATTGTTGGCAATGGTCAAAGCATAAACATTTAGAATACTTGAAAAGACATTATGGACAATCCCAGAGGACTACACTCAGTGCATAGAGCTATTGCTGACTAGAATGGGAGTCCAATGGAAATGCCAAATGTGCAATCTTAGTTAGCTACACAGACAGACTAATAAGAATAATCTAGTAATACCACACGGAGTCATAGGGATAAGAATTTAGATCCTGTCGACAAGAAGATCAAAGACGATTTAGAAAAAATCGAATGAGGAACGCTAGGAAAAAATAAGTACTCTATATTAAAATTAAAACTTACTGGGGCCAGCAAAGGAGCCCTCGACTGCCCGGTCCTGGCCTGCATCGACAACAGCACCCTCCTCCTCCTCCTCCTGTGTCCTCCTCTTGCCCCTGGGGGAAGCTGATGTACAACATGAAAGAAAGAAAAACAGAAAACATGGATGATATTTATTTCTCAACCAAATCAAACATTTAAAAAAGAACTAACAAAGTAACAAAATATTTTTGCGAAATAGCAAATAGGGAACGACTCCACGGGATATATTATTGACCAATCACATGTGGTCGACTACGTCATTACTTTAGTATTGCTTGATTTGCGGACCGTCGAATTGGAAACTACCCTATGTAACTCACTAAACAAAGTACTAAAAAGGTTTGCCTAGGATTGGCAGGCAGCAGTCCGCAGCACGCAAAGTGACAGCCAAAGTCCATCGTGATTGAAGATCAGCGACAACACTAAAGTTTCCTACTACAGTCATTAAAATACTCAAACTATTAATCCACCACCACTATTTCTTCTTATCGCCATGTGTACAAAGGAAGGACTGGACTTGAGTCTGTAGGGGCTGATTTATAAGGCCCTTGCGGCTCTTTTGCTCCATTGTTGCGTGACTTTTGTGACGCAGCGACAGCACAAAAGAGGCGCAATGGTGCGGCGTATATTAACAACGTGACGCATCTGGGAGATGCATCACGTTGTAAAGCCCTGCGCCAATAGGGGTGTTCCGGCGCAAGGGAGGGCGTTCCTGCGCAGGAACGCATCCTAAAAGTGGCTGAGGGAAATCTACAAGATTTCAATCAGTCACTTTGAGGACAATGATGCGTGACTCAAACCCTGCGCCTGCTTGAAGCAGACGTACGGCTTGACGCAGCATTGGGGAGATAGGGCACCCCAGAGAATTGATGGAGCTGCACCATCGTTGCGACGCAACTCCAGCAATGCGCCACCTTTACGGCACAGATGCGTAACGCTTTGGTGACGTTTTGGGCCCATGGCGCGCCACATTGTAATACGGCGCACCATGGGTGATGGTGGCGTGACGCACAATTACTGGCGCATCCCTGCAACTTTGCAGGGATGCGCCGGTAATTAAAAATCTGAACCTTAGTGTGTAGCATTGCGCAGTTCTTTCAACTACACTCATACATAATTTCACAGGCCAATGAAATGAACACAAAATCTAAAACAAATAAGCATAGTAGCAACACTACTGAGAAGGAGAGCAGTGTACCTGAAATGCACAGAAGATTTTGAAATAAAATGTACCTACAATGTAATGAGCAGCATTATTGCTCTTGGTAAAAAACAAAAATTTGCAATATAATAACACAGCAGGAGAAAACATAGTAGTAAAGACATAGCTACTACTACTCACCAAGCCCGGGGATCTCAAGGCCAAGGAGGTCGAGCAGATCTCGCTCACGGGTCAGGACATCCGTCCAGCGGTGGGTGGCCTGGTTGTAGGTGCGCCAGACCCGAGAGTGGTGGTAAATGGCCTGGCACACCTTCTCCCACCGCTTCCGGCGCTCCCGGGCCCCGTACCCGGCACTGATCTTGCCGCCTCCCATGATGGTCCTGGGGAGGCGGCGCTGAACATAAAAAATGAGTTGGGCCACCTCCTCCGGGGTAAAGATCTCCCGTGGCATCACTAGCTCCCCCCTCAAACGCCCGCACGGGAGCCGGACACGGGGTGCGGGACCCTTCCCCTTCTCGGGATGCTTCCCGGCTCCCTTCACCATGGTCTGGGCGGAAAGGAATAAAGAAAATAGAATAGGGAAGAGAAGAAAAGAAAAGAGTTTACAAAAGTAGTTTAAAATTAACCAAAAGTAGCAGTAAACACAAAAATATAGGGCTAGAAAAATAGAGGGATAGATAATAAGTAAAATAGATAAAAAAAAACTTCAAACAAGCAAAGGATGGCAGAGATTGACAGAGGATACAAAGACCATGCCCAGAACCATAGCAATGAATGAGAAACAAGATGGCCGCGCCCGTTCACGACCGCGCGGGTAAGTTCGCGCGAGATTTCCCTTGCGAACACGCGCGAGACTGTACTGGCAAGCCGCGGACTTTGCGAGATTACACTTCGCGCCCGGAAACGGAAATACGTCAGGCAAACAAGATGGCTGCGCCCTTGAACGACCGCGAGGGTAACTTCGCGTCTTATGCTACGAGCGGCTCGCAAAAACGCACAAAACCTTGCCAACTAACACGCCGCAAAAAAAACAAATTGCATATTCGCACGAATTTGCGGCTTCCGAATCCGATCTTGCGCGTGTTCGCACCCCGCGAACCCCGCGAAATTGCAGAAAAACAAGTTTTTCAAAAGTGAAAGCACTCGGCAGGGGCAAGAGTTCAAACTCATCATTAGTAACAATTCCCGGTAGTGCTTCCTGACTGGGGCCCCTCCAGAATTCAGTTGCTAGTTGCAACAATTGTATGACCCTGCTCTGACCCTCACAGCAGGCTCATACAATAGCTACAAGTAGGCCACAAAGAAGTCCTGGGGAAAAAAAATGCACTGCAACAGAAAGCAAAATTACAGATAAGGAAGCAGGTGCCAGACTGGAATTTTAAAACAGTGACACATTAATAAACTAACCCCAAATTAATTCATCTGAGTTGAAGCAGGGATGGTGTGCTTGCTTTTCCCCCCCATAATCTACAGTAATGATGAACCAGAGGGTGGCATTGATGTAACAGAGGGTTGCAGTGGTGAAACAGAGGGTGCTGGGAACCTGTGATGATGAACCAGACGTAGAAACAACATAATTCGCGACCGTTGCGCGACGAAATGTAAGTTCGCAATTGCGAACTGGTACGAAACCCTCGCGAACTGGCAGAAATCCTTGCGAACACAAAAAAAAAAAAAAATCCGCAAATTCGCAAGAATTCGCGGATTTTGCGGATTGCGAGTTCGCAAATCCGCAAAATTCGCGAACGCGAGATCCGCAAAATTCGCCCATGCTTAACTGCTGCCACCACACTCCTCGGGGTGCTGTGCTTGCTGCTGCTTCCCCCTCTCTCACCCAGGTGTGCCTAGTATCCCAGGCCATCTCGCGCTCCCAGGTCTCAGATCACCTCTCCACAATGCCCTTTGGTAAACGCGTGCACAGGCTGCGCGCTCGCAGGCAGATCACAGGGCTGTATACCCAGGCAGATCTTGCACCAGCCTTTAAATTACATGTCTGCTGGGCAGCGCCGCAGGTCCATACTGCTTCTGTGGGGGAGAGTGGAGTAGATTTACCCGGTGACGAGACGTGACACTCCATGTTGACCGGTTCTCAAATCTAGTCACCTGCTGACGATGTTTGCCATATTTCATGAAAATGTATGAAACTGATCCTACATTGTTGCCTTGGAAAAACTACAAATAGCCTTGAGAATACCCTGGCTTTACTCGCCACACAGGGCAAAACATGTGTCAGCTGTTCTCTTTTGCTCTTTTTAAACAATATCTTCAATGAATAAAATAAAAAATGATAAATGAGTAAAAATGTACTAAATAAAGTGATAAATACAAATAAAAAGAACTACTTTCACTACAACCAATTCGTACTGTGCTATCTTCACGAAGACAAATAAGAAAAATATACCCATTGATGGGGTGAACCTAAACATTTGGAAAGGAGGATCACATGCTCACAACTTTCTTCTTACTGAGCTTGGAGAGGCGACTACCTCTGGTGCAGATCTCCCCACACACAGAGCCAATATCGGGGCTCGCCCCTCACAAACTGAGCCGAGCGTGCTGGTGGCGGTAGACTGCTCAAAGAAACTATGGCGTGCTGATTAATAAAAGAGCCATTTAATTCTAAGAATGAGCTCTTGATGTCTTTTCTTTACAGTTAAGGCCAGCATGTCAGTAAAGACATTTTTTAATAAAATCATGGATAGAATTCTACATATTTGCATAAGAAAACATCGTTGCTGCATCCCTCAAGCGCAATGCGTGATCGGCCGTAAATGTTTGTTTAAAGAGAAGACTGTTGGCTTTAAATAGCGAGAAATCCGAGCTGTCAAACTTTCAGTGGTGCCTTGACAGCACACGCTTGACAGGACTCCGGTGTACTCCCCCACCCCCTAGTCCACCCGCAGTCTGTACACCCGCTGCCGTCTGCTTCACGTTGCCCTTGACAAGCGGATGACTGTACACTCTGCTATCCAGATGCTTTCAGGAAACACGAATATTTGTGATAAATGAGGGGCACCTGTCTGTCAGTGGCACATTGCACCGGGATGGCGAGGCAAGAGGGCAGAGCGGCCAGTTATTCCCACAATATATTACGGCATTTTGGGGAATATATATTCCGTTTATTAGAGGGGTTTCAGCATCAAACGTTTACAAGCTATGCTGTCAATGGTATGCCAATCCTATTAATCACTGAGGCCGACCCCTGGAGCTGAATGCGGACTGGCATGCTAATGCTAATGGGAGGCAGGGCATTTAAAGGAAAATCCTTACCGCTGGCTACGTGGAAAGGTGGCTTTGTACACCGGGTGCCAGATAAGGTTGAAATGTCACGTTTTTGGGGAATCATTCTGTCTGTTTAGGATGAGACACCAGCAGCAGCCGGTAGAGGTGATGTTGGGCCACGGTTACCTCGCACCTTACATGCACGTTTTGCATTGCTTTCTATTGCAACGTGTGCACGTTTGGCGTTTTCCTTGCAGGAGCGAGCTTTGGCTACATCTGTATGTAATTATCTGGCAAACAGATGGTGTCCCTGCTCGCTCCTGCAAGGGAAATGCTGTATGTGTCTGGGATGCAGGCCGTGTCAGTTGCCTTTCAATTCAATGCCATGCCGCATGCTCCCTGGAAGCAGTATTAAGTTGTTTTCTCAGCAAGAATGAAATGCTTTTAGAAACTAATACTTTGAATAAATATGTTAGAATGGAAAACTCGGACATGTACCCCTGTCAGTTGGCTTTCAATTTGATGCCATGCATGCTCCATCCCTACCCCCTTCTGCCCTTTTGGTCTTTGCCCCTCCTGTGCTGCTATTTGCTCTGTATATTTTTCATCTTTAATTTTGTTTTGTGCTCTTTCGCACTACATTAACCTATATTTTCAGCTAGCTAACAGAGGTATCGCTAAATGGCGGAGGTTACCCTCTCTCCTCTGAAAGCTCCCCGAAAGCAGTAATACGTTTGTTGTGTACCTGTGTCAGATGGCTTTCAATTCGATGCCACACCGCATGCTGCACCACTACCCCCGTTTGCCCTTTTGGATAAGGGGGTCTTGGGGGGCAGCCGAGCTTAGCGAGGTCTGCCCCCCGGGCAGATTGGGAGGGTGTGGGGCCAGCTGGGCGCAGCCATTTTGTGGCCAGTGGGCTACATTGGGAATAGCCCAAATGTAGCCAAAATTTCAAACAGTAGCCCAAGATACTCAGGGGATACTCACGCTTCCCCAGCCACCATTTTAGGTTTGGTGACCTGGTGGCTGGGAGCTCTGTAGTGTCAGGTTTTTGTCAGGAAGGCCTGGTGTAGATTGAGGGCTTAGTTTCCAGTGTGAAGAGCGGAGTTTATTGCGGTTTTATTATCATCATGTCCAGCGAGGATTACAGGGTGCTCGAGGCCATTCGCCTTCTCAGTGAGCCTGGCCGAATGGATTTGTTGGTGGCGGGCCCTTCAGGCGAATCATGCCCGGTGAGGCGCACGTCAGCGGGTGTGGCAGCCGCCGTAGTGGCCTGCTCGCCTCCTCACAAAAACTCCAAGAAGCAGGTGAGCGATCAGGGCCATGCGTATGCCAGGAGTGCGGCCCTGGAGGTGCGTCCGTTGGGACCCGGGGGCGTGGGGAGTGGGAGGCCCGGGGGGGCAGGCAGGAAGAAGACCCGGCAGGGGAGCGCTCCTTGCGCAACTGAAGCCCGGCTGCTCCGGTAGGATGGGAGCGGCCGCAGGAGTGAGGGGGGAGGGTGCGGGGCATGGGGAGGAGCACGCAGAGGCCCGGGCCCTTGCGGCTGGGCCTCCAGGAGTTGGGCAGAAGGCACAGAAGGTGAGAGAGGAGAGCCCCTCCTCGTCCCCAGCGAATGCTGACAGGGACTGCCTGCATGGGAAGAAAGCAGCCACTGCTAAGTCAAGTGGGGCGGACTGCACGTGGCAGGCCGGTTTCAGTGAGGTGGGCGGGGGCCTGGGGTTTAGTGGTAGTTCAGCCCGGGGGGTGCGGCCCCGGGGCCCAGGCACGTTGGGAGGAGTGGTGTGAGGCAGTATGAAGGGGGAGGGCAGGGGGCCAAGGGCAAGAGGAGGGGGGCACCAAGGAGGGGGCCAAGAGGGAGGTAGGGCAGAGGAGCTTGACAGGTCTGGGGGAGCGGAGGCTAGTGTGCAGGTGTGGGGGGCATGTCCCCGCTGCTGCTGGACTCGGATGGCAGCGAGAGGGACTGGGAGGGTTTGGACATCTTTGAGTCATTGGCGGAGATGGTCAAGGATGCCCAAGGAGAGGGTGAGCAGGCAAGGGCCGTGGGGAGGCTTCAACCGCCCCACATTTTGGGGGAGGGGGATTACGGTCAGGGGAGAGGGTGAGGGTGAGGGGAGGCAGGCATTGGGGGTGGGGATGAGGAGGAGGGTTCCTCAGACAAGGGGGGCCGGGAAGGGAGGGCTAGTGTGGAGCGAGGAGGAGGCGGATGGGGAGGACCGGGGCTGGGGTCGATCTTAGTGTGTTAGGTAGGGCGTGGGCAGCTAGTACTTTGGGGGTAGGGATGAGGCAGAGTGGGATAGGTAGGGGGAGGTTAGTGGGGCCCAGCACACCAGACCTTACATTTGTTTTTCAGGAGGCGGAGGTCATGGGGCACCAGACTTGGTAGGGCTGGGAACGGCCCACTGTCACCAAGGAGAAGGGATGGTTGAGCCTCGGGCGCCATGCCCGGTATCAGCGGGCATCCCGTCGAGGCCGTCAGAAGTAGGCCCGCAGTGGGCTTGCCGGCCCCTACACCCACAGGGCCGCTACGGCCTGGGGACCACCGTCGGAGGAGGAGCGACATGAAAGTTGATTTTAATGTTGTTAAGAAGGTGCAGTTGGCGCCGCCGGCCGGGAGGGCTGGTTGTTCTAAAGATGATGATTTAGCGTATGATGACGATAGTATGGATGAAGGAGAGCTGAGAGAAGGAGAGGGTGAGGGGGGCCAAGTAATATTGTGAATAGTATCTTGCAGGTGTCATGGCACCAGGCAGAGCCCACGGGTCGGACATCACGCTGGGAGGACAGGTCGCCCCCCGGAGGGGAGGACAGGAGAACGACGAGCGGCTTCTTTGGCTCCAGGCAAAACAGCGGCCGGTGCTGCCACTTTTATGGTATCGGTGGGGGTGGGGGACATGGGTGGCAGGTTACGTAAAGGTACATATGTGACTGATGTTGGGGTAGGAACTGACGAAGCGGTTGAAGGGGCAATGGGGGATGCAGGTAAGGCATCCAGAGGAAAGGATGGCCCAGGTAAAGGTCCCACGGCTACGGGAGATGGCCCGGGTAAGGGGCCTGTGGACACAGAGAATAAGGGGTCTGGAGGGGACACAGCAGGAGGCAACACGACTGGGGAGTCAGGGGTCAAATTGGAAACTGGAAAGTAACGACTTGAAGGTTAAACGGTTACCGTATATGGGTGTCACTAAGCGGTTGGGGGCTCATTTGACGTTAGCTACTAAGGAGCGCATATGGAAGGGAGAGTATGTGGAGATACTGATGCTCCTGCACAAGGAAGTTAGAGCAAAAGAAGGGTCGAAAGAGGAGGAGTATGAGTTACAAAGAAGGCCGAAGGTGCCGGTTACAATTGAGAACTGGACGGCAGCTTTCCTTATTTATGCCAGCGTGTATTGCGAGAAATTCCCGAGAGGTCAGTGGCCATGTTTAAATACATGGAGGTTATCAGAAAGGCCCAGATTACTGGGGGGGATATGCATGAGCCCAATATGATGAGGAGTTTCGGGCCCGCATGGCGTGGGACCCTGAAGCGAAATGGGGCGAGCTGGACACGGACATGTGGCAGCATACGATGGGGTTAGCATGGTCAGGGAAGACCATATTTACGGCCAGCGGGCTGCCCATAGTGTAACAGCCCTCTCAGGGACGCCAAACTGAGGAGGGGTGGGGGGCATGGGGAAGGGACAGTTAGGATCCAAAGGGACCTGTTTGGATTATAATAAGGGATTGTGCACACAGGAATATTAGTTTCTAGCATGAATGCTCGGGCTGTGGAAAGAATAGGCATGCCCTGGTTAAATGCTGGGGTAGTCAAAGTCTGCAACAAGGGAACCAGCAAGGACAGACAGGGGTTTAGGTCCAGAAACCAACAACAGCCTGCGGGTGGGAGAGGGGCCAATGGGCCTGGGCCGAAGGGCTCATACTCCGGTCAAGGGGGACCAGTTAGTCGCAGCCCTGTGGGGTTATCCGGACGCAGAGGCTGCAGAACGCCTGCAGGTGGGATTTCTAGAAAGTTTTAGGCTTGGGTATGACGGACCGAGGACGTGACGTGGGGCTGACAATTTGAAGTCGGCAAAGGAGCACCCCGAGGTGGTGCAGGAAAAATTAAACAAAGAAGTGAGTGAGGGCCGTATGGTCGAACCCTTTGAGGATTGGCCTCTGGACAATTTGATTGTGTCACCCATTGGCGTGGCGCCAAAAATGTAGAAGGGGCAGTTTCACCTCATACAGAATCTGTCGTGGCCCGAAGGTGGCTCAGTGAATGATTTTATTGATGAACGGGAGACCACTGTGTCATACTCATTAGTTGTTGCAACCATGTCACTTGTAGTGACCGTGGGCGCAACAGCGATGATGGCAAAGTGCAACATTCTGTCGGCTTTCCGGCTGCTTCCAGTCCAGCCAGACGATTGGGACCTACTGTGGATCCAGTTCAACGGGCGCTGGTACGTGGATAAAGCACTGCCGATGGGCTGCTCCGTGTCCTGTGAACTTTTCTTATGTTTCAGTACGTTCCTACAATGGTTGTTCATAGAACGGACGGGTCACCAAGGAGTTACGCACAACTTGGATGATATTTTCTTTCTGTCTGGGCACCCCAGGCTCCGCGGACTTCCAGGATGCACTGGACGGGTTCCAGGAGATCATGGGGGAGCTGGGTATGTCACTAGCACCGGAAACGATGGTGGGGTCCTGTGCGGCACTGTCATTTCTAGGAATTGAATTGAACTTGTGGCGATGGAGGCACGCCGACCAGCACTCAAAAAGCAGCAAATGTTGGGGCTGCTGGCAGCTATGTTGACACGACACAAAGTCACGGTGATGGACATACAGGTGCTGTTGGACCACCTGAACTTTGCATGCAGGGCAGTGAGAGTAGGGCGGACTTTCTGTAGGCGACTGGCCAGGGCGCTGGCAGGACGGAAACCGCCACATCATCATGTGAGACTGTCAGCAGGAGTGAAGGAGGACCTGAGGATGTGGCAGTTCTTTCTACAGAACTTCAATGGCGTACCAATGATGCAGGACGATGACATGGTATGAGATGTGCAGACTCTATTGGCAGGGAAAATGGTGCGCCTAACGGTGACCCCCTGAATGGACGGGAGGGGGGCGAAGCATAGCTTTCCTGGAGTTTTTCCCGCCGGTGGTAGCGATATCACTTTGGGGGAAAATTGCTGGCTCACAGAAAGGTGACGTTCAGGATAGACAACATGGCAGTGGTAGAAATTGTGAATCAGCAGTCTGCAAGGGATGAGCAAGTGTTGAAATTACTAAGAGTGTTTGTGCTGGGCTGTTTGCGGCATGACATTGCTTTTCGCGCAGTGCATGTGCCAGGGGTGGACAATGAGATAGCTTATGCTTTGTCTCATTCACAGTGGGGGAGATTCAGTGGGCTAGCCGAGGACGCTGACAAGACCCCGACCAGCATGCCACCGCATTTGTGGTACGTAGTCAACACAGGATGTTGCAGCTGGTTCTACGTTCACTGGCGCAGTCAATGAAGGTAACCTACGCGTTGGCATGGGAGGAGTTTTTAGGCTCAGGGGCTAGGCGGCGGGAGTCAATGGCGGGTCGGCAGGAAGATGTAATACAGTTTATCCTGTCTTTAATTGAAAAAGGGCTCACGAGGGTGACAATAGCGGGTTAGTTGGCAGGGATCGCTTTCATGGGTAAGCTCCTGTATGGTTACGCGCCATCTGCGGCCGAAATTGGTTCGCACATGTTGGAAGGGTGGGCCCATGAGTGTGGTCGGGTGACTCAGGTCAGGAACCCCCTGTCATGTAAGCTCCTGGAGAGAGTGTTGCAGACATTGCCAGGGGTATGCAGGGACGACTCAGAGCTTTGCCTATTTTCCACATTGATGTTGTGGATGTTCGTCTGGGCTTTACGGGTTCTGGAATTGTTAGGTTCCAAATGGGGGGAGGGTTTGTTATGGACCGAGGTTTCCCTCCCGGGGAACAGGGTCTGCTTGTGGCTGAGGAAATCAGAGGGGCGGGGTGGGGGGTGAGATGGAGGTCTTGGGCCACAGACACGTGGAGTTGGTGTTCAGGCATTCGGATGGGCGGGTGGCAAAGGGGTCTCAGCTCCTGGCTATGTTGAGGAAGGCCTTGATCCGCCTGGGGTTGGACGGCAAATGTTTTGGGACCCATTCTTTTAGGATCGGGCTGCATTAGAAGCAAACAATCAGGGTTCAGGGCGAGGGGACATTATGAGATTAGGCAGGTGGTCATCGGACTGTTACCAGCGTTATGTGCGCAGCGCTCCCGGCCCATTGTAGCGCGGTTATGTGTTTTCTCTGTGTTTATTCGTGTTTCTCGTTTCAGGTTCGGTGATGGGTCCCCTCACCAGGGAAATGTCCATTAGTGTCGTGGGTCATTCTTCAGTGAAGTGGACCCAGGTCCAGGCCCGCTCCAGCTATTTCGGGGAGAACCTTGGATTTAATAAAGAACTATTCAGCATTTGTTGGAAAGGGAGAGGGGGAATGCTATGGAAATAACTTTTGCAAGTGTTGAATAGGATGTTGGTGGCTGGTAGGTGCCCCGATGTCTTGGTCATTCACCTAGGTGAAAATGATATGGTTAAGGAGACGGGCCTGGCACTGATGAGGTGCATGAAGCACGATTTAGAAGAGATCAAGCGCCAGTGGTCAGGGTGAACAGTAGTGTGGACGGAGTTTGCGCCGCGTTGGGCTTGGAGGGGCGCTGGACAAGGCCAGAAGAAAGGTAAACGTAGAGATGGTGCATTTTTGCGGCCATTTAGGTTTTGCCAGGATTCGGCATAAAGACATCAGGTACGACACACCAGAGTTTTTAGGGGGGCTGAGGTCCATTTTTCCAAGCTAGGCATGCACTTATATTTGTTGGAGTTGAGGGAAGTGCTAGCCAGGATACTGGGCGTGCATAGAGGCTGAACCGGACATTTTTCTGGAGGATACGTAGGGGGATAGGGATAGAGGCAGGGGTTCAGGGGAGCAAGGAGTTGGGGCTAGGAGGCAAGGGGCAGGAGAATGGGGAGGCGGCGTTTCCGCCTACTCTCCCGCCTTTTCCTGGGTGGCAGGGTTGTTTGAAAGTTGGCAAAGTTTGGCTGGAGTTTTGTAGTTTCTTGTTAAGTTTGGGGAGTTTGTGAACAGGAGCAGGGAAAGGTTAAACAGGCAGGAAGTTTACATTAGAGAGACGTTAGTTACAGTTGCATAAAGGCAGGTAGGATTTTAGATCATGGGAGGTTAGGATTTATAAATGCTACATTGTAAGATTGTGTAATATTATTGTTATTTAAAGTTATTTATTGTATTGTTGCAGGGTGGGAGGTTATGATGTGGAGATCGTAGGGGTAGGGGGGAGACAAGGGGTCAGGTACTTGATGTATAGAGAGGTTTTAGTTTTGTAAGGCAAAGTGCCAGTGTTAATAAAATTGTTATATGCACCTGTTTCAATAAAGCGGCCTTTTACACACAAAATGGTTGTCATGTGGTTTGCCCCCCTTTCCATCCTAAGAGGTGTTTGGGGGGCAGCCAAGCATAGCGAGGTCTGCCCCCCGGGCAGATTGGGAGGGGTTGGGGCCAGCCGGGCACAGCCATTTTGTGGCCGGTGGGCTACATTGGAACAAGCCCAAATTTCAAATAGTAGCCCAAGGTACTTAGGGGATCCTCGCGCTTCCCCAGCCACCATTTTAGGTTTGGTGACCTGGTGGCTGGGAGTGCTGTAGTGTCAGGTTTTTGTCCCCGCCCTCCCTCCCTAGGCTTGGGAGATTTTGTGAGAGGCAGTGAGGGTAGGATTTTTTTTTGCAGGGGTTTTATTGGAACAGGTTCATAGGGGTTTGAGGTATTGTAGACTTGTCGCTTGGAACAGGTGCTTGCAGGGTTGTTTGAAAGTTGGCCAAGTTTGGCTGGAGTTTTGTAGTTTTTTGTTAAGTTTGGGGAGTGTGTGAACAGGAGCAGGGAAAGGTTAAACAAGCAGGAAGTTTACATTAGAGGTTCGTTAGCTACAGTTGCATAAAGGCAGGTAGGATTTTAGGTCATGGGAGGTTAATATTTATAAATGCTACATTGTAAGATTGTTTAATATTATTGTTATTTATTGTATTGTTGCAGGGTGGGGGTTTATTATGTGGGGATCGTAGGGGTGGGGTATTTGATATTTAGAGAGGTTTTCGTTTTGTAAGGCAACGTGCTAGTGTTAATAAAATTGTGATATGCACCTGTTTCAATAAAGCGGCCTTTTACACACAAAATGGTTGTCATGTGGTTTGCCCCCCTTTCCATCCTAAGAGGTGTTTGGGGGGCAGCCAAGCATAGCGAGGTCTGCCCCCCGGGCAGATTGGGAGGGGTTGGGGCCAGCCGGGCACAGCCATTTTGTGGCCGGTGGGCTACATTGGAACAAGCCCAAATTTCAAATAGTAGCCCAAGGTACTTAGGGGATCCTCGCGCTTCCCCAGCCACCATTTTAGGTTTGGTGACCTGGTGGCTGGGAGTGCTGTAGTGTCAGGTTTTTGTCCCCGCCCTCCCTCCCTAGGCTTGGGAGATTTTGTGAGAGGCAGTGAGGGTAGGATTTTTTTTTGCAGGGGTTTTATTGGAACAGGTTCATAGGGGTTTGAGGTATTGTAGACTTGTCGCTTGGAACAGGTGCTTGCAGGGTTGTTTGAAAGTTGGCCAAGTTTGGCTGGAGTTTTGTAGTTTTTTGTTAAGTTTGGGGAGTGTGTGAACAGGAGCAGGGAAAGGTTAAACAAGCAGGAAGTTTACATTAGAGGTTCGTTAGCTACAGTTGCATAAAGGCAGGTAGGATTTTAGGTCATGGGAGGTTAATATTTATAAATGCTACATTGTAAGGTTGTTTAATATTATTGTTATTTATTGTATTGTTGCAGGGTGGGGGTTTATTATGTGGGGATCGTAGGGGTGGGGTATTTGATATTTAGAGAGGTTTTCGTTTTGTAAGGCAACGTGCTAGTGTTAATAAAATTGTGATATGCACCTGTTTCAATAAAGCGGCCTTTTACACACACAAAATGATTGTCGGTGTGGCTTGCCCCCCCTTTCCCTCCGAAACACATAAGGTCCCAGAAGCGAGACCTATTGGCTATGCCAATGCTTGTTTTTGGTGTGCCATCGGGCTGCTTGGTGGTCGTGCGCAAGGTCTGGTGCAGGGGGGGGAGGCGCGCGGGAGCATAGGTTTGGCTCCGGCTCTTTGTTCTGGCTGCTCCAAGCACTTCAGGCCCAATGCTAGCAGCGCACAGAAATGATAGGGACAAACACACAGTATTATGGTTGGGTGTCGACTGACCTTGTGCAGTCACACCCCTTTTATTATGCGTGCTCCGCTGGGTTGTATTGCTGAACCCCGAACTCATTACAACGTTGTGAATAAAATGCAGGGTAACATTTTAATAAGAAATAAGTCAATTAACAATATAACAAGATTGCATGAATAACATGGTGAATTAAAGAAAGAAAACACAGGAAATTAGTTTTAAACGTGGACATTTCTCCTAGAGTGGTTTCTGTTAAATAAAAGTTTGCCCCCGTCTAATAGAAAATTAGCAAATTGAAAGGAAAATATTAATGAAGTCTTTCTTCGCCTGAACCTGTCTGTCCCTCGCCCCCTCAAAACTAAAGCTATACATTTATTGGCGAGATCCGGCTTCCACATATAACAATCGCTCGGTGAAGCCAAGGGTACTGCTCTGCGTGGGGGGAGGGAACCTGCCAATGACGCACATGAAGCAAAACCCCGGCTGTTCCTTAACAACATGGTTCTCTGTTTCTGAACGGTTATTATTTTTTACCCATGTGGGGTAAGGTTCACCACATGAAATTCTGAGTTACTCTAAATCATTCTGTTCCTATCAATGGCAGAAATTAGATGAAAACCGGGTTACCATAGTACCGCAAATGGACGCAGCAAAGGTCGCAGATGTAAAACAGGTTCAGAAAGGTAGTGCTTTGTAAATGTAATATCCATTTTCTTTTCGGGTATGGCGGAAGCGACGTGGGTGTAGGGGGGAAGATGTTGGGGGCGGGACTGTGTAGCGGTCGAGAGAGAGACAGGCAAAGGAAAGAGGTAGGTTTGTGTCTGTCTTAATATGTTTGTTTGTGTGGCTGGAAGACGCAGCACAACATATGCTTCTTCTGCTGGGGCTGTTCGTCCATGTTACCTCTGTTTTGTCACACCCTCCTTACCCCATTGGGACTCTACTTCCTCCACTTGCTGGACCACGCCATCTTCACACCAATATGCAGCATCACCAAAGCCACCATGACTGGCACAATTGGAGTTCAGTGATGATGAAGAGCTGTTTATGTTGCTCCTAATGTGGGAGCAATGTAGCAATGATACTATGTTTGTACTAGAGGTCTGAAACGCTAAGGAGTAACAGAGAGGAGCTGTCTTTTTTGTTAAGACTGAATTGGGCATCCTTCATATAATTCAAACTGTTTACTTGGGTTGAATGCTCCACTGTTAGCAGTTTGCCTTTCTAGACGTGGATCGTTTAGGCCTTTTCTGTCTGCAGAACAAATTCTCATGAATAAAGCTGTTAGAGATTGCCACTACAGAAAGGGTGTGAGCCATAGGGTGATATACACAGTGAATAAAACAGAGAAAGAGAAATTAAACATGCGAATAAACAGAGGAAAGGACACATTAAAAAATGAGTAAGACAGAATGGCAAGAAAAAAAAGTAGGGATAAGTGAATAAGTTCAGTAGGTAGGAAAAGGATAGAAATAATGGAACAAGGAAAGAAGTAAACATGAATGGAAAAAGGGAAGATAGAAAAGTAGGAAGAAGAGTGATTGAAAGTAAGGTTGAAATAATGAATGGCTGAAGGAGTGAAAATAAGAATACATCAAAGAGTGAAATGGTGGATTTAAGAGTGAAAGGATCTATAGGTTAGAGGGTTAATAAATGGAAAGACCGAAGAATATACATATGGGTGAAAGGCTGGAGGTAATACGAGTGAAAGGATGGATCTTATGCATGTATGTGGGATTTTTATAGTACAAATCTAACTGAAATCAGCACAGCAGAGTCCTGTTCAAGGTCAAGGTCAAAGGCAAAGAAAGACACAGCATGAGATTAGAGAGTTAGCTGGTTTCTAAGGTAGTATTAGTGCATGATGATGGAGTGTTTTTAAAGATAGAAGTGGATGGGTTAGTGGGGAGATAGATGCATGGTTATATTGATGGATGACTGAAAAGGTAGATTTACACATGAGAGGTATCACACTATCTTGCTTAGTCTACGCAATGCCCTTTATCTAGGCAGCCAACTAACCGTCACCAAGAAACTGCAAGTAATCCAGAATGCAATGGCCCAAACACTGCTCGGTATACCCAAAACTCAGTCAGCTTGTTCGGCTCTCAACACACACCACTGACTGCCAACAAACAAAAGAAAACAATTTAATGCACTCTGTATCGCACACCTGCAAAACATAAGGTTGGTCCGCATATCCTTTGTCAAATCATAAATCCCCACAGCGCCAACGGAGAATTAAGATCAAACAATCTATCTCTCCTCGCCGTCCCTAGACTCAAGAGAGTCAGAGGGGGTGGTCTGCCATTTGCATATCTCGTTCAGAAGCTCTGGAACTCCCTAACGATCAGACTTAGGATAATTGACAATCTTTTAAGATCTAGAAAAGATCTCAAAACCCATTTATTCACCTATTGGATAGCTATGCACTCTTTATAAATCATGAATTGAATTGTATTGAATTGATGGGTGTATAGACAGATTGATGATGGGTGGATGAAAATATGGTTGGATATGTTAGTGAATTGATGAGTGGATGGACAGAAAGGATGGATGTATGGAGATGTGATCAAAGGAAGAAGAGAATTCTTCAGAGGCGTTTAGGATTTGCTTGTTTCTCATGCTTGTTGTCATTCCAGTGTTTTTTAAAAAAAATTATTTTCTCATTCTTCCTTTGCACCTGTATGATATACTTCTATTGCTAATCTAAATCTGTCTGAAATAGGAGATACTATTAGGTTTGCACATTTCTTGAGTAGTATATTTGGATAAAGCACATAATTGTGGAACTGCTTCTTCGGTTTACATATTACTCTCACAGCATACATTCGCACAGAACACTCTCACTTGATAAATTCTCAACGAATCCTCTCACAGGATACATTCTCACATAATTCTCTCATGGGATACATTCTCACAGAATCCTCTCAAGGGGTACAGTTTCCCCAGCCACGGCCCGTGGAGGGAGTTTCAGTGGGGCGGAGAGGCAGGGCGGGGGAGAGGCAGGGTGGGAAGTGCTAAAAACTGGAGTATGGATAATTGAAGGCAAGTAAACAATTTAATAAATAAAACGAATTTCGTAGCGCACCCTACATCACATTTTGCGATGCAGGGCGCGCTACGAAATTCGTTTTATTAATTAAATTGTTTACTTACCTTCAATTATCCATACTCCAGTTTTTAGCACCCCCCGCCTCTCCGCCCCACCGAAACTCCCTCCACGGGCCATGGCTGAGTTTCCCACTCATCAGTGCAGAGGCTACATGCACAGAATACTCAGTACATGCAGATGCACAGATATGCTTCACAATCTTCAGAAAATCTGTTTCTCCTTTGTGTCAGATGTTACTAGAATGTAGGCTTTTGAAAAGGCTTTCGATTCTTTTTTTTCTTCTTACAGTGACAATTTATTAACATTTCCCATTTACAGAGTTTATAAGAATTCTATATATTGCAGTAGTATCCATTTGCTTCGTAGCATCCATGCAAATGTTTTAATTTTTTTTTAAAGATAAAACAGAAACAACAAAAGTAAATTATACAAAAATGTCCACCCACCTCTCTCTTCTCGCCTGGTTGTCCTTGGTAAATCCAGAGTGAGATTAATTATATATGTCACTATTACCAGACTTGATTTTCTGTTAATCAAAGAACATTACTGTAAGAAGTCGCATTTCTGGTTACCTAGGGCTTGCGCCTAAGCCAGGCAGAAACCACGACTCTAGTCAGGGCAAGGGAGTTACACACGGAAGATAACCCCTGCTCACCCCCTTCGTAGCTTGGCACTAGCAGTCAGGCTTATTCCAGAGGCAAAGTGTAAAGCGTTTGTGCAACACACACAGCAGCAACACACTAGGCACACCACAAAAGGAACTCCACACAAGGTTATATATAAAAATAGCCTTTGTGTTATCCAAAACACATTAGAATAGTAATCACACAATATACACTCTGCCAGCTGGCACTAGGCAATATTTACATTGGAATATATACACATGACTGGGCTAATAGGGCACAGTAATTACTGGGCAAGCACTATACTCAGCATTATATCCTGCAACATAAATCATATTATGCAATCAGCATCACATCAGGTGTAAAACACATTATGCGCCAACCTCATAAGCATAAACATATTATGCAATAAACCTCACCAGCATAAACACATTATGCAATAACCTCATAAGCAGAAATCACATTAACATACCCTCCCAAGCATAAATACATTATGCAATAACCTCATAAACATAAATCACAATAGGGCCTGGCACCCTATCAACCTAACACTGTCCCTGGCCAACTGGCCTTCTCAGAGGGCTCAAAATGCCCTATGCCCCAAATGTCTGGGCTGGCTGCCAATGCAGCAACATCACAGGGTGTGCACTGCGCTGGAGCAGGGCAGGAGTGTATCTCACTCCTTTCATCAAAATGCCCCCAAAGAAAGAATGGTACTGGCACTACTGTGCCTCCCGGGTCCCCACTGGGACCCCTAAAAATTAACTGCCTAAACGTTGCAGCTGCCGCTAATTTGGGGTTCAGCTGTGAAGCACAAGAGGCACTGGCATGGCTGTGCCCTCGATAATTACTCACAAGTCTCACTCCTGGACTTCTGAGCAGGATTCGGCTACAGCGGTACAGCTATGAAAACCAGCAGACTTTGGCACTACGGTACCCTTGGAGTAGCCCCCCTCTAGGACTCCTATATATCGAATGAACCCAACAGGCACCCTAATTTGTCAGCCCCCACTCACCAGGGCTCTCTCGGGAATCCGCTGGTCAAAATAAAGGGGGCTGCCACTGTAGGCACCAACCACAGGCTCTTCTTTGGTCTACTTCTGGGACTCGATGGTGGGCGCAGCAACACGTGGGGCTCTCTCCGCCCACGAGAGCCCCGCCTCAAATCTGGCTGCACACTGCAGCACCCACGTAGGCGGGGTGGGCTCCCGCCTGCCTTCATCTTCTTCTTTTGGCACCAGGGCTCCCAACAGCTCACAGGAACCCTGCTCGAGCCGGCAACTCCTACACCTCACTTTCGGCCATCCACTGCAAGCCACACCCACAGTCAGTTGGACGCGCCTGACTTCCAGTTTTTGTTCGGGTCGCTACGGTAATTCCTCTTTAGCACTGTAGTGCCGGGTGGGCACCCGCCTTGAAATAAACACATAAGCGGGGTGGAAAACCGCCAACAACCACCAAACGCGGCGTGGGCACCCACCAACAACTATCAAATGCAGGGTGGGCACCCGCTTGTCACAGGTGCATGGGAACGGGGTGGGCTCCTGCTCCGATCAGAAGAAGTGCTGAGGAATCCCCATGTCGGGATCCCCTCCCAATGCCATCTGCAGCCCAGCCCTGCAAAGTTAAGCAGAAAAAAATTAATGCTCCTCTTCTCCTGGAATTAAAAGTAAAGCGCTCCCATGGGGCAAGAGTCCTTTAGAGTTCAAGGGGCATAAGAGGGCCCAGGGAGGCTAGCACACAGGGCCCTCCAGCAGGGAGGCAAGCCCTCGTGGCAGTTCCTCCTGAGACCCTATTAGCAGCAAACCCCAGCAAGTTCAGGAATAAGCACACCTCTCATGGGGTCACAGCCCCTATATTTATATCACATTTTCTTTTGTCTGCAGTACAGGGCTTAGGGGAACCATATGCAACTGGTTCAGGTGGAATTGGAGGACTCTGTTTGCCAGGCTTCTCTTCCCCTTTGTCAGGTGGGGGCTCGTCATCAGACACACCACAGGGGGGCGGAGCCAGCATTGTACATGGCAGGCACAATCCTATTCAGGGTCAGGGGACTACTCCTCCCACTACTCCAAATGTAGATGTCCCATTCAGCCTAGTTCTGACTCACCCTGCCCCTCCTGGAGCCACACACACCTCACCAGCCCCTGTCACTCAAAAGCCAGACATGCAAGTCGCATCAGACAGGCAGACACATAGCATACAGAAATGCCAACTTCTAAAAGTGGCATTTCGAAAATAGTTATAATAAATCAGCACACACCATTGCTCAGCATTTATTATTATCATTCCAAATATACTAAACTTGACCACGCTGCTCCTCTCATATCAGGAATTACCACTGAAACACTTATCAGGGAATCCTCAATGCATTCCTATGGGAGGGCACCCCCACAGTAGTGAAAAACCAAAATGGCTATTTGTCACTACCAAGACATGTCACACACTTAAGGTACATGTCCTATCTTTTACATAAAATGCACCCTGCCCATAGGGCTAGCTAGGGCCTACCTTAGGGGTGACTGACATGCAGTAAAAAGGTAGGTCTCAGACATGGCACACACTTTAGGTGTCACGTCACAGCGGCAGTAACACTGCACGCACAAGCCCTGCAATGGCAGAGGCCTGAGGTTTTAAAAGGCTAATTTGGTGGGTGGCGCAATCAGCCCTGCAAGCCCACCAGTAGCATTTAATTTACCAGCCCTGGGTATATGAGATACCACTTTACAAGGGACTGACGGGTAAATTAAATAGGCGAAACAGGTGAAGACCAATCTTACCATAAGTAACACAGAGAGCACACACACTTTACACTGGACAGCAGTGCTAAAGTGCCCAGAGTCCTAAAACCACCAACACCATGTCAGAGAAAAGGCTAGGAGAAAGGCAAAAAGTTTAGGGATGATCCTGCAAGAAGGGCCAAGTCCAACACTTATGAACTGAGCTTATGCTAACATTAGGATGTGTTTACACTGTTCTCCATCTTGCCTCAAAGTTACATTTTACCATGTGATGACTACTGCTATTTTCTGTTCTAAATAAAGTATACTAGTATTCACATGTCTAGGCAGAGAGTGTTCTCAGGGGTTTTTCTCAATGTACTAAATCAAGGGTATTCCCAACTATCCCCGACTCTTGCTCAAACAACGTATCAGTTCAACTGTTCAGCTAAAAGCTGATAACAACAGATTTTTAATATATTGCTGTCCTGAGTGAATCCTCAAACGTACATCACAGTGAAATGTTTCACATAGCTTGTTCTAATTGGTGCAAATCCTTGAGAGTCATGTATTCCCACAGAATGTATGATTTGTTTTGTCTGAAGTCTTATAAAAAGAGATGGATTTCTGTAACTGAGAGACACTTTTCCCTCTATTTAGAAGGCGGATCTATGCCAGATTCCATTTAGAATTGTCTTTGTTCTTATAAATTCTATGATTTGCTACTAAACCTACCAATGGCAGTTTTATTGTAATCTGCCTACAGATTCTGTACAGAAAGCCCTGAAACACCAATCATTGTCTGTTATTCCTTAAGAATGTGTCAGCATATTCATGTGAATACACCTAAATAGAGTAAGTGACGGCTCCTATAAGGAATGGCAATTCTCCAAACTTAGTGAAATGAGAATCAAGATTTCATTAAAGACACGGAGGCTAGCATTATGCATTACAACTTTTATTTGCCACTTCAACAGCACTTTAAAGAACCTCACTGTAGAAACAATACACTAGAATAGAACACAAAGTCCTTAAGTATTCCAAAAACACCAACATTCTTCCTCTTTTAATGCTGAAACTGAAAACTCCTCCTGGAAAAAAATATTTTCATCCTCTTGTTAAACTCCATCCATTACTCTGCATAGGAAAAAAACATACAATTAAATACAACATTCCAAGAAAACAGATATCCTTATCTCTTATCACTTACTAGCAGCCTGTCCCGACGTTGTCCGGGTATGAATTGCTGCCGGCCAGTAGTATATTGTTTTGTAGGATTTCGTTTTGATAGCATTTCTTATCTGTGACAGGCCTGTGAAACGCTCCGAATCACAGTGCACTGCTGATGCACTTAAGAGTGCGCGTTCAGTAGTGTGTGAACTCGAGTTTCCCTACTTTATTTTTCCTTGCAATTTTATATAGCACGAACTCGACAACATGGCATGAGCACAATTTACATTACAGAAGAACACATTCATTTTGGTAGGCACGGGGAGAGAAAGCGATTTGCCTGGAATCACAGGATGTTGAGCTGATGCCGAAATTCGAACGTAGCTCCCCAGCTCTAAAGTTCGCAATTCTAGAACTTGTGGTGGGAGGTGTGTCTATAAGTGTATATCGGTGCTGGCCATCAATGAGAGAGACCTCTGCATTGTTCAAATGGGTGATGAAAAAATATGAGTATGTTGCTGGAGATGTGGGCCGCCGTGCCACCAATGTACTTACCGTGGGAGGGTAAACACCCATTATTCCGCAACTTTCTTTCCACATACCATCACTCCGCATACTTTCATTACGAAAGTACCATGACTCCGCAATGCCATTATAACACATGGCATTACATTTTATATGCTTTTAGCACGCATACATTTACAACAAAATTCGTTGTAAATGCATGAATGGTAAAAGAATGTTTTTTTAATGTTTGGATAAGGTAAGTAGGGGTTTATGTTTTGGGGTACTGAGGTATATGTTTTGGGGTGTTTGGGTATTTTAAGGGTTCAGATATAGTTTTGGGTTATGGGGTACAGGGGTAGTTTTAGGGTTTAGGGATAGGTATGGGTTTTGGGGTACAGGGGTATTTTTAGGGTTCAGGGCTAGGTTTGGGTTTTGGGGTATAGGGATATTTTTAGGGTTCAGGGATAGGTTTGGGTTGTGGGGTACAGGGGTATTTTAAGGGTTCAGGGCTAGGTTTGGGTTTTGGGGCACAGGGTTATTTTTAGGGTTCAGGGCTAGGTTTGGGTTTTGGGGTACAGGGGTATTTTAGGGTTCAGGGGTAGGTTTGGGTTTTGGGGTACAGGGTTATTTTTAGGGTTCAGGGCTAGGTTTGTGTTTGTGGGTACAGGGGTATTTTAAGGGTTCAGGGCTAGGTTTGGGTTTTGGGGTACAGGGGTATTTTAGGGTTCAGGGCTAGGTTTAGGTTTTGGGGTATAGGGGTATTTTTAGGGTTTAGGGACAGGTGTGAGTTTTGGGGTACAGGGTATATTTGTAGAGTTAAGATGGGTTAGTGTTCAAGGGTGTTGGGGTATTTTAAGGAGTAAGGGTGGGTTATGATTATGGGGTGCAGGTGTATTTAAAGGGAGCAGGGTGGGATTAGCACACAATATGAGACATGGCATGAAGGGCGGAACGTACCACACGCACCCAGCGTTTGTCACGCCCCCAGCACACGCCCACAGCACAACGCAGACACGCCCACACAGGACTACTTTGCTGGCATGGTTCTTTTACTTTTTAAATGTATAAGGTGGGTGTCTGCATAGCCTATGTCCTTCTGATGCAACTGCCTTTTCCAACGCTGTATTGGGTGTTGTGATTGGTGCTGGGGTTCCTGAGATTACCCGCCTCAAAGGTTTGGGCTCTCTCTTTATTATATTAGTACTAGCAGCCCATCCCGACGTTGTCCGGGAGCAATTAGGCTTCAGGGCCCCCGCCCGCCCCGACGTTGTCCGTGGGTCCCCAGGAGCCTTCCTCCATATATTGCAGTATTATACCTCTATGTTTACTTTGTTCGCTTTTGTAACCTGCACACGTCACTTTTTCCTCCTATACCTCTATGTTTACTTTCTATGCTTTTGTAACCTGCACACGTAACTTTTTCCTCATGTAATGCACCGTTTGGCTCACTTTTGTAATGCTCCGTTGCTTCCTCTTGCTACCTGCACACGTCACTTTTTCCTCCTATACCTCTATGTTTACTTTCTACGCTTTTGTAACCTGCACACGTAACTTTTTCCTCCTGTAATGCACCTTCTGGCTCACTTTTGTAATGCTCCGTTTGCTTCCTCTTGCTCACGATGTACGCTTTTGTAACCTGCACACATAACTTTTTCCTCCTGTAATGCACCGTTTGGCTCACTTTTGTAATGCTCTGTTTGCTTCCTCTTGCTCACGATTATCATTTTTGCTTCATTTTTCCGCCGCTCACCGCTCCTTACTGAATAAATAAATAACCTACCTCATCCGCCGCTCACTGCTCCTCCCCGCCTGTCCGTCGCTCCTCACCGCCTGTCCGCCGCTCCTCACCGCCTGTCCACCGCTCCTCACCGCCTGTACGCTGCTCCTCCCCGCGCCATGTCCGCCGGTCCTCCTCGCGCTCCTGGACGCCGCTCCTCCCCGCGCTCCTCACGTCAGCACGCACGTCGCGGCCGGCGCTTCTTCCAAGGGACTACTTTTTTTTCGGTACATTTTTTAAATAACATATATTTATTATGTTTATATAGCCTATGTCCATCTGCACACCCTGACGATTACAACGATGTATCGGGTGTGTGGATTGGCGCTGTGGTTCCCGAGTTTACCCGCCTCAAAGGCTCAAAGTTCTTTCTTTATAATAGTAGTATAGATAGAAGACTACTTTATTCTACTAGATACATTTTAATTAAAAATCAAAAAACTTATCCCCCAACTCCTAACCAAAGGGTTGCGGAGGGAGGGATAATGCTAGCCTCCGTGTCTTTAATGAAATCTTGATTCTCATTTCACTAAGTTTGGAGAATCTCTGTTTCATTACAAGACCGGAGGCTATCATTATGCATGTTCAAAGCCCCTTAAAACTACATTTGAAACATGCTTTATTGGTCTAAAATAATGCTTCCCAAAAGTGCTTGCATTTGCCCAATCTGCTGCCTTTAAAATTTCCCCTAAAGAAGCGCCTGACCAATACATCTTACTTGCCATAGCACCCCTCAGGGAATGTGATTTAACCCGTTCCAAGCTTGTGACGGAACCGCTCCGTCACAAGCCACGGGTGAGCTGTGCTTGTGACGGAACGGTTCTGTCACGGCCCGCTCGCCGCGCCTGCGCGGCGTGAATTCCGCGCCTGCGCTGACGCTTTAATGGGCGGGCGGGTTCGTGACGGAACTGTTTCGTCACAAGCACAGCTCACCCGCGAGCCGTGACGGAGCAGTTCCGTCACAAGTATGGAGCCGCCGCGCGGCCGCCCCACCCCCTTAGCGCTGCGGCGGAATAGCCGCCGCAGCGAAGGGGTTAAACACTCCTACATCTATTCCACACTCAGACATAACATTTTTAACCCATTTCGAAATAATAGCAGTGCTTAGTTACCATACGAAATGGTTTTACATATGAAATCAAAAGCTGTTTATCACCATCCTTTCTATTTTCTAAAACCCTGCACTTATATTCTTGTATACAATCAACTACACACAACTTCCTGTTAATCAAAAAACCTGGGTAAATAACCCAACTGGACATCATTTTTAGTTCTGCTATTAATTTCAAGAAATATTCCATCTGGTCCTACAACTTTGTTATCTACCTCTAAAGCCTCTACATCTGAAACCCTTTTACACAACACACGGAAAAGTAAACAGGCCAGTTTCTCAGTCAGTCTTTTTACGTCTAAATACCTATTAACCGGCCACTGCTGAAACAAAGATAACATAATATTTACGTCCCATAAAAACCTATATCGGACCTTAGAAGGTCTCCTGATCCTCATGCTTTTTAGCACTCTACACACCATCACATCTCTTCCTATTGATTTCCCATTTATTAATGAATGACCTGCAGAAATTGCAGACCTATAACAATTTACAGTTCTGTATTCCAAACCCTCCTTAAATTTCTCTTCTAAAAAATGTACCACTTCTACTACAGAAGCTTCCACGGGATCCAGACTCCTTGACAAGCACCAACCAGACCAAACTCTCTGAAATTCCTCTGTACTTTCTTCTAGTCCCTGGAGCCCATGAATTCTCCAATAATTCTGCGGCCTCTGACAAAAGCCCTTTGACTCCACAAGAACCCATGATACTTTCCAAACAAGAAGGTTCAAAATCCCGCTCAAAACTAAAGGATGTTCTTCTTCTTCTGCGCCCCTGAGGAGACCCTTCCGGGCCGGAATCAACAAATGTTCTTCACAAGCCAACTCCATTACTGAAGGGACCCAAACCTGAGACACCCAAAATGGTGTTACTAACACCAATTGACTCCTCTCCTGTCTCAACTTCAACAATACCCTCTGAATCATCGCAAAAGGAGGGAAAGCATAAACCTTCCTCCCTGTCTATTTGTGTTGAAACGCATCTATTGCAGAAGCTTTTGGATCTGCTCTACAACTGTAAAATTTCTTCACTGGGCAGTTAATTGACTTGCAAAAAGATCCACCTCCAGTGGTCCTCATCTTAGATTTATTTTCGTAAAACAACTCACATTCAACTTCCAATCGCTGTAGTCTTTCAAATATCTTGAATTCCAGTCTGCATTCACATTCAACTCTCCTGGTAAATATTCTGCTTTCACTTCCGCCTTGTGCTCCATACAAAAAAAAATATTATTTCGCTAAATCTGCTAAATGTTTGGATTTTGTTCCCCCCCAATTTGTTTATATAAGTAACAGCTGTTACATTGTCCTGTCCATACTCAATAAAAATCAATTTCCCTATCATATTCTCCTTGAAACTCTGCAAGGCATAAATTCCTGCTGTCAACTCCTGACAATTGATATGCTTCATTCTCTCTTCTTTCGACCACGCTCCCCCTGTTTCCAAATCTCCAAGACGTGCTCCCCATCCAGTCATACAAGCATCTGATTCTATCACAAAATCTGGAGTCATTCCAAAAATCGCTTTTCCATTCCATGCCTGCATGTTGTCTAACCACCAACATAATTCTTTCTTTCCTTCCACATACCAAGCTATCTTGTCTCCATACCGCAGACCTATCCTTAAGGCATTCCCTTTCATTTTCTGCAGAGCCTGGTAGTGTAATGGACCTGGAAAAATAGCCTGCACTGAAGAATTGAAAAGACCTATAATTCTCACTAATTCCCGTATATAAATTAACTCTTGCTTTAAACTCTGAATTATCTCTCTCTTTATATTTTTCAATTTCTTGCATGGAAGACTCAATTGACATGTCATCCTATCCACCATGAAACCTATGAACTCTATCCTTTGCAATGGAATAATATAAGATTTTTCTTTGTTTATTATGAAGCCTAATTTCTCCAGCATCTCCATTACTTCCATCATTGCTTTTTTCAACTCCTTTTGACAATCCGATAATATCAAAATATCGTCTAGATATATAATCATCCTCATTCCCCTTTTCCGAAAAATTGCTACTACTACGCTCATCACCTTTGGGAAACACCAAGGTGCTGATGATAGTCCGAATGGAAGACATAAGAATTGGTAAATTTTCCCTTTCCATCTGAATTGTAGATATTTTTGCAAGCATCTTTCAGATCCAACTTTACCATCCAATTGTTTTCTTTTAACAAATCCCTTAGGCAAAGAATCCCCTCCATCTTGAAATGTCGATACACCAAAAATGTGTTTAGCCCTCTTAGATTTATCACTGGACGCCACCCCTTTTCCTTTTCTCTACTAAAAACAAATTTCTTAGAAAACAAATCTTCAACTTTTCCACTTCCTTTATTGCATTTTTCTCCTTTATTGATATTATCTCTTTTTCCACAATAGCTTCTTGCTCCCGAGACATCTTTATCTCTTTTGGTTCTAATTCCTGGAACGGAGTACTTACAAAATCTATTACAAACCCTTGTATTGTTTGCAAGACCCAAGGATCTTTCGTTATTTTTTGCCATTCTTCCTTGAAATATTCTATTCGACCTCCTACTCCTGAATGGGAAAAACCAAAAGAAATCCCCATACTCATCTTGTCCTCCACTATTCTGTCCTTGTCCCCTCGAAAATCTCCTCGTTCTACCATATCTTCCTCTAGTTGGATAAAAATGTGGGTTTTGTTGAAAACCCCTTTCTCTGTTCTGCCATCCATACTGATTGTAGTTCTGCGCTCCATACTGGGACCTCTGCATCGGACGGTCAGTAAAGGGTTCCCTTTTACTGGCCCTTCCAAAAACACCAAACATCTTTCGCATATTCCCCTGAGCTTTATCCAATGCTGTGAACGTTCCTACATATTTACCTATTCCTTCCTGTCTTCTTGTATTTCTTTCTGTGCTAAGTCTCCCAAATTAGGATAGATTTTCAGCAATATTGCCTTCCTAATCTCCTGAAAATATCCTGCATTGGCATTTCCCAAAAGCACTACCGCCCTCTGGGTCCAACCTTTCAACAACTCTATATCAGTCTGCTCTTCATTAGCATATGCGTCTTCAGCCATAACCAATATTCTTCCTAATGGACCAAACACGTCCAACAATTTGTCTTGACATATTTTCAAGGATCTCTCTAATCCCTTCCTAGGATCCCTTCCTAAATAAGTAACTAATCAGATCCAGATCTAAATTAGGAGTAGCACAGACCTTTTCCTCAATCTTTGGCCTTGAGCATTCTGCTCTCATCAGTCTCCTTACTTCTCTGTCTAAGGGTTTTGAAATCCAATTTTTTATACATTTTGCAACGTGGTCCAAAGGCCACCATTCAACACTTCTAGGGGTTTTCATATTTATTGGACTGAACATTTCTCCACCAAAAGGATCCTTTGTACTTTCGCTTAAGGCTTCCACCTCCATATTCTCAAATTCCTCAAATCCAACATCCTCTTCCAAATCCAAAACATACTCGTCTAAGATATCATCATCTTTTCCTGACCATATGTTTTGCATTCCTTCATCAAAATTCTCTTCCTCCTGTGTGCCGCAGGGGGCATCCTCTCCATGTGTGCCGCTTTGGACACCTTTTCTCATTGTGCCGCAAGGGACACCTTTCTTGTTATTGCTTTAATTTTTTCCTTTTTTAATCATTTCCACTTCTTCAATATGTTTCATTTTTTTAGATTTTTTCCTACCTATTTTTTCTGTACTCAAACATTCACCCTGATACAAAGAATAAAACTCTTCTCCTGGCTCATTTGTACTCCTTTTCCTACTTTTTCAAAATTCATCCATTGTTTCCTTTACCTGTCTTTTCATTTCAAACTCTATTCATTTCCTTACTATCTCTTCATATATGTTTCCTCCTGAAACATACAATTCTTTCCCAATATTTCTTCCATTTCTTGAATAAAAATATCCTCTCTAACCAACTTAATATTCTTAATCCCAAACTCCTTAAACTCTCCTTTCTCACTTAACAAGTCTCTCCTTCTCCTCGATCTGAAAAAATCGGCTCCTCACAAGCTGTCACGGATCCGATCGTTAAACCGATCTCTCTCCCCGCATAAAACCTATCCTCAAACAGTCTCGTTTCCCAATTCAAAATGCCCTCCTTTCTCGCGAGATCACACCATCATGTCTGACGTGTGATCCGCTTTATTCATTTTTCTGTCTACTGCGAGCCCTGCGAGCCTTCGCGAGCCTCTCATGCACTTCCGATCCTGCCTCGCTAATCAAAATACGCCACTCCACGAGGTAGGCTTGTGCCTATCTCGTCACTTTCACTGGCAATAAGCTCCTTACTGTTTATTCAACAATAAAAATATATTCGATCCTTTCCTTTTAACTATGCTTATTATGTGAATATAAATCAACCAAAAGCTTCACATACATAAATACCTTAAAAAAATATTAAAACAGTCATCTTCATTTTTATTTTTTTATTTTTATATAACTACTATAAATACTCACTCAAAAACAAATTAAAATTGAGCATGCTTCCATAAATTAGAAGCTAGCTCAAACTCAAATTATAATTCATTCACATCCAAACAATTTTAAACAAATCTCACATTCATACAGAAAAACGAAAAAAGTTTGACTTATCTCTTTCAGGAGCAGCAATAAAAGAAGAAGAATGTTGGTGTTTTTGGAATACTTAAGGACTTTGGGCCCGATGTAGGTACCAAATACCGGTCGGAAACGGCCGATTTCGGCCGTTTCCGACCGGTATTTGGCCTACTGAAATGTAGGGGACCTTTTTTTGTCCGCTTCGGTATTTTACCGATTCGGTAAAATTACCGAATCGCAAAAATACCGAATCGGTAATTTTACCGATTTTTTAAATTTGGGATGTAGGTGGGACTACTTTCAGTCCCACAGGCCCTTCAGATTCGGTATTTTAACACCCAATCCAATTGGGTGTTATAATACCGAATCCAGGTGTGCATGCACATGTGTGCATGCACACCTATGCCATGTGACAGACAGACATGCCCCTAGGGCATGTCTGTGTGCCACATGGCTCACATGCCTTTTTTTGGGGTGCTGGAGGGTGTCAAAGTGACACCCCCTGCACCCTTGCATAAATCGGTAATTACCGAATCGGTAATTACTGATTCGGTAATGCCCATTGATTCCTATGGGCTTCAAGGCCCATAGGAAGCAATGGGGGATACCGAGTCGGTATTTACAGAATCGGTAAATACCGAATCTTACAGATTCAGTATTTACCGAATCTGAAATACCTACATCTCCCCCCCTCTAATTTACCACTTCATAAATACCGATTCGGTATGATTCGGTATTTATGAAGTGGTAAATGTAGATTTACCTACATCGGGCCCCAAGTGTTCTATTCTAGTGTTTTGGTTCCACAGTGAGGTTCTTTAAAGTGCTGCAGGAGTGGCAAAAAAAGTTGTAATGCATAATGATAGCCTCAGGTCTTGTAATGCAATAAACCACTCCTGGTCCTAGTCATTGGCGTGCCCCATGAGCTAGAAGTTGGAGACCAATTTATGTGCCAATACCATCCTTATATTAACTTGGTTTTACCAATACAGTCACACTTCGAAATATTGTGCATAGGTACGTGGATATCTGCCAACCCTATCTAAAATGTCACATGGCCTTTCATTTCAAGGGAGAGGAAACTGGAATTTCGGTGGCCCCAGGTTAAAAACTCAAAGCACTGGGCCCCAAATCCCCTCAAAGCTCCCCTACATAGATAACAAATCTCTCCATGGCAACCATTTCCCAAAACCTACTATACTAGTAGAAGGTTGAGGGAAGATCTGCATTTTAACACCAGATTGCTGTTGTTAGTTTGACAGCTTCCAGGCAGTTTCATGATATGATCCTATTGGTCTTGGTAAGGTGTTTCAGGCCTGGCTGTCTTTGTTCTAAGAGGGATAGTTTGAGTGTGTGAGACTATCACAAAATCTCCCTGTTGGACCTGGCCCTTTTTGCAGGGTTGTTCCCAAACGGTTTGCTATTTTGTCTGACCTGTATGTGCTGGCTTTATGACCCCAGGATCTTAACCAGTGCTGCTCAGTGCTAAAGTGCATGAGCTTTCTGGTGTAAACTTGGTATGATTGGTTTACATCTGTTTGGCATTTTTAATTTACTTATAAGTCCTTTCTACAGTGATATCCTATATACACAAGGCCTGTGAATTAAATGCTACTAGGGGGCCTACAGTGTTGCTTGCGCAACCCACAAAGTAGCCTTTCAAACCTGTCCCAGGCCTCAGCCACTGCAGGGCCTGTGTGCGCAGTTTACTGCCACAAAGACTTAGAATTTAAAGTTACATGCCAAGTCTGAAACTCCCCTTTTATTACATATAGGTCATTCCTAAGGTAGGCTCCAGGTAGCCCTATGGGCAGGGTGCTGTGTAGGTAAAAGGTAGGACATGTATATTTACTGTGTGGCATATCCTGGTAGTGACAAACAGACTATTTGGTTTCTCACTCTGTGAAGCTGCTTCTCTCATAGGCTAGCATTGGGAATTCCCGGAAATATTCTTCTGTGGTAATTTCTGGAATGAAAGGAGTAGCTTTAACTGCTCTAGTTCCCAGCTCCCAGAGATGTCACCTATTTCTGACTCGTACCAAGATCTTACTTGGAGATATTTGAACCTTGAGAAGAGGGGCCTATCTTAGCTCATAAGACTTCCCAGGGAAGAATGCCCTCTGAGTCCACCAGATCCGACAACCTCACTAGCCCCAAACTTTTATTCGCTATCGCTAAGCTATCACCCATGCAAGGTGGGGTCCCAGGGGAGTCCCAGATTGGGGCAAAGTCAGAAAAATAACCTATGTCCCATATACACCTAATTTTATACCAATTTGACAAAGCTGATTTCAAAACTTTTAGCCGGACCTGTCTAAAAAACCTTGGTGCACCAAATTTATACTGAAACCCTCCTTGCCCACTGCCTGCCTCAACCAACACCAATTACCCAAGTAACCTACCCCAGGCAATTTCCTCAGGAACTAGAGCAGTTATTGAAAGATCCTCGGCCAAGGAAGAAAGAGATATCTCTTTGGTATGGAAGAATCCAAGAAGCAGAGGAAGTTAAAGTCCCTTCCCTAACATCAGTTTGAAACCAAACGTCACTCGCCCCTCATATTGAGGAATATTTTGAATCATCCCTCAAAACACTGTATAAATATATAAAGCCTGCCTGCCTGAAAAAAAAATCATTTTTTTGTGATAAATAAGCTATATTACACCCCAGCCAAGATTGCAAAATTTGCCCCTGACCCGCTGCCGAGCTGCCCCAGATGCAGACTCGTCACTGGCAATGATATACATATTTTTTTTCAATGCCGGAACTAACTATCTTTTGGGAAAATGTGGGAGACATGTTAACATCCATTTTCGAAATTGACATAGAAGTAGGGCTGCAGCTCGTGTTTTTTGGTAAGAACGATTGCACCAGTGGGGTGCTCCCATAGAAACAAATGGGTCTCCTGCTATGCGTAGTGCTCCTGGCATTGAGAGAGATTTGTATTAAATGGAAGGCCTCCACTCTTCAGGGTAGAGAAGATTGGCTTAAAGCCACCCTTAACATGGCACATTTAGAACAAGATACTGGGGAGAATAGTCCTCCCAGCATTTGGCTGCCTCTGATAGGATAGGCGCGGCAAAGGCACTTGATTAACTAAATTAGTAATAGATCAAATTGGGCCCTTTCCCAAAGTCTTGATTACACCAGTACTCAAACACGTGAGGAAGGCCTGTGGGCCTAGACGGATGCAGTGACCTGTAGGGTGTCCCCAGAAGCAGAAATTTCAGCTTGTCAAACCTGTGAAAGTCTTTGGTGAGATGAGGACAAAAAAAAAAAGAAAGAAGTAGAATGGCCATCTTTGGTATGTTTGGAATAGGCTGAAACGGTGTACAGACAAAATATCGACTCCAAAATATCGACTGGACATAATATTGAGTTTTAAATATAGACTGGACAAAATATCGACTGGACATAATATCGACTACAAAAATATCGTTTTTCAGGTAAGTGAAGTAATATCGACTGTATAAAATATAGATAGCAAAAATATCGAATTTTTAATAATATAATATTTTATAGTGTATTTTTATGTAATAATATGTGTGAAAAGTGTGTCTTAATGTTATAAAATATTTTATTAAATGAATTTTGTTTTTATAATAATTGCGTAATGTAATTCTGTAGCGGGTTGTGGGTTTATAGGGGAATAGGGTGGGAAGTAATTTAATAATAATTAATTAATTAATATATGTTTGTTAATATTTTTAATTAATAATTAATTGATAATTAATTAATATTAATTAGTTAATTAATTAATATAATTTTGAACATATTTTGTATTAGTAATTAATTGGTAATTAATTAATTGTAATTAGTTAATTACATTAATTAGAGTAAATTTTTAATATATATAATTTTGTGTTATTTTTAAGTAATTAATTTGGAAAAAATAATATTAATTATTAAAATAATTACAGCTAATGTGCTAATATATTTACTTTATTGTTATTGTTAATTAATAATTAATTGGCAATTAAATAATATTGATACATTTTGGGTAAAGGAGCATTTTTAGGGTTCAGGGTCAGTTTTCAGTTTTAGGGTAAAGGGGTATTTTTGGGGTTAAGGGTCAGTTTTCAGTTTTTGGGTAAAGGGGCATTTTTAGGGTTCAGGGTCAGTTTTCAGTTTTAGGGTAAAGGGGTATTTTTAGGGTTCAGGGTCAGTTTTCAGTTCATGGGTAAAGGGGTATTTTTAGGGTTCAGGGTCAGTTTTCAGTTCATGGGTAAAGGGCTATTTTTAGGGTTCAGGGTCAGTTTTCAGTTCTTGGGTAAAGGGGTATTTTTAGGGTTCAGGGTCAGTTTTCAATTTTTGGGTAAAGGGGCATTTTTAGGGTTCAGGGTCAGTTTTCAGTTTTTGGGTAAAGGGGTATTTTTAGGGTTCAGGGTCAGTTTTGGGTTTTGGGGTAAAGGGGTATTTTTAGGGTTCAGGGTCAACAAATAAGATTGTAAAAAATTATTTTTATTATTTTCATTTATTATTTAATTATTATAATTTAATTTAAGTATTTTTAGGTATATTTTAGTAATTAAAATTTAATATTAATTTAATTTAACACTGTTTTTAATAAAGTCGATATTTTTTACATCTATATTATTGTTAACGATATTTTGTACTCGATATTTTTGTACTTACCTGTTTGTAGATACAAACTCGATATTTTGACTGTCGATATTTTGTCCACGATATTTTGGCAAGTCGATATTTTGTCCCTCGATATTATTTCAGTGATCCGGCTGAAACATCTCACGCTGGCAACTTTGGCAGCCCCCGCGGTGGAGAATGGGTGCACGAGCTCCAGCTGCCATTCGTGTCCCCTCTCGCCTGCCCTGCGAAGAACTCCTGCCTGTATTGCTGAGCCAGCACCATTTCCACGAGCCAGGAGTTGAGGAGTGGGAGCGGGTCCTCGGCAGTCCCCCAGAGAACCCTGAAGAAGCCGTAACATCGCCGGATGGGGTCTTAAAATACGTGACGTTTCCCCCGGTACTGTGGGGGGGCGCTTAGGAAGAGGCACCCCTCCACTGTACTGTCGCTGTAGTCTGGGCGACTTTGGACAGTTGCGCTGATGCTGCCAGTTGCCTGTGAGGAGCGCTTCTTTCTGAGGACATTTTTCATCCCCTCTGACTGACTGTAGCTGAACTTACAATGTCGCATACCCCCTGTCTGAGTTCCAGATGGCCGACTCAGTGAGACCCTCTGTGATGTTTTTGTTCTTCCCCTGGTCTTTAATCATTGACCTCCACAGGACCTCACCAGCCTTCTCCCATCCCTGTCCCCGCCCACCCACCTGGTCCTTTTCCCTGCTTCCTTCCCTAGACAGCTGAGACCTAGCTACTTTTGTATGATACCCGGTGGAGCTACCTCACGAGCTATAGGGGAGATTGGCTTTGGACTCCCTCCTTTGACTATCACCTACCCAGCCGGACTTCGTGCAAACGCTCCCGCGTCTCTCCTGACCTTATCTTCCCCCTCTCCCCTAACCCCCTCCGCTCCCACTCTTTCCAACTTCTGTCCTCTGCCCTCATCTGCCCTTGCCCTTTGTCCCCACCCTGTTTTTCTGTGAACCTCTTCCCTCGCCACTTGAGACCGAACTATTTTGTCTGATGCCCGATGGATCTACCTGGTTTAGCTATAGGGGAGATGGGCCGTGGATTCCCTCCTTGGCCACCACCTACCCAGTCGGTCTTTAGACAGACTTCTTTTCGTCTCTACGGTTGTCTCCTCCCTTATCCTCACTTTCTTACCTCCCCTACACCCCACTACTTTTCTCTCTTCTTTCTCTCCTCTCCTAATGTATCGCTGATTATTTGATGTAATGTGTAATTGTTGATCTTTTTCTGTTATACTGTTGAACCACATTGTTGAACTTTCTTTTGTCTCTCCTGTCGTCTCCTCCCTCACCCTCCCGCTATTTTTGTCTCTCCCTCTATCCTCTCTCAATGTACTGAGACTCAACTATTTTGTCTGATGCCCGATGGAGCTACCTGGTTTAGCTATAGGGGACATGGGCCGTGGATTCCCTCCTTGGTCGTCACCTACCTAGTCAGTCTTTAAACATACTTCCTTTCGTCTCTCCTTGTTGTCTCTTCCCTTATCCTCCCTTTCTAACCACCCCCTCCACTACTTCTCTCTCACCTTTCTCTCCTCTCCTAATCGTATTGCCTATTTTTTTATGTATTGTGTAATTGTTTAACTTTTTCTGTTACAGTGTTGATTCTCATGTAAAGCGCTCTGATACCTTCGGGTCTAGCCAGCGCTATATAAAACTCTTTTAAATAAATAAACCAGCGGGTACAGCCCCAGCGAGGAGCGAGGGGAGGCTTTGCATGCCGAGTCCACCGCCAAGAGTCACTTTGAGCGGGGAAACAACGGCGCCAGTAGCGCAGCCGCCCCGGGACTGCTAATCCCGGCAGCCTCCGCGGCGGCGCGCTCCCAGTGACGCCACTCGAGCTCCAGGAGGCGCATAAGATGCCAGAGATCTGGCGAGCACTGGGGGAACTCACCAGCGGGTACAGCCGCAGCGAGAAGCGAGGGGAGGCTTTGCATGCCGAGTCCACCGCCAAGCGTCACTTTGAGCGGGGAAACAACCACGCCAGTAGCGCAGCCACCCCGGGACTGCTAATCCCAGCAGCCTCAGCGGTGGCGCGCTCCCAGTGACCCCACTCGAGCGCCAGGAGGCGCATAAGACGCCAGAGACCCGGCGAGCACTGGGGGAACTCACCAGCGGGTACAGCCGCAGCGAGGAGCGAGGGGAGGCTTTGCACACCGAGTCCACCGCCAAGAGTCACTTTGAGCAGGGAAACAACGACGCCAGTAGCGCAGCCGCCCCAGGACTGCTAATCCCGGCAGCCTCAGCGGCGGCGCGCTCGCAGTGACGCCACTCGAGCGCCAGGAGGCGCAAAAGATGCCAGAGACCCGGCGAGCACTGGGGGAACTCACCAGCGGGTACAGCCGCAGCGAGGAGCGGGGAGGCTTTGCACGCCGAGTCCACCGCCAAGAGTCACTTTGAGCGGGGAAACAATGACGCTAGTAGCGCAGCGGCCCCAGGACTGCTAATCCCGGCAGCCTCAGCGGTGGCGCGCTCCCAGTGACGCCACTCGAGCGCCAGGAGGCGCATAAGACACCAGAGACCCGGCGAGCACTGGGGGAACTCACCAGCGGGTACAGCCGCAGCGAGGAGCGAGGGGAGGCTTTGCACGCCGAGTCCACTGCCAAGAGTCACTTTGAGCGGGGAAACAACGACGCCAGTAGCGCAGCCGCCCCGGGACTGCTAATCCCGGCAGCCTCAGCGGCGGCGCGCTCCCACTGACGCCACTCGAGCGCCAGGAGGCGCATAAGACGCCAGAGACACCGCCTCGCCGGACGCGGGCGGGACGCCGGGCTAAGCCCGGGCAAAGGGCGGGCCCTCTGTGGCCCTCAGAGGCCGGAGGAAGACGGGACGGGCGCACCCCCCTAACATTTCCATTTTAAGGTACCTGATTGTTTCTTGACTACGTGCCTGGGGAGATGCCCTGAGGACTACTGACATTATTTCACCATATTTGCGCTGGGAACATCAAGATATTGATATCTAGTTAACTGTCTTGCCTTGCTCGGCAATTTGTGTGGCAATTTATATCTTCTCTTATACATCTGCTCACTGAACTGCCCAATAGATGTTGTCGCTTGATCCCACCTTGTGACCGGTTTAGTATATTACTTGCTATTTTTGATATGTCTCCAAGGGGCAGTCGCAGTAGAACAGCTGCTGCTGGGGGTGGTTCAGTAACTTGCCCTATCGATAATTTTATCATTAAAGCCAACGATGCTATAAACCAGGGTATCTCTCTCTTAGAACGGAGGGTCTCTCAAGACCTGGCCCATGCTAAACGTTCATCCCTTGGTCTTATTGCTTCTGCCACTACACCCAACCAGGTTATGCCTAATAATATCAGACCTGTAGTAGATGTATGCGCTGATATTCATACCATCCCATGTGAGGTGAATTTATCTGCCTCAATTCCTTTGATAGACTCTGAGACAGATATTAGTTTGGATTTGGAGAAGACCCCAGACCTGCACATCAATTCCACTCCTGAAGTAATACCAGCAGATAATACGAGGCAATTAAGAGGTAGACGTGAGGGTGCCATTTAAAAACACAAACAATATGCACCAGAGCATCGGTCTCCAAAGGTTAGAAAACACGGTCTGCCCAAAAGAAAAACCAGGAAAGGTGCCAACTCCAACTCTCATCTAAATATGAGCAGGACAAAGGAGACCATTGAGGAGAATGAAAGAGAGGAGGGGCAGCAGGGTGGGATATCAGATAAGGATGGTAAAATTAATGATAATACCAAAATCATAAATGATCGCATGCTAGAAAGGTTGGGTGAGTTACTTAGTATCTATCTGTCCCCTATTGAAAGTAGGCTCACTCGGAGAGAAAAGCAAATAGCCGAATTGAGCATTCCCATCAAGAGTTTATCTAAAGAAGGCGCTGTAAATGGTGCAACCAAACCTACCTCCATTAAAACAGCAGGCACTAAACCTAATATCTTACAAACAACAATTACAAATACAAATACTGCAGCTAAACCCCCATTAGTCCCACCTAAAGGGAGCAATGTTAGCCAGTCAACAGCTAACCCTAGTAGCAATAATGTAGCCCCAGACACAAGGAAGGACCAAAACACTAAACAATTTAATGGGACTACTGTGAGCCAATCTCTGAATCCTGCAAGTAGTTCCCCTATGGTTCAACCGCCACAAAACACAACAAGGCAAGTCCCCTCCCGTATTAACCTTCCACCGGAATGCTGGGCATATGTGCTGGTCCTAGTTAATGTTTCCAAACTAAGGAAGGACCAAGATGAAACTCCCACATCCCTCAAAAACAAAACCTTAATCTGGTTAATTGCAAATTGCAATTTTCCTATAGAAGGTGCAAGGGAGATCATCAACACCCAGAGAGTGGGCTGGATAGGCCCACTCAGGAAAAAGTTTGAGGGTGATTGTGTTACAATAAATTTAAAAAAAACCCAATGGGCAGAGAAAACATTAGCAAGTGCCGCATTACCCTCACCATGGGAATTTAATACTACACTCCTTCCATTAGGTTATTTCTACAGACATTTGATACCACCTAAACAAGCTATGGTGAATCACCCCACAATTCCTTATCAAGATCTGAATTTTGGAGCAAGGATTAAATCACCACTCTTTACTCAAAACCAAGATTTTACTCTTAATCACATGAATGGCCGCAATTGGCAGAATCAGGCTCCTATGTCAGTACCTTTTTCCCTTCCCCTGCATCACCCGCAACTCTCAACCATGCACCAATATAACTATAGAGATAGGTCTTATCCTGCTCCTGATTTCCATCAGTTCACACCGATAACTGAAGTTAGGTCAATATTTAACATCCCTACTCACAATCGGTTTGAATATTTTTCCAACTTAGATGAGCAGGACTGACTGGATACAATGGCTAAAAGTAATATTACCACCTAAGTCACAGTCAGCAAACCAGAGGGATACTCAGCACCAGTTGTAGATTGTCAGGATCTAAATGGTCCTGTGGAAACCATGCTCACTAACAGTATTCTGCCTGTTGTTGCTAATATATTTTATGATAAAACAGGGAGTACTGGGGGTAGGCCTGGCAAATGCTGTACTTCCAATGGTCTATCTATTCTAAGCTGGAATGTTGCAGGATTGGAATCTAAGTTATTGGACCCTGCATGGATTGAGATAATTAATGATGCGGATATTCTTATGTTCCAAGAAACATGGGCTGTTGGGAATCTGTACATAGAGGGCTATCACTGTTTTAGTCTAACATCATCTAAACCCAGTTTCGGCCAAGCAGCGGGTGGCCTATTCATTGGGATTAAGATCTTGGCAGGAGGCACAATTGGAGAACCCTGATAACCCCAATATTCAAATTCTTGAATATAAGTTAAAGTCAAAGACCACGGTTTATTTAATCAACTTTTACAATAATGATTTTTATTGTGTACCGAACAAGAACTTTCTGACATTATCAAAGGTTTTAAGTAAATTGTAATGTTTCTTATTAGCTGATACTGAATCAGGCATTCTAATAGGGGGTGATTTTAATGCGAAACTCACAGAGTGTCATGGGCCTGGAAATCAGACCTATCTTGACTCAGCGGAACGCAGGGGTTCGGAATTGTCTAAAATATTAACTGATTTTGACCTTGCTGACGCCATGAGAGTAGGGCATAATCCTAACACCCCCTATGCCCCCACGTTTATTAGCAGGGATAGCAGCTCTACCATTGATTATGTATTCACGTCACCACTGTTAACAGATTGTATAGTTAAAACCTCTGTGGTACAAACATCTTTTAGTGATCATAACCCACTGGTTGTAATTTTGAATCTCGCACCAAGTCCGATCTTTATGAATTTAAATGGTGCTAGGGACATCACACTGTGGAAATTTACAAAATTGATGTACATAAGCGGCGTTCATTTGTCTTTTCCCATTCCCCTCCCTGTACGCACCACGAATATCGTGAGGCGTTGACCGCATCACTCCGCCAGTAAAGGCCCGTGCCCGCATGTACCTGACAGCCATTTTAGGCACCATGGCCTCTTTGCCCGCTCATTGAAATCCCCGGCTTCCCTCCTGCGCGCATTTGAACCCCCCCCCCCACTCTCAAATGACCCTCTCCCTCCGCGCACCCTGGCTGCCCCCTCCCTCACATGCACAAGTCCGCATGACCCTGTCCTTGGGAGTCACGGCCGCGCCTGACCAACACCTCCTTTCCTTTCATGAATAACCCCTCTGTTGGTAAACCCTCCCTCCGCGATTGACTGTCCACACAGGTCCGAGGCCATCGCCTAAGCCGGGAGATACTGTTTACTGCCCCTTATTGTATGGAGTCACTCCTCTTCAAAGGACCCGCTATTGATCCTGTCCTCCCCACCCCCTGGGGTACGATCAGGCGCACACATCCTAAGAATCGGCGGAACACTCAGCTGCGTGATTGCCCCCTCCTCTTATCAGCAGGTTAAGGGCCTCTATTGTGGATATATGTGGGGTGGGATTGACACGAGGATTACGGGGATGTCTTTTCCTTGTTTCACAATGTCGTTATTGTAATAAGGAATGTTTGTAAGGTATAAAGGCGATGTCTCAGAGAACTTGTTAGAGCACCTCCCGAAAGACACTGTGTTTCGTGTCCGAAATGACAGGCTCTCCTCATGAGTAATAAATCCTGTTCTTGGGATTCCTGCTTCCAGCGCCCGTCTCTTTATTTGGTAACTATTCAGAATGGGAACTAAGAGGCGTCTTGCGCCAGCAGCCCGGGCATCGATAGAAATATGGGCTCACTTTCCACAATTGGCGCCTAACGTGGGGCCCATCAGTGACATAAGGTCCAGTAAGAGAGATTCAGACGATGAGGTGAACATCTAAATAATTGGAGTATACCTGCCTTGAGAGGGCCCTCGTCCGGCTGCCGATTGACTGAACTTCACCGATTCTGAACGGACCTCTCTCGAGTGACCTATTGTCCTGACTGGAAACCCACAGGAATGCCCTTGGAGTAAGAGAACGATCGGGCGCTGGAAAGGGAAGACGAAGAACTGTCCGCATGGTCCGGTCCGGGTAAGATTAAGTAGGGCATTTTTACGCCTGATTGGTAGGATGGTTTTATCCATCTGATTGATTGATTGATTGTATTGGAATCGGTATTTAAATACTGATATTGTTTGTTTATTGGTTCATTTGGCTTTGGTTGCTACTTGAAATATTGGTTCTCTTCTTGAGAACGAGACATTCTCTGTTTGCAAACAGCGGCGAATAGGAACGTTCGTCTCTCTTTCCAGATAGAGAAGGGTAGGTAATGCCCCTTTATGATTCGTCATGCCTACCTTTCTCCCCACTGGTTGTTTGATATCGATTTATATCGATTGTTGCTCTTTGAGATCTTCCCTGTCTACAAACAGAGAAGAATAGGAATATTCTGTCTCCCTTTGCAGATAGCGAAGGGCAGGTAATGCAGACGTTTGTCCCCGTTGTAATCCGTCATGCCTGTCTTTCTCCCCACTGATTGATTGATTGACTGGACATTGTTGTCCAAGGTATTGTTCGTTTGAGGTATTTTCTGTTTGCAAATAACGTGGAATAGAAATATTCTGTCTAGTCTTTGCAAGTAGTAAAGGGTAGGTTATGCCCCTTTATGATTCGTCAGGCCTACCCACTCCCCACTGATTGACTATTTCTTGGAGGTAGACCATCTGGTCCGTCCAGGTGGATACCCTAACGAAGGGACATGTGCTCCACACTCATTGGAGGTGATCATCCGGTCCGTCCAGGCACCTTAATGAAAGGACACATGCCCCCCCACTGATTGATCATCTAGTTCCACCCGGACCATTTATTGGAGGTAACTCATCTGGTCCGTCCAGGAGTACCCCTAATGAAAGGATATATAAAAATATGAAGTGATCACCGTACCCTGTTAACAGAAACTTTAGCTTGAAACACGCTAAGGAAAGGAAGGAAAAATAAAAGAAATCGGGCTAAGTCAGTAACCCCCTGATGAGCTTTCGACTTCACTAAAAATAAGAAACATTAGAAATAGTTCTTAATAAGAAATATAAAATGGCGAAAGCTTGACGGCAAGACAGCCACGAGGTAGCTAGGCTCCGCTGCCTATTCCTGCTCCAAACATGTCTGCCTCATTGCCCACCACGCCCAAATAATGTTAACATGAAATAGATACAAATCAATAGATACCTACCCCCATTCCAGAAGCTCCCGAAGTGCAACAGGTCCGCGGTTACGCCCTTCCAGAAGGCGAGGCCTTGATGCGTGCAGAGCAGGGCTCGGCTGGCCGCCATCGGAAGGGGAGACCGTGGGGCGGACGGCCCGAAGGTTGTCATGGTCTCCCCATTCCCTTCTTTCCTTCTGCCCGGCGGGCCACGGGGGGGGGATGTCTTGCTGCCTCCGACCCCCCCCCCATCTTCATTGCCTGGCACGGCCATACCAAAGCGCTGGAGCCGAAGAACGGCGCGGGGTCGCTGGAAGGGGGAGGCGGCGCGAACGAGCCTCCCCCACCTCCCCAGGTGGAGGCTTCCAGCGACACCCCAACGCTCCTGCTTAAAGAGGGTCCATATCAAAAAGCGGGTTTTTTTGCCCGGGACTGGCACACGCCCTGTGCTCCTCAACCTTGAAGATTCTAAAAGAGCCGGGGGGGGCGACCTCTCCACGAGCTGCCCCCGCCCCCGTCCTCCGATGGAGCCACGAGACGTCGGCGCACTCCTGCCGGCGCCAGCCTCAGTTTGGAAATGACTAAAATCCTGCAAAGATACAGATTTGTTCAGTTCCGGTGGAACACCAGAATGACCCGGTAGGAAAGATTGTTGCCTCCCTCCCCACTTTTGACTGATGGTTCATATCGCTAGTCTGTTACCCCATTGCGAAAAACTTTTTGAACTGCCAAAAGAGGTTCTGATCCAACCACGAGTCAGTGGAGGCATTCTGACTATACTGGGACCTGCCTGACCTCGCCCAAAATGGCGCCGATACAAAATGAAACTTTCAAACTCCTTGTTGCACCCTGATTGCTCAGCCTTGATGCTCCAAGATATGTATGCATTTTTTGGACAATGAAAGTAGATAAGATGGATAGTGATTATGTGCTTGGAAAAGAAAGCGATATAAGATGGATATTGATTATGTGTTGGGACAGTGAACTGATTTAGGGTGGGTACTAATTATGTGTTGGAAGCAATGAATTGGTATAAAATAGGCACTGATTGAGCATTTGGACAATGAATTGATATACGTTAGGTATTGAGTAAATAGTTGGACAATGAGATGATATTATTGAAAGCTTGAATTCTTGACACGCATTATACTCGCCCCTTAAGAAAGTTCGATACGATTTTATTGCACTGCTGCACTTTATGAAATGAATGGCCACCGACTTCGTTCCTCTTATGCACAGTTCCAGTCTGCTCCGTAGCCGGCCCACTGGGTTGTAGGCCCGTATTTGTGCGCCAACATTTTTTAATTAAAGGTTTATTGAAAAAGAAAGTATAATTGTAGCGATTGCATTAATGAGTTTCGAATGTGTTACTACTGTCTCCAATATAAGTGAAAAATAAGCAGCTTTATTAAGGTTGAAGGGTAAAAAGGCCCGATACTTAGCAGCTACATTATGTGTCACAGGCAGCCGGAAAAGTGTTTTAGACGCCCCTAAGCGATACCGAAGAAATGCCACCTGACCACCACCTTTGCACATGACCTAAAAGGCCAAGATCAAGTGATTCATGTAGCTGCACAGACCATCGATGATTATCTATCTAACAATACTGGTCCCTCTGGGCTTAAACGCCGAGATGGTAGAGAATGAACCCCGTGGAGATAGGTCGAGTATGAGGTAGGTAAAAACATTTTTTCGGATTTATGCGCGTTGATGTGTTTTGAATCCTGCCCCCACTCCCTTCTTCTCCTCCCTTCTGCAGGTCACGTCGGAACATCGGTTGAAGTATGGAGGAGTGATGATCGAACGACCGACGAAAGGGGAAGGAGGGGATCTGAGCATAGTACTTATGCTAACGAGTTTTGAAAGACATAGACTTAGATATGACTGTTCCTCCTTAGAACGTAGCGACTGTGAGGATGGACTGACTTAGAAACTTGACGGGTTAGTACTGTATGACGGAATTTGACTCGAACCAGCACGCCAGATAGTGCAACTATGACATTTAACTAGATAGGGAAAGGACAAGGAAAGTTCCGGGGTAAGGTTTACCTAGGCACCACCCGTCTGGAAAAGTAGGAATGATGTTAATGTTCAAAAATGTACCACCTCCTTCTCACACTCTTATAGATATAGCCAAGCTGTCCGACTGTTCTCCCGATCAATACCCTCCGTTGCCTCAGCCTGGAGAACTTCTCACCAAAAGAAGAAACTCAAAAGTGGTTTAAGATCCAACCGTGGGCAATAGCCCGACCAGGTTAATCTCTGACCGGCTGACCGAGGTGTAAGTATTAGCAATCGAGAACGCTCGCAAAGATAGCAAACGAGAGGAAAAAGGAGGAAAAGGTAAAAAGAGCTCAGCCCGTAGATAAATAGGATACTAAAGATACGCCGCATGCAAAAAGAGATCTTTTTGGCCAATAACTGTTCTATGTTTTGTCGTGAATCTCTTTGTATGTAATACATGTACTGTCTTCCTTTGACTAAGTTTGTGTGTATGTAATGTATGAGTTTATGTCTCCCCTCTGTTCGCGTCTCTTTGTTACCTGACCCCTGCTGTTCTGTGTTGTGAGCGCACTAAATGACCTATTGCCGTACACGTCTCTCTCTCTCTCTCTTTCTCTCTCTCTCCCTCTCTATCTCCCTATCTCTCTCTCTCTCTACATGTCATACGTGTACCGAATGGCTCGTTTAGGTTGCGGACGACTCTCACTCTCTACGGGAGTCCCCCTGTTCCCTCTTCCCTTTTTGTGGTAAAATTGTGCCCCGCTGGCACCAGTCTAATTGGAAACTTATTGAACGCGAAGGTGTTCAGCGAAATTGACAGAAACTAAAACGATTGTAACTTGCCATATTACTACCTCTCCTTTCTGCAAAATGAATGAACTTGAATTGGCTAAGAAAGAAAGGGCAGGTAAGACGACTGATATCCCCCAATCTGGCCTTTTATAGGGGAACTATATGTCAATGGCATCCTATTTTTTAGTTCGTTAGAGATACAAGCGCCAATGCCCAGATTGGTCCCCAATGTCCAGATTGACCCCCAATGCCCAGATTGCCCCACCCCTTTGCACTCAAGCGCGAATGCCCAAAGCGTCCCCGCCCCACCTGGTTGACCCCAGCTGCTGTCCCCGATGTATAACTGATAACCATGAGCAACTGTCGCCCCTCGAGAAAAACCTGTTTAACACTGTCTTTCGATGATTGCACCCCCGCTCTGCTTGAAAGAGTTAGCCAGCTCTAAAGGGAAACGTAAGACTGTTAAGGCTCGGGTTAGAAGGACGAGTCTCCCCTGAATGTTGACTGTTAAGGCTCGGGTTAGAAGGACGAGTCCCCCCCTGAATGTTGCCAATTTTGGAGTTTTTGATGAAATACGCAAGTGATAGGAGTCTGACCTCTGTCCATATGTGTCATGAATGAACGCCGATTAGACTTGGTGCGAACACAGTAGAAATACCCACATACTTACTTCATAGTAATAGACTTCTGACTATGACCAATGAGCATAACCCCCAGGTGCTAGGATTGCGAGTGGAATTCAAATGTAAAAATGTCTTCTCCTGCCAGTTCTCTAAAACTTGTTTTTACCCATTCAAAGATATACGATCACCGGAGGAGAAGGGTCGGACGTGATGCACAGACTGGCTGCAGATCATGAGACACATGCGACCTCGACCAAAGGTGGAGCCGCAGCGCAACAAGATACGGGACGAGGCAGCACTCTCAAACGCGGTAAACGAAAGGATGACGGGCTGTCCTGAAGCTCTCTGTCCACTAACCCACGTGTGCCTGAAGCCTCCGTCCCCCTTTTCGAGCCCGATTGATGGGCCTGCTTGCTCGTTATCCTTTGCTCCCTTGGTCCCTTTGGTGTGTCCCAGGAAATCTGACCCCACTCCGCCCTCTCTTCCATCGACTATTGAACCACACACCCTCTTTTCCACGTGACTTTTTGCCGAAAGGAAGAACAGCATTTAGGTGGAAATGGGGTTATGCCACGGAAATATAGGTGCCGAGCATAAGGCGCCGCTAAAAGGATTGGTTAGGGAACAGGACTGTGGTCTAACAGCAGAGGACAGACCGCACCTTGCAACGCGAAAGGTTAAATCCGAGCTGGACCTATAGCTCCACCGCCGGTGCTCAACAGCGCCAACGAAAGGACACGGACTAGAGCCTACCAGTGATGGCTCACTGCTAAAAAGACACTGTGACGAAGAGATCATATGTATTGGACTGAATTCCTCCCTCAACTACTTGGTCGAAATGTTCATTGGTCACATTTTTTTAGAAAGTCAGAAGCATTTATGCTATGTAGTACGTTGAACGTTGGGCTTGTAGTAACCCAACAAATGTAAATTTCTATGTATTGCATTCTGCCAATTTCATCCACCACACATGTTTATATGTACGCCCATCAATTAGGAAATGAACTTTCTTATGTAAAAAGCGGCGACTGTGGAAATTTACAAAATTGATGTACATAAGCGGCGTTCATTTGTCTTTTCCCATTCCCCTCCCTGTACGCACCACGAATATCGTGAGGCGTTGACCGCATCACTCCGCCAGTAAAGGCCCGTGCCCGCATGTACCTGACAGCCATTTTAGGCACCATGGCCTCTTTGCCCGCTCATTGAAATCCCCGGCTTCCCTCCTGCGCGCATTTGAACCCCCCCCCACTCTCAAATGACCCTCTCCCTCCGCGCACCCTGGCTGCCCCCTCCCTCACATGCACAAGTCCGCATGACCCTGTCCTTGGGAGTCACGGCCGCGCCTGACCAACACCTCCTTTCCTTTCATGAATAACCCCTCTGTTGGTAAACCCTCCCTCCGCGATTGACTGTCCACACAGGTCCGAGGCCATCGCCTAAGCCGGGAGATACTGTTTACTGCCCCTTATTGTATGAAGTGAGCAAAGACAGTTCCCAACAGGTATTATGCGAAGACAGTTTTAGAAATGTATGCAACATGCATTACAAAGAAAGGAAAACCAAGGAGTCAAATGCTTTTCAGAAAGGGTAATCTTATTTTCAAAAGCAAAAGGAAAAAACTTTCAAGGGTCAATACAGTTAAAGCAGCACTGTACAGAGTGGATCTTGTGACAACCCGGTGACACTTGGTGCAAGTGCTATATACAATCAGTGACAAGTGAGTGTGCAAGTGTTAAAAACAACAGCAAAGGCGATGCATTAGCCAGGGTATAAACATCAAATAATGGCTCCAACAGAGACAAGTTGCAATCACTTGAAACACAATTATTTATATGGGAGCACAAGACGTGATATGCGTCGTAAAATTCAAGCTGTCTAGTCGACGGCGTTTCGATCCCCTTTAGTAGGGATCGTCATCAGGATGGGGTTGTCGATGGGAACAGTGACTTAAGCTCAGGCAGGAAGGCGTAGTTGAGATCCTGTTTTAGAAACTCAATGGTCCAAAGTTACTGAATGTTTCTTCCGTCTGGGCAGCGAGTAATACTGGCAAGGCCTGACTTAATCAGGGCTGTAGGCCGTAACCGGGGCTCTGCTGTCAAGCGGGCTGCAGGCAATGAATGCGACAACCCCGTCCTGATGACGATCCCGACTAAAGGGGATCGAAACGCCGTCGACTAGACAGCTTGAGTTTTTAACACTTGCACACTCACTTGTCACTGATTGTATATAGCACTTGCACCAAGTGTCACCGGGTTGTCACAAGATCCACTCTGTACAGTGCTGCTTTAACTGTATTGACCCTTGAAAGCTTTTTCCTTTTGCTTTTGAAAATAAGATTACCCTTTCTGAAAAGCATTTGACTCCTTGGTTTTCCTTTCTTTGTAATGCATGTTGCATACATTTCTAAAACTGTCTTCGCATAATATCTGTTGGGAACTGTCTTTGCTCACATGATACACCCATCCCAACGAGGTTTATGGGTCTTCTCCTGTTGTTCTTACACCCTTATTGTATGGAGTCACTCCTCTTCAAAGGACCCACTATTGATCCTGTCCTCCCCACCCCCTGGGGTACGATCAGGCGCACACATCCTAAGAATCGGCGGAACACTCAGCTGCGTGATTGCCCCCTCCTCTTATCAGCAGGTTAAGGGCCTCTATTGTGGATGTATGTGGGGTGGGATTGACACGAGGATTACGGGGATGTCTTTTCCTTGTTTCACAATGTCGTTATTGTAATAAGGAATGTTTGTAAGGTATAAAAGGCGATGTCTCAGAGAACTTGTTAGAGCACCTCCCGAAAGACACTGTGTTTCGTGTCCGAAATGACAGGCTCTCATCATGAGTAATAAATCCTGTTCTTGTGATTCCTGCTTCCAGCGCCCGTCTCTTTATTTGGTAACTATTCAGAATGGGAACTAAGAGGCGTCTTGCGCCAGCAGCCCAGGCATCGATAGAAATATAGGCTCACTTTCCACAACACCGTCAATTGACGGCCTTCGCCTAAAATGGAGGGGAGTCGACTGTGGGGCCATTCTAGACAGTGTACAAAAGTCACATTTACATTTGATTGATTCTTGTTTATCCCCAAGTGGTAACCATGACAAATTAATTGCTGATTTTGAAGTATTGTGTTTAACCATTAAAACCCTTCTGTCAGTTCCATTACCCAAGGAAGGCAAAGAGCCAAAGTGGTTTGATTCATCTTGCTCCTTGGCAAATAGAGAGCTAAGAAAGGCACTTTCTGCCAAACCTAGGTGTAAAGCTACCATCCAATCTGCCAGGAAAAACTATAAAGTCACAATAGCTGAAAGGAAGGCTAATTTACTCACCGAACAGTGGGACTCTTTGGTGATCAGCGCAAATCTGGGTGGCAGTGGCCCATTTTGGTCTGCTGTTAAAAAAACTAGGGAAATGGGAAAGAAGCTCACCCAAATTAGCTGTAATATAACAAGTGCAGTATGGGAGACCCACTTTTCCAGAATCTATGCAGCCCCCCCTGAGGAGCATTCTCCTTTGTCTAATCTAGGACAATCAGGTGGCCTACAGATTCTGGATTACGAAGTAAAAACTGCCATAAAAGAGAGTCTGGGTAATAAGGCGCCTGGACCTGATGGCCTTCCCATAGATATTATCAAAAATAATGTCGATTTGTGGACACCAATACTTCTTAATATTTTCAACAGCCTTCCAAAAACAGCCATGCCGGCCACATGGGCAACCAGCATTATCGTCCCAATTTATAAAAAGGGAGACAGTCAGATCCTGCGAACTATCGCCCTATCTCCCTCTTGGATAACACCTTAAAGGTTTTGGGACGTATAATCTATAATAGAGTATTGGAATGGGCCGTTGATACAGACTTTTTAGACCCTTGCCAGATGGGGTTCCGGAGTGGGGTAGGAACAGTGGAGCAATGTCTAAATCTGAAATTAATAATTGACAAATATAGTGTTGCCCGCTCATCTCCTACCTACCTTGCTTTTATGGATCTTTCATCCGCTTTCGATCTTGTGAACAGATCCAAACTCTGGTCAATCCTTTTATTCAATAGCCTTGATGACACTCTTGTAAGATTCTTAGCCTACCTCCATACTGACCTGAAAGCACGGGTACGTATTGGGATGGGGGAGAGGTCTCAGGAGCCATTGATATAGGGAGGGGGGTTAGACAGGGGTGCGTTTTAGCACCCCAGTTGATCATCATCTATATTAGTGGTTTATCTAACTGTCTGAAAAAAGTCACCACAGATGTTCCAACAATTTCAGGGAAACCACTACCAGTGCTTTTATACGGAGACGATGCGGTGCTTATGGCCCGCACTCCAAATGCTCTTCGTCTGCTTGTACATAGCTTTGTCAACTTCATGGAGGGTCTGGATTTGAGGGTAAATTTAAAAAAATCTTTAATTATGTCCTGTGGCCCTGGTAAAAGGAAACTCAATACTATACAGATAGGTACAGATAAACTAGAATGTGTCCCTAAATTCCCTTGTTTAGGGTTGGTTTTCGCTGCGAACGGCTCGTGGCGTGGGCATTTGGCCCACGCCACGAGCAAGTTCTCGAAAGCCAACAATTCTGTTTTGAGCCTCCCTCGCCCAAAGAAAATTGGTGCCAATAAGGCTATTTTAAAGATTTTTAAACTACAGTGCTCACCTGTTGCCTCGTACGGAGCTGAGGTATGGGGGTCGGGAAGCAGCCTCTGCATTCAAAGGGAGGAAAACCGCTTTTTCAGTAAAGTGTTGGGCGCACCGATCTCATCTGATTTTATTTGTCATAGTGAATTAAATCTTCCTTATCTAAGTGATTTTATTAGAGCAAGACCAGCACTCTTCTGGATTAGAATCTGGAGGAATGATGCTGCTGTCCTTACACAAAATATCATAAAGGACTGTTTAAATTGTGATCATGGAATGGAAATCCCATGGCTCTTAGAAGTTTTTAAATCACTTAATGAAGTTGATAGAGGCACTCTGTTTACTAATCCTATGACAATTGAAACAAAGGATAAAATCGAGGTTAAAAATGCACTGTATGCACTTTACAATAATGAACGGATAGGAAGTGGATCACAGAAATCAAGTGTTATGAAATATATAGGAAATGAATTGTGTAGACAAACTTTGCCGCCTTATCTCTCCCTTCCCATGACCAGCTGGGAGCGATCACTACTGTTTCGCTTAAGGGCGGGTACTGTAAAATTTCTGTTGTCTTTTCCTTTGGGGTATCGTTATAGTGCTGATTTCACTCCATGCCCCTGTGATGGTGTGAGTACACAGGATGATTTGCACTTCCTATTTTTCTGCAAATTTTATCTTAGATTTATCAAGTGGTTTTTAACTCCTTATTTTAAAAAACACAGACCACTCACACTCAAAGAATCATATATTATGTTGGTTACTCTGGATACCGATGAATTGACTTTTCGCACCAGCACTTTTCTAAGATCGGCCATACGAGCTCGCAAAACGATGAAAAATCCCTGAATATAATTAGTTTTAATGATGCTACAATGAAAATGATATAATGAAATGAAGTGCACTGTATTGTTACAGTATGGAATTTTATACTATGAAATTATGAAATGCTTCTCTGTATAATACTGTTTTTACTTGTTTGTATACATATCTAATGAATTGCTGTTGTTATCGGTACTTTTATGAATTTTATGAAATTCGAATAAAGGTCTTTTGAACTTGAAATAAATAAAAAAAATCTTATCATTTGGGACACTGCGTGGGACTTGTAGCCAGATGCTGTTGGCTTTACCTGCTTCAACAAAGGACTATTGGGCTGTCAGTGGAAACCACCACTTGGACTTGGTTTTGCTGTGCTGACCTGCTTAAGAAGGATTGATTCTTCACCTTCCAAGGACCTTCAGTGTTGGTGTGCCTGCATCCCTGTCTGTGTGCCCCAGTGATCTCCCAGGACTTGCTTCAAAATTCAGTTCCTGTTGAGTGATTTACTTTGTAGGCAGATTTACCATGCGGTGAGCGAGCTGATCCCTCTTGGCCCTGGGGTTGATTTGAACAAGGCACGTGATGTGTGCTTTCTGATCAAGCATGTGGTAAGCGTTTTTCATTTAAATCTCCCCAGTGCGTGTTGAGCGCTGTAAGCTGTTCCCTGGCAGGGTACCATGTGGAGGACCGCTCTCGGCCTTGAGCAAGGTGAACACGTTGTCTCCCTCCAGAGCATGCTAATCGCATGCCGGTGCCATAATAGGGATGCCCACAGGCGCGTAACACCCATTGGACTCACCGAGCTTCAGCACCCCCCCTCTCCCCGTCGTGTGTGGCAGCCCGGGATGAGACAGATCCCGGGCACACACAGAGCCGCACCTGAACGTTTCACAGGTCTTTAAAAGACCATTTGAATGTTAATTAGACCTTGCAGTTGTTTCACCCCTTCTAAGAGCCCCTGCAGCTCCACTCTGCCAACTGATTAAAGGTTCAGCCCCCCCTAGCCCCCGAAATTGTTTCTTAGCCCCCCGGAAAAAGTAGTTGCGCCTCTGGATGCCCATTAGAATCCATCTTCAGCGTTTGAGCTATGTGAGCCCAAGGGTCGGCCCAGCAAGGTTGAGCTGCACAAAGACCACCGTGTAGCCAAACTGACCTGAGCCTGTGCAGGCACAATCCTTCACACCTTCGTTGTGTTCAGGATGGATCAGGAATGACACCCCATGACCGCATTCCAGACTGGGACCAGCTCCCAATAGCTGGGGATTGCAGTAGCTGCGCTGCACGATCTCGGGCAGATGCCTTTCACTGTTAGATGTGAGGGACCCAGCGAGATCGTCCTGCGGTTCCAAAGTGAGTGTGGGCCCCAGTGTTGGTACATTTCTGGACAGGCACTTATTCCTTGCTGGTGACATTACGGGGTGAGTTCTAAATGGAGGCCCCCGATTGGAAATATGCCGCGTGTTAGAAAAACGTCCTGATATTACTGTATTCACCAGAGTAGGCGTGCTGCCCCTCCTGCATGACATGGTGCCCAGGAAATCATTGTATAACCCGTCATAGGAGCACAGGTACAACATGCTCTATGATTTCATGGTGCATTGGAGTCCAGCAGCTCTGTGCCGAAAGTTATAATAGTAAGATGTGGTAATTCCTATATTTTCATTCATTGTCTGCTGCATTTTATGCCCTGATGTAATGATGCATATAGTTCTGGTGTTTTTCATGCTCAGCCACGGACAGTAGTGATGATTCTTGTTCCATTACACGCTGCATTTATTGCGCACAGGGATATGTTTTTGTATGCCTTGCTTAGTCAGGATAGGGAGTAACCTATGAGGTTATTGTAGAATATGCACAGTAATGTTGTCTTTCATGGTGTTTTTATGACATGTAGAACATATACGTCTTTACCTTATTGCACTAACTGTGATGTAATGACAATTACCTAGTTGGCATAGTGATTTATGGCTTGGGGGTATTGTGGTTTCATTGGTGAAACACCAGTTCTATCACTTTTTAAAACTGAAGTAATCTACGACACCCTCCACATGTGAATATTGAAGCTTTTTTGTCCACAATGTCGCCAGCATATGGGCTAGCGGATGGAAACATGTTATGTACTTTAGCAGGGTTGCATGCCATCTATAGAAACGTTTATAATGTATTTCTCTTGTTTTCTTGGTAAATTACCTTTTAGTAAGGTCTCTGCATTGAATTTTCCACACTTTGTATGTGTTTTCTCTCCAAGATCCCTATCCCATTTATATTGATATGCAAATTTAGCAATGGTTCTGGTTTCCAATAGTACTGCATATATCATAGAAATTAGGCCTTTCTGTGATGTCAGGGTAGTGGAAAGTTTTTCAAACATGCGATGACTAATCAAATTTCTGCATGCAAAAGCCAGTGCCTCACTGTGCATAATGCAGTTTTTTAGCTCCATCCCGTTGGAAGTCATTTTCATTTTATATGTAAAAGAGGCGTGATAGAAGTCTGCAACCTATTCTTCACATTTATCAAAAGGCCCTTTTGGAGTGAGAGGGAGAAGTCTGGGTTGAAATGAATTGGGTGTATGGAGGAGGAAAGGAAGTAAGTTGCCCCTCTTTGACAAGACTATCCTAAGAGCGTTGTGGTATCACTGACTTAAAATCGATGCATACTGTATCAAAACACAAAAATATTGTAAATTAAATATCAATAACAAAAATATCAACTTCTCATACTTAACTAGTAAAACCACAAAGACAGAGAACACAAATATTGTAATTAAAAATATCAATTTTACTTGCTTAAAAACATAAATATCGAAAACAAAAATAGTCTCACCATTAAATAAACATACGTCAAAAATATCAATCCTGACAATATCGACTACAATTTCACCAAAATAATTAAATGTTCATTAATAAACATTAAAAAATCCTTTTTTTATCGAAAATATTAATTTGAAATAAACCCAAAACCTTTCACACATATATTTAAATTAAACATAAATAGATTACATCACTAAAATATTTAACATTCACCACTATAAATTGTATAACTAAAATCATAAACATACAACCCAAACATATTTCAACAAATGACTAAATATTTATAAATGTATATAAATACATTTATATTCAAAACTATAAAACTATATACATACTAAATAAAACCTAACGTAGCATTTACTAATGAAGGATATACAATAAATAAAACTAAACTAACTAATAAAATCAAAGTATAAACAACTTTAATCAATAAAATCAGACAGATAATTAAATCAACAATATAAAAGACAAACTAATTTAAACAACTAAATACTTCAAAAATGACAAACAGGGCAAGATGAGGAAACTCTGCTGGATTCTCTGATCGTACTATTAAAGAAGAAATACATCTCAAAAACTAATGAAGTAAGCAAAACCAAAACATATTTATTAATAAACTTGAAAATGTAAACATCAAATAATTAATAATACATCTCCCATCTCTTTACATAGACTTCCTAATAGAAACAACTATGACTTAGAAAGCAATAAACTGCTAGAAAAAAACAAACCAGAAAAAAGATATAACAAAGTATGTATATATAAATTAATAAAAACTATAAGCTCACTCAAATAGAAACTTAAAATAAAAGAAGTTCGTTCAGTAAAAAAAAACACTTTAACCTCTACAAACTACCAACAAATGAACATGTCAAATGGAACAGATGTTTTTGTTATCTAAAAGAAAAGAAAGCACCTGCTCCAAATTAGAACACCCACAATGGAAAAGCTGCGGAACAGTGTGAAATATCTAAACAGAACATATATTTAATTATACAAAATAGAAGTAGTTGTATAATTTTACATGTACATAACAAATGTACAAATTTTACCATATATATTTATACTAATACACTACTTTCAGATACAATGACAGAGGCAGCAAAATACATACAACACAGAAAGGGAAGCAGTTACTAAATCACATTGGCCTCACCTACAGCCAAGAAAGTGCATTAAGAGAAAATATATTTTGGAAATGTACCAAATATTATTCTTTTTAAAAACAATGTTTTATTGTTACACCTAGATATACACCGCTCTGCACTACCCGTTGATCCAGACAGGCCGTATTGCTGTTTTTAATGATCTGTGTTTTTTCCATTTTTAAGGCATAGCCAGGCACCTCACCGAAGATCTGTGCTTCCACCTCAACAAAGCCTATAGCTTCTGTAGAGTGAGGAGTAACAATAGCAACGTCATCGGCGTATGCCAACATTTTACATTGTCCCCTTCGAGTATTTACTGGGCAGATCTTCACATTTAAATCTATTCACGGTATATACAGGTCCATGTAGAAAGCAAACAGGAGTGGGGAGCATGGGCACCCCTGCCGTGTGCCCCTCTTGATCTGAAATGGCAGCGTGTACTCCGCGTTTACTCCTATCCGAGCTGTAGGATCAGCATATAGAGCCTGAAGAGGTCTTACTAGACGTTCCCCAAACCCCACCCTCTCCAGGATGAGCCACAGAAAGTCCCAGGAGACCTGATCAAAGGCCTTTTTCGGCATCCAATAATAGCACTGCGAACGGGTCTCCTGCAACCCCTGCAGCATCTAAAAGAGTTTGATATCCCTGCCTGCGCTTGCTGCATTGTTAAGCACATATCTTTCTTAATTACATCCCAGAATGTTTTAAAGAATTCCAATGGGATTTGATCAGGGCCCGCAGCTTTGCCGGAGGGGAGATTAGTTAAGGCCTCCAAAATTTCTTCCTCAGTAAAAGATTCCTCCAGCTTCCTTGCCTCACCTTGTGGTAGAATGTCTGCCGGAATGGCCCGCAGATACTCCCTTATTTTAGGTACATAACCTGGTGACTCTTGATCACATAAAGAGATATAGAATTTCCTGAATACTTCTTGTATCCCCTCTGGGTCTACCAATGGTGCTCCCTTTTCATCAAGTATCTCTCTAACTTTCCCTGTAGACACATTCTGCCTTGTACGGATAGCGAGGGTGCGTCCCACAGATTCACTAAATTCATAACATCTTTCCCTATTCACTAAGTATATTTTAACGGCCTTATTAGCTAAACTTTCCTCAGCCTCCGTCTTTGCTTTTGCTATTCTAAGTAGAGCTTGATCTAAAGGTACACCTCTTAACACATTCTGGGTTAATTCCTCCTCTGCGTGTACAACAGCCTTGACCAACTCCGCCTCCCTTTGCCTTTCCTACCTCCGACTTGCTACACTAAAACTTATTGTTTCCCCTCATACTGCCATCTTAAAGGAGTCCCACATGTTCCCTACTGCCGTGCTTCCTCTGTTTACATCCAGGAAGCTCGCTATCCACTCGGTCATGTGTGCAATATAAGCCTCTTCTTTTAACAGCCCTCTATCGAATGTCCATACTCGACCCACCCCTTCAGTTGTACCGAGGTTTGCTGTTAAAATCAATGGGTTGTGATCGGAGATTATCCGAGGGTGCCTCTTGATTTTAATCTTAGACTGCAGAGAAGTTGAAACGAAAAAGTAATCTAGCCTTGCACAGACTCTGTGCGGGGCTGAATAGTAAGTGAATCCCTGTTCTCCAGGCCTAAAAGCCCCCCATGCATCCACTAAGGCATTATTTCTTATGAGGCCACATAAAGAGCGCCAAACTCTCTTTTTCCTACCCTGGTACTGGCCGTTCAGTATCCCACCCACTCCTGCTGCCCCATTAATATTGAAGTCCCCAGTCAGGATACCAGTTGGGGACCAGGCAGCTAATTCCAGATCCATAAAATCAAGAATATCCGGATCGTCCTCGGTTGACCCATATATACACCCTAGAGTGACCCATTCCTCATTAATTTTAAGTTCTATCAACACTCATCTCCCCCATTGATCTTCGAGCTTCCTCCTTACAATGACATCTCTACATTTTGACAATATTGCGACTCCCCTGGTTTTTGCCCCTTGCTTGGAGTACCCCAATACAGTGAACCCCAACTGCTGCAGTAGGTTGACCTTGCTGTCCCTCTTTGTGTGTTTCCTGAGGGCACACGAAATCCAGATTTAAAGATCTTAGCCACACCGCAACCCTTTGCCTCTTATTGTGATCATTTAGACCACAAACATTCACGGTCAGTATACGCGCACCCATTAATGCACATCAGATAATTGTCCCTCCAAGCTTTCGTCAGCAAAAAACATTTTTATGGCATTTCTCTATTGTCGTTTCCTCAATAGGCATTCACAACCCCATGATTTACCAGTATTTTCATGCATGCAACCTCTGAGGTTCCGTGACGGTTCCGTGACGACTTGAACCCGTGTTTTCAAGTTTGTCGGAAATACATAAAATTAGTATCAGCGAACCGCAAATGATCCATTTAGTATATCCTAGTGTTTTCGCTACGCTACGAGCAAGAGCACTCCTTCCACTGACACATTTCTGATATACACACGGCATCCATCTTAGATCGTGGCCGCCATTTTGTGGTTCCTTGCCCTCACATATGCAATAGCCTCTGATCATTTCATTTCACTTCACTTTGATTAAGGACACGTAGCCTTAGCCGGAGATTCACCTCTTACATGACACGTGCACCTTAAACCAGATCACGCTGAAGCTGCATGACTCGACAAAGGCTGCCTCCTCTGCCCGAGGCCAGCCCACCTGAACTGGTTTTCCTGTCCATTGTACCTGATCATGATTAGGCGGCCGAAGCCGGTAGCCTTGCCCATTTACAACCCACAAACATCTCTTATCCCGCTTTTCTATCTTCTGCACCTGGCTCTGCTCCTTTCCTTCTGGGCCTTTATTAGGGGGAGGTAACGAACTTTACGATGAGGCGGTCCGGGTCTTGAATGCAATATTGACAAGGGATTGTGATGGACTGGTGGGAACCCCTCTTCGTGATGTTTGGTATCAGATATTATCGACAGTTCCTGTGTAACGCCAAATATTTATTGTTTAGAGACACAAAGGTTTGGGAATGTACCGACATGTGAAATATTTGCCTAGAGCACAATTTTTGGTATATAAGGAGCAACCCTCAATGTACAAATCGAACAGTCTCCTAGATTCTGCCCGTGTGTAGATTCTGTGACTTCTGTGTCCCTGCAGTAATAAACCTTTGGTCTTTGACGCCACCATCGAGAAGCCCGTGTTTCTGTTCATTTGTGCACCAAGGCAGGTGGGACTCCGGGGTCTTTGGGTGTTGTACCCTGACACCTCTGGACGGAACCAAAAAGTCCAGAACTCCAATTGGCGCCCAACGTGGGGCGACGTCATTCGGTACCGGTCCAAAAGCCTGAAGAGTTCGAGAAGCTTCGTGTGAAGATTCCTGAGGGAGGCGCCCCACTTCATCGATCCCGGCATATCGCAAAAGTGGCCCTGAAGTTCTCTTCCACGAGGGTTTCCCGTTCAGGACGGCTGCAGTGGGCCGTTGCCTTGACCGTCGCCCTGTCTTGGACCCGAAGTGGTGCAGTCCTTAGTACGGCGAAACGTGACGGGTTTCTCCTTGGTGACGTCTTCAGTGCCTCAGTTAAGTATTTAGTGATAGCTAGCTGGTTACTTTTGTGAGGATTGTTAAAAATCCTTGATCGGTTCTTGGTTTGGTTTGGTTTTGTAAGATTATCATTAGTTGTTCTGGTTACGATAATCTATTTGGTTCAGTTTTGGGTATCGATACATTAGTTTGGTTTTGGTAGGCCTAAGTTCTTGGTTCAAGTGCACAATTTGTTTCGTGTTTTGTTTGTTTTGTGTTCCGGACTGAAAATGGTAAGTCGGAAAATGTTGTCTTGTTTTAGTTGCAACAGTGACTCACAATTAGAGGATTCCTGTCTGGTTCCTCCGATTGGGACTCCCCTATATGACCTATATTGTAAGTATGGTGTGGGTCCTATAACTTATAATGAGATATGGGTCCGTTATTGTAAGAAGGATGGTGTCCTTAGTTGGCCACTGCATGGTAGTTTTGAACAAGAGATTCTCGACAATTTAGAAGCGAAATTGTTTAGGAAGAAAGCCCGGCCGGCAATGTTTGACTCTTTTCGTTATTGGCGGAAAGAATCCAAACAGAGAGAAATGAAAAGGTTGAAAAAAGAGCAAAAAGAACTAGAAGAGTTAACTCTAGAGCAAGCGACTAAGCAGTTGCAGGCTAACGAGTGTGAGAAAGCCATAGATGTGGCCATTAGAGAGCGTAACTTAGCGATTGACAAGTGCTATCCTGCCTTGCCATCGAAAATGGCTAAGATACTGGAGGACTCCGAAAACGATCCTCTGCTATCTTATCTGTTACGGTCGCCTCCACCGTATGCACAAGGTGCTGCGGCTCCACTCATCCCGAATGTTCAATTGCCGGTTGCTGGACAACCTGGTGTTCCTGTTCCTCAGAATCAAGTTCCTATACCTCCTGTGGTAAATGTAAATGTTCCTACAGCTCCTCCTCTTCCTGCACTGCCCGCTCCTATACCTACCACTGTACCTATTGGTCCTCAAACTATTTTCCTCGATACTCCTACTGTTTCGTCATCTATTCCTACCTCTACTGCGTTCTCTATGTCTGCGAGTGTACTAACTCCACTTTCTGTTCGTCGAAGAATTACTGATTCTGTTACTAATATGCTGTCTCCAATATATAAAACCTTGATTAAGACTCCTACTCCTGACTCTGTTCAGAGACGGAGTCAGCTTCCTAGTACTGAGGAACGGGGAGTTTTAGACTCCACGGCTCTCAGATGGATTACAAAAGTTAGAAGATATAGTACGAAAGATGTGTTAGAGACATTTATGCAATGGGGAGAGCCAACACAGCGATACGTCTTCGACGAGATGTGCTCGTTGTTGCGTGAGGAAATAGAAGAAGACGATGTCGAATCAGATTTGGAAGATTTAATTAAGATTCAAAAAGAGTTTGCTGCTGGAATGATAGTGGGCGATAATATAAAGGAAGCGATGGAACTCATTTTGAGTTTTAGGAATGATCCATCTCTTCGTTCCCCGAGAGATTTAGAGAAAGGTAGAATGAAGCTAAGTCGCCAATATCCTATGAGGGAAGTTCCTCCAATTTGGCGCGAAGCAGTACAACGTGATGATAATGCGGGTATTGCAGCTGCTCCAGCACAGTTCCAAAGAGTATGGATACATATTCCGTGGAAGCGAGCAGAAGTGTTAGCAGTGAAACAGGCCTTGCCAGATCCACGTAAGAATCCAGCCGGATATTACAAGGAATTGACACAGACAGTTGAGGCTTGTATAATGAACTTAGCCGACATTGATATGTTGTTTGGTAATGTAGTTCCACAACCAGTGTGGGCTAAAATTCGTAGAGAGGATCATCAGGCTGCTTTAGGTGGTGATTGGGCAGCTATCACTGCAGCAGATGCTCAACAAATAGGTGGTGCGAAACCCGAACCCCTAATTGCTAATCTTCCTGGTAGAATAATTGATTTAATGAAGACTCTGATGCCAGCATTGCGTGTTAATTGGGATAAATTATCCGCATGCAAGCAGAAGAAAGACGAAAGTGTCTCCGACTTCTTCACGAGGTTCGAAGAGACTTTTGTAGACCATAGTGGTCAGGATATGAGCACTGAAGGAGGACAGAGATTGTTTGTCGATAAATTTGTGCATAATTTGTTACCCGAACTATGCAATAAATTGAAAGACTCAGAAAGTGCGTGGGCTGTATCTACGACAGCGCAAATACTTGCGACTGCACAGTACTACGAAAATAGGGATAAAGAGGAAAAGGAGAAATCAGAGAAGAAAACGAAAGATTTAAAGACTAAAGTTCTTTTACAGCAGGCGTATCCGCCTCGCACGAATCAGACTAATATGCAACAGAATTCGTATCAAAAGACAGATTATAATTCGACCAGGCCTCAATACCAGTGGAATCAGTGTGCGTACTGTAAGAAAGAGGGTCACTATAAAAATGAATGTCCGATCTTAGCGCAAAATAATGCGGCAGCAGCTCAGGGAGGTCGTGGTGGTTTTGCACAGAATTCTAGAGGTCGGGGACGAGGTGCTATGCCTCCACAAACTAATGATCGTCCTTCTAATCACTTTGATCAACAAAATGTACAGTCAGCTCAACAGAATAGATCTCAGCAATATCTTGTTGAGGATTATTGTGAAGTTGAAGAGGGATTTCAACAAAATGGGTACTAGGACAGCCATAGACAGAGAGAGGGAGTAGTATCAGTTCCAGTGGATCAGAGTGGGCCTTATGTCGCAGTAGCAACATCAGGTGTAGTCGAACCGTTTCTGTTGGATACTGGTGCCGCAAAAAGTTCTATCATGCATGCGAAACTCCCTGGCGCACCTTTGTCTGGCTCAACAAATGTTTCCGTAGGTTTTTCAGGCGCCCCTGTGTACAACCCGATATCTGGTCCTTTGTCTATTTCTGTTGGACCGTGTCAATTGAAAGCACCCTTAATTTTGACGACAGGTTGTAATGAAAATCTGCTTGGTTTAGATTTGTTAAAACGACTATATGCGACATTGTACTGTTCTCCGGAAGGAGTACAGCTTACTTTGGGTAAAAGACTCACCTCTCCGATGTACTTGTCAATGGACGCACTCCCGCCGGAGCTACGTTCACTCCCTGATTCTCTTTGGGCGACTGGTCCCAATGATGTAGGTCTACTAGAAATTCCACCGTATGTAGTAACTTTGAAAGCGAATGTGAAATTTCCAAGAATTCCTCAATATAAAATATCGAATGAAGGTGAGCGTGCACTCTTATTGATTGTGCAAGACTTGATTAAGAAGGGTGTAGTTGAAGAAACTAGAGGAAATGTCTGTAACAGTCCTGTATTACCGATTCTGAAGCGAACAGACCCTACAAAACCTCCAGTCTATAGGTTTGTCATAGACCTTAGAGAAGTTAATAAGATTGTAATTCCGCAGTTTCCTGTAGTGCCAGACATTACTGCTTTGTTAACATTGATTCCCGCTACAGCCAATTGGTTCTCAGTCATCGACTTGAAGAATGCCTTTTTCAGCATTCCGATAGCCGAGGAAAGCAGAGATATTTTTGGCTTCTGTTTAGGAGGTCGCAGTTTCAGATTTAAACGCGCTCCACAAGGCTACTGTGAAAGTCCATCTATTTACAGTCAAGCTTTAAAAAGCCAGTTAGATTCTTTTGTCCTTCCTCCAGGTTCTGCCCTAGTACAGTACGTAGATGATCTTTTGGTGGCTGCCGATGACAAGGAAACTTGCAAGGCAGCTACAATTTCACTATTGCATCATTTGTCTAATTTGAATCATAAGGTATCACCTTCCAAAATGCAATATTGCTGCCAAGAAGTAACCTACTTAGGTCATCTCTTGTCAAAGGAGGGAAGGAAGTTGACCCCAGAAAGAATAAAAGCAATTACGCAGATGAGTGTTCCACGCACACAGAGGGAAGTACGTGCCTTTCTAGGTATTACCTCTTACTGTAGGCAATGGATCCCAAATTTTTCACTTTTAGCAAAGCCATTGGTAGCTTTGACTGGGAAAAATGTTCCGAGTCCGGTGCCATGGTCTGATGAATGTCAAGAGAGTTTTGCTGAATTACGAAAAGCTTTGTGTTCAGCTCCTGTATTGGGCACACCTGATTACAGTAAGCCATTCACGCTCTACGTTCACGAAAGAGAAGGTTGCGCGTTGAGTGTCTTGACACAGAAGTTTGGTGATAAACAACGCCCTTGTGCGTATTTCTCATCAACATTAGATCCGGTAGCTAGAGCATTGCCTAGTTGTTTGAGGGCTACAGCGGCAGCTGCAGCTTCCATTCGACAATCTGCTGGTTTGGTGATGAACAATATGCTAGTGGTCATGGTTCCTCATGCAGTGGACACACTCATGAACCGAACGAAGACTCAACACCTTACTAGTGCGAGATTATCTGGTTACGAGCTGACATTATTAGCGAGTCATATTCAGATCAAAAGATGCAATGTATTGAACCCAGCAACATTGTTGCCGACTGATCAAGAGTCGAGTGATTCTGAGCCACATGACTGTTATTTCAAAACGGAGGAAGAGACAAAAGGTCGTATCGACTTGAGAGATACTCCTCTATCCGACCCAGATGGTACGCTGTATGTGGACGGGTCATGTTTTAAATTGGAGAATGGTGATGTGACTGCTGCCTACGCGGTAACGACTTTGAAGACGATTGTGGAGACTGCAAGAGTGAGTCAGAATTCTGCCCAAGCTGCAGAGTTAATAGCTCTTACGAGAGCGTGTGTTTTAGCTGAGGGAAAGAGAGTGAATGTGTTTACAGATAGTCAGTACGCATTTGGCGTGGCCCATAGTTTTGGCCGGTTGTGGAGAGAAAGGGGTTTCATTACGTCCCATGGGACTAAGATTCAACATGGTCAGCTAGTTAACGACTTGTTAGAATCTCTAACCTTGCCGACTGAAGTTGCGATTGTGAAGTGCAGTGCTCATAAAGCAATCACGGATGATGTTGGTCGGGGAAATGCCTTTGCTGATGAAACCGCTAAACAGACAGCTAGAGACATGATGAGTAGAATGTATGTTGCTACGTCTGCAAGATGGATTGCTGAGTCTGGAATGTGTGAGGACACAATGGAAAGTGTGAAAGAGATTCAGAAAGAAGCGACTGAGGAAGAGAAACGCGTATGGAGAGAAAGTACGGGCAAATTGGACTCGAATGGATGTTGGATCGATTTGACAGAACAGCAGCGTTGGATGTTGCCTGATGCGTATGTGCTTGCAGTAGTGACGATGGCGCATGGAGTGGCGCACATAAGTTCTAAAGGGATATGTAAGATGTTAGCTCCGGTCTGGAAGAATGAGGGAATCAGTAAGTGTGCAGAGAGAGTGGTGAAAAATTGTATGGTGTGCTTGATGCATAATCCTGGCAAGGGAACTCCAACTCCAGCTGGTCATTTTGCTCCTCCTTCCTGTCCCTTTGAAGTAATACAGTTAGACTTCATTCACATGGAACGCTGCAACAATTTAAAATACGTCCTGGTGGTGGTTTGTGCTTTTTCCAGGTGGATAGAAGCATACCCACTAAAGGACAACACTGCTTTATCAACTGCCAAAATTCTTCTCAAAGAATTTTTTCCTAGGTTTGGAATGCCACGGATTGTATGGTCAGATAACGGAAGTGAGTTTATAGGGAAAGTTATGCAGAGTGTGTGTGCTGGTCTAGGATTGAAACAAAAATTTCATAGTGCGAACCATCCCCAGTCTGCTGGTTTAGTCGAGGGTTACAATGGCACTCTCAAGCTTAAAATAGCCAAAATTCAAGCATCCACAGGTTTGGCTTGGCCAGACGCACTTCCTTTGGCCTTGTTATCAACGAGAGCAACAGTGCATTCTAGAATAGGGCTTTCTCCATATGAGATTGTATTTGGCCGCCCGGCAAATGTCTGGGGTGTGCCAAGGCCTAAACAATTCTGCTCCATTGAATATCCTATGTTGATAGACTATCTTTACGACTTGACTGCTAAATTAAGTCTTATTCATCAACAGGTCTTTGATGCTTTGCCAAAACCTCCGGAGAGTCCAGGGCATCAGCTGAAACCCGGCGACCACGTGGTGGTCAGAAATTTTGCGAGGACAAAGAATCTTCAGCCTCGCTACATCGGCCCCTTCCAAATCCTGCTGGCTACGAGGACAGCTGTACGTGTTGCTGGTCGCAAGCACTGGATCCACGCTTCTCACGTAAAGCGTGTTCCACTGCCGCTGCCCTACGACGACTGGGTGAAGAAGGGAATTGGTGCCTCCGAAGCTGAAACAACTCCGAAATTTGTCCCTTTCAGCGATGCCGATTTGATTACTGACACTTTGAAACTTGACTCTCCTCTTGAAAAGACTGCTTTGAACACTGAACATTTGTCTCCAGCATCAGAAGAAACTTTGCCATCTGCGAACGTAAACTCTGCAACAGCTGCTAGTGATACACTATTTTCCGATCAAACAGTACCAGCGAAGAAAAGATACCACCTTAGAAGCCATAAAACGAACTTATAAAGCAGGCAACTGCATATTGTGATTTTGATATTTATATACATTGGACCTTTTTGCTTTTCAGCCAGGAAGTTTGCTATTGTTTATTGTTTTTAAAATTGCCTTGCCGTCTGGGTAGCCGTAGGGTCGTGGCTGTGTGCCTAGTTTGAATTTGCAGGGGTCTGACACAAGGTCGATCTTTCTGTTAGTACTGGGAACTCCCAGGGCTGACAGAGGCATTTTCATCTACGTACACATCATCAGTGGTCGCGAGCGGATTGTAGAAGATGGAGCTTCCTGCGCTGCAACGAAAGAATGTGATTTACGTTCGCAGAAACAGACTAAATAGAATTCTTCATAGCAAATGTTTCTTGATGCAATGTGCCATTACATTTTTGATTGTTTTAGCAACACTGGTGGGTGGAATTGTCTTTAGCATAAATTTGATTTTTGTGCCAGTATCTACAGTACCTCCCCTTGATCCTGCTATTTCTACTGTTTCTTCTATACACTCTTTTCACTCGTTTCCGGAACATGAGCAAGCTCGACGCTCAGAATTCATTAATAATACTTTTGTACAGCTCTTGCACCAACACCAACTGGTAGTTAACACGACAGACTGCTGGGTATGTGGCTTGATACCCCACACTATGGATAAAGGTATTCCCTATCTGGTTTTGCCTTTCAGCTACAATGGATCATTTCAGGCCCTTCAAACCATCTTTGCTTATGCTCTTGAGACCTATCCTCCACGTCCACCACGCTCCACTAAATATAACTCTGCCAACAAAGCTTTAGTCCAGGGAATTATTGACATGATCAAAGACGTCAATAATACTCCATCTTACCCTAGAGACGAATTGCGAGTATATTTAAGTTGGAATACTTCAGAGTATCGCCTTAGTTTAGGAGAAAGCAAGCGTAAAAGCTCAACTCCAATCTGGGTCGTACCTCACCGAGGTCAGGTCTGTTTGCAAGGTAATGGGAGAAATCCGAGAGCTCAGCTAGGGAGGAGTGAGTGCGTAGAGACTTATGTGTTTCCGGCTAACTCTTCCCCTGCCTTCCTTACTGCCAGGGGTACCTATTTCATTTGTCGAGACAGAGCTTATACATGGTTGCCTGCCGACTTCTCAGGTTCATGTTATATTGCTCGATTATTGCCTCCGACATACACTGCTTCACCTGATTACCACAGAACAAGAGTAGCGAGAGGTGTCTTCAGCAAGGAAGATACAGCTGGTCAGGAAGCTGGAGACTTCTTCAAAGGCTTCCTTCCGTTCTGGGGGCCTATGGCCAATAGTAGAAACATACGTCAGCTAACACGGGTAGTTGAATCTACTATTACCGAAACTGCTGGTGCCCTTAGCAATCTGACAGCTGAGCTTCAGGCGGATAGGCTCATGACATTGCAGAACCGTATGGTTCTAGATGTTATACTTGCAGATCGAGGTGGGGTATGCAGAATGATCCAATCGAGCTGCTGTGTCTTTATTCCTAATAATGCTCCAACAGTTTACGAGGCGATCTCTAAGTTGCACAAGATTTCGGACTCCATACATGTAGATGAGGGAAACTGGTCCTTTATGGAGTGGGTTTGGACTCTGATCTCAGCGTGGGGATGGAAGGTTCTAATGGTCATTGGTGTCATCTTAATATTACTATTCTCATGTTGTCTGATTATCCAGTGTGGTCCTGCTCTGTGTAGTCTTTGTGCTACAACCTGTTTTAGGAAACCACCTGCATTTGGAGAAAAGACACGAGAAAGGATGATGATACAACAGCATGTCACTGACCTGATGAGCATAGAACTAGATTCAGACATAGATTGAGTAATTGCCTATGTAAGGGCAAAAGGAGGGTCTGAGGTTCCGTGACGGTTCCGTGACGACTTGAACCCGTGTTTTCAAGTTTGTCGGAAATACATAAAATTAGTATCAGCGAACCGCAAATGATCCATTTAGTATATCCTAGTGTTTTCGCTACGCTACGAGCAAGAGCACTCCTTCCACTGACACATTTCTGATATACACACGGCATCCATCTTAGATCGTGGCCGCCATTTTGTGGTTCCTTGCCCTCACATATGCAATAGCCTCTGATCATTTCATTTCACTTCACTTTGATTAAGGACACGTAGCCTTAGCCGGAGATTCACCTCTTACATGACACGTGCACCTTAAACCAGATCACGCTGAAGCTGCATGACTCGACAAAGGCTGCCTCCTCTGCCCGAGGCCAGCCCACCTGAACTGGTTTTCCTGTCCATTGTACCTGATCATGATTAGGCGGCCGAAGCCGGTAGCCTTGCCCATTTACAACCCACAAACATCTCTTATCCCGCTTTTCTATCTTCTGCACCTGGCTCTGCTCCTTTCCTTCTGGGCCTTTATTAGGGGGAGGTAACGAACTTTACGATGAGGCGGTCCGGGTCTTGAATGCAATATTGACAAGGGATTGTGATGGACTGGTGGGAACCCCTCTTCGTGATGTTTGGTATCAGATATTATCGACAGTTCCTGTGTAACGCCAAATATTTATTGTTTAGAGACACAAAGGTTTGGGAATGTACCGACATGTGAAATATTTGCCTAGAGCACAATTTTTGGTATATAAGGAGCAACCCTCAATGTACAAATCGAACAGTCTCCTAGATTCTGCCCGTGTGTAGATTCTGTGACTTCTGTGTCCCTGCAGTAATAAACCTTTGGTCTTTGACGCCACCATCGAGAAGCCCGTGTTTCTGTTCATTTGTGCACCAAGGCAGGTGGGACTCCGGGGTCTTTGGGTGTTGTACCCTGACACCTCTGGACGGAACCAAAAAGTCCAGAACTCCACCACCCAATCCGCAACCAGTGTGCCCTGTACCCCCTCCCACCTGCCCAGCCCCCCCTCCCAACCTCCTTACAGGCAAATAGGTCAACGGAGGTTGAGGCCGAAACTGTAAGGTTGGAAGAAGATGTTGAGAAATGGAACAAGTTTAAAACTGAGCAGGAAAAAAGGACGGCTGATGTACATTGGAAGCTCAAGGACTATGAAAATCGCCAGAGGAGGAATAATGTCAGATTACTTGGGGTGGTTGAAGGGAAAGAAGGGCAATATGTCCGGGAGTTTGTGGTGGATTTGCTTAGGGGGGCTTTCCCAGAGCTGTCCTCCTGGAGCTGGGAGAATGAGATACAGAGGGCCCATAGGTTCCCTTTGGTGCAGAGGAAAGGGGTAGCATCAAATAAACCAAGGGCATTTCTGATATATGTTGGAAACTTTTTATTGAGGCAGGAAATTATGGATAAAGCCAAGCCTGATGCGAGGTAGTCGTACAATAGTACAACGTTTTTTGCTTGCCCAGATTTCTGTCACGTGACAGTAGAAAGGAGATGGCGCATGAGGCAAATGATAACCCCTTTCCAGAATATAGGTTGCGAGGCCTATCTAATGTTTCCATCCCGCCTCAAAGTAGTGAGTGAAGGGCAGGTTAGGATCTTCTTTTCTGAGATTAAAGCTCAGGCCTACCTGGATGAGTTAAAAGGTAGGAAAGGAGGTTTAAAGGCCATGACAGTTGCCCTAAGGCATACAAAGGGAAAGTGATTAATGCTGGAAAGCAGGTATACCCAGAGAAGGAAGAGTATTTTTTGCAGCACTTAATGGTATTCAATAGTATTTAGTAAGATGGATGTGGCAAATCATGTCATAGGTATAGGTTTAGGTTAGAGCACGACACAGAGTTAGCAGGAGCGGGGGTTCGGAGGGGTGACTAGCACCTGGGACTACAGCTGTCACGCATAGGTCAAGACTGACCTATTTACCAAATATTATTCTATTGCATGCTATTGAGGACAATTTCAAAGGTTTATGTTGTACTTCATGTAAGAGAACACAACCCCTCCACCTAGTTGTGAAAGAAATGGAAGTAAGGGAGGTATTGCAGGATATAAGAGAGGCAGACACTAACTCCCAGGAATCCACAATCAAAATCCTTCAAAATATACTGCCTAAAGCCCCAGAACACATCACAGGCCAATAGCAATCTATACCCACTTTAAAACGCTACATTGCCTGAATTAAAATAGTCACCAGTGTCACTCCTCCTGCCCATAGAAGATACCAACACATAAAAATACCTGGACATTTAACAATGACACATAATGAGGAACATTTTACTTATATTCTAACAGAAACAATGAGAAACTAATCCTAATATTCTCTACAGAAACTAACTCCCTTAAGCAAAGCCATTGTCAAACCTGCATATTATAAAATAAATATGAATCTACCAAAGTCCCCACAAAAAATCTAAATTAACATGATAAATCATTTTCAAATAATAAATGTCATATATTTGTCATCAGTCTGAAAATGTAATACAATTCAGACTGATGTAATAAAATTATGTAGAAATTATTTAAACAAAAATTGTGACCACCACCAACTCCTCATCGAAAAAACTAAATTCATCAAATAGATTAATTACAACACATAAACCACGCCATTCCAAATAGCAATCACACAGTATTTACACAAACAATAAAATGTAACATTTGCCACCAAAATTAAACAAAATAAATAATACTTACTCTTAAGTAGCTGTAGATCTTTCTCTGTGCCCATGCAGTCAAAAGCCTCCCAAAAATGCAAAAATAAAGCAAATCCAATAGAGATCCCTCAAGACAATCCAAAGTTTTTAGGATCCATAAAAAAAGCGAAGAAGTGTTTTAAATAAAGAAATTCTCCAGGAAAGAAAATCAAAGTAAAAAGCATAGGTTTATTGTAAACCCAAATAGTTTTCTTTAAACAAAAAAATAATGCAGATACTCCCAATGTCCATAGAACACGTTTGTAGACAAAAACCTGCAAAGTAAATAAGAAGAGCCACCCGCAAACACATTACAATCCCAAAAATACATTTACATCACACTTAGGGCCTTAGTATGGTATGAGTATGGCAGTCCAGGGACTGCTGTACTCGCAATGGCAGTTCGACCACTAGGGTCCACCCATCGTATCACTATTCCGGTGATCGGCTCCAGCAGACCTCCAACTCACCAATGTCACTCCCAGGATCCTGGTGTGGGAAGTGGGGAGGAATGGAGGCAGTGCCCATCGTGGCACCGCCATCTATTTTATGGCTTGACCTCCTGCAAGCCTTTTAATGGTGGTCATCCCACCATGAAAAAGCTGGAGACAGGGCAAGAAGGGGGTACCCAACAGGGCCACCGGGCAAAACTGTCCATGGGGGTGGGTGCACGAAGCACATGAAGTGCCCACCCACAAGTGCATGGTCATGCATAACATAACACATGGCGATGGAAGTGGGAAAGCCTCTGACTGAAGGTCGGAGGCTTTCCGATCCCCATCGTCAATTTCAATTCTGAACGGCTAATTATGCATCATCCGGCCAGAAATTAAATTGGCTGGTCATTCTGATTGGCTTCCGACGGGCTCAAGGAGCCCATCGGCCAGTCGGAACCAGTTCAGCATCCCAAAAGGTGGGCCTTTCCGCCTTTTGGATTATGCTGCATGGTTTCTGACATGCTTTCCATGCTGGCCTGTCTAACATGGAAACCATGTCAGCAAGCATGTTGGGGGCCCCAAGCAGGGCACCCTTGTGGGTGTGGCCTATGGTTGGGGGCCTGTGCCCGCCTGTTGATTTCTGCACCCTGTGGCAGGCACCTTGAGGTGCCAGCCACAGGGTGCAGTGATGGACTGCACCTCCCATTTCCTTATGGGAGCAAGGACTACTGCCGGTTTATGGTCGCAATGCATGCTCCCATAGGGAAATATAGGAATGCGACCGACAGTATTCGGTCGCACCCTAATTAGGTGGTAGGGACTGCTCACTGGAGGTCGGTCAGTCAATGCAAGGACCAAGACAGTGTTGGGCTGCCTCAGTAATGAGGCCCATAGTCATTCTTACTCATTTTCAGTCACGCACACTTCGTCACTTCTACACTCACTATCTCAGTCTTTTATACCCACTCTAACACACTCTCCAAACACCACCTCATTTATTCAGTCATTCTCATTGCCTCACACTCTGTCATTTAAACTCACTCACCCACTCTCGCTCTCTTGCACTTGCTTATCCTCACTCATTGTCAATCATTTTATTCCAACCTCAGTTACTCAGTCTCACAAACTCATACTCTCTTGCACCCACTCACTCACTCTCACTCTCTCACACATTCACCCACACACTTACTCACTCCCCTTCACTTTCGCTCACTCTCACATAAGTACCTGCATAGAGTGCAATCAAATATTTTAGTTTGCACTTAGGCAATGTGCATGCGTTGTCTGCAAGACCTGTTGCATTCATACACATTACTTTGTTTGTGCCTTCTGCTTGCAATTTGTTCACATAGTGTTGCTTATCTTGGTTGCCTCCTAACTCGTTTGCTCAGCCAATACCTCACTTCCGTTTAAGGCTGAGGAGCATCTGCCAAGCCAAGTACAATATCCTCACACTCACATTCTTTATCTGTCCTTTCAGATAACGATTTTGTTGTTTTCCGCCCGTCACAGACTTCTATCTGCACCTCCACACTCTTTGCTTTTTAATTGTTGCTTTCCGCAGGTCGCTTTCTGCCCGTGTCTTTTAAATGTCGTATTCACCCTTTGGGAATTCATGTAGTGCTGCTAATCAACTCAATTCTATCGCCACCTCCACCCTGTCTGAACTCGACCCTTCTGAGTGTACGGCAAAGAGAGCAAAGTCTCCATTACACCACAAACGTTGCAGTTCATCTGAGTGAAATCACAGTATGGAGATATTGTGTTATTGCTAATTAGTAAAACTAGGGGGGAACCTCTTTAAAAATTGTGCAAGATATTGCTGTCAATATTTTATTAAATAAACACCTGCATTGCACGGTATCTTTTCAGTAAGAAACACTGACTCAGGGCACCTACCGATATGGCAGGGACCCAACATGCCAACCCTCCAGACTCGGGTGGGAGGTTCAGAGCGCTTGCCTTTATTTCGTCTAACTTCTTTTTTCTACCCCTGCAGCACTGGAAGAGACAACACTGCTCCAGGTAAAGTTTCCCCTCCCCGTTGAAGATAGGGTGAAAGAGCCAAGTAGGTGCCTTTCCATTAACAAACATATTAGCATATGCAAAACAGGTTACTACTGACCTAGTTATTCTGGCCATCAATCACTGCGAGCCCCCACAAATGTATCCCATGCATTCAATGCGTTTTCTATGCACAACACGTTCCCCCAACAGGAGTATCTTTGATAAACTAACAAGAAGGATTGCTGTTTTGCTTCTTTTTTTTTTCACTTAAAAAAGCAAAACAGAAATTGTTCCTGTTAGTTTATTTACAAAAACAAATGCCCAGAGTTCGAGGGGAACATTGCAGCAGCTAATCAGTAACGGTTGTGAGCTCTCCGACGTTGATGGTGAATTTGCTAGCTAGGAGTGGTAGTTTGTGCTTGCCGCAAAGGACTTTGATGTAAATACCTCATGAGGAAGCTGTGGGGATGAATTTCTCTTTTTTCTGTGTTTTTAAGGGGTTGTCTCCAGTTTCCTTGCCACGTGAGCCCCGGCGTTTTCGGTGGTGTGCGTGGTGGAGAGAACCGTTGGTGAGACACTGGGAGGAGTGTGGGCGGAGGCAGCAGCGCGGCTTGGGAGAAGTCGCCAAGCTGCAGCAAGGATCCGCTTACCGTGAAGGAGCATTGACGGGCTGGGAGCTCTCAGCGTTGCCCAGGACGCAAAGGAGAAAAGCCTTGAGAAATGTATATTTAAAAAGCCCGCTTTGATCTTTAATCTGGAGCAGGGAAATGTAAGCGGAACAATGCTGACCCCGGAAAGGAGGAAGGGGCAGGTTTCAACAGAGGACGGCGATTCTGAAAGGAGCTAAAAATCCTGGCACAACCACAGCATAAACAGGGAACAAGGTAAAAAAGGAGAAAAGGGATAAGAGGGGGGAGTTTAAGGTATCAACAAGTAACACTAATACCATAAACAAGTATACACTACAGAGCAGAGGGGTTTGGGGGAAGGAGGATCTTACTTTAAGCATTGCGAACACAAAATCGAAAATTAAGGTAATCTCTCCAGCCACGCAAACCGAATTTCTTCCAGGTAACCCAGCTGTGCCTGCTTCTGCACCAGGCGTGAGTAAAAGGGGGTGTAGGGTATCAAAGGCATAACAAATCTAAACAAACAAAGAAGGGGAAGGGCATGAAAATTAAAATCTCACCCTCTCTGCGTTCATATTTCAAGGTACAAATGCAGGAACTACTAACTAAAACAAAAGATTACTTCAGTCAGGGCTCACAACATCCCCCTAAGGTTACACCATACAGTCAGAAGGTGAAGGAGTGTATGGCTACTGCTACAGGCTCCAAGGAAATATCCATAATAACAACAAAAAATAGCTTTGACCAATTGGTAGGTCTCGAAGACGGTTCAGACTTGTGTCCAGATAGCAAAATTCCTAGGCCCGAACAAAGTCTGGCCACTTCACAATCCCCTATGGAAGATCCGGCACCGACTATTGTAGGAGATCCAGAAACATTGCCAGACGAGCTTCCCCGATTTAGAGAATTTAATGATGACAATGTTTTCCAACATAAGGGGGAAGTTATCTCCGAAAGTTACCATCGAAAAATTCAAGGGCATTGTGAATCGATGGAAGAAAAAATCAATAGTTTAGTGGAATGAGTAGGAGCTATTGAACTCTCACACTAGCAGCTCTCAATGAGGGTGGTGGATAATCAAGAGGAGATTTTGAAACTAAAGAAAAACTAGCAAGATTTGAGAGACATGTTAGAAGCCCTTGAAAATAATGCGAGACACAACAATATTGGAATTCTCAATGTTCCTGAAGGGTCGGAAGGTAGAGATCAAGGCCTTCATTGTCTCCCTAATATTAGAGCAGAATAAGGATCTTGATCAAGCTTTATTAGAGGAAGATAAACAGAGAGTTCATAGGGATCCCTTTGTACTGTGTACAGGTATGAAGGCAGCAAGAAGGATCCTAGTAAACTTTAAAACTTACTCACTGAAAGAAAGTATTCTTACAGGAGCATTACAAGTGGGATCATATAGGAAAAATGACTGGTCGTTCCGTATAAGTTCGGATATATCCCGCACAACACTGGATAGACAATGGGAGCTTGGTAAATATATTCAGGAACTAAGAGACCTTAGCCCCACTGTGAATATCCGGTTCCTCGCATCCCTAAGAGTCATGAGGAATAATAAGGTGCACAATTTCCGTGATCCAAACGATGTGAGAGTCTTTATAGAACAGATTAAAGCACAAGCAATATAATAAGTCATATTAATAAGTCCATCAGAAGGTAGGATAGCTCAAAAAGAGGTGTAAGCAGTATACCCCCCAGGGAGGGTGTGGTAGGTTACGAGCATAAAATCTAAATTTAGGAAAAAGCAAAAAAATTAAGATTCACAAAGAGTGGGTGAGCATGTGGGAGAAAAGCAAAGAAAAGTCTTCAAATGTCGATTATGATTTATTTTTTAGTTAGTTCAGATGCGTTATGGCTGTTCTTATTGCTTGAATTTTGGAGTTACTCAAAAAAAATTACAGGAACTACTCATATGAATGGCAGATCTAATTAAGTCTAGATGTCAGAAAATTTTGACATGGAACGTCAATGGGTTGAGGGTGTTACCAAGAAGGAGAAGGATACTAGAATGTTTGAAGCTGTGTGATTCAGATATTATTTTCATTCAAGAATTGCATCTCTTAAAAGAAGAATGGTTTGAAATTTTAAAAAGTCATCCTTGGATTGATCATTGTATTTGTACCACTCAAGCGGTTACAGTAAAAGGGGTTGCAATTCTGTTGAAAAAAGCCTCCCAATGTATTTTAGGTGAAACGTGGGTTGATCCATTAGGTAGATGGGTAATAGCAAGGGCAAAGATCCAGGGAATTTGGCTTGCACTCGGAGTATATTATGGGCCAAACCTGGATGACCTGACACCCCTAAAAACATCATTTTTACGTTTAATTGAGATAAACGAACCCATTATCATGGGGGGCGATTTTAATGTACTCCTTAATCTTAAGCAAGATACAACGTCTAAGAGGGTGGTTGTCTCTGCACCAAAAATTAGAGCGACCCTAACGCAAATAATCCATGACCTAAGTTGATATTTGGTCTTTAAAAGGCATAAAGGCAGGGTCAGAATCGGGAAAATATACTTTCCATAACAAAACACGGTCATCGATCGTGGATAGATTTTTTCCTGGTAACAGCCGCTATTAGTTACCATATTAAGAGTGTGGTACATATTCCAGTGCATTTATCCGATCATTTGGCAGTCTCACTGCAATTTTCAGTGAAAGAAAAGACAGCCAAATGGCACTGGACCTTGAATCGGTCACTACTTTTAGATACTCTAATAATTGACAAATTGAAAAATTCTACGAATGAGTTTTTTCTTTTTAACCTGGACTCAGCTCCCTTAAATAAGGTATGGGACACGTATAAAGCTTAAATCAGATGCATATTAGTTGGTATTATTGCATCGCAAAATAAAAAGGTTAAGAAGGAGATTAAACTTTTATAAGACACAATCCAAGCTGAACAGGGGAATATAGGGTGTAGTTCAGATCCAATTAATGGCTTAGGGCTTGAAGCAGAATTAATTAGCAAAAGCAAAAACTAATTTAGCCGACTATCTAGAGATTAAGGTAAAGCAAAAATGGGAAGCAAGTAAACTTGCTAATTATGAGTACTGGGAAGAATGTGGTAAACTTTTGGCATGGAAGGCAAAAGTAGATCAAGTCAGAAATGCGATAAAAGAAGTAAAATGCCATACTACCGGGAATGTAATCACTGAAGACGGGGAGATTGAACAGGCTTTAGTCCAATTCTTTCAAGACCTCTACACGGAAGATAAAAATCCGGACAATGACTGAATAGCAGCTTTTTTCCAAGATATTAATCTCCCACTACTCAGTGATGAACTTAGAGAAGAATTATCCGCCCCCTTTACAACAGAAGAAATTCATATGGAAATAAAAAGCCAATAGAAAGGCAAGGCCACAGGACTGGTGCTCTTCCAAACCCAAACTACTCCCATCTGAAAGAAGAACTGGCTCCCATTTTGCTTGATCTCTTTAATTCGGCGTATATTTTAAAACAAGAACCCCCCCATCCTGGGGCCAAGCCACAATAATCATTTTGTTGAAGCCTAAAAAAGATCCAAAATTATGTGAATAATATAGGTCGATCTCCCTTCTTAACAGTGCTTATAAATTATATACTCAGATAATCACTAAAGTGTTGGATAGGATGCTCGGCCTCTTGATTCACAATGATCAGAGGGGTTTTATAAAGGGTAGGCATTTACACGACTTAACCTATGAGTTGATAGGCGCAATCTAGCAATGGAATGTGCCAGTCCCCTAACGGTGATGACATGCGACGCAGCCATAGCTGTTATTAGGCCTTTCCTTCAAGAGGTAATTCAACGTTTTAATCTAGTTCACAATTCTGTTTCCGCAATTAAGCCTCTATATAAAAATCCATCAGCTCGAGTCTCAGTAAATGGCATTCTATCTAAGCAGGTTATAATAGGAAGGGACACCAGGCAGGGGTTCCCACTCTCTTTTCAGTTGTTTAACCTGTATATAGAGCTACTCACCACAAAACTAAGGGCGTGTAAGAATATCATACTTTTCTCCTGTAATGGGTGGACTAAGAAAATCGGCCTTTATGCAGATGACCTGATGATATTTACTGGCCACATACAAGACTCAATAGCAGCTATTTGGAAACCTTAGAGAGTTTTGGGGAAATATCTGGATATGCTGTCAATCCAGCCAATACAGAGATTATGCAATGGAACACAAATTACAGGTGTGACCTAGTTCGACATAGCATTAGGTATTTAGGGATCGAGGTGGTTCAGAAACTTGATTTATTAGCAAAAACACATTTTGATAAAGTTACTTCTAAGGTCAGGAAACAATTACAACAGAGGGAATTGCTACCTCTATCATTCCAAGGCAAATCTAATCTCCTCAAAATGACAATTGTACCTAAATATACCTTTTTATTTAACTCTATTCCATTAGTGTTTAAGAATGACTGGATAAAGAAAGTGCAAGGCCTCTTTTCTAGTTTTATATGGGGCAAGAAAAGACCCAGAATAGCCTGGCAGAAGTTAAGGGGAAAAAAGGAAAACGGTGGAGTAACTAGTCCAGACCTCCTCCAATGCCAGAGAGCCTTCTATCTAAAAAATTTCAGACAACTATAAAGAGACACCGCTGACCTTTCACCACTTTCTCAAGTCCTTCCTTTCGGCCCTCCGGATCGACTCAATTTTTTTCTTTTTAAATTTGGAGACCTGACATTTTTTAAAAAGGTGAGACTGAAAATGCTTCAAAAGCATGTAAGGTATGGTTTCAAACACGGGGGATATTGAAAATCCCATATTACAGCAACTACGCCCCAATCTGGAATTCGCCTGGAACACCAGATTGCTTACAAGACTCCCTTGTGGTTCCAATCAAAGAAAAAGGAATTGTCAGATGGGGCCAATTGTTAGAGGGTTCGGAACTAATCTCTTGGCAGAAATTATAGGACATTACAGAAGATTCCGGCTCCAAATTTAAATATTACCAGTTGCTAAGCTGGGCCAAAGCGTTGAGAAAATCTGGAAAGGGAAACAATTTTTTTGAGTCTAAATTAGCTTTGTCTCCACCGAGTCGAAAGGAAATCTCAACATGGTACTGGATGTTGATGCAGTCTCATGAAGATTCACAGCCTTGGTTTAAAGCAACTTGAAGGAAGGAGCTGCCGAACTACGATCTTGACATATTATGGCAAGTATCTCTACCTTTTCTATGGCATAGTGTTAAGTCTGCACCTCTAAGAAAAAAACACTTATTTACTATCGACAGGGCATATTGGACTCCACAAAGGCTCTCCAAAATGGGTTTACACAGTCATGAAGAAGTGCCTAAAGTGCGGTGAAATAAATGCAGACGAATCACACATGTTTTGGCAGTGTCCTTCCATCCAAGTCTTCTGGGAAAAAGTAGGTGCAATGATTTCCAGTATTGTGGGTCATTAAATTAAGGTGAGTCTTGCGTTGGTCATTTTTGGATTAATTCAGATGAAGATTCTAGAATTAATATAACTAAACAATATAAACTTCTTATTTTTTTGTTAATTTTACTGGCGTGCGGAAAACTGTGCTTTAAATGGATTTCACCTGTTACACACTTAGAATGCGAATGGTTTATTAAATACATTGAACTGCAAAATTAGACAGGGCAACATGTAACACGAAAAAAACAAAATTTTGGAACTTATGGTATAATTGGCGTAAGAATACACCTCCTTAACACCTTGGCTGCTAAGGGTTTTCGCCCCCGGTGCTGGGTTCCCAGATTTACCATTGTTCATGACAAGGTCAACTCGTCATAAGCACAGCTCCAGTGTGACTCATGACGAGCTGACCTTGTCATGAGCAGCGAAGGTGTTAAGAGGAATTTCTATAAGTATTTTTTTTCTTATTTATCCTTTAAAAAAAAAAATTCTCTTATACATTTTTTCCTTTTTTCTAAAAATAAATTGTGTATTATATAGTCCTATGATTAAGTAGCAGTAACCCAGGTTGTAAGGGATTGTCCAGGATGGATTGGTAACACTGAAGCAGTATATCCGTATATACTTGCAGTAATGGTGGGCCATTCCTCAAAAGATCTATCTGCTAGCAGAACACCTACCAGGAGTTCAAAATCAGATAGCAGACATCCTAAGCAGACAGTCAGAACAAGTACACGAATGGGAGCTGCACGACCAAATACAGCAGCCATTCTTCCAAAGATGGGGGCAACCAGAGATAGATCTGTTTGCCAATCATCAGAACGCAAAATGCCAAAACATCGCATCCAGGTACCCACATCAACGGTCCCAGGGCAATGCACTATGGATAAATTGGTCCAACAGATTTGCTTACGCTTTTCCCCCTCTCCCACTAATTCCGTTAGTGGTGCGGAAACTGCAGCAGCACTCAATAACAATGATACTAGTGGCACCAACGTGGGCAAGACAGCCGTGGTTCACCACGCTACTACAACTCTCACAGGTGCCACATCAAAAGCTAAAATTATTACCCATGCACCTTACACAGAACCATGGAGAAATAATGCACCCAGATCCCAAACAATTGAACCTAGCGATCTGGCTCCTGAGGTCATAGAGTTTGGATATTTAGATTTACCACCAGAATGTATGGAAATCATTAAACAAGCAAGACGTCCTACCACCAGAGCATGCTATGCAGCAAAGTGGAAGAGGTTTGCTATACACTGTAACAGTAAGCACATCAACCCTCTGGACTTATCCACTAAACAGATCATTTGCTATTTACTACACTTGCAGCAATGTAACTTAGCATACACCTCTATCAGAGTTCATCTCGCAGCTATAGCGGCGTATCTACAAAACAGGAAACATCTTTCACTGTTTAAAGTACCAGCAAATAAAGCTTTCATGGAGGGACTCAAAAGAGTCATTCCACCAAGACGACCACCTTCCTCAGTCTGGAATCTCAACATAGTACTTACCAGACTAATGGGGCCACCATTTGAACCTATGCATAGGTGTGAAATACAATTCCTCACTTGGAAGGTGGCCTTCCTCATAGCTATCACGTCACTTAGAAGAGTAAGTGAGTTGCAGGCTTTTACGATTCAAGAACCATTCATGCAGTTACACCAAAATAAAGTGGTTCTTAGAACAAATCCAAAATTCCTACCAAAGGTAATTTCTGCATTCCACATCAATCAGTCAGTGGAATTACCGGTTTTCTTTCCAAAACCACAGACGGTAGCGGAAAGGGCCCTACATACATTAGATGTCAGAAGGGCAATATTGTACTATATAGAAAGAACACAAACTTTCAGAAAGACAAAACAGCTATTTGTTGCGTTTTCTCCTACACATAAGGGCAATCCCATCTCTAAAGCGGGCATTGCCAGATGGATTGTAAAATGTATTCAAATATGCTACTTAAAAGCAAAGAGAACATTAACTGTTCCTCCTAGAGCTCACTCTACACGTAAACTAGGAGCATCTATGGCATTTTTGGGAAACATTCGACTAGATGACATATGCAAAGCAGCTACCTGGGTTACACCGCACACCTTCACAAAGCACTATTGTGTAGATGTGCACACAACACAACAAGCTAGAGTGGGACAAGCTGTATTAAAGACTTTATTTCAGACAGTTGCAACAGACACAGGCGACCACCTCTAGGGAGAGAACTGCTGTATAGTCTATTCATAATGTACCATCTGCAGCCCATATGCCTTGAACGGAATATGCTACTTACCAGTATGCATCTGTTCTTGGCATAGAGGGCTGCAGAGTGGTACATGCCCTCCCAGCCTCCCCGGAAACCTGTGTCTGTTCCAACATTATCTTATTTAGATACACTTACATGGGCATTCCTATCTGTATTCTATCATACTACTCCATCTAACCCTACTATGGCAAAACAATCTAAGGATGGAGCCGATGCCCATGCGCACTACCAACCAAAGGAGGAGTCACCAAGATACAAAAGACTCTCCAAGAGAAAAACAAAGTGCAATCATCCGAGCCCAACACCAGATGGCGATCTATTCATAATGTACCACTCTGCAGCCCTCTATGCCAAGAACAGATGCATACTGGTAAGTAGCATATTCCTTTTGTCTCCAAACCCTAACTGCTTATGACAAAAGAGGACAAAAAACAAAACAAAAACGAAAAAACAAATGACCATCAAGTGAACGCATTATGTTCAGAGAGCGCGTTCAATGCATCTTTAATAACTTTTACAACATTAGTTTTAAGAGGCCCGCCCTCTTCCTGTCTCCCTTAGAGACAGCATCTGGTTAGGGGTGTGGTAGAGGGGGCAAGAGAACCATGCCTGAGTTGTATTTAATGGTTTCAGGGATGCAGAACTCACTTAATGAAGTGTTGCTGTAACCTTTTACACTTGATGGTTGTTATTTTTGTTGCTGCATTTTTGCTGCACATTTTTTTGTTATCCTGTGTTCTTTCATTTATATTATCTCATCAAATGCTTTGTGGTGTTATCAGAAAGGAGTCGAGTTTTTAGTATTAGTAAATGTACACCTTATCGTACAAAAAAAGAAGCAGGCTGCTGCACATTCAGAACCCAGATACTTGAAATCTCAACTTGAGAGCAAAATGTCACCCTCCCCTTTTCAGAAAACTGTTCAAGACTGACTTCTTTATGCAGGCATTCCTCACATTCAGTCGGATACTCCCTTCATACTGCTGTGTACAGTTTGCATTCCTTCAGTGCTCTTTAGGGACCACAATGCAACATTAAACCCAACTATACCGCATTGCAACAATACACATAAATACACTCCTCAGCATGCCACACAATTATAATCAGCATAATTCCACTCAGCGCCACATAGATCCATGCCACACCAATCACCCCAGCATGTTTCCTTTAAACTATACATAATTCAACTGTTGTGGTTGTCCAACCACTCACCTGAAAACCTGGTAGTCCACAGGGGCGATGACAGTGCCCCAACCCTCTCGGAATATTTGTCAGCACTACTGAAGAGAGAAACCACACCCCTGGAAAATATCCCAAGAGGGAAGGGGATTGGGATGAGAAACGAGACACAGAGAGAAAAGACACAGCCTTGTTCTGCCGCGATCTTAGTTGCAGAACTGCCTTCTTCAATCTACTCTATAAAAGAAGTCAATGTATGAGCTAAGCAATGATAACAGTCAAACAACCGTAAAATTACACTTATGTGTTGCAATGTGCAACAATCACCTGAAGTTTTCACCTTCCTTGAGAACTTTCACTAAAATATCCGTTAGTCATGTATCATCGTTTAGCTACAAATGAGACAGGAAATAGAAAGCAAACGTCATGCATTTAAAATGTGTTTTTCCCTTGTACAATTATTCGTATTTGTTAGATTTGCATTATCTTACATTAGTGTAAAACTGTAATTGCTAAAACTGCTTGGATGAGGTTCCAAAGAATAATAAGGCACTGATACTTCTCAAGCGCAAGGTCAAAAATGAAGGCTAACTTCAGATTACCAAATATGTCTTTGCAAAACACACGTCCACTTATTTGCCTTGTAGAGCACGTGAAACACACGAGGGCTTACTATATGCAAATCAGGTAGCGAGTCCCGCAAAATTGTTTTCCACTCTCTTTTATGCTCATAATCCTCCAGTGAGGCAATGCTAGATGCTGCACCCAAACATGGCTCCACAGGACTGGATACGTTTTTTCTTGCTGTCTCCCTGTAACCTCCAACTTTGTAATGAACTTCAAGTTGGCAAACCTGGAAAAAGAGGCTTCTGATATCTTATTTTTTTGCATATACTTGGCACTTTGCCCATTTCACCAAAGTCCCATATTTAAAGAAAGTTTAATATCTGTACTATAAAAGTAAAACCATTCATCCCTGAAATTCACTTTCAAACTTCTGTTCAAATCCTTCTACTCGCAAATGTGGATGAACATAACACTCTGCCTCACCAACATGGCATTGGGCCTACTTAAAAGCATTCTACATGTCGTAGGATGCCCATAAAGGGCCTGATGAAATTCGACCACATCACACCACATCCAAGAACAGCGGCATCATCTAGAAATGCATCATTAACTGCACGGCTACCTACCTGGCAATCAAATTAATCATCCCTTGTAGCTCTTGATCTACCAACGGCTATGACATGGCTGACTAGAAAGAAATAAACAATCATGGGAAATAAAAATAGTAAAACAAGTCTTCTCCATCTATGCACCTGGGATCTCAACAATATCTCCATAAGCATCCCTGCAAACCCAGTTATGAAAAGGGCTAACTACTCTCCTATAGAAAGAACAGTACATATCAATGTTTTATAGGATGTTCTTTACTGTGCTGAAGTCAGCAGCTACTCACTGTACTCTCTAAATCAACCCTCTTCACACTCTTGGCATTTGGACCTGTACATTGCTCCATCCCTGGCTTAGTTTCTGCACTGCATATACCCACATATCTACACACATACATAATATAACTGCCCATTATGTTTGTCCCATACTGATGAACTTTTAGCCAGTTGTTATTACCTGATGCAGGAACCTGAGTCTGCAGCTGTCAGAGCCGTAATTGACCTCATCACTTCTGGTTACATCTTTATCTACAGACAGTGCTCTACTTTAGAAAAGGCTTCCTGCAAGAAGAATTTCACACAAATGACATATTCAGAGTCTTTCTCTTCTGATGTTATGCAATCCCCTGAATCCTTTAATGGAGTTTCTTGTCATTCTTCGTTCTTGTGTAGATATTTCGGAACACTGCAAATAACCTTTTTTGCAGTAACATGAAGGCCATTAATCACCTTGGTCTTAGGCAGACATATGTCACCTAGATTCCATAACCTGGAATTGTTTTTGGTCATCAGTCAGATATCAGATAAAGAACAACTCAAATAGTGCAACTAGGAATCAAACAATCAGCAGAATTTATCATGAGATATTTGTGGATGTGGCAGCACAACACCTATCTACGGTCTAAACGTATAGGTTGTCACTAGAGGTTGGTTCTAAAGCCAACATTAAAGGTGAAAGTGTAAGTAGGATGAGCTACACATGACCCAGCACTTGTCTATTGCAGGGGTGCCTAGTAATTAAATGTCAATATTGCTCTGATGCAAAATAGGCAAATTGGAGCTGATCAAGAAATTCTATCAATAATTGGAAGCTGTCGGCTGAAGGTGCAGGTTGTGAGTATAACAGTTTAATCGAGTTGCGAAAGATGGGTCCAAAACCTATAAAGTTCAGCACTGAATAGAGATAGACCCAGTCCACTGTGTCAAAGGCCTTTTCAAAGTCCATGAGTAGCAAGGTTACTGATTGTCACAGATTTGAGCCATGCCATGTGAATACGTCAGATACATTGTCTAGTGCCGCAGTTGGGCATAAAACCACATTGGTCAGGGTGGACCAGAGTTTGAACGACCTGCTGCAGGCTATGGCATATATTTTGGTATCAGTATTATCCAGGGAAATGGGATTGTTAGATCTGGGGGTCTCTACCCTTACTTCTAGTCAGGGTAAGGGTGAAACACACTAATGGTAACCTCTTCTCACTCCCTTGGTAGCTTGGCACGAGCAGACAGGCTTATCCCCAAGGCAATGTGTAAAGTATTTGTACAAACACTCACAGTAACACAGTGAAACACCAAAAATGGACGCGACACAAGTTATTTATAAAAATATCAATCTTTTTATCTGATTAGGCAAGATCAAATTGACATAAAACCAACATACACAATAAAAGTTGTTTTAAAAACAAAGGTTCTCTTGTAGTGTTCTTTTCAAAAGCAAACGTGTAGTTGCGGCATTCCTTTAGGCAATAGTACCATGTGCGCGGGGCCTCTCTCACCCTATCATCGGGTTGGGCTAGTTACCGCATACTTACTGAAATGCTGCCTTTAATGTTGCGTTTATACCAACAATGCCCCCGTTGTACTGGTAGGTCAAAAATGCGGCACTTGTGGGAAAGAACACTTTCCTTCATGGACAACAATACGGCCCGCTTCCCTCGTAGCAAAGAATGCTGCACTTGACTGGTTGTTACAACAAGATGCCCCCGCTGGACTGGGATCCCAAAAATGCTGCTTTCAGGTTTGTGGAGAAGCGTCCAGCTCCTGAGTGCGGGCTCTGGTACCGCAGCACGTCAGCTGTGCTGGGATAGGCCGTCGGGAAGGACCGGGCGTGGAGGCTCTACTGACCGGGACACTTCCTCCTCCCCAACCCGCCCAGGTAATTGCACACAGCAGCGCTGGACCGGAGTCCGAGTGGTTACCTGGGGGTGGTCTCGTCGTCTCTGCTCCTCCAGCTGGACGTCTTCTGGGCCGGCCTTGTCACCAACAGATGTTCCCCCGAGCAGAGTCGGGTTGTTCGGTGGTGCCTTTCACTGCCTGGTGTCATCACTGCGATGATGCCCTTCTGGGCGGTTCTTCTTACAGCAACCCTGTCTTGGAAATGCTTCTTGATTGCCAGGCAACTCTCCGGCTCTGCTCCCGCTGCAATGTGGCTCCTCTCATCAGCGGACCCAGCCTCGAGCAGTCGGCTCGAGTGGCGGTGGTGAGATGAAAGGAGACACACAGCACTTCTGGGGATCGGGGGCTGGTGGTAATGAGACACCGGCCCTCAGTGCTTTTATACGATCATGGGCCGGCGGTGGTTTTACAATCAATCAATCAATTATTTGTAAAGCGCACTACATACTCGCGAGGGTCTCAAGGCGCCGGGGAATGGAATGGAATGGAAAGGTGTTTTATAAAGCGCGGACAGTTACCTTAAGGCATCCAGGCGCTGGTAGAGGAACTTCTGCTGGGTTGGATCGCCGGTGGATGATTTTATTTAGATGTTTTTTGGTTGAAGAGGAAGGTTTTCAGTTGTTTATGAAAGGTGAGCAGGTTCGGGTTGGATCTTAGGTGGAGGGGGGAGAGAATTCCATAGCTTGGATGCGTTATAGGAGAAGCAGCGACCTCCAGCTCTGGCTCTTCGTATCTGTGGAACAGCAGTTAAAAAGGCTTTCAATGAGCGGAGTTCTTTTTTGGGGTAGTAGGGGGTGATCAAGGAATGGTTGATAGGCGGCCCGATCTCCAGAAGGCTTGGTGGGTGATGCACATTGGCTTGAATTTTATCCTCTCTATAACAGGGAGCCAATGCAGGGATTTCAGGCCAGACCCTATAGAGTTTCTATGAGGAATTCCGAGGAGGGTGCGTGCAGCGCAATTCTGGATCCGCTGAAACTTGTTTAAGCAGTATTCTGGGGATCCAAGGTATAGAGCGTTGCTGTAGTCTATACGAGACTGAATTAGGCTCTGGATGACTACCTGTTTTGCCTCAAAAGGGAGAAGTGGTAGGATTTTTTTCAGCTGCCTAATTAGGCCGAAGCAGGTTGCTGACACTTTGGTGACTTGTGTGTTAAAAGTCAGGGCTTTGTCTAGCCATACTCCAAGACTCTTTATGTTGTCTTTGGGTGTAGGGGGATCGCCTAGGCTAGGGGGCCACAAAAGCTCTAGAGTGGACGGGGCCTGAGGGCTGAGGAGCATCAGCTCCGTCTTGTCCCCGTTGAGCTTTAAGCATGAGCTTATCATCCAGCTCTTTACCTGCTCCAGACAGGGAATCAGGTTGGTTTGTGATTGCTGGCTGTCCTTGTGTGCAAGAGAGACCACTAGCTGCGTGTCATCAGCATAGGTGACGATGGTAATGCCGTGCGGACGAACAATCTCTGCCAGTGGTCTCTTGTATGCATTAAAAAGCGTGGGGCTAAGTGAGGAGCCCTGTGGCACCCCACACCCCAGAGGCTTGCTTGCGGAGACTGAGGCTCCTTCAAAGACGCTGAAGGTATGGTCTTTTAAAAAGGATTTAAGCCAGGCTAGGGCTTCTCCCGATATTCCCAGATTTAGTAGACGGTGGAGGAGGATTTGATGGTTCACCGTGTCTGATCAAGGAGGATCACTGCCACTGCTCCTCCCTGATCTAAGATCCGCCTTGCCTCCTCTGTAACCGCTACCAGGGCCGTCTCCGTGCCATGCTTGGGTCGGAAGCCAGTTTGTGTAGTGTCCAGCAGTTGGTTACTCTCAAAGAATTTGGTTAGACAGGTATTAACATGCTTTTCAAGGAGTTTTCTTGCCCAGGGGAGTAGTGAGATGGGTCTATAATTATTGAGGTTGCAAGGGTCGAGATTAGTTTTTTTTAGGAGTGCACGTACCCTCGCATGTTTCCATGTAAGTGGGACTGTGCTGGTTGTTATCGAGGAGTTCAGCAGTTCCAGTAATGTGGGGAGAATTACCTGTCCAACCGAGATCAGTGAGTTTGGTGGGGCAGGATCACAGGGTGAGCCGGATTTTATTTGGTGCATTAGTTAGTCTAGTGTGACTGAATCTAGTTGTGGGAGATGGGCTAAGGTGTTATGGAGAGATACCTCTGTTTCTGCTGCGGAGGAGCAGCTTTTGGAAGAGGGTTCTGCTACCGTGTTCGGGAAGGATGTGTAGATTTTATTTATTTTGAGAAAAAAGAACTCAGCTAGATCGTCACATCGTGGGGGTTCGATGGGGTTAACGGTTGAGGGCGGGGGGGAGCGTAGTGAGGCTTTTTACCGTTCGGTACATTTCTTTGGGCTTGCAATTGGCTGCCATTATTTTAGCCTCATAGTAGACTGATTGAGTCAGCTTTATCGCTGACTTATAGGCGCTGATGGCCTCTCTGTATATAGTTTTATCTGTGGCCATGTAGTTCAGACGCCACTTCCTTTCAAGCCTCTTACAGGTGCGTTTTTTCTCTCGGAGCTCTTCCGAGTACCAAGGGGCTGTTTTATGGTGTCTTTTTGATCTGGTGATGCCAAGGGGTAGTATGGAGTCTAGCGAGCTCATGATCCAACTGTTGTACTCAATGTTGCTTTTTGAGGGGTCACTGTTGAGTACTGGTTTAGTTGTGGTGAGGGTGCTAGCCCATTTATCCAGACAGAGTTTGGACCAGTTCCTTGATCTAGAGGGGAAGTGGGGGGATGGGACACACTTGCGTGTGGTCCAGGTGAGTGGGATGAGGAAGAGATCAGTCCATGGGAGGCGAGTGAGGGCGCCAACTGTTAGTTGGGGGCAGTTGCTGAACACGGGATCTAATAAGTGGCCTTGTATATGGGTGTGGGAGGGAACGAGCTGTTCTAGTTCGATTGCCGCTAGACTAGCTATTAGTTCATTGGCGACAGTGTCCTGTTTGTTGTCGAAATGTATATTAAGGTCGCCATACTGTGAGGTTCGCCGATAAGGTGGTTAATTCGGCCACAGTATAAGGAAGTGCGGTAGGGAACTGTTTAGGCGGTCCAGGGGGGCGGTAGATAAGGATGCCTGTGAAACTTTTGTTGGAGTAGAATTTAATGGCGAAATGCAGGCTTTCACAGTCTGCGATGGGCTCAGGTGTGCATCGGCAGGTATAGGTGTCTTTATAGATGATGGCGAGCCCCCGCCTTTTCCCTGGGCGCGGTCTAGGCGTGCAATCTGGTAGCCTGGGGTAAGTGCTTGGACCAGGTCAGGTTCAGAAGCCTGGGTGAGCCATGTTTCAGTCAGGAAGAGTATGTCTGGCATGAGCTCATCCAACAGCACTGAAATCTCCGGACGGTGTTTTGGGAGAGATCTGCAGTTTAGTAGCAACATTTGGTATTCCCTCAGCTCGTCTTTCTGCAGAGGGCTGGAGAGCTCTGTTTTACAGTGAGGGCACTGGTGGGGGATTTCCAAGGGATGGAAAGTTTGGCCGCACTTAGCTTTGTTAGTGTGCCGTAGCTGGTAGAGAGTATCAATGCTGTAATGCCTATTTATTTTCGTGAGTGAGGGAGAGGTTGTAGGGGGGGTGGCCCCTGGTGCTACTAATTGAACAGCCAGGTCTTGAGTATCCTCCTGAAGGTCAGCAGGTCTTGGGTCTGTCGTAGGCTCAGTGTGAGGGTGTTCCATGTCTTGGCGGCAAGGTGGGAGAAGGGTCTCCCACCCATGGTTGTTCTTCAGATGCGTGAGACAGTGACGAGTGAGAGGTCGGCGGAGTGTAGCTAACGTTTGGGGATGTAGAAGGAGAGCCATCTGTTGAGGTAGGCTGGGCCGGTCTTGTGGAGTGCCTTGTGTGCGTGGGTGAGGATCTTGAAGGATATCCTCTTGTTGATGGGGAGCCAGTGCAGGTTTCTCAGGTGGGGGGTGATGTGGCCGTGGCGTGGTATGTCGAGGATCAGTCATGTTGAGGCGTTTAGGATGCGCTGTAGTCGTTTGATGCGTAGAGGGCATTTCCATTGTCGAGTCTTCCGCTGACAAGGGCCTGGGTGACTGTCTTTCTTGTCTCTGTCGGGATCCATCTGTAGATCTTGCGGAGCAAACACAGGGTGTTGAAGCAGGAGGGGGGAGACTGCGTTGACTTGCTTGGTCATTAAGAGCGTTGAATCGAGGATGATTCCCAGGTTGTGTGCATGGTCGGAGGGTGTTGGGGCTACCCCCAGTGCCGTCGGCCACCAGGAGTCGTCCCAGGCTGAAGGGTTGGAGCAGAGGATGAGGACCTCCGTCTTGTCCGAGTTCAGCTTCAGACTGCTGGTCTTCATCCAGTCGGCGACGGCCTTCATTCCTTCATGGAGGTTGGCTTTGGCGATGATGGGGTCCTTGGTGAGGGAGAGGATCAGCTGAGTGTCATTGATGTAGGAGATTATGTTGAGGATGTGCTGTCGGGCTACGTGTGCGAGCGGGCCTTGTAAATGTTGAACAGCGTCAGCCTGAGGGAGGATCCCTGGGGTACGCCGCAGCTGATCTCGGAAGCTTTGGAACCGAATGGGGGGAGGCGGACGCTCTGGGTTCTGCCGGAGAGGAAGGAGGTGGTCCAATCAAGAGCCTTGTCTTGGATCCCTGCGGCGTGGAGGCGTGTGCGTAGTGTGCGGTGGCAGACGGTGTCAAAGGCGGAAGAGAGGTCTAGGAGGATGAGTTCTGCGGTCTCGCCGATGTCCAGCAGGGTCCTGATGTCATCGGTGGCGGCGAAGAGGGCCGTCTTGGTGCTGTGGTTTCTGTGGATTCCTGACTGGGAAGGGTCCAGGATTCTGTTTTCTTTGAGGTATCGAGTTAGCTGTCTGTTGACGGTTTTCTCGATGACCTTGGCCAGGAAGTAGAGCAGAGAGATGGGCCGGAAGTTCTTGATGTCTCTTGGGTCTGCCTTAGGTTTTCTGAGTAGGGCGTTGATATGGGCATGTTTCAGATCTCTGGGAAGGTCGCGGTCTCTAGGAAGAGATTGATGACCTTGCGCAGGTGGGGTGCAATGGAGCTGCTTGCTCTATTGAAGACGTGGTTCGGGAATGGGTCTGAGGGAGAGCCGGAGTGGATTGCGTGCATGGTCTTGATGGTGTCATCGATGCTCACGCTGGCCCAGGCTAGCATAGGGTCGTGGTCAATGGTGTGTTGTGTTGCTGGCTGTTGGGGCTGTATGGGTGTTGAAGCTGTCATGGATGTCTGCTATCTTGCGGTGGAAGAAGGTGGCGAGGGAGTCTCACAGGGCTAGCGACGGAGGGATGTCATTGATTTTGGAGCTGGGGTTGGAGAGTTCCTTCACAATGTTGAAGAGATCCTTGCTATTGTGTGCTTTGTTGTCGAGGCAGTCTTTGAAGGAGGTCCTCTTGGCCGCCCTGATGAGGTGTTGGTTGCGGATGGCGTCCTTGTGTGCTGTGTTGCTGTCCGGCGTTTGTTCACTGTGCCATTTCTTCTCTAGTTTCCGGCAGGCTTGCTTGGAGGCTAGGAGTTATGAGGTGAACCAGCTGACCCTCTTTCTGGTGTCTCTGTGGGGGGTTTCTTCAGCGGGGCGAGGGTGTTGATGCAGTCCAAGATCCAGCGTCTGAGGCTATGGGCAGCGTTGTCAGTGTTGAAGGGTTCGGTAGGTGGGCTGAGAGCAAGGTTTGCGTGTAGTTGGTCTTCGGTGATTTTGCTCCAGCAGCGGCGGGGGATCTGTTGGGTGCGGTGATGTGTGGTGGGCTTCTGGAAGGTGAAGTGGGTGCAGTGGTGGTCGGTTCAGAGGAGTTCTGTGGTGTGGCTGACGGAGACGTGCAGGCTTGAGGAGAAGACGGGGTCGAGAATGTGGCTGGCGGAGTGGGTAGGCGTTGTGACGAGTTGCTTCAGTCCGAGGTTGGCAAGGTTATCGATCAGGGTTGTGGAGTTGTTGTCGTTGTTCTCAAGGTGAAAGTTCAGGTCTCCGAGGAGGATGTAGTCGGTGGAGGTCAGGGCGTGCATGCTGATCAAGTCGGCGATGGAATCGCTGAACTGGGGGCGAGGTCCGGGGGTCGGTATATGAGGATGCCTCTGAGGGTGGAGTTAGGCTCTGTGTGGATCTGGAAATGCATGTGTACAGCGGTGCTGAGCACGTCGTCGATCCTAGTCGAGCCCCTAGGCTGTTCTTGTGGACGATGGCGATTCCTCCTCCGACTTCGTTGGTGCGTTCTCTGCGGGTGATCTTGTAGCTGTCTGGGATGGCTATGGTGATGTCGGGTGTGGAGGAGTCGTTAAACCAGGTCTCTGTCAGGAAGGCAACGTCCGGGGATGTTGTGTCGAACAGGTCCCAGAGCTCGACGGCATGCTTGCGTGCGGAGCGGGTGTTTAGTAGTATGCATCGGAGGTGGTGGGGGTCTTTCTTGGTGGGTGGTTCATCGGCTCTGAGGCTGGCGTAGCTGCAGTTCCGGCAGGTGAAGGGGCCGTGTGTGCATTTTGTGGCGGCCTTGAAGCAGGTGTGGCTCCGTCCGGAGTTGAGAGTGTGCAGAGTTCTTGTGTCGTAGTGGCGGTGGTCGTCATTGCGGGTGCCGGGGCCAGCGGTTCTGTCGCTGGGCATGGTCCAGGCTCGGTCGGGCGCAGAGGGCCTTGCCTTAGGCGTGCCTTTAGCGCGCCAGCTGCGCGGCCGCACAGCGGCCGGCATATATGGGGAGGTGGGAGGGAGGAGCAGGTGGGAGGCGGGGCAGCAAATGGCCAGTGCGCCATCAGGGGGGCGGGCCATAGGGGACGCAGCGGTGAGGGCGGTGAGGGACAACAAAGGTAACAGAAGGAAAAAGGGGCACAAATCAAGGGAAAAATTAGTGGAACAGATGGCAAAAGGAGTACAGAAATGAGGGAAAACGAGTGGCACAGAGGGCAGAAGGGCACAAAAAATGAGTGGAACAGAGGGCAGAAGGGCACAAAAAACGAGTGGAACAAAAGTCAAAAGGGGCACAAAAAAGGGAAAAACGAGTGGCACAGAGGGCAGAAGGGCACAAAAAACGAGTGGAACAGAGGGCAGAAGGGCACAAAAAACAAGTGGAACAGAAGGAAAAAGGGGCACACAAACAAGGGAAAAATGAGTGGCACAGAAGGCAGAAATGCACAAAAAACAAGTAGAATAGAAGGCACAAGGGGCACAAAAATGAGGGGAAAACGAGTGGCACAGAGGGCAGAAGGGCACAAAAAAACAGCGGAAAAGAGGGCAGAAGGGCACAAAAAAACAGTGGAGCAGAAGGCAAAAGGGGCACAAGGGCACAAAAAACGAGTGGAACAGAGGGCAGAAGGGTACAAAAATGAGGGAAAAATGAGTGGCACAAGGGCAGAAGGGCACAGAAATAACGGAAAAACAAGAGGCACAGAGGCAAAATACAGAACACAGAAATACAGGGGCAGCTAAGAACAGAAGGCAGAACGGGCAGAGAGGCACAGGGGCAGCAAGGGGAACAGAAGGGAAAACTGGGCAGAGACACGGGCGCAGCAAGGGGAACAGAAGGGAAAACTGGGCAGAGACATTGGGGCAGCAAGGGGTACAGAAGGAAAGACTGGGCAGAGAGAGCACAGGCCGAGCAACAGGAAAAGAGGGAAGAAATTGGGGCACGGACCACATACAGGCAGCGGGGGAAGACAGACAACAGCAGTCACAGACACAGCAATGAAAATACAGGCAATATAATAAAAGCAATGAAGCGGAGGATGAACAAACCTACCTACGGCCTACCACTGGCCACCAGGGATGAGGCGCAGGTGGTAGCCTGCAAGTGGTGGAGGGCCTCGAACTTCCTCAGCAGCATCAGCTGGGGCAGGGAGACACAGGCGGTGATGTGCGGAGGGGGAGCAACCTACCTGGTGGGGTCAAGGTTCGCTCCACTGCACTCTTGGTGCTTCTTGAGGGCAGATGGGTGTTTAAGCAAGGCTGCTTCACGGCGGCACTAGCGACAATCTGGGGGCACACAATTATCCCCAGAGACAGCAGAAACATCGGAGCACGGTGCAGGGCGAGTTTCAGGAGTTTTGGCAAAACGTTTGACTCGCTGAGTTTCCAACAGGAGGCCAGCTCTTCTCAGTCCCTTGGGTACAGTTACACTTCAGAGGGGGAAAAGCACCCAGCAAAGCTCCTCTTCAAGTAGGGGGACAGAGCACACAGCAGAAAGTCCCTTAGTCCTCTTCCTCAGCAACTGCGGGTCAGCCCCCAGACACACAGCAATGGCAGCACTTCTCCTCAGTCTTCTTCAGCTGTTCTTCTTTAGCAGGGATTACTCCTTGATCACAACGTTTCCTAGTCCACAGTTTAGGGATTTCAGCTCAGATATTTATATCCCGAAAGTCTTTGTTCTTCATGTGTAAGGGGTCCTGGGCACAGTCTAAACCAGTTTTGGGTGCAGTCTGACAGTGCACCTCTTCTTCCTTTGTGAGTGTGGGCCAGGGCCATCAGACGGACCGCAGGAGGTGGTGCCAGCATTGTGGAAGGCAGGCACAGCTCCAGGTGCTAATCCTCCCACCACTCTACATGCAGATAGGTCTATTCAGCCTAGTGCTGACTCACACAGCCTCCTGGAGCCGCCCCAGCCCCTGTCACTCACAAACCAGACAGTCAATCTACAAACAGGCCGAGGCACACAGAAAGGTTGAACAAGAAAATAGACACTTTCTAAAAGTGCCATTTCCAAACGTAGAATTTAAAAACTATCCTGCCTAAAAGATGTGTTATTCATTTCTGAGTTCAGGGATACCAGATTCCAACTTTCTATCTTGCTGCTATAGGGAGATATGCAGGAGTGGAGCGATACTGCACTCCAATCCAGGCGCACAGCAATGTGAAAACAGGAGTGTGCGGCAATCTCTGACAGTGAAATAAGATATGCAGGTAAACATGTTACACAGCATTCCCCATTCTACTCTATGGGCAAGATTGCCTTTCAATAGTGAAAAACGAAATTGGCAGTATTTCACTATCAGGACATGTTACCCACACTAGCAAATTTCCTACCTTCCACATACACTCCACCCTGCCCAGAGGGGTACCCTGGGCCTACCATAAGGGAGTTCAATATGTAAGAAAAGGGAAGGGTCAGGCCTGGCAAGTGTGTACACTGGCCAGGACAAAATGGCAGTTAACCAACTGTGCACAGGCACAGCAGTGGCAGGCCTGAGACACCATTTTAGGGCTACTCATGTGGGTGGCACAATCAATGCTGCAGGCCCACTAGTAGCATTTGAATCACCAGCCCTGGCACACTCAGTGCACTTTACTAGGGACCTACTGGTAAAACAAATATGCCAATCATGGATAACCAATCGCAATAACAATTTAACCAGGGAGCTCTTGTACTTTGGCACTGATCAGCAGTGGCAAAGTGCCCAAAGCATCTAAACCAGCAAAAACGAATGCCAGAACAGTGTAAAAAATATGGGAGGTAGAGGCAAAAAGTCAGGGGAAACCACGCAAAGGATGCCAGGTCTAACATGCGTCCCCTCCAGCTGAAAAGTGTGGAGAACTACCCACCCTCTTGTGAGTTCTCATCACTAAGGCGGAAAAACCTGGACAGACCATCAGCATTGGTGTGTTCAGTACCAGGGCGGGGTTCCACCATAAAGTCCATTCCCTGTAAGGAGATGGACCACCTCAACAGTTTTGGGTTCTCATCCCTTATCTGCATTAACCATCTCAGGGGCCTGTGGTCTGTCTGAACCCAGAAGTGAGTACCAAACAAGTAGGGCCTTAGGTTATTCAGTGCCCAGACCACAGCAAATGCTTCCCTTTCAATTGCACTCCACCTCTGTTCCCTGGGAAGTAGCCTCCTACTAATGAAAGCTATGGGTTGGTCCAAGCCCTCACTGTTCAATTGTGAGAGTACTGCTCCCACACCATGCTCTGAAGCATCTGTCTGCACCAAAAACTTCTTGGAGAAATCAGACACCTTGAGCACGGGTGCCGTGCACATGGCAGCTTTCAAGGCATCAAACGCAGTCTGGCAGGCATCGGTCCAGATCACCTTCTAGGGCTGCTTCCTTGAAGTCAGCTCTGTCAAGGGGGCAACAATGGTGCCATGTCCCTTATCAGCCCGCGATAATACCCGGTTAGTCCTAAAAAGGCTCTCACCTCTGTGTGAGTCTTGGGGGGCCCCCACCCCAGAATGGTATCAATCTTCGCTTGGAGGGGTGCCACTTGGCCGCTCCCTACCTGGTGTCCCAAGTACACCACAGATCCCTGCCCTATCTGGCACTTACTGGCCTTGATAGTGAGGCCTGCCTTTTGCAGAGCCTTCAACACTTCACAGAGGTATTGCAAATGTTCTTCCCAACTGGAGCTGAACACAGCAATGCCTCAGGGGTCCATATTAAGCCCCCTTTTCTTCAACATCTATATGGCTCCCCTCCTCGCTGTGATAGAATCTCATGGGATCCTCGTCACGTCATATGCCGACGACACACAACTTGTCGTCGCCATTGATAAAAAGTATATGGACGCAGACCTGCGTTTTCGTAATTGTCTCTCTGACGTCTTTCAGTGGCTGAATAATAACCACTTGAGATGCAACAGTGCGAAGACAGAAATTATACCACTGGGTAAAGATCTATCCTTCTGCCCGAAAGATTGGTGGCCCACAGGATCAGAGGCCCCTCCCAGCGCTGTTTCCTCCGCACGTAACCTGGGCGTGCAGTTTGACTCATCCCTCTCTTTGGATGACCATGTCAGGATCACTGCTGGACGCTGTTTTGGACTCATTAAGTCTTTAAAGAAGTTCTTTGACTTCCTCCCCATCGCCGCTAGGAAATCAGTCGCGGTAGCCCTAATACTCTCCCGACTTGATTATTGTAACGGCTTAATGGCTGGAGTGAAGAAGTCCACCCTCAGGAAGTTACAGAGTATACAACATGCAGCCGCTAGACTGGTCCTGAAACTCCCTAGAAGGTCATCAGCTTCAGCAGCACTAAACTCCCTCCATTGGTTACCGCTTCACAAAAGAATCCTTTTTAAACTTTTACTTACCGTCTTTAAATCCGTGAAAAACATAGGTCCTCACTACCTTGCTAAACGCTTCACACATTACAATCCCTCACGATGTCTGAGATCCTCTGGGACCAACCTCACCATGATCCCAAGGTTCAAGTACAAAACCAGAGGCGGAAAATCCTTCACCGTTCTGGCAGCAAGGGCATGGAACAATCTACCCGTTAATCTTAGATTAATTGAAAAGGAGAGTCTTTTTAGAAAACTCCTTAAGACCTGGGTATACCAACAACCAGACATCTCTGTTCTGGCAGCAATTTAGATCCAGATTTTCGTCACGCATCACCCATCACACACAAACATGCTTAGCGCCAAGATGCTCCTTCCGGAGCGAAAGTTTGCGCTCTACAAATACTCATAAATATCAAATATCAAATATCAAAATATCAATGTCATCCAGGTATGCAGCGCTGAATTCCTCAGCCTGGACAGTACCAGGTTGACCAGTCTCTGGAAGGTGGCAGGGGCGTTATACAACTCAAAGAGCATGGCACAGAGCTGGAAGTGCCCCTCTGGCATTGAAAATGCTGACCTCTCCTTGGCCCCCTCAGTTAAGGCAATCTGTCAGTACCCAGATGTTAGATCAAACATACTGAGGTACTGGGCAGCGCCCAACAGGTCCAAAAGCTCATCCGATCTGGGGATGGGGTGTGCGTCAGTTTTGGGGACCGCATCAAGCCCACTGTAGTCCACACAAAACTTGAGTTTTGGGGTGGTATCGGATGTAGCAGCTTTTGGTACTAAGACCACTGGGCTAGCCCATGGGCTACTTGAGGGCTCAATTAACCCTCGCACTAGCATCTTTGAAACTTTTTCCTTGATGCTGGCCCTGACCTTGTCAGCTACCCTGTAAAATTTCTGTTTCACAGGGAGACTGTCCCCAGTGTCCACATCATGGATGCACCAATTGGTGACTCCTGGTGTCAGGGAGAACAGGGAGGCAAACTGACCCAACACATGGCAACAGACTCTCTGCTGTTCTTGGGTCAGTGTGGGAGAGAGGTTTACCCCATCCATTGACCCATCCTGCTCCTTTGCTGACAGGAGGTCAGGAAGGGGGTCACTTTCCTTCTCCATTCCATCATTTGTAGCAAGGCACATTGTCACATCAGTCCTCTCAAAGTGGGGTTTGCGGCGGTTCACATGTAGCACCCTCAAGGGGTTCCTGGGAGACTGCAATTCAACCGGATAGGTTACATAGCTCTTGCTCTCCACCACCTCATATGGCCCAGTCCACTTGTTTTGGAGCGCGCAAGGCTATACTGGCACCATCACCAACACCTTCTGCCCAGGTTGAAATTCGACCAGAGTGGCATTCTGGTCGTGCCATCTTCTAATTTCTTCCTGGCCAGATTCTAGGTTTGCCTGAACGAGTTTCCTGAAGTGTTGAGTCTGGTTGGGGAAGGCCAGCACATAGCTGAACACATCCTGGGGGGTCTTACCAGGAGATTCCTCCCAACCCTCCTTCACCAGACTGAGAGATCCTCTAACAGGGTGACCATGCAGGATTCAAAGGGACTGAACCCTAAGGACTTCTGAGGCACCTCCCTGTAAGCAAACAACAGGCATGGTAAAAATACGTCCCACTTCCGTCTCATGGGCTCTGCAAGGCCCATTATCAAGCCTTTCATGGTTTGGTTTAATCTCTCAACCAACCCATTCCCTTGAGGATGGTAAAGATTGGTAAACTTGTAAGTTACCCCACACTCCTCCCACAAAGACTTCATGTACTTCGAGATGAAGTTGGTACCCCGGTCGTAGACCACCTCTCTGAGGAACCCCACATGGGAAAAAATCACCATCAATGCACGGCCCACCACTGGGGCTGTGATTGTCCGGAGAGGGACAGCTTCCGGGTACCTGGTGGCATGGTCCACCAAGACCAAGATGAACTTGTTGCCTAAGGCTGTCTTGGGTTTCAGAGGCCCCACAATGTCGATGCCCACCTGCTCGAAAGGGTTGCTCACCATGCAGTTCCCTCCACTCTTGCCACTTGCCTGGAAAGTCTGGCAAGTCCTACAATGTGTATCTACATGCGTCTTCATTTGGGGCCAGTAAAAGTGGGTGCCAAGCCTTTGGTAGGTCTTGTCATGCCCCATATGTCCTGCGAGAGGCGCCTCATGAGCCAGACCCAGTAGGAAGGTCCTGAAGCTCTCGGGTACCACCAGGACATGGGCTGCACCTGCTCAGTGACCTTAGGCACACTATAGAGTAACCCATCCTCCCAGTAAATGAGATGATTCTTGGACTTGCCACCTGCTGCCTGGTCTGTGGCCTGTTTCCACATATGAATGAGAGAAGGGAATTCTCTGTGCACCCTGCAGAACTACTCCCTGGAGGGACCTCCTTCTTGCTACCAATGGGTCAGCTCAGGCAGGTCTCCCAGTTCGGCTATCTATTCCCCTATATGTTCCAGGGCATCCCCCTCACGTTCCGCCTACTCCTGGACCATGGGAATTGTGGGGACTGGTTTCCACACCCCACCCTTCTTCTTCCTGGCAGGTACCTGGGCCACTGTTTCAGGCTCCAGGTCGACTTGGTTACCCCTACTAACTGCCATTGACCGAGTGGTCACACAAACCCACTCAGGCACACCAAACGTCTCCAAATGAGCCTGGAGTTCCACCTCCCACCATGGGGAACTCTCCAGGTAATTTCCTAGCAGACAGTCTACAGGCAATGATGGACTAACAACAACCTTCAAAGAACTGGAGACAACCCCCCACTCAAAGGGAACTTGCACCATTTTGCAGAGGCGCACAGAGTTGTCTGCTGCAACTACAGGGTGAAGTGTATTGGGAATTACCTGCTCCACAGACACCCACTGACACCTCATGGATGTCATGCTGGCTCCTGTGTCTCTCAGAGCCTCCACCCTCCTCCCATTGATGGTCACCCACTGCCTGTATTTCTTAGTGTTCACTGGCAGGTAGGTCTGCTGGACCATCTCGCTGTCTCCTAAAGAGGTTCATGACTGCTTGCTCCTCCCCTTCACTGGAAACTAATTCCTCTCTCAAATCTACACTCACTAAACCCGGTGACTGAGCACCAGTGGGTGCTTGGGACTTCTTGGGACACTTAGGGGCAATGTGGCCCTCTCACCACAGTGGTAACACCTGGGGGGACCCTGAAAAGGTATGCCCGTCCTTAGGGGGCTGCAACATCTTAGGCTGGGGGGGCTGGGACGGCTGGGACTCCTTTCCCGCTGAACTGTTTTGGGGCCCTATGGAGAACTTCTTTTGATTATACTTGTCCCCCCCCACTCTTCTGCTGGAGAGCCTGCCCACCTTTGGCTGCGGTCCCCACAATCCCCTTGTGGACTTTGGTGTTGGTCCAGGTGTCCGCCTCCTTAGCAAGCTCACTGGGATCAGTTAACTTACTGTCCAAAAGATGCTGGCACAGCTCTGGAACACATAGACTGCCCAAGTGCTCCCAACTAATTAGATGGTACAACCCCTCATAAATAGTAACTTTGCTGCCCTTCATCCAACCGTCCAGTGCTCTGATATACACTCTCACACATTTCATCCAAGTATCTGCATCATTCTTCTTGGAGTTTCTGAACCTTACTCAGTACTGCTCTGGGGTGAGCCCATACTTGAGGCATAAAGCCTCCTTCATCTTGGCATAGGTCAGGGCACCCTCCTTTTCTAAAGGTGTCAAAACTACAGTCCCAGAAGCCTCAAAATGTTTCCACAGGCCCGAACCCAGTTCTTTTCAGGGACCTCATGCATCCGCAAAGACATCCCATACGTTTCAAACCAAGCATCAATATCATCTCCCTTCTTGATAGTCAGCACTAAATCCTTCGGTATGTACACCTAACCCCCATGCACTGGCTGTGCACTGCCACCATTTGAGCTGGACTCCAGTTGCTTGGCCTTAATGTCCAACTCCCTCACGCTCAACCCATGAGCCAAAAGCATTTTCTTTTCTTTCAAGCACAGGCCTGCTTGCCTTCTTCTGACTTGGCCTGGATTTATTTTTCCATTTCCAATTGCTTCATCTTGAGCCTCATGACTTCTAGCACATAACCCCCTATCCTTTGGTTCTCTTCCCTCTCTTCCCAGGAGAGACTCCCTGCTGAATGGATGCGTGCAGCCCTGGAAGCTGCCCGAAGGCCTGATTTAGGGATAACCAGGTTAGTTACCATGTCAAGGTCTGTAGAAAAAGAACACTTTTTCCCTACTTCCTTGTCAAAGCAAACGCAGGAGATGATGGACAGAGCACTGAAACTTTTGAGACACCCACCCGGAGTCACTATTAGATCTGGGTTGAATCGTTTATCAATCTTTAGGTCACTTTTCTACCCCAGTTAAGACTGAGCCATATGCAAATCAGTCTTGAACCTGTTCCTCATGGGTACAGTCCCCCCTTAACTGCCAAACCAGGTCTTCCTTGGACCGGAAACAAGCATCCTGGGACCAGTATCAGTGTAACTCCTCTCATCAGCCATGTTAGCTTAAATCCAGTGGCAAAGTGAGCAAGGGACTCACGTCTGGGCATATGCTGCCAATCTAGGGCAAGCAAAGCAAACACAAAGAGATGATGGATGGAGCGCTGAAACTTTTCAGACACTCAACCCAAGTCACAGCTCTGGGAGTTTAGAGTATTATTTGAGGAGGAAACTATCCTGGCCAAGGGTCTTCCCCCGGTTAAGATCTCGAACTGCAGCAAGTACTACATCTTCAGTAAAGGGAGAATCAAGGCCTGAGCGTTGGGCCTGGGTGACACGAGACAGAAGGACATCATGCAGTTGAGGATAGGGAAGTTTGCGTATGGGTCTCCACTGCTGGGCATAAAGCTGTTCATAGTATACCTCAAATACAACTGGAATCACTCCTGGGTATGAACTGGGTTCCCCATCGAGTCCTCAATAGAAGGAATTAGATTGTGTTCGCGCTCCTGGAACCCAGCCTGTATTGGAGCTTCCCACTTTAATCACCGTGCTCATAAACCTGGTGAACAGATGCACACCAGCATTGTGAAATTCCTGTTGACGAAGAAAAACATTTTCAATTTCTAATTGCTGGCTGAGGGATTGAGTTACATTTGCTGCTGCAAACATCTTTAATCAAAATATTAGGGACTCAGGCTCCATCATGCAATGGTATCTGTCCGTAGGTTTGAGGTATGTTTTGGCCACCCCCATGGAGTGTAGTTTGGCACTATGCCCATAGGGTGCCCACCTCCTGGACTATCTATTCGTTAATCTCAAAGTAGGAACACAGTTCTTTCAACAAGGGATCAAGGAACTTATCATCTGTGAGGGACCCAGCATTAAGACTTCACATGGGTCTTCCAAGGTGCGCTTGGACCCCTATCCGAAGTTGTGGGGTGAATGGTCCTGGATACCAATGGAGAGGATATTATCAGGTGATGTGGTTGCCACATCTGTGGTAGGGAGGAATAAGTGGTCAATGTGGTACAGGATTTTGGTAGATGCAGAAGTATTAGTGTATGATCTCTCTCACAGATACCGCACCCACCAGACATTGCACAGCCCAGAGGAGTCCACCCAGTAAGTGACAGCCCTGGACAGCTCTCCGCGAGAGCATGAGGGGGGGCGGGGCAGAGAAATCCACATCTGGATCCAGGGTAGGGGTAATGTCTCCCCCAAGAAGCAGCATCCCAAATGGCAGCATGGCAATCATTTTTGTGATCTCCCTGTGAGTTTGTGCAACTGAAGGGGAGCATAGACAATCAGAATGTTGTGAGGATTTCCCACCAATGTCCCAACCACCCCCACATATCAGCGTTGCAAGTCACAGAAAATCTGTGGTACCACCGAAGGTCAGTGTTTGTGAAGTAGTATTGTTGCCCCCCCGAATCCCTACAGAAGACTGAGCGATAAACCGGGTTATACCTGAATTGGCGTAGGAAGCGGCACATCGAGCTCACAAGGTGGGTCTCCTACAAGAGTATGACGTCTGGTTTGAGATGCTTGAGGAATCGGAGGACTGCGGTGCATTTGACATTTCAAGAGATAAGACTGAATTCAGCCATGGGGCAGATGAGAGGGGTCCATAAAGTATGAGTGGGGCTGCATTAGGAACCATGGTATGCAGCGTAAGGTGTGTGTGAAAGCAATCTTAATAAACCAACAGACAACAAAGGGAACAAAAAACTGAAGAGCACCCCCCACAGAAACAACCCCCACCACACGATTCCACCCCAGAAGAATCGGTCACTCAACATCCCTCAACAGAGTAAATAGAATAATAACGGTATATAGTCAAAACACCCCCTGTGTCAAGGGCCAGATGCCAAGTAAAAACAGAATCTGATCACTTCAGTCTGGATTCCCCTTCTTCAGATGTATCCACTGTCAAGGTCCCTGAGGCATCATATTGTACCAGGGGGCAGGAAGTGTCTCCTTTCCATTTTGGGGCCAGCCAGGATCCATGTCCGATGACTCAGGAAATGTTTTTGTCTTCCCCGCTCCCCCTTGGATTTAGGTCAACTGTGGTACTGGGTCCAGGCAGCAGTTGGGAGGAATAGTTTCCTGTCCCCTACAGTGTTTAAGTGTGAGGGGTCATACTATCTAAGGGCCTGATTCTCAGCTGTCCATTCCCACACCAGTTGGACCAAGACCTGTGGATTACCTTCCATCGTGTTGGGAAGAGCAACATATACTGGAAAGACACCACCCTAAGCTTCTACTTGATGGCATTGAAGGATTTGAACTGCTTCTGAGAGGTAAAAATATGTACATAACATCACTAAACATATTTAAGGAGCAATAAATACAATTTGTACAATTCCAAAATGCACGTCATATTATTCTGAAACTGATATCTTTATTACAATTTATATGTACACAAAATCAAGACGCATATCCCCATAATTATACCACACTAACATCCTTACCTGCATTCCATTCCACACTGACACACAATTCTCACATTCATACAATGCCCAGCCTACAACAGCATACACTGATGTGATCACGGAAATTACATTTCAACCATCCATGGTTGTGTTGCCAACTGGGTTATCACTCAGCCCGGTCAACATGTTTCAGTGGAAATTGTAACTTGTATCCAGATTCTTCAGGATCACTCATTGTTAACAATTTAAATGTGAGTGTTAGGGGATCATGAAGGTTTGCAGGTGTTCGCAAGCGAACATCATTTCATTTTGAGATGGGGAGACCTTTAATATGGACCTTGAGGAGGTATCCGAGTTATATCTGTAGATTGATATCCATTGGTAATCTACTTGACACATATGGCGCCCTGAAACAGACTTCCAATTTGAAAAATATTGACAAATTGCTAATTGGTGAGTATTTTACAGATTCTATTTGTTTATATGATTGTCAATCTGTGTTCTATAATCCATGATACTTCGGAGAAATAAATTCTTCTTGATAGAGAATAACCATGTAGCAGAGGTTCTGAGATAAGTTCCGTGCTGCTTTACACCGTAAATTCAACACGCCATCCTTCACCACAGAATCACAGATTTGGAGGTATTTGTAGTCCGGAGGCCTGGTTTAGTTAATAGACCCCCCCATTGGGTTCAAAGCATCAGTTGCGGGCTATACAGAACCCTGGGGCCCAAGACCAGTCTAGGGAGGAGTCCTAGCCTCTGCAGGGTGGACAGTTCCATGGGACCCTGTTGCACGCAAGGCAGTCCGTCACTGGAACTTCATAGATGTAGGCCTGAGTAGGGGGAAAATGATAGGGATCGGATGGCAGGCCTGAGAATGTAGTTCGCTTGCCGGGAGTGACGCCTGCAGCCTGCAGGTCCACGGCCGGCTCAAAGTACGATCAGGCGCCAGTCGCCAGCATACAATGGGAAGTCCGGAGGCCCACCAGCTCAACTCCAAGCCTACATTCTTATGTCTTCTAATACACCACCGGCCATGCGTGCTCTGTTTGGAAAGTCCACAGACCACTCAGGCCAGGAGCAGCTCACCCCATCACCTGTGGTCAGCCACCATTTTGATGATTCAGGCAGGCTCCGCACTCTCGCCCACAGTAGCAGTGGCTAGATGGTCGGGTGAACTGATGCCCACCGGCAATATGGGCTGTCCACGGGTCAGGTACAAGGCTCCGGCAGTTTGTAGTGGGCACAGGACACTGAATGGCAGCGGAAGGTGGGGGAGGTCTAATGAGCATCGTTAAGACACACTCACCATCTTCGCTGCTTTAGCCACACCCAAGTTTTTTCATCATAATTATGAGAAAGTGCAATATTAGTTGGGATCGATAGTTGTTCCACATCAATATTAATGTCAATATTCTTCTCCAGTAAAGGCTTCAGTAATTTAAATCTGAGCTCCGTCCTTGAAAGGTATGGCATAGAGCAGACAGGCTTAGCTTAAGAAAACTTGCAAAACTTTTAGGAATATCAAATTAGTTACCAAGTTGGCTAAAGATCCCACTACAATTTAGAAGCATAGGGGAAAATCTAATGAGTAGAATGACACCAAAACAAAACAAATCTAATAAGAGAAACCAGAGTTATGGATTTAAAAAGTTTTAGATACCAATAGTGGCAAAAGTGCAACGCGCCAACTCTAGGCAACTGGTTGTGCCAAACTAGGATACGGCTAATGTTTAGGTCTGAGTACAATAGAGTGTGGGTCAGATACAGAGACCAGGTTTGTCCTGTATGGAAGTGTTACCTTCTGACTTAGGGCCTTATTTTGATAACCGATGGTTGGATTGCCCTCCACTGTTGTCGCGGTCAGGAGACTGCCCAACAAACATAGTGCCCATTGAAGTCCCCTTACCCTGATGGTATTTGGTGTTTTTATATTTGAAAAAGTTGTTTGTGAGGACAATTCTTGCAAAGTCCAGTACAAATGGCACCAGGGTAATGGTATCAATGTGTGCATCCATTAGAAGGTTCTCGGTGGTGGTTAGGGTTTTCTCCTGGGGTATTGACATGTACAGGGCTTTTATATCCATTGTCATCAGTAGGTCCACACTGGTATCAATCCTAAGATCATTCAGGAGGCACAGAACCTCCTTTGTATCCTTTAGATATGAAGGCATAGTCTTGACTGGTGGTGGAAGGAACCAATCGCAGAACTGAGTTACAGGTTCAAGGATAGAATAAATCCCCAACACAATAGGCCTGACAGGTGGTGGAAATATATTCTTATGAAGTTTAGGGAGTAAATAAAACAAGGCCATCCACGGACTACCTGTGGTGAGGAATTTTGCCTCTTGCACAGTAATCGAGCCCAAACTTAATGCTTCCTCTAGCATAGATTTGATTTAGTTAGTCAGACATGGTGAGGGGTCTTCTTTCAGGGCCTCGTAGCTGGTTCTTTCCGATAGTAACCTTTTACACTCTGTGTAATACATCTCGGTTGTGAGAAGAACCGTGGCTTCCCCTTTGTCTGCTGCTTTTATGACAATATCCTGTCTTTTCCTAGTGCCTTTAGTGCTTTCTTTTCTTGGTTGACATATTATCGAAGCTTGCATTTATGTATATAGGTCTCTAGAGAAGACCTCTTCAAAGGTTTGTATTGCTGCGTGGGTAGTATGTGTCGGGGGTTAGAAGGTTGATTTTACCCTGAGACTGTTTTCTTTGTTGTTATCCCTGTGTCAACCTCTAGTGTGTCATGGAAGAATGATTTCAGTTTCATTTTCCTAAAAAACTCTGATAATTCCTTTCTAAGTTATCTTCCAAACAAGATGCCAAAATCTTTGCAAAAACTTTATATTATAGTTGACTAATGAAATTGGACGTAAGTCTTAACAGAGGGTGGGATCCTTATCTCATTTATGGATAATGACAATAAGGGCATCCAATAAAGAGCCATCTGCTTTAGGCCTGGAAAAAAAATATTAAAATATTCTAGTAAGTTAGGAGCAAAAATGGAGGAAAAGAAAGAAAGAAATTCCTCAGAAAAACCATCTGGACTTAGAGCTTCAGCTTTTTTCAAAGACTTAATATCTATAATTTCCTGAAGGATAATATCTTTTTCAAGAGTTAAAATAGTATCAGGAATGGAAGGAGGGTTAGTGAGTCCATGAAAAAAGTTGTGATATCACACTCAGAAGGATTTGCAGCTTTTGTATATAGTGGTTCATAATAGGATTGAAGGTATTAATAATGTCAGACGACATCATATTGGTATAGTGCTCAGTACGAATAGGGCCAATAGTTTTCCGTTCCGATTTGATTTTTAAATAATTGACCAACATTTTACCAGCTTTATTTTGGCCTCCATGGTATATGTATTTAATTTTAAGAAGGACATTGCAAGCTCTACCGTGGCAATCTTATTCAGGGCCGACTTGGCTTTAATCAGCTCCTGTAAGCTCGAGGAGGATTTGGAGGTGAAGTAGGTGTGTTCAAGAACTTTAATATGTTGGAGAACTGAGAGGTATTTAGAATCCAATACCTCTTTCTTTTTTACTGAATTGGTAATAGTGAAGGCCATGAAGGAAGCCTTTAAAGCGTCCCAATTATTATGAATAGAGGTTTCTTTAGATTGATTGAATTGAAAAAAAAATCATTAATAAAAGAGGTTGCTTCCAAAATAAAGGTTTGGTCAGACCGTAATAAATGATTAGAGCCCTGACGTCCCTGTTTAGAAGTATTGAAGGACCTATCAAAAGACGACAAAACAGTGGCATGATCAGAAATAAAAATAGAACCAATTCTTGATGATTGAACCAGAAGGTAGTAAAGATTTAGGGCCAGATGTAGGTAATTCCGATTTACCGACTCTTAAATACCGAATCATACCGATTCTGTATTTAAGAGTCAGTAAATCGGAAGGGGGCAGATGTAGGTAATACTAATTTTAGAATGACCGAATCTGTATGATTCGTATTTACCGATTCGGTAAATACCAAATCGGTATTGCCCATTGATTCCTATGGGCCATGAAGCCCATAGGAATCAATGGGAAATACCGATTCGGTATTTACCGAATCGGTAAATACCGATTCCTGCAAGGGTGTAGGGGGTGTCACTTTGACACCCTCTAGCACCCCAAGTACAGGCTAGTGTGACATGTGGTACACATACATGCCCTAAGGGCATGTCTGTGTGTCACATGGCACAGGTGTACATGCACAGATGTGCTGTACACCTGAATTCGGTATTTTACCACCCAATTGGATTGGGTGGTAAACTACAGAATTCTGAAGGCCTGTAGCACTGTAAACAGTGCTACCTACATCTGGAATTTACTCGGTCAAATTACCGATTTGGTATTTTACGGAAACGGTAAATTTACCGATTCGGTAAATTTACCAAATCTGTAAAATGAAGGGCCCTACATCTCAAAATCCAATTACCGGTCGGTAACGGCCGAATTCGGCTGCTACCGACCGGTAATTGGCGATCTACATCTGGCCCTAAGAGACTAAACTATAATCAATACGAGATATAGTGTGATCTACATTGAAAAAGAAAGTGAATTCATATATATATAGTGGTTACAAGTTTTCCACACATCAAAAAATAAACCAGAGATAATGGCAGATTAGAATGCTTTGTGAGTTTTATCAGGTTTACATTTACAATTAGACTTTCTATCAGTAAATGGTCTGAGCAGTCATTAATATCACAAGCAAAAATGATATTATGATTAAAAATAGAAGGAAGTTTTAATTTAACATTTTGCCAAAAATCAAGGTCAGATTTAACAGGACCACAAATATTAACAGCAGGAGAAACGACTGCCTGACTAACCCATTAAGTTATTTAACATCATTTCAATGCATTTCCTGCAAAAAAATCAATATGTGCATAAAGTTTTGATAGATGAGATAGTTCCTTTTGACACTTGACGGGATGACCCAGACCAGGGACATTCCACGAGACAACATTAAACATGCTGAGGGGCGAGGAAAAGCATATGGGAAAAGGCACAATGGGCTGCAAGACCAATAAAAATGACAGTAAGACACTGTTTGTCAGCCATGAAAAAATATAAGTAGACAATTATTGGGAAAATTAAAAAAAGGGTTAAGAAAACACTCATGTAAAAACAAGGGAAGTAAGAAGATGAGACAAGGAAGAAGAAAGGTGAATAAGAGAAAGGGAGAAATGAGGAGAACAAATAAGAGAAAGATAAATGTAAGACAGATCAAGGATAAAAATACAAAAATGTAGTGAAGAGGTAAAAGGTTAAGTGAAGGGCACGTTTCACCAAGAGTAAGAACAGCAACCGAGGAGAACTGAAATATTTATAACGGGGAGCCACAGACTTAAAGAGAACATAGAAATAAAAGAGTAGAATAAGACACAAACAAGCACGTAAAATTAAGAATATTGAGTGACATGATGCATCAACCTCATTATTCTGACTTGTAATATTTGGCAAAAAAGTTTTTAGTTTAGCTGGCTCCTCAAAAGATTGTGATACATCATCATGGGGGACTTTACAGAGGTAGGGATGTAGAATGCCATAGCGAATGTTCAGTTGTCTCTTCCGGGGTCGAAGAGCTAGAAATTCTTTCCGATGAGCATTGGTTATGTTGGAAATGTCTTGAGATAGAAATATATTATGGCCGGACCAGACCTCCCCACATTTTCCCTTTGCAGCCCTCATGAGGTGCATCAAGTCGGTGAATTACTGAAAGAGCTTTATGATACCACGTGGTTTACTGGAGCGGGTTTGAGGGTGTCCCAAACTATGTGCTCGAGGAATGTTGAGAGGAGGTGTATTTTTAAGTTGAAGAAGATCATGTACAAACCTCTTCAGAAAGGTTAGAAGAACAGACCCTTCAAGATTCTCTGGCAGGCCATAAAGGCGGAGATTGGTCCTTCTGTTTCAATTTTCAAGGTCTTTGGTATGTAACTTGAGATTTTGAATTTCTTTTTTCCAACAAAGGTATTTTGGTAGACATGTCTTGGAGAGCACTGACATGCTGTTCCAACTCAAACATATTACTCTCCATTACAATCCAACAATCTTCAATTTGTTGTACTTTTCATTAGTTGCACACATGAGAGGCTGAAGGCTGCGCACCTCATCCAGAACAGAATCCAAAACAGGATTGTGAGATAACAGAATCGGAGAAGGAGTTTCATTTTTTGCTCTTTTTGGCTTTTTACCGGAAGATGACGGCTTGGAAGATGTATGTAAGTTACTGGCCATCTTGATAAAATGAGGTGAACATTGCGTGAGCTGATGCAAAGGCAGAGTCTGCCCATACACTAAAGAAAGTGATTTAAGGAATTATAGAGGCAGCAAAAATTAGACACAAATTGATATATATCAGACTATATCAAACAAGGTTATACCATGTATAGCACAGGCTCATTAAAATTCATGTGAGCGTAAGGAGCAGGCTGGCATTGTATATTGAGGGTACATTCCTGTGGCACTAGGAATTAAAATACACTTAGGCAGACATTCTGTGGTATGTACTGTGGCTGTCAGGCGAAGTCTGACAAGGCAGAGAGATTTAGATGTGAGTGACGCGTTATATAATTTCTGTTGCGTATGTGAGGAGGAATCACCCCTGCGGCATCAGAGATTCAGAAACTTACCTCCGACAATCCATTTTCAGTGTGGGAGGTTGCTGGAAGATTTGACAGCTGGAGTCTGCATCAGGGGAAGCACGGCATGGCACAGTAAGGCTACAAACAAAGACGAAGCTCCATAGTCGTAGCGGAGCTTAGCAATCCGCTTCCATCTTATATTGGTGCAGAAGCCTGTCCAGGTCTGACCATTTTTGTGTGCAAATTAACATATCCCATTAACGTAAACAAAGTGATGTTCTTCTTACCTTCAGGACCATGGCTTGGGATCTATTTACAACAATAAAATCTATTTTAAAAATTGTTTCAAAAATGTATATTCCATTTCATGGCAGAAGGCAACAGTATTTTCCTACACAACATCAAAAAAATGTATCCTGTTTTTATATATCAGTCATCAGAGAAGACGTTATGGACACAAAGGGTCATCTTTTGTTCATAACATTTTAAAATCTTTTTTGATAGTTTTTTTTTTATTTCTGGATACTTGTCAAAGCCTTTTCTGCCACATTGTTTGGTGAAGTCCCTGGAAGTTATGAGTTTTGCAAAACCAAGTTAAGTTCCTCCACTGGCTTCCTGTCAGAAAAATAACTTGTTTCAAGATTCTCTGCTTAATTCCTAAAAACATGTACAGCTATGGTCCTGGTTACTGGAAGAAGAAACTCAGTTGGTACTGCCCATAAAGGGCTCTAAGATCCAGCAAACAAATTTCTTTCAACTTCCATCAAAATTTGTGCAATCAGAATTGGGAGGGAGATCTTTCTCTTTCCTCGTGCCTGCTTTCTGGAATAAACTGCCCCTGTACCTGCGTGCTATTTCAAGCCATAATCATTTTCGTGGGGGGCTAAAAACCTGGCTTTTCGACTCCTAAGTGGCCCGGCTTAAATCTAACTCCTGAGCGTCATGAGACTTTCGGGAGATATGTTGCTCTAAATAAATATTCCTGATTTGACTTGATTTGATAAGTTCAGTGAATATTTCTCTCCGAATATATTTGCATAGTGTTGGGAAGCACAGGTGCCTCACACATCTCTTTCTATTCACCCAGTGAATTCATGTTTTTAAAATATTGTTTTCTTTATATAATTAACTAGGTCAGTCCTTATGCTCATTAGACCTAACAACTAAATGAACATTCAAAATGCGTTGGCATCTCCCTTACATAACATATATTTGGAGTAGATTGAACATCAATCAAAGCTGTTCTGTATTGGTCATGCATAAAACCCTGATTCTGGTCATGGTGGGTTTTTTCATTAATGGGCAATTTTTAGCTTCCTCTTAACTTTTAAGCTATTACATGGTATTTGATAATACTTGGTCTGTAATTGTTCACCACACCCACCACTGGAGAACAACTGCACAATTTATGCAAAGAATTATATAACTTGAGCCTCGTAAAATTGCATATTGGTGTTTACCCAAATATGTTTTTTTTGTATGATCGAAGAAGTACCTAATATACAAGTAAATCTAGAATTCAAAAGTCCCATTATTTATTACTCTAATTGTTCTTAATTACAGAAAATAATTTGTGTATTGAATTACATTTTTATTGATGGACATGCTCTTTAGTGATATGGGAGGAATTAACAAGTTGCATGACAAAAAACAGACCTAAGATGTGTTCTTTTTCCTTTTTATGTATTTATATTGGGCAAAGCCCCTGTGTCTCTAAATGGGCACGAATCCTGCATGCACCCCTTTTTTTCAATTAGCCAGCTTGCAAACAAAGCTGGTTCCGCCATTACTTGCTCCTAACCGTACCTGCTGACTGCTTTTGGGCTGCAAGGCCATTCCCGACACATTGCTGCCTGTCCCAGCAGCAATCCAAGGCGTGCAATGCAGGAGACCTTGCCCTACGCGATCCACTGTTGCATCTTTTGAGTCAACCTGAAAACAGCATCCAGATCCAGAGACAATAGCTGTGGGCAGCTCTAACATTAGGAAAGAAATCCCAAGATCCTACTCTCTCACACACTGAACGGCATGCTGATTCTTCAGCATCATTATAAAGGTTTTCCATTTTAGGGTGGCTCCTATACTTTAAAGATGGATGAGCTGCCATGTTGGTGGGCATCTTAAAAGTATAGCAAACATATATGTTCTACACAAAGTTAATAATATTTTATATGTTGCTGCCAGATCATGTCACACAATGTGAAGGCAACCCTGACAGCACAGAAAACAATGTTTTCTATACTTTTAAGATGGTTGCTACCTTACATCGTCATGTTGTGCCACACAACATGGCGACCATCTTTAAAGTATAGAAGACAGTTCTCTATACTTTTATTATGACCAGCATATGAAGGAGGGGGGGGGGTAGAGAAGATGGGGAATGTTTGGAAGGGACAAGGGCAGATTTGTCGTTTGGTGAAAGTATAAATGAAATCAGAGGGAGGGGCAGGGGAAGCAAAGGATGATCTGAGGGGTGAGGGGAGCAAGACTGAGAGTAAAGAGCGAGAGTGGTAGGAGGAAGCGATGGGGTGACAATATAAAGCTGTGAAAGCAAGAAAACATATAGGCCCCTATAAGGTAATGAAGGAGAAACAAAACTCTAGTTCCCTTAAGGGAAGCAAAGTCAGAAGTGGACAGATACAAGTCAACCAGTCAGGGCACTATGCGGGGCAAAGTGTGAATGGAGACGAAAGCTATCAAATGAAGAGGAGAAAATTAACATAGAAAATAGAAAACGAACGCAACCAGTCATGAGCAAGGATTGATCTAAAGCCCACTTTATGACTTTTGAAAACAATAGGTCTGGCCAACCAGCTAAAGATGTCTGTAGCCGAGAACTAAAAATGACCAAGGACCCAATCCCTTCCCATATCCGGCAGGGCCATACAAGCTTGCTTGCAGTGCCTACCTCTCAAAATCATCTATTCTAGTTACCAGGAAAGAAATAGCCTCTGCAATTCCCACATGAGTTCGATCCTGTGAAACCCAGATTTTTTGTTTTATTTTTTGGACCTCTGGTTTTGACTTCTGTAGGGTATAAGACTATCAAAGGAAGATTCTACCACTGTAATGGTCTATTAAAATGTAATTCTGAGTGTCAACCTACAGTGCTCCAAACCAATATAAGGTGAACTACCTGTGAATAGCTAAGGTACCTTGACTTGGTTAAGCTTAATTTTACACATATAGCACCATATACATGTGAAAGAGTTTGTCTGACTGAACCTGTTATCTGTGTTCAAGTAAGCCTGTTGGCAGGTTTGAAAGTTTTTGACATCTTCACAGAATACACAAGCCTTAAGAAGTATTCAAAATTCTTTATTTCAGTAGATAATTATGATGAGGAAATAATTGGACCACACAATTGTCTGGAAGCTAGAAACATGAGGGCATAAACTGGATCTAGTATTTTGAAGAGCATTGTTCTAAGGCATAGAACCCTGAGGGCCGTTTTGTTCTCACATGTTGAAAAATGGCCCTATCTGAAGGGTCACTCGAACTTTCTGCCTTCCTCCTAATATTTTTTATGACCTTTGTTTTGTTGACCTTAGGTCTCCAAGCTAGGCTGACCTGTACTAAAGTGCATGTGCTCGCCCCTCTAAACATGGTATAATTAGTTTTCATCTTTTTCGTATAGTAAAGTGGTTTACCATATACCCAGGGCCTGTAAATTAAACACTACTAGTGGGCCTGCAATACTGATTATGCCACTCATACAAGTAGCATTTCAAACCTGTCTCAGACTTGCCATTGCAAGGCCTGTGTATGCAGTTTACTGTCAATTCTACTTGGCATTTAAAACTCTTTGCCAAGCCTTAACTTCTTTTTTATTACACATACGTCACCCCTATAATAGGCTCCAGGAAGCACACGTATCTTATCTTTTAACTCCGGCTGTCCCCGTCTTGGCTCGAGGAATAGGAAGCACAGACAGGCTTCCATGACCAATCACAATGCTGCAAAGTTGTGATTGGTCTGATCGTCCTGGTTGGATGCTCAGACAGAGAATGGGGGCATGGTCATGTTCTCGATGCAGGCTGTAATGCAGCCTGCATGGAGGACAGGGAAAGTGTGCATTAATGTTTCGGGTGACTCGAGAGGGCTAGCCAAACAGTCATTTAGGAGTGGACAAACCACTTCTCCCCTGCCCTGCTCCTAGAGCAGAGCAGCCCCACCACAGACACCCCCAAACCATTAGGCACTCTAATGTCATCAATATACTGGTACCATTGGGTAAGGCTTGTACAAAGGGATTGTTGTTGTGAATAAACCTGTCCTCGAATCTTGCCATGCACAGTATGGCCATTTCTGAAGCAAAGGGACAACGCATGGCAGCCCCTTGATTTGCCAATAAAAGGTGTCCTCAAACTTAAAAAAGTTCTTCTTGAGCGCCATTGCCGCTAATGGCACTATGCAATCTGTTAGAACCCAGTGAGGTCAGTGAGGTCGTGTTCTGGAGTCGGAAGAGAACTCTATGGCTTCCAATGCTGCATCCTGTGAAATTTGGGTGTATAAGGAGACCACTTCTAAGGAGGCGCCCATGATGGAACTTTTTAACGATGCCCCCCTAGGCAGAATCTAGAACCTTCTGTATGTACTGCGGTGCCCGAGCAACCTTTGGCGATGACCGGTGGAGATGGTCTATGCAGCCAAAGAGGAGTTTAGCCTGGGTTCACCCCTTGGCCGTCACCTACCAAGCCGGACATCGGACACTGTTTTTCCCCGTCTATTTCTTAGCCCCTCCATCCTATGTTTATGCTATGCTTTTGCAACTCATGTAACTATTCTCCAGCACCTATTTGACCGTCACCTACACAGCTGGTCTTCTGACATTCTTTTCCTCGTCTCCCCATTTGTGTCTCCTTCCCTCCCCCTCCTCCTCCCTCTTTTGATTCTTTGATTCAAACTGATGTAACTATTTAACCCGTAACTCGCTGATTCAACTGATGTAAATTACAAAACTGTTTGTACCTACCACGGAGCCTGAGCAACCTTGGCGGATGCCCGGTGGAGCTGTCCTATGCAGCTATAGAGGAGTCTGGCCCCTTGGCCGTCACCTACCCAGCCGGTCATCTGACATTGTTTTTCCTCGTCTCCCCATTATGTGTCTCCTTCTCTCCCACTTCGATGGAACAATGACGACGCCCCCTGCACAGATACAAAATCTGTTTGTACTTACCGCGGAGACCGAGCAACATTGGCCTATGCCCGGTGGAGCTGTCCTATGCAGCTATAGAGGAGTCTGGCCCCTTGGCCGTCACCTACCCAGCCGATCATCTGACATTGTTTTTCTCTTCTCCCCGTTTGTGTCTCCTTCACTCCCCCTCCCTCTGTGATTCTTTGATTCAAACGGTTGTTACTATGTAACCTGTAACTCGCTGTTTCAACTGATATAATTATGTATCCTGTAACTTGCTGATCCTCATGTAAAGCGCTCTGATACCTTCAGGTCTAGCTAGCGCTATATAAAACTTTGCAAATAAAAAAAAAAAAAAAAAAAATTATTGGTTCTGCATGATGTATTTGCAGGCTCACTGGTTCATTGGTGTGTGATATGTGTGATACCTGTATGAAAGGTACTGCTTGCTGCAAATGAGCGACATCAAATTGTATTACGTAGCATCACTGCTGCTCCTCCCTCCCCGAGCCTATTCACTAGTGTGCTTAGCGCGCTTGCATCATTTGCACCCCAATGGCACACCATTGCCATGCCTGTCTGTGCATGTCCACAAGCCTGACGATGACATAGTGATGTTGTGCGCTGAAGGTGTGGCGTAGAGCCACATGTTGAATTACCACACCCCTAGGCTGTAATGCCGTATGCCGGTCCACTCCCTTACGCTCACTTGGGCTGCACAGAGTTAGTGGCCCCAGATGGCAGGCACAGGCACACCAGCAAGGGACGGTGACTTGCGGTGCACTGAGATAGGACCACAAGAGCTGAGCGGGTCCTCGTTGATGTCCAAGGAGAATGTTGCGGAGTGTTATGGGAGACGGGTGGAATGTGTCCATCCAGGGCATGATGCAGACGGCAGAAGCAATCAGAAACAGTCATTATGGAGTTGAATGCTACAGTCTACTTTTTCCTACTATGCCAGTATCAGCTACTTGATGTAGACAAGCCCCAGGCCATGGACTCAGACGCCACCAAAGTTCAACGGGAGAGTGTCCATGACTCCCGTGGCACAGAGTGAGTGGCACCAGAGCTGGAAGTGAATACAGTCTGTGATGAGGCCTGTACAATGGTATGAACTCTGCAATGAACAAATCAAGACTCCGTTCAAATTGAATGTCCTACTCGACCGCAGTGTGTGCCGGAGGCTGTGGTCAGCAGTGGCCCACAGCCACGTGTTGTCAGCTTGCGATGCACAGAGTCAGTGGCACTAGTGTAGTTGTAGGTAGTGTTCAATCACCTCCGTAACTGGGATCCTTTAGGCCTCCAGACTGAACTGCTTCTTCCCCTTACTCCGCTCCTTGTGTGTAGTGATATAAACTCTGCAATAAACCAATTAGGACTCAGTTCCAGTTGTGTGTCCTACTCTACCGCAATGTGTGCCGGTAGCAGTGGTCAGCGTGGGTCAATCACTGAGCAACCAGCTCCACATGGATCTCCAACACACGGCGTTGAAATGGCGTGTGGAGAAGATTCCTGATTGACGGAGGTGGAGGCACCAGAGCTGGGCAGGTCTGCATCCTGCGACGATTCCGTGTCCTGCATGGGACGGACTGGATAAGATTTGTCCGAGGCCTGCTGGACTGGTGTGTAGGCCTACGAGGGCCCACAGACACGTGTGGTCGGAATGCTATGCACAGAGTTAGTGGCACCACATCGAAGGGAGTATAGGGATTTAAATGATGCCATGAAGATTGACTCTGCCATTGTGTAATCAAGACTCAGTTCCAATTGTGTGACCTTCTTGTCCGCTGTGTATGCCTGTGGAATGCGTAAATGAGAAGGGAGTATTTTAGGCCTTGCTCGCGGAATCCCCAATGCTCTGAGAAGGCTGCCATGGTCACATGCCTCTGGCTTGGAGCTAGCACAGGCATGTCGTGGGCACTCTTGGAGACACGCCAGTCTTGGCAGGTGGGCAGTGAGGCCCGGATGCGCTGGGGCGGACGGGACTGGTTCGGGGACCTGCGGCCCGGGCAGCAGCAGGCGAACAGGATGGCAGGCAACTCCGCTCAAGACGACGGCGTTGGCCTCGTGGCAGGGTGAGAGGCGCCACCCTGGCAGACACGCTGGCCATTCCGGAAGAGAACCACGCTCAGGGCTACGTGCTTTTTATTTACACCCCTACGCTAGCCTGGCATAAGCCAGGGAAGCGCACTCTGCACACGCTTACAGGGGGGACTTAACAAGCTACATTTCCAGGATCCTCCCCACTAGCTGGGGTGACATGGTTGTGTCCACTGTCCTCAATACTTCCAACACCAGCATCATATGTCGACATGGATATGTCTGTGGTCTGTATACTGCAGTCTGTCCAGCACATCCACGCCACACTTGGAAATGTGTGCATTCTCATTCATGGAACACTGGCCTCCTACGCACATACCTGGTTGCCACCTACCTCCACATTCCGCTGGTGTGTGGCTGATGTGCCATGCCATTGATGGCTCATGTACCTGGCTAGCCGAGTTTGCCACAGTAAGTTGTGCTCTCATATCTGGTGGGTGGGCATGTTGTTTGGCATGTTGTACGTGAGTTTGTAACATGTGTATTCCCAGAGTTGTGAGTTGCATGAGTGTGGAGTTGAGGTGTGTGCTGTGTTCAGTTGGTACTTACCAACGAGCAGAGAATTTCCATAGGTGCCATCCTGGAAGCGTCGGTTGATGATGGACTGTCGGAAGATGTATGAATCATACACACTGCCTGAGTAGCTGGCGACGACATTGGTGAAGAGTCTCTAGTGGTCCACTATTGCCTGCAAATTGATGGAATGTGTGTGCTTTCTGTTGCGGTAATTGTGTGCAGTGTTGGCAGGGAGCACAAGTAGGACATGAATGCAGTCAATTATCCCCAACACGTGTAAAATACTGCTATGGAGTAGAATCCATGCTTGGTCTCCAGCTGTTCCTGCGCAGTGTGGGGGAAGTATAGGTACTGGTGTACCAAGCTGATGATGGAATCCAGGACAGGTTTGAGGAACTTGAATAGGGCTGGCTGTGAGACTCCTCCGACTCTGGTGGTTGTTGGTTAGAATGTCCCAGAGGCCGCCAGGTGAAGCACAGCAAGCAGCATTGTCTGCAGAGGGATGTTGGTTCTCCGCTGTGTTGATACCGCCAGCCTGTGGGCAATGATTTTCAGGATGCAGAGGATGGTTGTCCTTTTGAGCCTTTATTGGGCATTGACATACTCTGGTGTTAAATCTGTGAGGTTGGTGCGTTTCCTGAAGGTCTGCTGTCCTTGTCTGCGCTGCCTCTGTGGTGGTCCGGAGGTGGGTGTGGGGTGTGGGGTTGGTCCAGAGGGGTGGCAGTCCTGGGGGTGGTGGCAGCGGGTGTGGTTGCCCTGAGGGGCTCCGGGCTGCATTATGAGTAGCTCCATGGTATCTGTTGTTCTTCAGGTGTTGGCTCTGGGCTGGGCTCCCTTTTCTGGTACAAGTTGTTGTCCGACTTTGCACCAGGTCAGAGCAGGTGTTAATTTCCTGCTGCTAACATGCTTTATTGCATGTTTTGTGTTCTTATCGAAGATCTGGCTGGTCGTTGAGAATGTTGAAGTGTAGTGTTGTAGCGACTTTTTGCTCGGGAACGCCTTCTCTGCATCTCATTTGCAATAGTTGCTGGGGTCATCCGTGGTGATGCTTTTTAAGGATGCTATTGCCGAAAAACTAGTGATATCGGCTGTTAGCAGCAGCTTGTAAAAGGGGCAGTAAATTTATTGCGACTTCGGCTGAGACAAAGTGCTGCTAACTCAGAGATAGGTCTTTGAGAATATGCCAGAGAGGGCTACAAACCACGTAAACTCCATTGTGATTGTCCCGCATGCACGTTAACAGCGTCCTCGGTGAAAAAGCAGAGACTCTTGAGCGGGCTTTGAGTGCACATTTACTGCATACTAGAAAAAGTAATGCTACGGTTGAATGGTTCAGAGTGTTGTGCGCGGCTAGCACCAAAGCTGTGCCTTACCTGGTTCTCCTGCCTACTGTGTACTAAAGGCTGAAGGGGGAGAACAGGAAGTCAGACTCCTCATAAAATATGGCAAACCGGAAGTGAAATAAACTCTTTCCAGTTGGAGGAGGCTCATGGTTAATGTAGTTTCGTAATTCACTAACCTAGGTAATCTATGAAATCCAGAGGCAATAAGTGTGGATCGTTAACAGCAAACTGGCTGATAAGGGCGGTGCCAAGGCTATACTGACACGGAGGCATACTGCAATGAATACCTCAGACATCAAATTCTACAAACCCATTCAACGAGATCCCACCATCAGATTACAGGGTGAAATTGAGTCCCTCACTGATAAAGGAAGAGATTCAGACAGGATCATGAAAGGGGAAGCAGAGTTCCTCAGTCAGAAACATTCCAGAATATTGGCTTTTTACATCTTGCCGAAGATCCATAAAGAAAAGAGACCGCCACCAGGATGACCTATTGTTTCTGGGATAGGCCCTCCTCTGGAACCCCTCTCTCAATTTGTAGATCACTTCCTATGCCCTATAGTGACTGACATTCACTCATATTTACAGGATACGAAGCATGTACTATGACTGTTTGTAACAGTCGCCTTTGACCCCAATACCAACCTGATGGTGACATACAACGTGGAAGCATTATACACGAATATTCCCCAAGATGACACACTGGATACCATATACCATCTCCTCGAGAAATACCCCAGCAAGGACCAAACACGTAAATCCTTCATCATGCGTTGTGCGAGGTTGGTACTGAAAGCAAACTTCTTTAGTTTTAAAGGACCGCTCTACTGGCAAACCAACAGAACTTCCATGGCCAGCACGTGTGCCCCCAGCATGGGAAATTTGTACATTCAGGGTTTTGAAACCAAGTAGATCTACTCTGTCACCAACCCATTTCAACAACATCTGAAATTGTGGAGGCAATATATAGATGACATCCTGGTCATCTGGGAAGGTGACTGGATGTCCCTGGACACTTTTTCCACTTGGTTGAACTCTTGCGACCAGAATTTGTGTTTTACAAGTCAATCTAGTTCTGTAGAGGTCTCTTTCTTGGATCTCTGGCTCTATCCCAAAGATGGGAGAATCTATACTAAATCGTACCAAAACCCTATGGCATGCAATTCTTTATTGAGTTGCTCCAGCTTCCACCCCAGCTTCCTTTTAAATAACCTACCTGTAGGACAATTCTTGAGGTTGAGGAGAAACTGTACGGAGATAGCAAAATACAAAAAACATGCAATAATTCTGAGTAGTGAATTACAGGCAAGGCACTATCCTGACCACCTTGTGCGCGGAGCATCCAAGAGGGCACGCAACAATAACAGGGAGGCCCTCCTTGAAACACAACACAAAGAAAAGAAACAGAATAGTGTGTGTTACTACATTAAGGAACCTGACGGACAACATCAAGAAAGCCATAAATAAAAACTGGCACATCTTTAATACAGGAGAACTATCCCTGGAGACACCCCTTTTTGCTCTTCAATGGAGCAACAATCTCAGGGACTTGTTGGTGCACACACGGCCAAAGTACAGACAGACACAAGAGAGACAAAAAACGCTCTGGGGTGGTACACCTGTAATAGGACAGTTCCCATGTTGGTCTTGCTCGGTGTGCCCATTTACTCAATCTATCAAACAACTTGACTTGGGCCTACAAACACCTTGGCAACTGAATACCCACACAAATTGCAATTCATGAGGTGTGATTTACATGATTACATGTCCTTGCTAACTCAAGTATATTGGAATGACTAGACCAGGAGCACGGGAACCTTGCTGTAACAAGAGAAACCTGTTTATCAATGTTTTGTCTCTTTCATTGAGACTACCAAGCGGTCCCGCATAATTCTATATAATCGGGATTACCTTCAATGTTTCCTTGAAAAAGAATCCCCCAATTGGCATTATATACATAATTTAGACCTGGGGAGCTCCATTCGGTTCGCCCGGCGACTCGCTTTACTCTCATTAATCGACTAATTCAACGATTCTGTTTTTAGCATCAATACCCCCTTTTGAAGATTTTCTCACCTTCTAAAATCTTATGACCTCCTACTTAACCTAAAGTAAATTATGTACCTTGGGTCCAAACATCCACTTTGGTCCCCTTAGCATACCTAATTAGGTCTCTTTTTTGTGGCTGTCCTGAAGAAGGCACTCAAAAGCCGAAACGCGCGTAGACAAATATAGACCTTGTCCAACATCTAGCCACTATGTCTTAAATAAGAAATACTTATTTTATGTCCATCAGTTCTTGTGTTTTATGTTTGAATTAAGTCATATTTGTTTGTATAAATGTATTGTACATTTTAGTGATTATGTCACTAAACACAGTACGTTTCAATATTTTGCATTAAATTGATTTTACCATGAATTTATCAAAATAAAAAATGCAGATTTAAAAATAAATGTTTAGTGCACTGAGTCTATACATATATCAATGAGCCTGTTGTAGGTCCTTTCATGACCAGTTAATTGCCTAGGTTTTTGTGTTTCGACTTACACCCATGGTTAAACACAGTATTGTGGAACACCGCAGTGCTATCCGGTGTAGAAAATCTAACACACGAATGACTGCATATTATATGGAAATGACCCATACTGAATTCATTTGGGGAATTCATGAACTCGTTAGACCTGGTAGTAAACATCGATAAATCGCATGTCATGCGTTGGGCTCACGCAAGAATAATATCAGATCCCTTTACTGTAATGGGGTGGAGGTCACAAGGGTGAAGGTCTTTACATATCTGGGGGTCTTGTTTGATGATAAACGTTCTTGGGCTCCCCAACTCACAGCTGAAGTAAATGCCGTAAGAAGATCTTCCTCAGCCATACTTAGTTTTGCTCAGAGTCTAGGTGGTAAACCCTGTGAGGCTATCCTTTCTATCTATAAGGCAAAATGCCTGGCAATTGCGACATATGGTGCCGCAATTTGGGGCTATAAACAATTGGAATGTATCCAGAAGGCGGGAAATACATTTCTACGCTCACTTCTATCCCTCCCCCAGTCGACTGCAACTTTTGCTACCCATCAGGAGTTAGGGATCGGATATGTTTCTGATTTAACGAGTATGGCCCCTCGAATCTGCTGGATCATAACATTGCTGAATCCGGAGCTTTTATTAAACCATAAGATTCTAAAGGATTGTGTCAACCTAGAGAGATCTAACGAGATACAGTGGCTCTCCTTTATCAAAGCAATGTTTACGAAACTGGGGCGACCTGAGATTTTTTTTGCCCTTGAGGGAATAGTAAAAGCCGATGTAAAGTGGGTTAAAACTAACTTCCTGAATTATAGAGAACAGGAACGTGAGGCAGTGGAGTTAAGAAAACCTCTGGTTAGGGCTTATTATTTATTAATAACTTCTTTAACTATTCAGCCCTATTTAAAAATTGTTACCAAACCGTTCCACCGTTGGTTACTAACCAGATTTCGTTTTAACCAGATTCACCTCATTCTGGGGGATTTTTCGGGGTGGTGTAAACCAGAGGATGCAGGCCTCTGTAACTCTGATTGTTATCCAATACAGGACACTGCACACTTTACAATTTTCTGTACTTTTTACACAGATATTAGAAAAAAGTACATTATTCCACTGTTAAAAGATAAGGTTTGTTACAGGTTAAACCAGCTTTACTGTATCTACAACTGTTGGACAACCCACGGAATATCTTTTGTATTGCAAACTTTTTTGTATCTGCTGTTCGGATTAGGAAATTAAGATACACAGGAATGATAGAATCATACTTTTTTTGGACCTTTTTAAATTATAATGAAATTGCTTTTATTGAATTTTTGTATTTTATAGATGTCTTATGAATTTGTATTCATGAATGTTGCGGTGGCCTTTTTATTGTACAGTGCTCTGACACCTTCTGGTAAAGTCTGCGCTTTATAAGAATGCATTAAATTAAATCCTGACGTTAAGACCGCGCAATAATGACACATCCGTTTGTCTGGCACTGTGGGGGGACGTCACGTCACCTCCTGCTTCCAAGGGCGGTGAAGTAGGTTTTTTGGAGCAGGAAGCGGCTCGGCCTGGCTCTGCGGGCGCTACCTCTATTATGGAGCTTGAAGCACCTGCCTCCTGCTCACAGCTGCAAGGCCGCCGTCCTGTGCTGTCTCACTTATCCATTACCGAGGTGAGCTGAGCTCACATCATGGAGTCGGTGACCAGCAGTTCCAGCAGCATCCGCCAGGACAGTCGAGACTCTGAGGACAGCCCCGGACCAAGAAAGCAGGTGGCAAACTGACTAGAAGTAAGTACCAGCCACCCGAATTTCTATTAACACCATGCTGCTGCAGAAATACACGATCTTTAAAACGGTGCCATGTGCAGAGGCACACGCTCTTTGGGGGATAAAATAAGCAATAGAGGAATACAGAAGACTGGTGACTGGCAAGATGGGATGCACTGTCATGTCTTGGCAGCAATAATGACTGACAAATGTATAAGGTTATGCAAGCTTTATTCTCTACTTCTTATTGTGACCCTGTCCCTACTCTAACTGCCCTTTTCCTGTTGCCGCCCCTCCTCTTCCTCCAACCCCGAAACTCCTCCCATCCCAGCTACTAGACTGCATACAACATTACATCTCCCCCTTTGTTAACAAAAGAAAACTTGAGCTATTTCTAATCCATTTCCTCAATTAGTCTCTTTGGCTTGAGTATGTCTCGTCGAGGTCTGAGTCGTATTCCAGAGTCTAAAGGCGCATTCTCAGGTGGCCTGTCAAGTCTCAAGGTTGGGCTGGGTTGACCTAGTCCACCACCATCTCGTGGAGCTGTGTCCCTCTCAAGTGTTTCTTTCAGGCCTGGTGTGCACTTCTGAAAATGAGGCACATTTCGAGTAATCCTTCTTTGCTCGGACTCGGCGGTGATCATGGTGCCTTTCTGCTGAGTAACAAGTAGAGGTTCATCCTTGAATCGACAATCCGTTTTCTTGGTCTGTTCCTGTTTAACTAATACCCAATCTCTGGTCTGGAAAGAGGGAGACTTTGCGCGCCTTACAGCGTCCGCATATGTTTTCATCCTGTTCTTCTCTGCTTGGTCAGCTCTTGCTGTTTCTTGATCGGTGCGAGTTGGGGACACCGGTGTCAGAGCTCCTTCCCACGTCGGGATCCTTGTCCTGATAGCTTGCCCGAGCATGAGTGTGGCCGGACATTTTCCAGTGATGGCATGTGGAATAGTCCTGTATGCTCTTAGCACTTCATTCAGAGCTGTTTGCAAGTCTTTTTTTTCTAATGTGGCCTGCTGGAAGGTCTTTGTGAGGGTGGACATAAACCTCTCAATGGTGCCATTGGCTTGAGGCCACAATGGCGTAACCTTCGATGTCGAAAGTTTAGATGCTTCGCAAATTCATTGAATTCATGGCTGTTGAACGGTGGACCATTGTCTGTTTTGAGTTCTTTGGGAACGCCCCATGCGGCAAACACTTCGTCCAGCACGGCAATTGTGCTGGAGGCGTTGGTGGAGGGCACAAACTGAGCTATCGGGAATCTTGAATATTTGTCCATGATGGCCACCAAGTACCGGCCTGATTGGAGGGGTCCATAGAAGCCCATGGCAAGTTCCTGCAATACCCCTTCCAGCAATGGAGTCATTTGAAGAGGAGCTGGAGGCTCTCCTGATCTTACCAGTTGACATTGGGGACAGTCTTTCAAGGTGAGCTCAACCATTTGATCTAGTTGCGGGAACCAGACTCTCTCCCTTAAAGCTCTCTTTGTGGCAACCACTCCCCGATGACCCTCATGTGCGAGGTTGACTACTCCTTGCCGTAGCTGCCTCGGGATTACAATTCGATGGTCCCTCAGCAGGAGCCCCTCTGAGGTGGTTGACAGCTCGTCACTGACATGTCGGAAGGCTTGCATTTCTTGGCGTATTTGGGGATCACTCGTTTCATCCTCGCTCTCATGTCTCCAGCGATGTGTGCGCAATCGGCGCATTACCTTCTGCAGGATATTGTCCTGCACCGTAGCATCCTTGATCGCATCTATTGGGACTGCCGGTGGTCGGGCTACGTCTACCACAAAGTGTATGTATTCCTCAGCTATCGATGGGTGTGATTCATGAGATGCCTGCGGGTATCTGGACATGTAGTCCGCTGGATTCTCACCTTTCCCGGGTTTGTGAATGATGGTGAAGGTGTATTCTTGCAATCTCAGACCCCATCGTTCAACGCGGGCGGCATCTTTGCTTTGGGATTGCCGAAAAATGGTGACCAGGGCCTGATGATCCGTGATGATGGTGAAGTGTTTGCCGAAGATAAACACATGGAAGTGTTCACAGGCCCACACTATCACTAGGCCCTCTTTTTCGGGCTGAGAATAAGCCTTCTCGGTGTCGGAGATGCTGCGGCTGGCATAGGCCACAATATGGCGCTGCTCAGTGTCATTGTCATATTGAGCTAAAATGGCAACCAGACCCACGGGACTGGCATCCACCGTTATTTCCGTCTTTCTTTTAGTGTTGAAATAGGCCAGGTTGTCCTCTGATTCCACTGCTTGCTTGATTTCTTGGAAGGCTCGCTCACACTGAGGGCTCCACACGAACGGTTGTCCTTGTTTCGTGAGAGCACGAAGTGGATGACTAATTGTTGCATAATCCTTGATATACCTGGAGCAGTAGCTGGCCATGCCCAGGAACGATCGGACGTCGCTGACGTCTTGAGGGCTTTTGGTGGTATTAAGCGCGGTTACTTTCTAGGGGTCGGGCTTCATTCCTGCCCCTGAAAACACATGACGGAAAAACTTAAGAGTGGACTGATGGAATTCACACTTGTCTTTGTTCAAAGTTAAGTTCGCTTCCAGGAGAGCATGGCACACTCGATATAGGGCTTGGTCGTCCTCTTGTGTGTTCGATCCATAAACTAGTATGTCGTCACTGTAATTTAGTGAATTCGGGATATGCCTGATGGTTTGGCGTATCACCTCTTGAAATGTTTCTGCTGCGGAGGAAATTCCGAAACTCAGTCTTTTGTAACGAAATAGGCCCAAGTGAGTTGCAAATGTTGTAATGTGTCTTGATTTTTCGTGCAACTCCAGCTGATGGTATCCCTTATTGAGATCTAGCTTTGAGAATACCCAGGCTCCATTTAATTCCGCTATCATGTCACTCAGGTGGGGTCCTGGATGTCTCTCTCGTTCTATGCCTGTGTTGGGAAGCCTCATGTCCACACACAGCCGTACCTTCTCAGGGGTACCTTTCTTGGGGACAATTACAACTGGTGACACCCATGGTGTGGGACTGTCCGTTTACTCAACGATGTCCGCTTGAAGCAGTTCCTGAATCTCGTCTTCCACCGCCTGCTGAAGGTGGAAAGGTACTCGCCTTGGGTGTTGAGCAATGGGGCGCACCTGATCATTTATGTGTAAGCAAATTAGGCACTTGTTCATCTTGCTGAGTCCGCTGAACAGCTTGGGGAACTTCCGGACAATGTCTGTATTGTCATGTACTCGGTAAAGTATTTCCACCAGTCTGAGTCTCTCTACCGTGGGCAGACTGAGGAGGCAATCAGCCTCCGGTCCTTCAATGACATGAATGTATGCCGGTACTGCTGTGGACTCATGTTTGAGCGTCGTTGCAAACTTGCCCAGACAGGGAAGTGATTTTCTCGCCATCCAGGTGAACACTCTGACATGTGCGGGATTCAGGGCCGGTGGCGGTTTCATCTTCTTGTATTCAGTCACGGGCATGTAGTTTAATGATGCCCCACTATCAAGTACAAATTTGGTGGCATGCGTCCCCACTTTAATGTCTAGCGGAGGATACTTCTTTAGTTGATCTGGGTCAGCTACCATACATATGTATTCATCCGTGTATGTCGTCTCTCTAGAGTTTGACCTCGACTCCCTCGACAGTGACCTTCTGGTCCATTGAGATCTGTGCGAATCTTTGCTGGAGTGTGATGAGCCAGACGACGTCAGTGCTCGGTCTTGCACAGCTTTCACGTGGTGTCGCTTTCCTTCTGGCCGAGATCTGGTTGTCTCACTCCTTCTCTCCTTGTTGAATACTCCGCACATCACTTCAAAATGGTTCATGTGCCTGCATTTTCGACACTGTTGGCCCATCGCGGGACAGGAGTCTGTGTGTGGAAAGTCATACCCACATCTGTAGCATTTTCGTGAACGTTCTGGCTTTTTTTTATAATTCGCTTTCTTTTCTCTTCTTCTTGATTCGTAGCGTCAATGATTTTGGTGTGCGTGTCGGGATACTGCACAAGACTTTCTCTGATGGTCACCTGATCTTCTCAGACTGCTGGACCTTTGAGTCCAATATGCCTGTTCCTTCTTTTCTCCCCGGCCTGTCTCCATGTTTTTTGTGTGCTCTTCCGCCTGGTCATAAAGTCAAGTCAAGTCAAGTCAATTCATTTGTATAGCGCACTACATACCCAGAGGGTCTCAAGGCGCTTGAGGAAGGGTGAGGAATTACTTGTCGAATATCCATGTTTTAAGCTGCTTTCTGAAGGCTAGGTGGTTTTGAGTAAGGCGGAGGTGAATCACTGTTTGTCCTGTGCACTCACCAGTGCGTGTTTGCATTCATCAGTGTTTGTTTGCCTTATCAAGGCTCGTTTTGTAATTTCATATACTCTTGTCATCTCCTCAATCACGTCGAGATCATGACTTTTTCTTAGCAGACGCCTGCGGAGGGTCTCTGACTGACAGCCCTCAATGACTCTCAGTCGGATGGCATCTTCCGTTGAGAAGGAGTCAAAATTGCAATACTGCGACAATCGGCGCAGTCGTGAGATGAAAGTGCTCATCATTTCATCTTTGTCCTGATGGGCTTGATGAAACACGTATCTCTCATAGTCCACATTTCTTTTATGCACGAACTTCCTGTTGAGTGCATCACGCACCTTATCATAAGTCTCTTTGTCATCCGTCGGTAATTCTTTGATGACCTTCCCAATCTCTTTGCCAACCAGATTGCAATTAGTTTGTCTCTGTCTCCGGTGACTTTCGACCCTTCTAGGTAATCTTCAGAATCCTCCAGCCATTCCTGCCACCGAGGACCCATACTTCCGCCTGCCACCACGGTCAATGGTTCCGGGGGGCGTAGATGTGAGACTATGGACGTGACCGGGGCAGTCGTGGCTGCTGCTGCACCACCTCCATTCCGGGAGGGTGAATTCGACATGGCTGGTCTGATGTGTCACCAACGTGCTTGCGTTCCGACCACTACACGCCTTTGCAGTGTCCACTGCTTATTTCTGCAACTTGTCACTGTTTGTCCTGTGCACTCACCAGTGCGTGTTTGCATTCATCAGTGTTTGTTTGCCTTTTCAAGGCTTGTTTTGTAATTTCAATGCTTGTTTTGTCTTTTCAATGCTTGTTCCTTTGCCTCACACTGGGGATGCCTGACTCCAAGATGGCCACCCATGTACTTCACAGGGGTGTCCTTCCCAACCGCCTGACTCAAAGATGGCCGCCGCACAGGAGTTCTCATCACCCACGATGTTTCATTCACTTTCTGGCTCACTCGGTCTCACAAGACACTCACCGAGGACCTCTCTTCCGGACAATAGGACTCGCACGGCCCCAGCTCCAAATTCCAGGCTGCTTTCACCCTCAGGTAGGCCAGGGACGAGCTTCGGTTTCTTTTTTCCGCTGCGTGCCGTTTCTCACGCATCGGGGGTGAGACCCGATTGCGGCAACGTCAGCGCTTCTCTTCTGGCACTTCCGCGGGCTTCGCTCGCCTCACCAGATGCTTCTCTCTCCTGCAGGGCGCTCCAGGAGGGCTGGGGTGGGCTCCCAGTTTCTTCTCTCTGGGCCCAGACTTCGGGATGTACTCCCGATTTTTTGGGCATGAACTATTGCGTCTGAAACCGGAGGGGCAGCGCTTCTCTTCCGCTGCTCCGGAGGGGGTTCTACACGACCTCCTGGTCGTGGGGCGAATCCTCTACCGCTGGCCTCGAACTGTAGGCGGTGGCGGCTTCAGGGCACAGACGTCGCGACAGCGACCACGTCTTGCTGGTGCCAGGGACAGGGCAGTTCTCGCTCGTGCTCTTCAGCAGGAATGGCAGGTCACCTGTATCCCACCTTCGTCGCCAGTTGTCATGTCTTGGCAGCAATAATGACTGACAAATGTATAAGGTTATGCGAGCTTTATTCTCTACTTCTTATCGTGACCCTGTCCCTACTCCAACTGCCCTTTTCCTGTTGCCGCCCCTCCTCTTCCTCCAACCCCGAAACTCCGCCCATCCCAGCTACTAGACTGCATACAACATTACATGCACCAAAGAGGGCTCTAAATAAAAAAAGAAAGTAAAGAAATAGACGGCCTTCAGGGAGAGGCTGCGAGCAGAAGCAAGAGAGGGGGCACAAGAGATGGTAAGTCATGGAAGAGGGAAAGAAAGCTCCAGCAGCAACAAGGAAGATGATGGTGGAGTGAGATAATTGAAGAGGGTCGAACATAATGGCATGGAGAGCGTGAAATGGATATCGGAATGAGACACAGGTTTGGGAAAGTGGTGAGTGGAAGGTTGGTGAAGTAAGAAGTTGGGAAATAAAGGGCAGGGGAGAAATTGAAAAGTAAAGCAGGAGGGGCTGATTGGGGGCAAAAGAAAATTACGAAAAGAATGTAAGGGGAGAGCAATGGAATGAAGAGGGAAGGAAAGGAGAGGGTAAAGGAGACAAGGTGAGTCTTCCTTGGACGGGGGACATGATGACTGCAGACAGAAGTGTGAGAAAACGAGAGTAAGAAAGAGAGAAGGAGGCAAGAAGGGAAGGACTGAGGATGTGAGAGAGGTAAGGGTAGGGTGGAGATACAGGGAAAGAATTAGTACAGAAGTGAGGAAAGAATGACCGTGTGAGTGGGAGGGAGACAGAAGAGGCGGTTAGCGGGGAAGTTTAGTGAGAAATAAGCAAGGGACTGGGAAATAGAAGGAGAGAGGGGAGGAAGGGTTATAGAAAAGGGATAGGGGCCGAGAGGGGCGGAGGCTGTCCTATCATGTAGAAAGGGGCTGTGTAAATAAGGGAATCGGGCAACAGGAACAGGGGAGGGGTAAGGGTCGATAAGGGAAAGAAGGGGTGTAAAGAAAAGTATGAAGCAAATGCAGGAATCCAGGAGGGACAGAAGGAGAAAAGATTGTGAGAGAAAATATGTGAATAAGGGCGGGAGTAAAGGAGTGAGAATGGAAGGGTAAAATAGAGGTTAAATAATGAGGAAAGGAGGCTGCTGAAAAAGAGTGGAAGGGAGAAAGGGGGAAAATATAAGGGCGAAGGGAGTGAATGAATAATGGGACGTATGAAGATGGACGAAGGAAGAAAGTGAGAAGGAATAAGGCAGAGAAATCTGACTAGAAGAATTAGATACATACTATGAGCAGACTTGTCAGTAACAGCTGTAGTGTTCCTGTTATATCCGCTCTACGAAGTATAGGAACCAGATACCCATGTTTCTAGCAAGAGCAAATCCCTGAACTTTCCAAGGATGGGAGTGAGGTGGGGGACCAGTGCGTGAACACCTTACACCTACAATTGTTTGCATTAGTTCACAATCACATGATATTACCGTGGTGAGTCGAAGCCCACTTCCTATCCAATTCTCGTAGACATACAAAAACCGTTTCCGTGTTTTGACAACACATACTTTTTGTCTTTATTTTGCACTTGACTTTTATACAGTGCGAATCTGAACCGAAGAAACGATTTGAAGTAGCACCAATCACGTGGCACTGTTCACAATTAGTTTTTAGGCCCGGGTAGATAATGGAATGATTTGCAGGCCCAATATGCTTCATGGCCGGGTGTGCGCGCTATCTACCATACATTGTGTTATGCAAAGGCCTGACGATCTGGGAAACTGTCATATCAGCTGAAGTTGCATTACTCTGGGCTGATTAGAAAAGTCGCTGTGCAGCTACAGGTACACACAAAGAGGAAATATGTAAATAGGATGGATTTGGAGGAGCGTAAATTCAGTTTCTACTAAGTAGAACTGAAGTTTTTTTTACCTATGTGCTTGTTGTTATGTTACACACAACATCTAAAGTAGGTCATTTGCATGTTCTATGACGCTTCAATCAGTCCGAGTTTCTGTTGCACATACCTTGCCACGCATTTGAGGTGAGTAAGATATGCACATTACAACAGCCCCTTCTCAGGCAGGAGACACCCGATTTTGTTATGCCAAAAATTGCTTTATTGTAGCTGTCTCCTGCCTTAAATGCCTCTGCTTCTATATGGGAGTGCTGGCTCACAGGCCACTTCGATGTGCCTGCTGTCTCGAAAGGGGTCTCTATCGGGCTGTTTTGGGACCTGGCACTTTTTTCCGGACTGCAGTGACAGCAAACTGCTGCCACTGCAGTCCGGAAAAAAAAACGGACCACCTGTACCAGGACTCAAAACAGAGCCCGATTGAGACCCGTTTCGAGGCCCCCTTTAAAAAATTGCTGGTGCTTAGACCCTTTGAGACCCGGTCCACTTAAAGCCCTGCCTGAGGCTTTCATGCACCCCCATGCTCTATTGAGTCTCAGTGTTAATTGCTTAGACTAGCAATACAACTTCAGCCTCAGGTTGTGAATAAATAACGGTCTGCACCGCACACCCTGCTGTTATCTGCAAATTCATTTTTAGCAAATTGCTCAGTGTGTCTTTTTGAGATAAATTACAGTCTGCAGAGGGGTTGTGACCTCTAAGCTACGAGTGTACCCTTCCATTTCCAGTGCTTTGCAGCCGTTTTAACAATCTTCTTACAGTTTCTCAGTGCACAAATGGGTGTAATTTCGGATATTTATGTTTCCGTTGTTTTTATTGCTTGATTTTCCTTGCAAAAAAAGTGTCACTCATAGTTGTTGAAATTTCACTCATAGTTACGCTGACAATATAAAAATGTCACACTTGAATCTGAAACCTTGGCAGCTATGCTTCCTTTATGTCCGGCCTGCTGTTGTTAGCTGTACTTCCGGTGCCAGCTGCGCCCCTCCACGTTCACAAACCATGAGCTGAACATTGCAGGCATTGCCCTGCAACTGCAGAAACGTAGACATGGCCGTCTGTTGTACAGTGGGGTGTCGGAGAACATTCCATAAAGTATAGAACCCTGCGAATGCTGGTAATTTCTAACTTGCACAGACATACAGTTTTACAGATAAAACTAATATAGCGCACAAATGATGTGTGGAAATCAGGTGTCAATCAATCCAACAAGCAGGATTTGTATAGCGCTACATATCACCTGTGAGGTTATCTAGGCACTGTGGGGTGGGGGCAGTGCTGCTGCTGATCAATAACAATGGCCTAGATGTAGGTAATAGCAATTTACCGAATGGTAAATACCGAATTTTACAGATTCGGTATTCACTATTCGGTAATTGCTATGTAGGTAAAATAATCGGTAAAAATACCGAATCTGTATGATTCGGTAATTACCGATTCTGTAATTACAGAATCGGTATTTGCCATTGATTCCTATGGGCCTTGAAGCCCATAGGAATCAATGGCAAATACCGATTCTGTAATTACAGAATCGGTAAAATTACCGATTTTGCAAGGGTGACAGGGTGTCACTTTGACACCCTGTTGCACCCCTGTTTCTGGCTTGTGTGCCATTTGACACACAGACATGCCCTTAGGGCATGTCTGTGTGCCACGTGGCACAGGTGTACATGCACAGATGTGCATGTACACTGGAATTCGTTATTTACCATGGAATAGTATTCCATGGTAAATAACGATTCGGTAAGGGCCTGTGGCACTGATTACAGTGCCACCTACATCTTGATTTACAGAATCGGTAAATTTACCGATTCGGTATTTTACCGATTCTGTATATTTACCGAATCGGTAAATATACCAATTCTGTAAATAAAATGCCCCCTACATCTCAAAAGCCAAATACCGGTCGGAAACGGCCGAAATCGGCCGTTTCCGACCTGTATTAAGGCTCCTACATCTGGCCCCATGTTTTTAGGCCCTTCCTGAAATCCTGCAGGGTGGCAGTCTGTGTGTTCTCCTTTGTACTGCCGGTCACCGGTGTATTTAACTGTGTAGCATTGTATGTGCATGTAACTCGCATGATTGAGGTAATTATTAGCAGCGATACTACGTGTTTCTCGGTCCTTTTTCCCCATTACCCCTCACCCTCCTCCCCAGGGCGGCAATCTGAGGGATAGCCCCGGGCGCGACAAGCTCTAGCTACGCCTCTGCTTTCATACACAGCAGACAGCCATTTTAGAATGGTATATTAAAATATTTAAAAATTACTGTGAGCAGCCTGACTGTACATTGCATCTGTTAGATACTTGTGAAAAAACATTTATGTTTAGCAAAAAAAGCTGAATAAAGGCAGAGGAGCCTCCGAAAGCGGGGCAGGTGAAAAAGAAGATACCCCTGTGAAAGAGACAGGAAATTAATTGACTCTGCACATAAAACGATACGGGTACTGGCAAAGCCAATAGTGTAGTGTAGTTCCTATTTTCCCAATAGGCTCTGCGCATTGGAATAACATAAACAGCAGTGTAGACGTAGGACTGAGGTCATCTAGGTCTCTACTGACCATGTTAAACTTAATTTAGGTTTGCGCCAGCTAGCTCAGAGGTCACTGGAAACTTTCTTGTATGAAGAGGGATGGATAACCTTCTCAGTTTCAGACAACCGCATAAACATGACAACTTTGCTCCCTCAGAATAAGAGTATATCTCTAGAGTCGTGTGAAAACAATAGACAGATATTTCACTCACTCAGCAGTGCATACTTAGTTTCACCAGAGTGCAGAGAAATAGAGAGACGGGCGTTTTCAATAAAAAGGTGTTATTTATTGAGCAGTCTTCTTTCTCATGCAAGAGAAATGAATTGCCACAATTGTAATACTTAAAGTAAAGTAGAGTGCGTACAGTAAAAGTAGTATTATGAAATAATACTATAAAAGCATTGATACGGTTTCTTAGCCATATGATATTTTAAAATGGATAAAATATATACATACCTAAATACATTGACTAAAAGGCTCAACTGGTGCTTCTAACTACACCTACCCAGGTGTACCTGACCTAAGCCTAATACGTGGTAAGGGACAAGTAAGTAGCGACGTTAAGTTAAGTTGGTTAAGATAATTTTGCCAAGAATCTGCATCAAGAATTCTCCTAAGGGTTTAGTCAGCTCCATACCTTGGTAATAGAATGTAGGAGGTCTGGTATCTCTTTCCTCAGGACTCGATATTCCAGCAACCCGCAAGGGTAGGCTGGAAACACCGGAGCTGGATTTTCGCGCCTGGAGAAAAAGACAGCGTCTCTCTCAGTGCGTCAAACAGGAGGGGCGGCTTCCCCGGGCACTCGCATCAGCTGGGCTCTCGGGCAAGTAGATGGCCGCTCTGCTCCAAACCACTGTGTCCTTGCTTAAGGCAACTGTTGGTATTTTATACCTGAAAGGTGCCGGGTTTGACGTAAGGTTGGACATAAGACGTCACCAAGAACTAACAGTTCTTGCAGGACTTCAGGAGTTCTTGTTCAAATCAAAACAAAAGCAGGGGGGTTTTCTCGGGCTGCTGGAGGCTTGGTTTGTTTAAAGAACGCGTTGTGCTTTCTAGGAGTCGATGGGAGTAGCCGTGCTATACTTTGGATTGCATGGGCTATTACTGAATATGAATCTGATTCTTATGCCTTTGTCAGGACATTATTGATTATAACCTCACAAGGGCTTAAATCAGGAATATCGAATTAGGGTCTTAGATAAGAACACGACAATAGGTCTAGATTTTCACGAAGCTACAAGGTGCTACAAGGTGTTTGTATATGGCCTTCTTGAGACGGATGCAACTGCTGGGAAACTCTTTCACACAGCTGCGGTATTGCAAACTGTTACTATATATTCCCCTTGAGTCAGACGCAACTGCTTGAAAAGTCTTTCACAATACTGGTGGAGTGTGACTTCAGCACTTAAATCCAAATATACACTTTTGTTACTCTGAAGATTTGTGCTTATGCTCTATAAGCTACGTACGGATGTATGACATTACAACGCATACTTTTACAACGCCTACCTTTACAATGCATTTTTTACACCGCAACATCCATTACAACGCATACCATTACAACGCATACCATTACAACAAATTATTTGAAACTTCCTTTACAACGCATTCCACTACAACGCATACTACATTTACAACGCATACTATTACAACGCATAACATTACATTGCATATAAGGTAAGTATTGGATAGTGTAGGGGTAAAAATTACTATTCTAACTTCAGGGGGGGCAACAGTAGGGTAAGTGTTGGATAGTGTAGGGGTTAAAATTACTATTCTAACTCCAGGGGGTGCAACAGTAGGGTAAGTGTTGGATAGTGTAGGGGTTAAAATTACTATTCTAACTCCAGGGGGTGCAACAGCAGGGTAAGTGTTGGATAGTGTAAGGGTACTATGTGTTGTAATGCTATGCGTTGTAATGGTATGCGTTGTAATGACTGCGTTGTAATGGCATGCGTTGTAGTGGTGTGCATTGTAGTGTCATGCGTTGTAATGGTTGCGTTGTAAATCCATGCATTGTAATGGATGTTGCGTTGTAAAAGTTTCGTTGTAATGGTAGTGCGTTGTAAAAGTTGTGTTGTAAAGTTTGTTTCCCGCTACATACATATGCCAAAGCTATTGTATGGTGATAAGTCAATACTGCAGCTTTAAATAAATGTCTTGCTTGTTATTGAAGACTGTGATGACATGCTAATATACATAGGTACTATTAGTCACTGGTAAATACAAGTGCCTACACCCTTCTATCCCTAGTCTGCTACTTTTTAGGTGGATGTATACCAGTAAAATGGAGTTTCTCAAAATGAAGTCAAGGTATGGATGAAGAGGGCGGATGCATTAACCCATGCCCCCTGTAGTGATGGGAGGAAGCAAATTGTGAATGACATTTAAACATGCCAAATGGAGAAAGAGGCTTGACTGAAGGCCCCTCTACATAAGACAAGACCTAAAAGGGATCCATCAAGTGAGCAGTGGAAGGATACAACTCATCCAGAAGGCTTTTGGGTGGGACAAACAGCAGTAAGGAGTAAATGCATCAAATCTCGTGCGCACAGTTGAGATACACAAGAAAGTCGTCCAATGATGAGCAAGAAGCTGACCCAAGGTCAAATTTAACAATTTTGATAACAATAGGTTTGTAAACAGATCTAAAAAGGGACGGCACATGAAGAAAATCAAATATTGCCACAAGACCTTCCAATTCTATCATTCTTCTACAAAAGAGATAGCTTCACCAAAATGTATATTTATTTTGGAATGACCATTTAGATTCCCCCCCTTCCCCGTTTACAAGTCTGGTCTTTATTGCATAGTGACAGTTTGCACCTAAATAAGATATTGAAGCCGTATAACCTTCTGTACAGACGTTTGTTACAGTTGTGGGCATATTTGAATGCCTGGAATGAGTTCTCAGTACCAAAAATATAGGTCTGTGCTGAAAGCAACTCCGTGAACAAAACTTCGAATCCAGTAATTATTGGCTATTAACTTCAAAAGGAACAGCTGCTTTGATGAAACAATAGATGTGTGGACTAATTATTAGCCACTTATTAGCCCTCTCCTCTGTGCTCTGAAACACCTCGCTGCTTTTGATGTCTGCCCACCTCTGTTCCGAAGCAATTTTCACTGGTTTCTAAGTATTAAAAGATCATTGTTTCCTTTTACCCGTTCTTGGTCTGCTGGGCATTTTGGACAGTGTCTAACACATAACAACATAATATATGTGATTTCTTGAGAAATGCAGCATGCACTGGCCAGCATAGTTTCTCTGGGGGCAGTATTTCATCTAGTGGCAGATATCAGGTGTGATGTGGAAGTGCTCGCCTTTCCAATGCACTTCACAATTTCATACCACTGCTCCTATAGTTCAGAATAGGCAGGCACCATGGATACCTCCACTCTGGACAGTTGCTTCCATCACAATTTGTAGTGTCGGCTACCAGGCGGTGTATTTGACCGGGCACCCTGTAAGTACAAATGTGCATGCAGAGTCGCTAGGGATATGATCGACAATAATGCATTCATTGTATTGAGGTAACATTTTACAAATTAAAGATTGCAAATTAACACATTGTAATCTGTTATCCTGCATAGAATATTACATTTCCTAGCAGGCTTATTAACAGAAATGGACCTTTCTCAAAAACCAGAGGGGAAAGAATAAACACATCAACCAATCAGTAAACAGTCCCATAAATATAGTCTATCAGCACTGTTTATGCTCCCTCTTTCTTCATGCAACAGGTGCCTCTCGACTTGTGAGCTCCATTCATAATTGGCTCAGTCTTGCTTGGAGGCTTCATTCCCTGGAAAAGTAGAAACAATCCTTTAATTCATGCCCTCAAATCGGTGAACATTTCACCAATTCTGAGACATTGGTCCAAATTTAGATCTTGGTGGAGGGAAATACTCTGTCACAAATGTGACGGATATCACGTCTGCCGTATTACGAATCGATTATATCGTATGGAGATCGAAATAAGGCTGACAGAATATCCCTCACGCTTGTGACGATGTATGCCATCCATTGAGATCTAAATATGGCCCATATAGTCATTGATGCAAAGAAAGCATTACATTGTACAAATTCATCATAGAATAATCATCAATAAATCATAAATCAATATCATACTTCTACCCTATGAATTCCAGAACTTCCCGTCTGTTTCTGGGGTTTCTGGTTGGCTAAGGTATACATCCAAGCCAGGCAGAAGGCACCACTCTAGTAAGGGTAACCTAGATACCTAGATATACACTAAATATAATCTGCGCTTACCCTCTGGTAGCTTGGCATAGAGCTGGCAAGCTTTTTTTTCTTCTTTTTTTTATTGAGCAGAATTATAACTAACAAAGAGCAACTTTAATGATACATACAGTTATTATTGCCTTATACAATTAAAATTCAATGTATTATCTTAAATTATAGCTGAAATCAATTTCCCCCAATCCTCATCACATACAGATGTAAATCCCGCGCCTATCAAAAGTGCAAGGTGCAAATAACGAATGATAAAGTGCAGTGCAAAACTATTTTAACATAATCAAGTTGTTATATTCAGGTTTACTAAGGGGACTTGTCCCTCATCCGTCCTAGATACCTAGATCGAAGCGCAGTGCTCAGCAGCTTTTACATATTGAAGCATAATTAATCCATTAATTTCATTGTTGCATATCTCATTCATATGATTTCCACCTTTCCCGAGGTGATACATCCCATGAACAAAAAACCAGAGTTAGTCTTCTCAACACTGTAAAAGATATTAAAGCACTATGAACATTACTCACCCACCTCAATCTAAAATACTGAGCATTTTACTTTCTGTCTTATCCATAAATTTCCAAACTGCTAAGAATCTCCTAATAGCCCCTACCCTTTTTGTATATGCTTCCTCGAAAGTTTTAGTGCATTGCATTTTTTTATACCAATATTGGTAGGTTGGAACTTTCGCTGTCCTCCAATTCTGAAGAATCAAGGAGCGAGCAACTAAAGCAAAAATTGCTGTAAATGCATTATCTCCTTTGGAGATTGGAGTATTCAAACTTTGGCTTATGAACCTAAACAATGCAATCTCTGGTTCTGGTTTTAATTTTCTCTGTAAACCTTCATTAAAAGTGGAAAACATGACAGTGAAAGCACTTGTCTGCTATTCTGGATACATCTTATGTAAGGCTCTTGGTGTATAATAAGACATCCAATGGGAAAAAAATGCCATTCTTTTAGAATTAGCAGCTCTTAGTGTTTTATTACCATTCAACAAACTTTCCTGCCACTCTGATTCTGAAAAGTACACTGAGTTTCTTCGGAGATTTTGTCCCAAAAACTTGTTACTAAAGGACTTTACCTCTGATCGCGTAGTAATCTATACCAGTTTCCGACACCCCTTAATTTAGCCCTATAAAGGGCTGTTAATAGGGAGGCCAAAGCTATGCTCAATGGAAAACAACATTTGTTTGCAAATTGAGTAATCTGGAGAAAACCAAAAAGATTCGAATTGCAGCTAGTTCCACTTCTAGCCTGGTTCTCCTGCCATTTTAAATATCAACCCGACTATAAAATGGCCTAATTCCCTGAAGCCTTTGCTTTCCCAAAATCTTATCTGATTATTATAGATATATAAAGGCACAATATTTTGCACTCCATGAGTTTCAAAAACTCATACCCCGCTGTATTCGGCTTCATATAATAAAATGAGCGTATTCTTTCCCCAAACCCTTAGTGTCTTATAACGAGCCTTTTTCGGAAGTTTAGCCAATTAAATAAAAACTAGAGTCTGCGATTCTGCTTCCTGCACCATCTTATCGACAAAAAAGCTATCCAACGATTCCTTGGCTTCTATCATTTGAGCCATTAAATCCTCAAAATTTGCTTCATAGTAACTTTGTATCTAGATAAGTGCCAACCCCTCTTGACTAATGTTGAGTTGAAGCACTGAAAGTCTCACTGTTGATGCTTTCTTCTTCCAAATAAATTGACAAATCTTAACTTCCAACTGTCTACAATATGAGATATACATTTTTATAGGTACATTTAAAATTAAAAATAATAATAATGGTAGGATGAACATTTTTATGAGGGCTAACCTGCCAATTATTGTAAATGAAAGAAGAGTCCATCTATCTAATAGATTTCTAATCTTGTTGACCATCGCTAGATAGTTAAATTCAAAAATGTCCTCACAACTATTTGTAACATAGATCCGTAAATAGCGGATAGGATCTGGAGATTTGGCTTTCCATTGCAAAAACCCAGGAAGAATTTGACTACTTCATTGAGTAACAACATTTCTGTTTTATTATGGTTAATTGTATATCCTCCAATAGCTTCGAGCTGCATAAATTCCGTCAAAGTTATCCTGACGTTCTGTTCCTCTGGCCTAAGGTAAATAATAATGTCATCTGCGATCAATTTTAATTTGGGCATTCCTTCCAAAGGTGCTTGTATCTGCCGATTGGCCTTAATTCGTGCATCAAGAGGTTCTATAAAAATTGCAAACAAAGCAGGGGATAGAGGACATCCCTGGCGGGTTCATTGCCTTCTATCCACTCTTCCTGCTAGCTGTGAGTTTATAATAACTTGGGCCTGAGCCCCTTGATATAAGTTTGCCAACATTTGTGTTATTTGTATTGGGAATCCGACCATTGTAAGGACAGCAAAAAGAGCATCCCAGTTAACTAAATCAAATGCTTGTTCAGCATCGACTGTCATAATTAAGACAGGTAATTTATTCGAGTTAAAAAAATCATGCGCTTCGACTAAAAACCCAATATTTGATGACATGTATCTTCCTTAAACAAACTCAGTCTGATCTTTATGGATGACCTTCTGAGCTATTGGAGAGAAGTGGTTTGCCCAAATTGTCATTACTATTTTATAGTCCACATTCATCAAACTGATTGGTCCATACGAGTTGACGTTTTTAGGGCTCTTATCTTTTTTAACAAAACCTACTATCGTAGATCACTTAAAAGTAGAGGGAACGTCCCCTCCTACTCTTACAAAATTAAAAAGCTCTAACAGAAAGGGTGTTATTTCTTCTGAAAATACCTTATGGAACTCTGTTGGCAAACCATCATTTCCTGCGGCCTTACCACCCGGCATTAAGGCAAGGGCACTCTTTCTTTCAATTGGGATGATTTCAGCACTTATTTCATCTACCTGGTCAATTTACATAAGCAGAAGATTGATGCCCCCCAGATATTGGGTTATCGCCTCATTTGATACCATATACGTAGTTGCGTAAAGCTTGCGATAATGATCCACAAACATTTTTGCAATTTTTTCCTTATCAGAAATCAGTGCCCCTGACTCTGGTTGTACCAATTCTGTAATTAACAGCAGAGCAGGTAGGCTTATCAACAGAGGCCATTTTCAAAAGCATTTGTGCAACACACACACAGTAACACAATGAACAAGCCTCCACAGAGGTTTAGAAAAATAGAATATATTATTCTGAACAAACAAAGACAAAATAATAGAGATACAATGAATTCTTCTTACAATATGCATGTTAAAAAATATATAACATTAGTTGCAAGTTGCCCACTTATTGAGAATAAATCACATTAAATGCAATCATTACATTGTTCTGGTAAACCCATGTGCTGGGAAGCACTGCAACAAGTGATTTATGGATACAGTTAAAGACTCCTTCGTTGTGGCTACGTGGAAAGACAGTGTTTTAAAAGGTGCATCCCTTGAGACCGGGGACATTAGAAAAATGCATTGGCCGCAAGTGCACCAGGCAGCAACTATACCCTCACAGACCCTGCCATGCCTCCCAGTACCTGGTCTCTGGCTGAGAAATCTGGGGCATCAATGTCCTAGCTCAAATGGGAGTAGAAACTGCTGCACCAACACAAAGGGATCCCTGATGCTGTGATCCTTTCTCTCGACCAGCCCTTCCCTGAGGGGTAGTTGCTGACGCCATGATGTAGGGAGTCCCCAAGTTACACGGGCAGTTTGGCTGGATCATACAATACGGAGAAAACCCTGGATCACCAAGGCAAATCTGGTGTGCGCTAGCAGGCTTTCCTTAGCACTGCGACGTAGGCTGGAGCACAGAGACAGAAGGTCCAATTATTTCCGAAGCGCAGCCCTTCTGACCATGAAGTTTGTGGTTCAAACAGCAAAGTGCTAGACCTTTGTTGACCCATTTCATCAGTAGGGAGGGAATGGAAGTAGGTTACGATAGGGTACAAGCACTTTGAGAACACTTGAAATATCACAGTCGAAAAGGCAGCAGGCCAGTACACCAAGCAGGTTGCAGACTGGCAGTCTCTCCTGCAGCAAAGTCAGCAGCAGGCCAACACAGAAGAGCAGTTAGTAAAATGGCAGACCCTACTGGCAGCGCAGCAGATCCCCTGGCAATGCACAGATGTAGAGATAGTGATGTCTAGTTACAGGTTTAAAAATGTCTGATTAGATGGGGGTCAGATATCCTGTACTTATACCCATAAGAGCCTTTGAAGTGAAGTGCCCCTGAAGTGCACAGGTCCACTTCCAGCTCAGTCCTCTTTGCCAGCCCAGCTATGAGTGGCAAACCAGTCCCTTGTGTGGAAATAGGACAATACCTATGCAAGTGAGGTGTTACTTCCTCTCCTCCTGTCTGCTCAGGATGACCCATCAGTATGCGGATGGATGCAGATGCAGTTGAGTGCCCTGTGTTGTGGCTGTCTAGAGGGAATGCACAAATGTACCTATCACCCAGCCTAGTTATGCATTGAAGACAGTTTCTCAGGCACACAGAGTATTTAGTGTAGAGAAATGTCTACTGTCTTAAAGTGCCATTTGTAAAACAGTAAAGTTAAATCCAACCCCACCAGTAAGTAGGATTTATCTTTAAAAAATATATATATTGAGAAATCTTCAGCATCAAAAGACAAATATACACTTGTCTTAAATCATAACACAATAATAATTCAGTTTGTCCACCTATAGAAACATTAATCTCAGTCCATCATAGAGTCAATTAATCCTACAAAAAGAAAGTATAAGAAACAAAAAACAAAAAAACTCAGGAATTTACAGCTCCTTCCCTATAAATATTAATCCGCCATATAGTCAATCATTGCCCCCACACATAAAGACCAATCTTTCTTTTTCTGGGCCCTTTAACAGAGTAAAGACTAAATTCCATATTAAAGATGTTACAGAACTTGGCCCACCACATTACAAAAGATGGGACCTCCTGCTGTAACTAGAAGGAAGCTATAGATATCCCTGCCACAGCCGTGGCTATGAATATTAGATAGAGAAATTTGTACATTGGCATTCCTTGGCGCATCTCCTCCCCAATCCCTAAAAGCATCATGGAAGTTGACATTTTAATAGGTACTCCAGTGATCTCTGGCAAAAACTTTTCTATAGATCCTACCAGAGGAGTCAGAGTGGAACATAAATAGAATATATGAAGAATATCGCCATTATCTGCTCCACGCCAAAAACATTTCCCATCATTATGACTCCCCCATTTCATCATCTTCGCAGGAGTATGGTATAGGTTATATAGTGTTTTATAATTCTGGGTTTTTTAATTAGCTGCCAACAAAATTCTCCCAGCAGTATCAATTGATTTCTCTAAAGAAACTGACTGATTTCCCAACCAGCTTCCCCATTTAGAATTATACTTCTCTAAGTCGTCTGATCTAGCAGATAATATTTTATACAGAGAATTAATGTTTTCCTGAAGCCTAATAGCTTCTGCAATCCTATAGGATGTCAACCTGATTGGGTGTCTGCCTAAAAAGACCCTTATCTGTAGAAATTTGAAAAATTGGGCTTTGGATAATTGATGTTTATCCAAGAAGCATGAAAATGTGAAACAGACCGCATCAGCCTGATAAAAATCACCAATTCGAATAATTCCCTTTGACCTCCAACTAGCTGCCACAAAGTCCCAGAAGATCGAAGGTAATAATCCTACTGCAGCGATAGGTGTATACTGAGAGACCCCAGGAATCTGTAAGTTCTTTCAAACTATATTCCAAACTTTAAAAACTGCTCCCAAAACTTTAAAGCGGGTTCTTTTATATTAGCAATCGTTAATTCTCTTAAACAAACAGTTTTTCGCCTCCGAGCCGAAAACCATCTGATAAATCACTTCTTCTCCAGTCAGTAATATACGTATGTTTGACAAAATGCACTCATAATAATAGAAGGCAAAGTCGGGAACCGACCATCCACCTATCTCTTGAGGAAGAGTCATAAACCGAGCGGCTCTGCATGGTTTCCCTGGGGTGGTACACAGTGTTTACAGATGTTGAATTTCTCCTGATGTTACTTCCAGAGCAACTACCCTAAAAGAATACATTACCCTAGACAAGATATTCATTTTAAGTACATTAGCTCTGCCAACCAGGGAAAGGTGCAAGCTCTCCCACCTCTCAAGTGCTAGCTTCACTTTACCTATAAAATTGCCCCAGTTAACCTCAACAATCTCTTTTACAGAGGCCCGAATCTTAATGCACAAATATATAGATTCCTTAACTACTCTAGGGTCATTACCCAAAATTTGGCTTGTACATAAAATTTCGGTTTTGGATGTATTGAGTTTGTAGCCTGAAACAATGCCAAATTCCTGTGCCAGCCATTTGATTTCAGGTGCAGCCGTACCCGGAATAGACATTACAATCGCAAATAATCGGCGTACGCCAAGACACAAAAAAGATCCTGCCGAACAGTAAAGGGTACAATCTGGTTGCTCTGCTCTAACTTTTTTTATAAAAGGATTCATATAAAGCGCAAGCAAAAGTGGATAACACAGACATCCTTGTCGTGTACCTCTGGAAATCTGAATTGCCTCAGAACAAAACCCTATTGAACATATTTTGGCTGTGGGAGATCAATATAGGGCCTGAAGAGCCTGAATTTGCTGTAACCCCCCCAGAGAAAGTCCCACAAAACACGGTCAAATGCTTTTTCAGCATCGAGGAGGATCAATCCTAGTTCCCTAGACTCTACCTATGCTATGTCAAACAGGGTTACTACCCTGCTGATATGATGTACAGTTCCCCTTCCAGGTGTAAAACCATGCTGCCTTAAAGAGACCAGGGGAGGTATGACTTTCGCCAACCGAGTTGCAAGAATTTTTGCATAAATTTTACTGTCACAGTTGGTGAGAGAAATTGGACCGCAGGACCATGGTAGATCATGTGGTTTACCTTTTTAATAAAATATAATAATGCTAGCCTTGTCCCAGGATTGTGGTACCGCCCCAATTTGTGCCGCTTTGAAAACCGTAAGCTTTCAAAGATCTTGAAAAAAAGTTTTATACATTTCCAGAGGTAGTTTGTCCGGGCCTGCGGCTGTTCCAGTCGCCAAGCTGTTAATGGCCTCCTCTAATTCATCTAGATGGATAGAGCTATCCAACATCTCATATCCAGCTTCCACCTGATCCAATTTTTTCCACAGCGAAGATGGAAGCCATAAAGCCAAAGGCTGTCGCCCAATATCTTGCACTGAATACAATTCTGTATAAAAGTCGAAGAAGACCTTAAGAATTTCATGAGGGTCGTAAACTGTGTCCCCTGAGGCATTTTTCATAGCAGTAATTCTTTGTCCTGCCTCCTTCATACGTATCTTCAGAACTAAACATCGCCCAGTGGCCTCCCAATATTCATAGCAAACTTTTTTATAAGTTTGATATTTTAAAGCAATTTCTTTACTCCATAACACATTTATTTTAGCTTTACATCTAGCCAAATTAGTTTGCAAAGCTACAAAATTACTACCAGCTGCTATCCCACCTGCCAGATTCTCTTCAGCTATTTTAAGTTCGGTATATAACTCCTGCACTGCCAGTTTGGCCTGTTTTTGCTTATATAATCCATAGCTCATGACTTCTCTTCTGAAGCCCGTTTTGAATGTGTCCTCATATGCTCAAGAAAAGGGTTATCCAGGAGATGTTTTCTATCAAAAGTAAGCCTCTTGGGGCTACACATAGGCCAAGTGCCAGAATATCTAAAACTACTGGTGCATGGTCCGATGTAATCCTTGGATAAACACATATTTTTAATCCTGTTTATAATAGAGGGGATACAAAAAACATAGTCAAGCCGTACCAGCTTGTTGTGTGGATAAGAGTAAAATGTATACCCTGGGTCTTGCAAATGCAAATTGCTCCAAACGTCCATCAGATCATGATCAGTTAACAAATGGTATAAGGCCTTAAAAACTCTAGGCTTCCTACCTTTTAGTTCTGGCCACAGGATTGAAAATCAGTATGGCTCAAATTAATATTAAAATCGCCACAGAGCAATAACGGAGCCATAAAGCAAGCTCCCCATTTAAGTATTCAAGAACAGGGGCCTCATTGAGGTTGGAGCCATATACGGTGCATTGGGTAAACTTCACTCCCCCAAGACACATTCCAAAATAGCCCAACGTCCCTGAACATCAACCAATATACGGCCTGTTGTTTGAATTGCTGGTCTAGCTAACATCGCTAACCTCCTGGTCATAGTTGGCTGCTTCAAGGCTGCTAAGACTGCGTAGCACAATTCTGACAGGATCTTCCAGTTCCCCCATGATATATGTGTCTCCTGCAGACACACTAAATCCAGCTGAATCACACGCATCTCTGTCGCCAGTCTTTGCCCTTTGTTATAATTGTTTAACCTACAAACATTTAGGGGCCGATTCCGATTCGGTAAACCAATCCGTACGACCAAATCTAATCCGTAGCCCTCTCCGCATGACTCGCACAATTCCGTCCGAATCGCGTAGTACGATTCGTTTGAAAAATATACGATTGAATCGTTGCGAACCTTACGAAAAGCAAGGGAAAATCCGAACGACACGGACCCTCACAGTGAACCGTACGAATTGTAAACATCCTGTATGACCCGACAAGTACGATCCGGATCGGGGAATGAGAACGCGATTCGTACTGAAAACGTTGCCTATGAGCGATTCGTACGGAGAGCCGCACAATCACATATGCACCATATCCCTGCAATCATGGGTGTGTATGCACCGTACCCCAATAATGCATGGCGTGTGTACGCACTGTACCCCTGCAATCATGGGGTGTGTACGCACCGTACCCCAATAATGCATGGCGTGTGTACGCACCGTACCCCAATAATGCATGGCGTGTGTACGCACCGTACCCCTGCAATCATGGGGTGTGTACGCACCATACCCCACTAATGCATGGCATGTGTACACACCATACCCCAATAATGCATGACGTGTGTACGCACCACACCCCTGCAGTCATGGGGTGTACTTGCGTACCCGGGAGTCCGTTTCGTATGCAGTTCTAGTCAAAATCTGCTTTTCCGGATGTTTTGAGCTCCCGTAGAAAAAGAGTCGTACGGAGTGTTGACAGGACGAATTGTACTTGCTGAGTCGGAAAATGCTGCTTCGATCCGTACGGACGTCACGTACTGCGTGTTCCGAGTATGATTCGTATGTATTTTTAAGTCATATGGTCTTTTGTACGATTCGTACGGAGATCTGCTTTGGGCCAGAATCGTACTTAATCGTACATATGGGGACGTTTACGGGTACGATTCGTACGGGAAATATGCTCCATACAGCTATTTTTAAAGGGATTTTACTGAATCGAAATCAGCCCATTAATGTACAAACTCGAAGACCTAGCTTAGCCATAAATTCCATCTACATACCAGCATTTGGTCAGATCTAAAAAAGCACACATTCTCAGAACTCTCAAAACACCATCATTGCTGTGGATTATTTTTCTTTTTTATCTCCACCTCTCCCCTTCCAACACCCCCTCCACCCAACCAACCCCCCCCCCCACATACCTAAACCCACCCCACCCCTTCAATGAGGCTTTAGGACTAATTGTCCTTGTGATGACGAGCTCTCACCCCCTGAACGGTACCTCCCACTCCTATCTGGCACCCCATATGCAAAGAACAAGCCTCAAATAGAAGAACATCATCACAAAACATGGAAAAACACATAGACTTTCTTTTATCCCTGTAGCAATAAAGAGATAAAAAACATAGCACTCATATGGTGTCTTAGGAAAGATGGTGTCAGAAGAAAAAAAAGGAAGGGACCATAAAATTGTGGCCCTAATCACTTAAAATTTAACAGATTTTACACATCTCAGCAAGCCTAGCAGAACCTAATATGAATTAACCATAGCCCAGAACAATAGCTGACAGTATGAAATTAAAAATGTTTGCTTTTCACAGAGATTGTAGAAACTCCTTAGCTAATATCTCACAAGTGAAAAATCTAGTGTGCTCTTTGTGGAGAAGTTTTAGCTTGGCTGGGTTTAATAAGAAGGCTTGGGCCCCTTTGGCCTGAAATGGTGGGATAAGCTGGCAAATTTGCCAGTGTTTCCCGGCCATTTGACCACAATAATCTGGCCTAACAAAGAACTCCAGCCCTTTTCCAGCTCTTTTTATGTCATGGCGTGCTAACTCTAATACATCTTCACGGGTTGTTGTTTGACCAGACCTAGACCGTAGGGAGAACGGAAAGCAATGTGCCCTGTGCACCTCTCTCTGCCAATCCCATTGCGTTAGTTCAGGGAAGGCTTTTGTAAATAGTTCGATAATAAACTTGCGTGGTTCCTGCCCTACTGTGCCCCTGGGAATTTGGAGGACTCTCATATTGTTTTGACAAGATTGATTCTCTAAGTCGATGAGTTTCCGCTGGGTATCATCTTTCATGGTGCGCAAGGTCTCAGTCAATGCCCTTTGTGCTGCCAGTTCATCATCAAGGCAAGACATATGGGCTTCTACCTCACTGAACCTTGTGGTGAACTCCGTACAGGTTTTAGCTATGCCACGTACTGAACTTTGCAATTTACTGCAAGAGTTTTGAGCCCTTTGACTCCCCGCTCGTGTCTCCCCTCTATGGGTCATAATTGCCTGATGAATCAGTGCCAGCGAGACCTCCTCTAGTGGTTCTGTTGATTTTGCTTTCGGGATGTCCGGGTTATTGCCCGACCTAGGACCAATGTTTAGTTCTGTACCGAAGGAATAGTCCCATTGTAAAGTGATGCCGCTATTGCTGTTATCTACCCGTTTAGTTCCTTCTCTTAAATCAGGGTTCTTGCGCATTGTCTGAGGACTGCTATCCGATGAATCCCCTCCCGTATCCTCTGGAAATGTGCTACTATAATCGCTTATCCTATCATGAAGGGCAACCTGCATCTGCACACTGGCCTCTAAATCATCGATAGAAGAATCTGAATGATCTGAGAGCGAGTAAACATTTTCCCCAGAATCTACCTCCTTTATAAGAGATTTCCTGTTCTGTAGCTCCATCTCTATCTCTTTACCAGAGCCAGAACCAGGTTTTTCCCTATTGTCGGTATTGGTATGGATATCAGCAGGTGTGTTAGGGATTCATCTCTTCTCCGACTCACAGTTGCTCAATGCTGTTCCAGAGGAAAGTGAGTCTAATAGTGGAATCTGGGGGGAGTTCAAACTTGAGCATCCCTCCAGTTGGTTGAGCATCACCACAGTCAGATACTGGGGTAGAATTATTACCAATATCACCCAAGCCAATATAGTGAGTGGTAGAGACCTTCTCTATATTTTCCTGCCACCCCAAATTGTCAGAGACCTCCCCATATCCACTTTCAAGCAAAGGAGTATCCACCTGGGGAGACTGTACAGATTTCCTTTTATCTTTCCCCGCCGAAAACAACAGGGGAATAGTACGCTTACCGGAACTGTCTTCTGTATTTTTATCGCCGGCGGCAATATCTGAGTTTGCGGTGGCATCCTTTTTGTTTCATTTTCCGTTTGTGCTTGCAACATTCTTGCCTCCAGCCATGCCTGCTCCTGTACTGGCGGGATCACCATGAGGGCGAGGTCTCCCTCTTCCGGCTTTCGGAGGCATCATATGCTGTTCAGTCCTTTCCCCTGACTGCCTTCCGTAGAATGCAGAGTCTGCGAAATGCCTCCCACTTCACCGCCGGCTCCTCACAGTGAAATAGTAACCATCACAAAGCTGCCAAACCTTTGCCACAAATGCTGCTTCCGTGAAGCCCTGCATCCCCAGAACACTGCTATTGAACACACACCGGGCAGCGGGATACAATTAGTGCTTTCTTCCTTTAGTGCATCAAGTCTTCATAGAGGTCCGGTAGCAACCATCTCACTCGTCAGTGCTGATGACTGCCATCTTGCCTCTCCGTCACTAGTAAGTAGGATTTATCAATACCATTCCAAACATATGAAACATCAGAAAGCTACTTGTCTCTGATCAGGAATTACAGCTTAAAAGATTATTAAGGAATTCCCAATGCTACCCTAGGAGAGGGGTCAGCCTAACTGTAGTTAAAAACAAAATGGGCTAGTGTCTCCACTGGGACATGCAAAAAAAAGAAAGGTACATGTCCTACTTTTTACTTACTTAGCACCCTGCCCTTAGGGCTACCTAGGGCCTTCTCTAGCGGTGACTTATATGTAATGGAAAGGTAGATTAAGGCTTGGCAAGTAGGTTTTATATGCCAAGCCGGGGTGACAGTAAACTGCGAACACAGGTCCTGCCAGGCAGACCTGCGATAGGTTAGAAAGGCTGCTTCTGTGGGAGGTACAATCAGTGCTGTAAGCCCAAAAGCATTTAACTTACAGGCTCTGAGTTTATGATGTACCACCTTACAAGGTACTTACAAGTAAATTAAATATGCCAAACAGGTGTAAACCATGTTTAGAGAAGAGAGCACATGCAGTTTAGCACTGGTCAGCAGTGGTAAAGTACTCAGAGTGCTAAAGTCAACAAAAACGAGGTCAAAAAAGTAGGAGGAGAAAGGCACAAAGTTTGGGGTGACCCTCTAGAGAGGGTCACTTTCTAATAATGTGTTTGTAAACTTCACTATGGAGAGTACAAGATATCTCGATGAGGGTTGGCGTAATCCTCACCTCCATATCCTTAATAGAATTAAAACTACAAACGCTAGGAAACTTTATATTCTATGTCAGGACAGGAGGCAAGGATAATGCTTGTTAAAAGCTTATTTACCACCCGTATGTACCACCTGTTAAAAGTAGAATGTCTCTATGTCGAATTTGACAACCAGTCAGCCGCGCTCAAGATGTCCTCCAGGTGAGCTCCCCCCAAAAAGCTTTAGATGCCATAGCACCTCTCACGGAAAGCACACTAAAGACAGGCGTTCCAATTTCTGCCTCTTGCATGATGCTCCTCAGCCAGCATGCTACGGTGGGGAAAGATTCCACTTTAAACGGTTTATGTAAGGCAATCAGGTGCTGACGTTCCCCAGCTAGGTGAACTTCTTCCATTAGTGCCTCGTAAAGCTTGAGGTATCTGATCACACATAACTTTGGAACTTGTGCAAATGCTGGATCGGAAACACCCCTGGAATTACATTTTGTTCTTCTTGAAATATGAAAGGCAAGCCCATCCAGGATGAATACCGTACAAGTAATATCCAGAGCTCTCACATCTGATACCCGTGTAAAAAGGGGCTCGAGTGGGGGTGCGGCAGTAATAGGCAACAACTTAGTTTTGGTTACTTGTGGGTTTATTTTAGACAGTAGATGGTCAGTACAACTCCTTCTACTTGAGGGGGGCCTCCGAGGCGATCTGCTACGGCTCCTCCTTCGTCTAGGGGCTTTCTTCTTCTTCCTCTGTCCTTCCAAGGGTCTTGGGGGAGGCTCTTCGTCGGAGTCCGTCGCGGCTGGCTCTGGCCCCTCCCAGATGGTAGAGAGGAAAGAAACAGGAACCGAGTGTAAGTACTGTGTACTCTAGTGCATCATCAAAGGGAGGTAGGGAGTGAGGGAGATTAACACCGGTGCTCAACTATTTACAGAGAACTACGTGGGTGGAGTGGTAGTGCTCAGGATTGGATATACCGTGGCTTAGGTCTCCCCTGCTTTAGTACCTAATGTACCTTTACCGCCAACCCAGCCCCGCAAGCGGTCACGCACCTGTACAAGCCACGCACCTCCCATGGGTGAGTGGTTGGGCGGCTCACAGGAACGGTGGCCTCCTGGCTTGCTCCCGTCCTCAGCTGGCGCCGACTCAGCTTCCCTCTGGGTTTTCTCCGCTGGTATACTCTCCGCTGATACTCCCCCGGCCTCTGATGGTGTCCGCCGTCCTCCTTCCGCTCCTCTCCGTTTACTGCGTCCTCCTTCCTCCGTCTCGCTCTCAAAACTCTCTCGCTGACTGTTCCACTCGTTCCGCTCCTCCGACCTCCTCTCCTCCGTCCTCCAGGTGTACAAGCACCCCTGTGGTTCCGGGTCTCGACCTTTTGTCGGAAACGCGTAGTCGGTAGACTCCTCCCCACCTTGCAGTGTCCAGGAATTAAAGGGCCAGTCCTCCTCTGCCGTCACAGATGCAGCCCAGTCCATGTCCTGCGAGGTGGAGAGAGAGACAGAAGGCGGTAAAGGCAACACATCACCAACCCCTCCCATGCTATTTGCGGTGTCCCGAGGGGGTGTGGGAGCCGCAGGTTGTGCAGAGCGGTCACGTGCAGGGTCCCTCCTATACACCCCGTTACAACCCGTTTGCAAGAAACCAAATGCAGCAGCATTGCCAACGTAAAAGATAACTCTTTCCTAGAGAGGTACTTATTATGTGACTAAGAGAGGAAAAAGTTGAGAACCTTGTTAACATCCCATAGGGCAAATACCTGGGCTCAGTAGGAACCGACAATCTCACACCTCTCATTAACTTTCTAACCATGGGATGTTCTTCCACTGGGAAACCCTCAATGGGGAGGTAACCTGCAGAAATGAAGGAGTGGAAGGCATCTACTGCCTATATGCCATATGTCCTTGACTAAGGATGATAAAAATCTCAACAACTCTGTATTCCATGGGATCTGCACCCTTCTGCATACAGCAATGCAACCATTGTCCCTTAGCAGACTTGCACCTTTAATATGTCCTATTGGCGATCGCTTTAAACAAGAGGTTTTAAGTTGTTTCCAAAAGTTCTCAGACTTTCCACTAAGTCCTGTAATCCTCCACTCCATGAGGGACAACTTCCCCTCCAGGACCATGTGGTGGGGATTCCCCATGGGATCCCAACGGATATCCTTTCTCCGAGGTAGACGGATTGAAAAATCCCATGAAAGAATGACTGAGTACTACTCATTTGTATAGCGCATGGCTACCCGGGGGCATCCCAGCGCTTCAATGAACCAATTCATCCCCAGAGATTTAGGAAAATAGGAAGGTTTTCAGCATGCTCCTAAATCTAAGATGGTTCTCCTCCAACCGGATAGAGTCAGGCAGGCTGTTCCAAAGTTTAGCTGACTGAACAGCAAAGCGCCTGCCACCCATACGGCTTCTCCTTATTCTGGGAACTGCAAGAAGGTTTTTATTACTGGATCTGAGGGTCCTGTTGGTTTGATGGGGACAAAACAAAGGTTGAATAAGATCAGGTCCTGATTTAATTAAAGCTTTATGGACAATGGTCATAGCCTTAAATTCAATCCTTTGTTGAACCGGCTGCCAGTGCAGTTTCTGGAGTGCTGGTTTGGCTGAAGTTCTGCGAGGAATCTGTAGTAGCATCCGGGCTGCATAGTTCTGTACAGTCTGCAGGATCCTGAGTGTTCCCAATGGGGCCCCTAGGTAAACTGCGTTGGAGTAGTCAAGGCGCGTTAGGATCAGGGCCTGTACTAATATCCTCCTTGCTTCAAACAGGAGCAACCCAATGATTTTCCTGAGTGATCTCATCAAAGCGTAGCAGGTAGCTGCTACATTCTGTGCTTGGGCCCGAAAATTAAGCGCTGAGTCCAGCCATACTCCCAGGCTCTTAATTTTCTCTCTTGGGGGGGGGAGGCCGGCCCAAAGTGTTAGGCCACCAGCCATCTACCGAGGAGGGTGCGTTGTGGCCCAGTATCATGATCTCAGTCTTTGCTCCGTTGAGTTTTAGGAAGGAGTTATCCATCCATTCATGTACCCTGCTAAGGCAGGAGGAAAGTCTGTCATGAGTTGGCATCTGCCCAGAAAGCGTGATGATAAGCTGAGTATCATCAGTGTATGTCACTAGTTGCACCCCCCAGGGCAACACCACCTCAGCCAATGGTCTCATATATATATTAAATAAGGTAGGGCTAAGGGATGAACCCTGTGGGACGCCACAGTGTAAGTGCATAGGAGGGGAGGAGATGTCATCCTCAAATACCGAGAAGGTGCGCTCAGAGAGAAAGGACTGCAGCCACCCCAGTGCGGTCCCAGTGACACCCACACCACCCATCCTTTGAATAAGAATAGAATGGTTAACGGTGTCAAAGGCCGCACTGAGATCTAGTAAAAGTATGGCTGCACATCCACCTCCATCAATAATCCTCCTCGCTTCCTCAAATACTGCAATAAGGGCAGTTTCGGTACCCCGTTTGCACCTGAATCCGGTCTGGGTGGGATGTAATAGATTGTTGTTTTCTAAATGGCTGGATATCAAGGAGTTTACATATTTTTCTGTAAGCTTGCTGATCGTGGGCAACAGGGAGATGGGCCGATAGTTTGCCCAATCATCAGGATTGAGATTGGGATTCTTCAATAACGCTTTTACTTTTGCCTGTTTTCAATGGAGTGGGACTATGCCAGTAAACAGGGATGTATTAATCACCTCCTGAATTACCGGGGCCACGATGCCTGTGACCAGGTTAAGAACAGTAGGGGGTGCTACATCCACCGGTGAACCTGATTTCAGGTTACCCAGAAGCGATTGAACCTTCAGGCAATCCAGTGGGGGGAAGATCTCAAGGGGGGTGACATCCGGACCTGTGGCTGGAGGTGGTGCTACCAGGGGAACACGGAATGTTGAGTAGATATCAGTTATCTTTGAGGCAAAGAAGTTTGCTAATTCCTGGCATCGTGTATGAGCAGACAGGGGGTCAGTAGTAGGGATGGGAGGGGTAACTAAGGACTTGAATATTTTAAAAATTTCCCTAGAGGAGCTGGAGGCAGAAGTAATTTTGTCTAGATAGTAATTAGACTGGGTAGCTTTGATAGCTATTTTATAATTACGTAACGCAACCCTATAACTATTTTTGCTGGCTTCAAGATAGTCTTTCCTCCACATCCTCTCTTTCTGCTTGCAAAGCTGTTTAAAGGCTTTAAGCTCTGGGGTGTACCAGGCTTTTTTATTTACCCCACTACGATGGGAGAATTCAACTTTAGGAAGGACCGCATCCAAAGATGCCTGCAGCCAATGGTTGTAACAATCATTAGCTTCTGAGGGGTCATTGCTAAGTTCAGGAAGGGATTCTGAAAGGTTAGAATTCCATTTCTCCTTTGAGAGTTTGGACCATGCTCGATTCGTTTTTTTTGAGACACATGCCTGGCAGGTCTGTTCCTGACGAGTGAGGGACAAGGATAAGAGAGTATGGTCAGACCAGGGAATTAAAGTTGATTTTTCGAACTTAAGCGTGCTTAAGTTAGTGTAACAATGATCCAGCGTATGTCCTGCTCTGTGTGTGGGGCCTTTGATGATTTGTTTGAGTTGGACCATGTCTAGCACATTCAACAAACTCTGACATGCTGGGTTGTCGATTTTATCTAACTGGATGTTAAAATCTCCTCCCAATACCGTGAAATTGGGAGTATTACAGGACAAATTAATAGGAGAGCTTAACAGCTCTTCACAAAATTGTCCTATCGGCCCTGGAGGTCTGTAAACCAAAAGCCCAGAGAGCGAACATATTGGGGAAAGAGTGATTGAGAACATCATACATTCTGATCCAGAAATGATGACTTTCTCAACTCTACAGCATACAAATGCACTATGGCAATCCCTCCTCCTCGTCCGTCCATCCGATCTTGCGTCGAAATAACATAGTTCGCGGGCAAGGTTCGGACAATGTCGGGGTCGGAGCTGTCGTTGGTCCATGTTTCTGTGAGGAAGAGTACCTCAAGGTCCATTTCCTCCAGGAGCAAAGAAATCTCTAGCGCGTGCTTAGGCAGTGAGCGACAGTCAAGCAGGGCCAGTGAGAACGGGTGTACCTCAGGGGTGTTTATATCTGGGGTGAAGGAATATTGACACCCCGTGCAAGACTTATGATCCCCATAGGTTGCTAGCAAGCTGCAATTTACTCCGTTCCTACCTTTAAGTTTCAAAAGTTGATTCCTATTATATGTAATCAGGGGCTGGACAGCATTAGGAGAAATAGGGGGGCTAGCCCCTGGGCCCGGCGAGGCCCGGGCGGGCCCAGACGGGCTTGCCTTTGGCGCGCCTTCAGCGCGCCGCCGGTGCGCCCGCTGCGCCCGCCCGCTGCACGGACGGGAAGGTCCGTCCATTTTGTAGGGGAAGAGAAGGGGCGGGAGTCGGCCCGGCAGCTGGTGTGGGGACTGTAAATACCCTCACCCAAGATGGCGTCAGTCTCATCATCACTGGTGAGCATACTTGCAACCTCCAAAATGGGGGGATTACTACCTGATTTGCCTTCGGTCAATGGACCTGCGCCACCACCCTCATCCGCATTGCAAATTAGGGAAAAGCGTATCTAGTTTCCACACTTCAGCCCTTTAGGAATGCATTTGTCTCTGCTGCCTGTGGGTCCAACCTCCAGCTGAAGAAGTGGCCCAGTTGGCAATCAAGGTGAGAGGTGAATATATCCACCAAGAATGGCAACCAGGGCCTCTATATCATGTGGAACACCTCCAGATTAAGTTGCCATGTACTGAGATCCTGATGTTGCCGGGAGTGCAGACCCCCCAGGTGGTTGATGTACTGCACTGCCAAAATGTTTTCCATCTTAAACAGTACCAAACTTTGTCCAGCAACGGACTGCTTAGGAACCTGCTAAGAGCTCTAGACAGTTTATGTGCTGAGATTGCTCTTCTGAGGAACATTTTCCTCCTGTGGATACATCACCAAAGCTGCCCCGACCTGTCGAGCTGGTGTCGGACTCAATAAGGATATCCGGACTGGAACCGAAGATAGCCCTCCTGTTCCAGGCCTTCATGTGAGCCAACTACCAATTAATTTTCTCTTTGGCATCTTCTGTTAGAGGAATTACTACTAAATAAGTCAAACCTTTGCATAGAAGGTGCACCTTCAACCGCAAAAGCGCTCTGTATTGAAGAAGGCCTGGACAATTGCCAGGAAGGATGATGCCATTGGGACAGGATAATTTTTTTTCTTCATTTGTAACCTTGTTCTGTTTATCAAATTAGCGAAATGAATGTTTTGAGAAAAACAGCATGAACAAGTATCTTTATTGATATATGCAAATGCATTAATTTTGTAAAAACAAGAGAAAAATATCAACATAAATAAACTTTTTGAAAATCTCAATCAATGTTTCTTAATTAAGATTACAAAGGTAGATGGATCTCTGCCAAAGGTAGTGCGGAAAGGGTCTAATGACGTCAGTCACTAGTATATATTCATTCTACAAGTGTGGAGATTGGCCGCTCCTCCCCTACCAGCACACCCTCCCAAAAGCATAGTACAATTTCTTTCAAAAGTCAAAACGGACTAAAAAGGAGTGCTCTTCGCAACCCCACTTATTCGTAGAAGTCATCTTCTGCCAGATGCCATCCAACCTTTAGTTTGGAAGAAAGAAGAGCCTTTACCATGGGAAGATCCTTGGGCACAGGCACGGCCACCTCCCCTGCACCCCCTTCTGTGAGCATCAAACGAGTCGGGAGGAGTAAAAACCATTAAATCTCACAGGAGTTTGCCACTGCCCTTGGCAGGAGTCTTGGCTAAGAGGCATTGGTGAGGAAGTGGCTGGACAAGCGTCCCCTGCCACGCCTGGCCCGATGAAAACCAGAGAAGAACAGACTTTCTTATTGGAGAACTTAACCATATCAAGCGAATTAAAGGTGTCCACAAACTTTCAAAGTTCTCTGATAAAGGGGTTCCCAAACAACCCTGCTTGCACGGTGGAACCAGTCTCCAATACTGCAAGTCACCCAACTTAGAGTCCAGGTTAATGAGGAGAGAACGCCGTTATAAAACACGCAAAAAAATCTATCAACCGGAAATAGGCTTACGGAGGAATCCACCCGTGTCAGATCCCCGGTTATTCTGCTACAATATCCACGTCCCAAGTAAGTTGTGTTACAGGTTTTTTAAACAGGATTTAGTAGTAAGGCTGTGGGCAGGCTCTGATCCTGTTAACTCGGCTAATCCTTTCTATAAATTATGTTTTCTTTAGAGTCATTCCATTGGGCTAAAGACTTTCAACACAGAATATATAGGGGCTCTTCTGGATTTTATGACAAAGACTTCCCCCGCATGTTCTCGGGGTATTTTCACAAGCTCACAGGTAACTTAGGAAGTGTATGGGTAGGGTCTGTTGTTTAGCTATAGGGAACTATCGGGTGTGTATACGGACCTTTGTCTGTTTTTTTTGTCATAGGCTCGATAAATTCGTCCTTGCGCTGTATCAGCTGCCATGTGGATCGCCGGTTTTTAACTAAGAAGGAGCATCCCGCCGGCTACTCTGTAGAGTTATTTTACATTTCAAGGTACTTTGTGCAGATAGAGAGATGTAAGGGTTGTGACCTATATGTATAGCTCAGGAATTTGACTTTTTTTGTAATTTTCTTTACAGTGTTTTGATGATAAGAATACCCTTAGGCATTCAACTAGTCTACATACCAGTGGATGAAGTGAACTCACAAGGTACCTTTACCCATTTTTTGTATGCTAGATACTTAAACAAATATTATTGATCAGCGTATAATTTATATTTGTGTAGGAAGTCTCTACAGTAGATCACTCCACATCTTGGTTCATTCTGGTTAGTAGATGAGCTAATTGTATTACTCCATGAAGGCAGGTCTATCTTTAATTATAGACTGATTACCTTTATAAAAACTGTACTCTGGTATAAGTAGCCCAAGTACGATGTAATTTTGGCAATGCTTTTAACATAAATATAATTCCAATCGTGCATATTTAAAGATGAAGTACGACCGATTGGGCATCCTTCAGTATAACAGTATGTGTGAATGGTTTGCACAATGCCATTTAGGCTTGGCTGTCAACACAAATATAGAGCTGATCTGGTAGATTGCAAGAGGAAGTGTGTCATTTTTAGTATAAATTGTGGAAGTATAGAATGTGAGCCATTGAACCGAGTCAGTTCAAATTGTAACATATGTATGCTTTTATATTTTTATTAGAAATTGTAGATACAAAGTGGGAAGACTTTTCTGTCCTGAAGAAGGTGGGGAGTTGTTGGTTGGACCCATCACGGATAATTAATGAATGCAAACATTTGCTTTTTGATCATTTGGCAATTAATTTGTTGTGCGTAAAAGCTGTGTTTACATATTGACATGCTCAATTACCGTGTTGTTTCTTGATTTGGAACCATTTGTTCATGCTGTTTTCCTTTTCCTTCTTTGTCTATTAGGTTTTTTATATTTGTTTTTAAACTTTATAATGTGTTTTTAATGGTGGAAAGTTGCTAGCTACAACATTTGAAATAAATTGTATGCAACTTTTTATAATTGTGCTTGCACTGATTACTTTCCCTGGCTCATTGTGTGCGAGTGGAGTATGACCATAGGTTAGGTGGTGTGGTACGTTTGACATAACAGTTTCAACAGTTCCCAACGGGATTTCTTTTGACAATTGTTGAGGAGGGAACGCCTTCTCATAGTTGATAACACACAGGTGGCGTTGTCAAGCAAAATTACTGCTCTTGGGTCCATCCACAAAAGTTCTCAGGAGATATAAGGGCCCAACTGTTTGGCTTCTTTGTTAGGGACCAAGTCATATCTAAAAGATTATCCACGCATGGCCACCAGGAGCGATCAACTTCCTTTTTGGGGTCCTTAATGTACTTTTCTGAGAACGTTGCTATCAGTTCGTCAATATTTGTGGTTAGGGCCACTTTGCCTCCCAGGGAATGATTAGTACACTCTGCTTTGAGACGGGCCCAGACCTTCTTCTCAGGGAGCTTTCTAAGGCGCTCCTCAACATAGGTTGCAACCCCATTGCAAGGGGACCACATAGAGGACCTGGGATGGAGTAAATCGTCAGTGTCCAACATGTCCACCACTAAACTGTCCGGGTAGGGGCAGGGAGTGATCAGGGTAGGAAAGCCTTTTCTGCCATAGTCTAGAAGGGCCAGGGTCGCCATCTCAATCTCCCTGGGAATCATCATCTCCCAGGGAATCATCATCTCCCACCATGTTAGGAGAGGATGGACCCAGTGCAGAGGGCTCAGGATCAGGCAGCTGTGGCTGGGTCTAGTGATCCAGCACAGAGGGCTCAAGCAAAAAACAGTCAAATGGGACCTTGACCCTTGAGGGTAAAATGACAGGCTGCTAGTCACCGTCAAGTACTTCTCGGGTCCCAAGCTTTTTTTTTTACATACCCCCTTCCCTCCATGTGTGGTCAACGCATGGCAAATTGCACCATAACAGGGTGCGAGCCCTCTAATTCTGACCCTTGTGAGGGTGTACATGGCTTCCAGGCTGCCTGGATACCCGTAAATAGGCCAAGGTTCTGCGATGTGAGGTTGCTACTCTGCCGCTTACAGAGACAGCACACAATACCCACACAGTCGAAGGAGGGTTTTGTTGCTCCCAGAGTGCCTTCTAGTGGCCAGAGGGAGTTACCTCTGTCATACAGCCCCATTAAGGCAATTGTCTTGTCAGATGCTGTGTGAGGTGTGCTAAAACACTACAGGGGCCCGATACATAGAAAATAAGGTGTTAAACACACAGACAACTAAAACAAACTGCACAATAACAGTCAATATACTCAACAATGAGGAGAAAATAGAAAACACTTAACATCGTGGGTGCCTTTGCCTCAATGAATGAGGGGTGAAGACAGCTGTAATGCCAGAAACCGGTCCTAGGAAGCTTGAATCCGGTCCAAGGAAGGCATCGCTTAGCAGTTCGGGCTGGACTGTTCCCATGAGGCACAGGGTCAGACTGATTTGCATATGGTCATGTCTGAACTGGGGTGGCAGAGTGGGCTAAAGAACGGTGATGGATTAAACCCAGATCTGTTGACTGGGTGTGAGTGTTTGATTGGTTCAGATGCTCCGTCCATCACCACCCCCTTTTTTACCTCAAAGAAAGAGGGGGCATAAACAGTGTTGATGAACTACATAATAATGGGACTATTCACTTATTGGTTGATGTGCTTCTTCTTTCCCTTAAGGTTCCTGGGAAAGGTAGTCTTTTTGGTAAAAGGGATGCTGTATCAATGTACCAAGAAAAGGGGAGAAAGATGAGCATAATCCTCGCCTCTGGTCCTGACATAGAATTACACCTAACTGTTCTTACAATAAATCCTGTATCACAAAAGCATTTTGAGCTTACATAGGCACCTTTACTCCCAAAAAGATGTTTATGTGAATAAATGGGCAGGGAGTTGGGCTTCTAGAGCAGGATTTCTTGTGAGAAATATAGCCCTGTCAAGTGAACTGCAGATTTCCTAGTGTGAAAGTTTGCATTGTTTCACATCGCGCGTGGGAAATGAAGTTCACAAACATTTTCTGGAGTACCTAGGCACCTGTGACCGTGGCATGTTTCAAGTAAAAACCTTGAAACTTTGTAAACTCCAAAATGTAAAATTCTGCACTCATGGGAAGCTAGGGACAAGTGGATTTAAACGTTCTGCTCTTTTTGTGCCTGGGGCACAATGGGTTATGAATTGTAAATATTTTACTTAAATTTCAGGGCTTAAATTAATGTTTTTCTACACTTTTCTCTCGGTGGAAAAAGTAGCTGAAATGTGGTTATTTTGAGCTTATTTTGTTAACCGGGTCCCCGAATTTCCTCGCAATACATTAATAATAGTGAAACATGCATATTTACATTTATACTATCTAAAGAGTCCGGGTTTCAGTTTAAAATTGACAATATTACAGACTTACATTTGGGCGACTAAAATAATGAACACATCACATCCCTTACTGTGATTGTGCACTTTCAGATTCATTTAGTACATTTTGCATTTGGTTTTGAGCGTATTTCCTCCTCTATGGATCAATTGTTCCCATCGGGTGCTGACGGAAGGTGTGCACAAAAGGACGCGTGTTTGGGACTGGCAGATAATCACCAGATAAAGGCTCTAACATGAAAGTGGGGCACGGTCCTGTCACTTTAAGAAGGCTTATATAACTGACACCGTCGATGTCCTACTTACGAAGGCGACGGATGGGAGGAGGGGGAAGGCATTCTTATGTGTTTTCAGATTATCCAGGCCTTTCAACACAAAAGAAAGTATAACCTGCAAAAACGACACATTAAAGGAAATGCTTCCTGCTGCTGTCATATAACACAGCCTTGCACGGGGATGAAATGTAACGTGACCAAATAATGCCAAATGAGGTGAGTTTCCATGAACGCAGAGAAGGAAGGTCTGCTATTTGCATTAGAAAGACATTTTGCCATGTTAATGGGAAACAAGGCTGACTGCCTGCTCTGATGAGGCGTGTGGTGTGGAGAAGAGGGGGGTTTAATGTGCCCACTCTCCTCCATATCTTATGTAAACAAAAGTGCAATATTTTAAAAGAATGTGTTGTTCTCATACTTGGTCTCATAGAAATCTATTGTTTACAGAGATGCTGATACATTATGCTTTTTAAACTGAAATAGATTATGCATTTCTATTGCGCCTTAAAAGAGATTAGTAGACCCTCTTCCGCTCACAAAAATTATTAATTCGGGCCAGTTTTAAGATTGTCAAAGTGCCATACGTCCTCATAACCTCCACACGTTGGTCTTGGTTGCTGCTTTATGGACCCCGTAAATCAGTGGTCTAGGGAGCCCATCTGGTATTGCCGTGCCCTAGAGCAAGGTTTGCCATAAGACTAAGCACCTAGGGGAATATTCACAAGAATGTGTGATAACTACTGCAAGAGTAGCCTAACGCAACTTTCAACATTGCAGCTATCGCGGGAAAATAACCCTGTCTCAATGTGGAATTCACAATGCCGCTGTAGCATGCGATAGACACCCGATAACGCGGAAAATGTCAGTGTGAATATCAACGCCACACCCAAAAATGCGATATGCGAACGCAAAAAAACATGCAATGTGGCCAACCGCGGTACAAAAAGTAGCAAAAACAGTCACATGCCTGCAAGTCCAATGTGTCTGGCGGGACAAAGCACCATAAAAACCACAGAAAAAATACACCTGAAGCAAGCCAAAGCACGTAGCAATATGGATGCACCCTGACTCAGCTCAGAGTCCAATTCAAACCCCACAACCCCCACAGACTACCAGCAAGGGACAACGGGGTCGGGGAAGGCCAAGGAGAAGAGGGAGAGGAAGACGGGGTGCAGACTGCAGGAAAACAAGACCAGCATCACAGAGATGACAGAACACTACCAGCAACGGACCCACTAGCAGACCACCTGGATTGCTGTCAGAGTGCCGAGGAGGCCAATCCAGGAGGCCAGTAGGCACTGGCATGACGTGACTACCTAAACCAGGCACCAACCTGCCTCCAATAGGAAGGCAGCAACGGCGACAGGAGGTGACAGTCCAGCGCCACAGGAGGAGCTGGAGGAAACCCAGGCCACAGTCATCAGTGTGGAGACGGTGCAAAGAGTAGGGAGTACGGACACAGCACGAGAAGACCTGGCACAACATCAACAGAGGGTGCAACGAACAGGGACTGGGATGATGGAGGAGATGGGCACAATGGCATACATGCACAGCGAGGTGTAGCACACTGCACACCCACAATCAACCAGGTGTAGCACACTGCACACCCACAATCACCCAGGAGTATGTCCCAGATCCCCTTGGCACACTGCAACACACACACATAGCACGAACAGCACACCCACATTGACAACGTGGAACAACGCGCATAGTGGACACTTCAAAACAGAGGACACAACTGGCTCCGCACATGCACAGAAACATGCCTTCTACATCTGATAGAGCCGGAAACTATGAAATGGAAATGTACATGAACGACCTCACGTCCGTCATGTAGTCCAAATGTACAGTGTCCCGCAGAAGAATCTAGCACCCCCAAACAGTCACAATGTACATTGCTATACAGTCTGCAGGCAAACCAGCACAATGAGCCAACATACATGTCAACACAAAGTCAACATGCACCCCCCCTTCACATCACAGAGGGGCACACACCACCTTCAGCAGAGCGCAGAATACAGCACATCAGTGATGCCGGAGAGGACCACCACATCCTCGACCCCAACGCCCTACAACAGCCCATGGATATCTCATGCAACCCCCCACCAGGACCCGGCCGTTCAAGCTACTCAGGGGGGAACACCGAGCCTGCAAAAGACCACACAGCAGGAAGCACCCTTAAGCACAGCTGGCTCACGACACTTTACCCACCCACACATGGCCCCCCAATGCCATGTGTCAGCACGCCAAAAAGAGGTGGCCCAACAGGTGTGGGTGGGGAATGGACTCATGGAATGCGAACCAGGACACATACGTAGGTGTCTATCACCCTTCAGGGCCCACCCACACCCCACCAAGGAGACCCACACTGCCATAGAGACACATGCAGATGCACATTCACAGTACAGAACCACGTGCAGGTGCGCTCAAATAGCAGTCACACACCCATGTTGGCTCTGCGTATGACGGCCCTGGCCACTCCCCTTACGAATTGAGTGGGTGACAACAAAGCTACATGTCCAATCTCCAACCTGCTGCCTGCGGTGACATGTCCGCATCCGATGTACACAGCATAATGTAATGTCATAGGGCCTAGGGCCCTCATGCATACAAGACCACAGGGACACACACAGATATCATGTCGAACTGGCTACGGGCAAATGCGCCTGGCCCCTTTATTGGCAGGGGCGATACAAAAGGGGGTGGTGATGGACGGAGCATCTGAATCAATCAAACACTCACACCCAGTCAAAAGATCTGGGTTTAATCCATCACTGTTCTTTAGCCCACTCTGCCACCCCATTTCAGACATGGCTATATGCAAATCAGTCTGACCCTGTGCCTCATGGGAACAGTCCAGCCCGAACTGCCAAGCACTGTCTTCCCTGGACCGGAAAAAAGCTTCTGAGGACCGGTTTCTGGCATTCCAGCCCTCTTCAGCCCGGCTTGCTTGAATCCAGCGGCAAAGTGAGCAAGGGACTCACGTCTGAGCATACCCTGCCACACTTATGGCGGCCAAAAGCAGTACAAAAGTAGGTGGTGATGGACGGAGCATCTGAATCAATCAAACACTCACACCCAGGCAATAGATCTGGGTTTAATCCATCACCGTTCTTTAGCCCACTCTGCCACCCAGTTCAGACATGGCTATATGCAAATCAGTCTGACCCTGTGCCTCATGGGAACAGTCCAGCCCGAACTGTCAAGCCATGTCTTCCCTGGACCGGAAACAAGCTTCCGAGGACCGGTTTCTGGCATTCCAGCCGTCTACAGCCCGGCTTGCTTGTATCCAGTGGCAAAGTGAGCAAGGGACTCACGTCTGAGCATACCCTGCCACACTTATGGCGGCCAAAAGCGGTACAAAAGGGGGTGGTGATGGACGGAGCATCTGAATCAATCAAACACTCACACCCAGTCAAAAGATCTGGGTTTGAATGTAAGACATTGTTCTGCATTCTGTCCATCAACTGTGTTTTTTGCAATTTTCACCCCGAGTGGGCTGGGTATGCTCAGACGTGAGTCCCAGGCACTCCACATCACTGGAGTCAAGCTATCCAGGCTGAAGAAGGCTGATAGCCAGAAACCGGTTCTTGGATGCTTGATTCTGGTCTAGGAAAGACATGGCTTGGTAGTTCGGGCAGGACTGTTCCCATGAGGCACAGGGTCAAGGCTGATTTGCATATAGCCATTGTCTGACCTAGAGTGGTGTGGAGTGCAAAAAAACGATGGATTTAGGCCCAGATCTTTGTACTGGGGTGAATGTAAGACATTGTTCTGCATTCTGTCCATCAACTGTGTTTTTTGCAATTTTCACCCGAGTGGGCTGGGTATGCTCAGACGTGAGCTCCAGGCACTCCACATCACTGGAGTCAAGCTATCCAGGCTGAAGAAGGCTGATAGCCAGAAACCGGTCCTTGGATGCTTGATTTTGGTCTAGGAAAGACATGGCTTGGTAGTTCGGGCTGAACTGTTCCCATGAGGCACAGGGTCAAGGCTGATTTGCATATAGCCATTGTCTGACCTAGGGTGGTTTGGAGTGCAAAAAAACGATGGATTTAGGCCCAGATCTTTGTACTGGGGTGAATGTAAGACATTGTTCTGCATTCTGTCAATCAACTGTGTTTTTTGCAATTTTCACCCCGAGTGGGCTGGGTATGCTCAGACGTGAGTCCCAGGCACTCCACATCACTGGAGTCAAGCTATCCAGGCTGAAGAAGGCTGATAGCCAGAAACCGGTCCTTGGATGCTTGATTCCGGTCTAGGAAAGACATGGCTTGGTAGTTCGGGCTGGACTGTTCCCATGAGGCACAGGGTCAAGGCTGATTTGCATATAGCCATTGTCTGACCTAGGGTGGAGTGGAGTGAAAGAAAACGATGGATTTAGGCCCAGATCTTTGTACTGGGGTGAATGTAAGACATTGTTCTGCATTCTGTCCATCAACTGTGTTTTTTTCAATTTTCACCCCGAGTGGGCTGGGTATGCTCAGACGTGAGTCCCAGGCACTCCATATCACTGGAGTCAAGCTATCCAGGCTGAAGAAGGCTGATAGCCAGAAACCTGTCCTTGGATGCTTGATTCCGTTCTATGAAAGACATGGCTTGGTAGTTCGGGCTGGACTGTTCCCATGAGGCACAGGGTCAAGGCTGATTTGCATATAGCCATTGTCTGACCTAGGGTGGTGTGGAGTGCAAAAAATCGATGGATTTAGGCCCAGATCTTTGTACTGGGGTGAATGTAAGACATTGTTCTGCATTCTGTCCATCAACTGTGTTTTTTGCCCTTTATTGGCAGGGCCACATGCACAGTGACGCCTATGCTGGAGGTGTGTGGGGTGAGTGTAATCAAGAAGTGGCCAGGTCCCTCGCGGGCAACCTGGACTCAAACCTGCACAGAAAGGGGGTTAAATACAAACTATATACTAGTTTTTACCATAAATTACACAATAGATCAGATATTTTATACTGTTTTCAACATACAATTTAAGACTCATTGCAAGGTTTCTCAATACATTTTATAATTCACATGACTTAATTGATCACTTTGGTGGATCATTATGAAATATACATTACATTGTTGAAAAACAATAAGAAATCACAAAGAAAATTCAACCTAATGCATTTCGGGACAACCTGTCCCTTCATCAGGGGAAAATCTGCCAGAATATATATATAACAATGTAATCATTTTAGATGCACAGTGATGGAGCCATCATCATAAATCATAATTTCTCAATCACTCTAAGTGTGAGGAACAGTGACTGTTTACATACATTTTAAATGTGCGCATTATTGCTGCACATGCCAAAAGCCCAGCATCCTTGCAAGATATGAGTGCGTCATGCAAACAACCCCCATTCTATGAGAAATACTACGAAATGTGGCAGACAAATCTAGGGAAAATCCTTTTCCCAAAACTTTTCAGTGATTTATTATTATTATTATTATTATTATTATTATTATTATTATTATTATTATTATTATTATTATTATTATTAATATTAATAATATTATTATTTAACATTTGTATGGCGCGGCAAATCATCGCGAAGGGGATCTCTTGGTGCCCAGCAAAACAGAAAAGGAGGACCGTTGGACGGCCAAGGCATACTAAAACATCCAGGTCTTTAGTTTTTTTTTAAAGTGTGCCTGGTAGGTGCAACCACAAAGTGATTCAGGTAGCCTATTCCAATGGAAGGGGGCTAGATAAGAAAAAGGCCGCCCGTCCATTCTCACTTTCTTGATTTTGCACGGGGCCAGAAGATTTTGGCTGCTGGATCTTAGTTGACGCCCCAGCACATATGATCTATCCAGAAAGACCATAAAATATGCGCACCTGAACAAAGACGATCTATTGTGTAATTTATGGTAAAAACTTGTATATAGTTTGTATTTAACACCCTTGCTGTGCACGTTTGAGTCCAGGTTGCCCGTGAGGGACCTGGCCACTTCTTGATTATATCACACATGTCAGGCAGAGATTGGCCACATGTTGCACACAATGCAGTTTGAAACAGTCAATCATCAGCACTAATTTTAGCGTAAATAGATGGGCATAATCCACACTCTCATTCTGGAGTGAGTGTGGGCCATTCCGCCTGGAATATCTGTTGCTGGCAACCACTTGAACATTGGACACCAGTGCAATGGAAACAGAAAACACATACATAACAGATTCAACTGCTGAGGAACATGGAGTGAGCTGGAGAATGTCCAGAGGACAGCCAACATACAAACAAAAGTGTCCATGAGTTGCAGTGCACTGGGTTTGGGACACTAGAGATGAGCGCGCTCATGTGGAGAAAAAGTCTTGGATTGTGTCCCTTCAATATATTCCTGATGCTGAGGCAGTGAGGTGTGTTAGACCTGCATCATCTTCCCCATCATTGTCTCAGGGCCCCACACTGTTTGAGGTAACATAGCTGCGCAACCGCTCCAGAGCACAAAACACAATCATTAACGGACAATGGCCTGCGATGCACTGAGTCACTGGCACCTGGAGTGCTGAGCAGGGTATCATGCCGATGATGGCATCCACAACAGATCTGAGCATCTCTGTAAGTCTGTCAGGACCACCGTTTCGGCTCTGGCAGATGGCGGTTGGAGGTGGTCTTTGCGGTGGTGGCGTGTGCCCCCTGCGGTGATGCGACGTTCGGGTTGGTCTGGACTCACTTTGGTGTGTGAGCCGTGGTGGGATGTATTTGGGCCCGGAGGCTGCGTACAGCACAAGGCCACAGAGAAATGGCGTTGATGACCCCAAGACCTACGCTTCAGGGGCCATCCAATGTTTCCGGAGAAGGAGTTCCGGACCAGACCAGCACAGAGTTAGTGGCCCCGGATGCACTGTAGCCGGCACAGGCACCCAGCCACGGGACGGTGACTTGCGGTTCAGTCAGATGGGCCATGCAAACTGAGCGGGTCACCATCAATGTCCGAGGTGTATGTTGCAGAGGGTTGCGGGGGACAGTGGAAAGTGTCCTCCAGGGCATGACGCTGAAAGGTTTGAATATATCTGGAAGCAGCAAATGGAGGAGTGGAATGTGACAGCCTAGTTGCCACCACCAATTCGGTATCAGCAAAATGAGGATGAAAACTGCCCCCTAGTCCATAGACTCAGATGCCACCAAAGTTCAACCAGAGAGTGTCCATGAATGTTGGTGTACAGACTTAGTGGCACTAGGGCTGAGAGGGGATGCAGTCTGCGATGATGCTAGTACACTGATGCGAACTCCGCCATTGTTAAATCATGACTCTGTGACCTACTGGCCCACAGTGTAGGCCGAAGGCTGCAGTCAGCAGTTGCCCACAGCCACTTGTCTTTGGCTCGCGATGCCCTGCGCGAGTGACACCAGGGCAGTTGTTGGTAGAGTACGAACACCTCCGTAACGATGATCCCTTTCTCTCCACCAAGATGCAAGGCGTCATCCTCTTATGCCTCTCCTTGCATGCAATGATATGTAATCTGCCTTTGTATACTCGATGTTCAGTTGCAAATCTGTGACCTACTTAAGCACAGCCTAGGCTGCGAGCAGTGTAAGTCGGGGGCAGCGGTCAGCACAGGCCAGTCACAGAGTGTCGCTGGCATAGGTTGGTGGCTCCACGGGCCTGCATAGTTCTGGTTCAGTGGCACCACGTTTTCGGTCACCTCCGTGACTGTGACCTGGCTTTCATCCGGACTGAGCTGCATCTTCCTCTTACTCCTCTCCTTGCGACTACTGGTGTGGACTCTGCCATTTGTGATTCACGACTAGCCCCTAGATTCATCAAAGTCCAGTTTTGCGAGTACTTAATAGCGATTATTAAGGAATCTCTATTAAGGACTTGCAAAACGGGATTAATGTAGGAATCGCTAAATAAATTGCGATTCCTACACATTCCTTATTTGCGATTAGCAAATTGCTAATCGCAAATAAGGAATAACTCCCCATTCATTCCTATGGGCCTAAAGAATTCTGAGAATCTGGCCCTTTGCGAGCACAATTTTTGCATTTGGGATTCATCATCCCAAATGCAAAAATCGGTAATTGCGAATTCGCTAAATTGCGAGGAATTACATTTAAGGAATCTCTATTTGAGATTCCTTAAATGCAATTCATTAACCATTTTTAAATTGCGAATTCGCAATTTTGGCCCGCTATTTACCGCGAGGTCAAACCTCGTGGTAAATAGCGAAAACTTAGATAAATGCTTTTAAATGCATTTTTCTTAGTTGCATGTTGCACACACACATGTCCTTTGGACATGTGTGTGCGCAACACCACTGTAGATTACATTTCAGGGGTGCTATAGGGTCTCCTTTGGACACCCCTAGCACCCTTGAAATCGCATCCTTATTTGCGATTAGCAAATTGCTAATCGCAAATAAGGAATAACTCCCCATTCATTCTTATGGGCCTGAATAACTCCCATTCATTCCTATGGGCCTAAAGGGAATGAATGGGGAGTTATTCCTTATTTGCGATCAGCAATTTGCTAATCGCAAATAAGGATGCGATTTCAAGGGTGCTAGGGGTGTCCAAAGGACACCCTGTAGCACCCCTGAAATGTAATCTACATTGGTGCTGCGCTCCTGCTATGCTAGTCCTTTTTGATCTGTCAGCAGTCTTTGACACCATCTATCACAGTATCCTTTTAGATAAGCTGCGAGAGATTGGTGTCAGAGGCTCGGCCTTAAACTGAATGCATAGCTTCCTGACACAGAGAACACAATTTGTACAATTGGACACATTTGTACATCAAACTACAGCGGTGGACAAGGGGGTACCACAGGGTTCCGTCCTAAGTTCCACCCTGTTCAACATTTATGTCTCCTCGCTGGCCTCAATCATTAGATCGCCTGGGTTCCATACGATCTCCTTTGCAGACGACACCCAGGTGATAGTCCCCATAGGAAAGGACCCCGCTCTGACCAGAGAAAAATTTAATTGCTGCATGCTAAAAACTACAACCTGGATGAGCAAGAATTTCTTACAATTAAACTCTAGTAAAAGCGAGATCTTGCTATTTGGGAAAGCTGAGGAGTTATGGTCCACGGAGTGGTGGCTGGAGAAACTGGGGAAAGCCCCCATTCCAAAAAAATGCACTAAGAACCTGGGTGTGTGGATTGATGACAAACTTTCCATGGAGGAGCATGTAAAAATCACCTCAGGCAAGTGCTTCGGCATGATGCACATGCTGAGAAAGGTCTTCCCATGGATCCCCCTTTATACCAGGAAAGTTCTCATTCAGGCGCTCTAGTCAGTAGACTAGACTATGGGAACTTCCTACTTGTAGGGATTAGAGAAGATCTGTTATCAAGGCTGCAGGTTGTACAAAACACGGCAGCGCGCCTGGCCCTAAACAAGCCCGCATGAAACCCATCATCACCTCTATTGCATCAACTACACTGGCTTCCTATTAGGAAAAGATACATTTTTGAAACTCCTATGTGTGGTATTCAAATCTCGGCAAGGACACGGACCGGCATATTTAATCAATAAAGCTGCAATGGTATTAACCAGGGCGCCTCTTGAGATCCAGCAGTCAAAGGCGAGCTGTACTGGTCTACCCGTGCAAATTAACATCTCAGGCTTGTGACAAATGGGGCCCTGTAGTGTCTATTTTATTTTACAGAATGTAATGTTTGCAAACATCTTATGCTGTCATGATGGTGTAAAAATCTACAAATATTAGACTACAAAATATGCAGTAAATACTTTGTGAACACCGTTGTTCTGACTACCCGTAGCTGGTAACACATGGTTCCTGTTTTGTAAGACTGATTGATGCTTGCAAGATGGAGGATACGTGCTGCTCATTTAGGCCAACGCCATTCCCAACTAATTCTAATACATAGAGTGCCCCGTTTTTCTATGTTAGCACTCTGCCCCGTGGGTATAAAGGGCACACTTTAGGGTTGACTTGTGCATACATAAAGATAGACTTTTCCTGAATGCCAAAGGCTCTTTTCTCTGTCGTGTATTCACTGTGGTGCATCTACATTGCAGCCCAGCAAGAGCACAATATGCTCCTGGAAGATAATCATTGTGTCATATCTGTGGATCATATAAATACACACTGCAACCAACAAGGACTTGTACCTTTCCATGCCATAGATGCATTTTACTCTCCATTAAAATGGGTTGCTAGGGTAGTTAAAAGGCTGCTTAGGGAGTTCCATTGTTCAGCACATGTTTGAGAGGGGAAGCAAAGGCACTTTACGTATGCTTAGGAATAGTAACATGCCTAGAGTCCTAAAGCAATCAGAAATAGGATCCAGAACGAAGGCAAAACATCCTGGGTGACAATGCAGAAAAGGCAGATTAATTGTAAATATATTTACAGTATACACTGTAATTGGGACAAAGTACAAAAACACAATAATACAAAAGTGTAGCTCAGTATTAACATGATAAAACCAGAATTCTCACAAAGAGGGCTGTAGTTTCATTTAGAAACTCGTAATCAGATTGCTCCAACAATACACACAAATGAAACCATGGCCCCTGTCTAAATATTCCATATAGTACATGATCTGCAAGGTCACCTCCATAACCTTTCCTTCATCCCTCCTGTTTTCTGAACCTGTTTTTGTTGGCTTTTAAGAACAGCACCAAAGTGCTTGTTTTCTGCCCCCTAAAACACATTACAGTTGGTTTACACCTGTATGGAACATTTAATTTACATGTAAGTTCCTGTTTGTTCAACCTGGCATTCATGGTGTGTTTTTCCCCTGACTCTTATGCTTCTGACTTCCTATTTTTTAATGTCTGCTGCATTTCGGTTTTGCTGGTTTTAGTACTCTGAGCACTTTACCATGATTGCCATATTTTATTTACTGGTAAGTCCCTAGTAAAGTGCAGTGTGTGCCCAGGGCCTGTAAATCAAATGCTACTAGTGGGCCAGCAGCACTGATTGTGCCACCCACATGAGTAGCCCTGTAGCCATGTCTCAGGCATGCCACTGCAGTGTCTGTGAGTGCATTCTTAAACTGCCATGTCGACCTGGCAAATGCATCTACTTACCAGGCCCAAACCTTCTCTTTTGTTGCATGCAAGACACTCCTAAGGTAGGCCCAAAGCAGCCCCATTGGAAGGGTGCAGTGCATTTAAAAGGTAGGGCATGTAGCGGCGTGTTTTACATTTCTTGACAGTGAAATACTGCTAATTTAGTTTTTCACTATTGCAAGGATCGTGGAAGAGGAAAGGTGCCATCAGACTGGAAAAAAGGATAGCTGACCAAGATCTCCAAGAAAGGTGACCTGAGTAACTGCACAAACTACTGAGGGATATCTCTTATACCAACCCCAGACAAAGTGTTTAACAGAGTCATCCAGAACAGCATGAAGGAACAAGTTGATACTCAGTTGTGAGACCATCAAGTTTGTTTCCATGAACATAGATACAGCGCAGAGCAGATTTGAACATGCACAACATCATTGAGGAGTTGATGGAATGAAACTCCCCCTCTATGTCAACTTCATCGACTTTGAGATGGCATTTGCCAGTGTGAAAAGCGAGAAACTTTGGAAACTGCTCTGCCGCAAACGGTGTGCCAGATAAACTCGTGAGAATCATTAAGAACTCTTACCAGGGAAGCCTTCTATGTGGAGTCTGGACCAGGGTTGTTTGCTCACACATTTTCTCTTCCTGCTGGCCATGGACACTAAGAAATCCATAGCAAGGAGAAGAAATGGGATCCAGTGGACACCTTGGACTCAGCTTATTGACCTGGACTTTGCAGCCGACCTAGCCCTACTCTCCCATACCCATCTGCAGATGCAAGAGAAGATCGACAAAGTAGCAGCCACATCAGCAGAACTTGACCTCAACATCCACAGGAGAAAAACCAGGATCCCGAAGGCTAACACAGCCAGCACAACTGCAATCACTCTTGTGGGTGATGCACTGGAAGAGTTTGAGGCCTTCACCTACACTGGCAGTGTCATAAGAAAGCAGGGTGGCACAGACACTGATGTCAAGACAAGAATCTGCAAAGCAATGGCTGTCTTCATTCAGCTAAATAAGATCTGGCGTGCCAAGGACCTAACGCTGCAAACCAAGATCAGACTTTTTCACACCAACATAAAATCGTGCCTTCTGTATGGAGCAGAAAGTACAGTGACCACCACCAACAAAGTCCAGACATTATTCAAAACATGTCTGAAGAATATCCACCAAATCTACTGGCCAAACAAAATCAGCAACAACAACATATGGGAATAGTCTTCCTTGCCAACTCCATGCTCATGAAGAAATCATGAAAAGACGCTAGGGCATGATAGGTCACACCCTCTTCAAGGCCCAATAAAACACTACCAGTCAAGGCCTCATCTGGAACCCTTAAGCTAAAAGGAAAAGAGGAAGGCCGAAAAGCACCTAGTGTTAAGGCTGAAAGCTAGGAGATGGTTTATACCTGGGATAATATTGAAAGAAAAATCCCGAACAACGATAACTGGAGAGTCCTGGTTGGTGGCCTATACTCAAGGAGGGATAATAGGAACAAGTAAGTGCGTAATTTGACCTGGCAAAATAAACCTTTTTCCAGTCCTAAACCTTCCTTTTTAAATACTTATAACTTTTAAGCGAACCCTAAAGTAGGCCCTATGCAGCCCATATAGCAGGGTGTATTTTATTTAAAAAGTAGGATATTTGTTTTTAAGTTTTACATGTCCCGGTAGTGACAAACTCCTAAACTTAATTTGCACTAATGTAAGGCCTAACTCTTCCATAGAATAACATTGAGTTGCCTTATTACATCCAAAAAGCACTAACTTATGAATGGGAGCAGGTAGAAATGTCATGTTTGGACTTAAATAATTGTAATTCTTAATTATCTTTAAAACTAAAGTTGGAATTCAGATTACAATTTCGAAAATACCACTTTTAGAAAGTTAATTTATAACACTAACTGGGGTCAGCCCAATAACCTTAAGTATCAGGGTTATATCAATCTATCAAACAATGGGTTCATTCATGAAAACCTATAGAAAATAGGAGGAGAATGATAAATAAGCCAAAATGTAATGAATATGATAGCTAAATAAATAGGTGGGTGCCAAAAAAGTATTTAAATGCAATTCACAATGAAATACAGTGATGAAGTGACATCACAGTGAAAAATGTGTAAACTTTAGGTGCAATCAAAGATCATATAAAATTAGCGATAATAGGCTGCACATAACCAGCAATAAAAGTTAAAAGTCAACAATAAACTGAACATACTCAATTATAGAAGAAATATTTCCATCAGTTAGTGTAGTGTATATTATAATGATTGACATTTCTTAAGGTTAAGTTGATCAAGGCCTTCATCAAGTCCCCACTAGTGTGCATTAAAGGAAAGAGTGTGAAAACAAATATCATATCCACAACAAGGCTTACCCAAAGAGTTCAGCTAAATAGCACAAAGAAGTTGGAGAAGTACATGAAAGGCAGAATGAACCTAAGTGGGATTTGATATTCATCTGCCTATAGTCAAGTGGGTTAGTTAATTTAGCTCTCTAATATTGAAATCCTTTTCCATTTTGAATTGGATTACATTTTGCTTTATCCCTTCACGGATACTTCCCTGAATGGTTCCTTCCTACCTGGTTCTGTCAGGCTGATGGATGTAATTTAGTTAGTGGTGATTTAACCTTGGATAAGCTGTGTCCTTTGTGATGCCTTGGTTGTGGAGAGTGTTTGACCCTCCTAGCCAATGCTGTTTTTCTTTCCTCAAGTTGAATTTTCTGAAATGGATGACCAAGCAGTACTTAGTAAGCTTTCATAATTTTAATGTTATTTAGGCTATGCATTTTTGTTTGGTAATTTTACTATGATGTTCTAATTCAGTTTTCACTGTGGTATTTATTCAAGTGGGTTACCTCTGCCTTAGATGGTTTCCTTTAGTGCGAAGTGGGTTACCTCTGCCTTAGATGGTTTCCTTTAGTGCGAATCCTTTCGCCTTGGTTTCAGGTTGTTTTTTATATTTTGCCTCCAGGGTTGAATGTTTGGTGGTGCTTTAGTGCCTTTATAATTTTTTTTTTTTACTTTTCTGGATCTTTTTATGTCGAGTCTGGCATTGATGTACTTTTTATCCAACTTCTTTATGCTATTTAGCTGAACTCTTTAGGTCTTTGCAAATGGCTGGGTCTGAATTGGTGTGGCGAAGTGATTCTACCATTTGTGTAATGCCTGAGACTAAGAAGGAATTGTACCAATAGAGTGGACTTTTAGAAGTATGCCAGTAAATTGACACAAAATAATACTGGAGAGGGAATATCCTCCCAAAATTTTTGAGAAAGGTAAAAAAGCAGACTGGAGCTAGCAGTTGGAATCAGTTTTTACAAACGTTTTAGAAAGACTAATCTGTGTGACTTCTATTTCAATCATTTCAACAGAATAATAAATAAAAAGTGAATACTTTTGAAATCAGAGTCTTTGGATGTTGAGAAGTAAGATGCACTGCTCTCATTTGTGAAGGAATCTCTATGATAGCTGGTGCACAAGTGGCATAAACAAGTGGTGGAAAAGTGTAACTGACAGACCACCAAGGATATTCCCCCCAGTCACGGGGCATACTCAATGCAGAAAATGTAGAATCTGTACCTTTGCAACACCAAAAAAAAGCTCGAACTTGGGGGCCTATTACGTTTGCGGGCAGACATAGTCTGCCCACCACCGTAACAGAGCATGGGTCGGCCCGCCGATGCTGCGGCGGTCCCGCAATACACATTAGTATGCGCCCACCACACTGGCTGGCGCATCCTGTGCCTTTTCCATTGCAGGTGGATCTGCTGGCTGCCAGTAATGGAAAAGGACTGTGTACAGCACTGTCATGCACTACATGGAAGGCACCACGTAGTGCATGGCAATTAGGGGGGTACCATAGGTACCCCCCATGTGCACCCCACCACCCCCCTTTACCCTGGGGGCCCGCAACAAGCTCCCAAAGCAAAGACCGTATGCCTTTCCATGGCAGCAAGGCCGCTTTGGAAATGCCATTGACCGCCAGCATTGTAATACGGATGGCGGTGTCTTTCAGACACCGCCACCATATGCACGTACTTTTTCCGCTGGTCGACGAGTCGACCGGCAGAAAAGCGGCGGATGGGCTTTCTGTCCGCCGCGGACCCCCCAGCCATCATAATATGGCGGGGGGTCTTTGGTGTCTGGATGGCAGGAGGATCGCCCCCGCCATCCTAATGGGACCCTTGGGTTGGCATCATTGTGGGTTTTCAAACTGCAACTTCAGAAATATTGTGTACCTTATTCAGTGCCCATGTTACCTAAAATATATTAGTATGATTATTATTATTATTATCATCAGCATTTATAAAGCACATGGCAGTGCAATCAAGTACAACAAAAATATGACCGAAATGGCCAAATACTATGTTGACTTAAGGCACACTGAATGTGACCTTGAGTGGCATATTGCTGAAAAAATGCAAACCGATTCTAGAGATACTGATCAAGTACTGTACAAATGTGAACAGTGTTTGATTTACTACTTGTGGTCACACAGGAAAGGGCCTTAAAAACAATATACCTTGGTCCCTACAGCAGCAGATGTCCAATTGACAGTTTGTGCCCATCTGTGTAACCATCAAAGTCTTAGCTCCCAGACCTTCTAATGCTGGGGCACTCCAAGAGCAAATGTGTATTTTGTACATTTGGATCAGCGCTGCACACTAACTCCTTATAATAATTCTAGTGCCTGTGGTGGTCAATTGTGTTTTTTTGAGCTCTCACTTTCTCAAATAAAAACAAGCTGGGAGGTTGGGTTACCAACCAATGTCATTACTAGCCACATTGCTATGCTTTCATGTATATTCTTGCACTGAATGCGTGAATTTTGCCACCTTCAGTTTTTGTGCACCCTTTCTGATATGACAGCAGTCTTATAGACTTCACTTTCCATATCCCCCTGCCTGAAAGATCTATTGTGATAAATGTGTCATTGCATTCCCCTACTTCCGATGTCAGATGCTGTGGGTGGGTCCCATGGCAACTTTGGAACCGGGCGACCTATTTAAAATAGCCACTGAACAGTTCTTAATGCGGAAATTGATGAAGTAAGACCTGTATTGTGAGTCTGTGGAAAAGATATGGGAGTCTGAATATGTAGAAATGAAGACATATGAAATGAAGTTGCCGGTTTTGTTGCATTAGGTAACGTGCTTCAAAAAGTATGGAAGAACTTGATACATAACTAAACAGTCCTGGCCCCTTGATATACCCCCGTAAAAAATTTGTTGTCCAGAGATTTTCATTTTTTATTTGTGTTTTAGTAACATTAGAGAAGTAAATTAGTTTGGTTAGACATTGTTAATCTAGGCTGATTTTTTCTGGACAACATTTTAAAAAATAACGGATGTGTTGCAGTGATGATGTAATATTTCAGGAACCATGAGGCCTATGTACTTCATTTTAGTGTCTAAACATAGCTTTGTGGGTCAAGTAGTCTTATAGAGACAAAAAATAACTCATCAGAGCCACCCTAATAGTGGAAGAAGAGACATATGTAGAAATGAAACAGTAATAATGGTTTTTAATCCATTTTATGTATACACCAAGCAATGTTTATGACCTGAATTATTTGACATTCTTCAGAAAACACAGCATTCTGCAACTCCACTGCTGCCATTCTCTGTGCCCTCAAAAGAGTTTGTGCAGCTCCCCTCCAGGGAGCCACAAACATGGAGAAGCCCGGCCGTTGCACCACCAGTATGTCACTTATTTCCATATTAAAAGTGAAGTCCCTTAATTTGTTATGTTGTGACAGTCAATGTGAAGTATACTGACTTCTCAACAGCTCATATGACATCACTGGCAAGCCTAGATACAGTTACAGCAAGCAAACAGTTTGGGAAAACTGACATCAGATTCCTGGGCATACCAAGAAGGCCAGTGGAACCAGACTCAAGGAAAAAGGCAATTTGATTGGAAATGCACACTGCATCACTGGTGGGAGGCAGAAATACTGGTATGACATTGGTTGCTGTATGAAGGTAAAAAATGCTGAAAACATAGGAGGCCAATAGCAGGGGTGGTTAATTAGGGTGTGCCTGAAGAATGTGTGGGCCCTCAATATTTCAGCAACAATCTGAACAAAAAAATGACTATGTTACAAAATATACCCTTCTTCCTCCACCTCTTGATCTATGTATGGGCATTCCATTCTGCTAGGCCAGGATTCACAGATGTCTCATTGTTGAATGCAATGCTGTCAGTTCTGCACCAAATGATCCGCACACTACAACCGTACACTCACACACTCCCAGTCGCACAAGCCCCCTCTTCAGTATATCCCAGGGATCCACGACTTAGCCAGAGTGACACTACATAATGAACACAAATTGCCCACACCTTTAGCCGAGAGGTTTTTCACGTGTTCTGGTCTACCCTGAGGTCTGACCCCTCCTGATCCAGCCAAGTCACGAAGGTCTCCCATATGCCTGATGTTCTTGATCTGTTAGGCATAAGGTCCCAATAGGTCGATAACTGATCCTTACAGTGTGTGACTGCGTTTATCCATTCTGCTATTGTAGGCGGGTGTGATTTTTTCCAGTGTATAGCTACCTGGCGTGTTGCGAGTAGGAGTAGCATAGATGTCAGCTTTCGGGGACCCTTAGGAACGTCAAGTACAAAGCCCAGCAATGCCACTAGTGGGGCTATCTGCAGTGGGATGTTGATAATGTTTCCGATGTGCCTAAAAGTGGTGTGGTGTGGCTCACTGGTTAGAGGCAGCAGATCCGGAAGCAGAAGTTGGCCCGGGACCAGGGTTCAATTCCCGACGCAGCAGGGTTGTGGACCAGGTTCAGTGGACTCGATAATTCTCGCCTCGGTGCCTACTCTAACCAGTGGTCCCACTCGGCAACTCTGGGCATTAGCTTGCCTAATCTCCACAACGGCCCCATCAACGCCGGGGATGCCTGGCTCCACCTTGGGGACTCCCAGTAGGGACCCTCCCACAGGGAAAGCCAGGACGGGTTCCCCAGCGGTATACAGCGCCAGGACGCCGGCTGGCAACAGTGCGCTTTACAAGTAAAACATTACATTAAAAATATCCAACCAAAATTGCGCTATTGTTGTACAGAACCAAGCTAAGTGTATAAATGTGGCATCTTGTTCCCCACACCTCCAACATCGTGCATCTTGTTGTATACCCATACGATGTAACTGCAATGGCGTGCGGTATACTCTATGTAAGTAATTAAAATGTATAAGTCGTAGCCTATAGTTTGGCGAAAGATGTTCTAGTTGAGAACAGCAAAACTGCCATTGTTTGTCCTTGATGATTATATCAGCCTCCCTCTCCCATTCAGCCTTTGATGCGCTGTCGACCTACCCGGTATAAACCCGGACTGGTCTGCAAGTGCAATTTGCGGGAGCATTGGCTGCAATCTGTTGGCCAGAAGTTTGGCATAAATTTTGGCGTCTAGGGTAATCAAAGACAATGGCCTATAAGAGTCCGGTTTAGTGGAATCTTTGTCAGGTTTTAGTAAAGTTATGATTGTGGCCTCTCTTAAGGTAGGGGGGAGTGTACCCGTTTCCAACGCCTCCATGTAAACCTGAAGAAGTCGGGGAGCAATGATATCCACATATTCCTTATAAAAGGCCATAGTGAGTCCATCTGCCCCAGGGATTTATCAGCTGGCATGCCAGATATGACCTGTCTCATATCTTCTACTGTTATAGGCAGGTCCATACATTCCCTCGAACCAATATTGAACCACGCCAGTGCAATGGTATCCACATAGTTGGTAATATCCGATGGTAGCGGGTCGGTGTGAGAGGTGTATAATGACTGGTAGTAGTGGGCCATTGTCTCAAGAATGTCCTGTGGATTTCTGACTAGCTCATCCACTTCTGTATGCAATTTGGTGATGTACTCAGAGTCCCTTGAGGCCGGAGTAAGTTGGCCAGCGTCTCCCCAGCCCGGTCTCCTTCTCCATATCGCCTAGCTTGAGCGTATTTGTACAAGCATGCTGTTTTCCTCTCTGCCTTCTCCTGATATTCAGTCAACTTTAACCTGAGTTTAGCCGTGGTAGCATTAGACGGATTCACTCGATTATCCCTTTCCAGGTTTTGAATATCTCGCTCAAGGGTACGCAGGGTATGTCGTATAGCCCTCAATACTCCCGTTTTCAATGCCATACAATGTCCCCTAGTAACTACCTTGAAGGCCTCCCACAGAGTCCCAGGGGATTCCATAGATCCTTCATTTAGTTCAAAATAATCGACTAGTTTCTCTCTTAAGTTCTTCACGGAAAACATGGGCTAGTGGTGCTTTAGATGGGAATCTCCAACTGAATGGTTGTATGTACTGCCGTGGAATCTGCAATTTAATCCGGGTGGGCGAATGATCGGAAAATGTGCGTGGAGGGTGCGTGGCTTCCGTGACCCAATTGTGCAGGTCCCTAGATATCAACCAATAGTCCAATCTGGACAAAGTGTTCCTATGTTGTGTCACTCAAGTGCCTTCTCTTGCCTTCGGGTGAAGAGATCTCCATGTGTCCATCAAGTTTAGGTCTTCAACTATGTCCAACAACATCGCTGCTGCCTTAAGATGATGCTCACGGGACGCACCCTGTCTATCTGCTGAAGGTGATAACACTACATTGAAATCGCCCCCCATAAAACTTCCACTTTCCCAATGACTGGATGTTCTGCCAGACAGAAGGTTGGGCTGTTTACGTTAGGAACATAGGTGTTTACTATTACAACTGGAGTGTTACACAGCATCCACTGTAGCAGGATATATCTACCTTCTTTATCAATCAGTGAGCGGTGTGTCTTCCAATGTAGGCCTCTACGTATTAATATCTCCACACCCTTGAATAATTCGAGTAGTTAGCCTCCACTACCTCTCCCCATCTGTTGTGCCTGAACGTGTTTGTGGCTGCAGTCTTTGGGTGCATCTCTTGAAGCAGGCATATGTCCACCCCATGTCTAATTAAGTAAGAGTGGATCAGTCTAACCTTTCTCCTGTCATTTAAGCCCCTAATATTCCATGATAGTCATGTGATGCTCGTCATAATCTCTTCATTATTGAGTTACATGTGTGGCCTTCCAGTCTATTCCTTGTGTTCGTGGTGAGTGTGCCAAACAATATAATATCGGCAGTCTGCAGTACAGAACTGCTATACCTCTGGTCTAGCAAAAGGCATGCACTCGTGCAATCCAGGCGCGATCTACATTTTACTACTGCCATGTGACATGGCAGGCAAGGGAAACCTAACAAAAACTCCTCCCTCCTTCCTCCTACACCAACCCCCCAAACAGGTAGTGAGCCTCCCTCCCACTCCCCCATGAACCATAAACATACAATCCACAGTGATGAGCATAAGACAATCATCACATTGGGTAATGTGAGGTCGCTGGTATAACCACCCAAACTCTTTTGGTAGGGTGGGCGAGAATGTTACACATTCCCTCAGCCCAAGAAAGCAGTTACATTTATTACATCAATACAGCCCATTAACTGATCCTAACCACACAACTTTGGGCTATGAGGAGCTTACGCCCCAAGATTTATAGGTCAACCAATGCAACAATTAGAGTGTCTACAACAGTACAGTTCACTATGGCGTGCACTTATCTGAGTTTCCAGCGTATGTGTCCCGGGTCCTTAATCATTGTCACTCATGTTTTTATCGGATTGTGGGTCATTTACCGCCCCCATAAGTTTATGGTCTTTCGACATTTGTTTTCCATAGGCAAGAGCAGCTTTGGCGTCCGTAAAGTAGGTAGGCTTTCCGTGTCCCTGAATTCTGAGCTTGGCAGGATAGATCAGGGCATATCTCATTCCGATCTATTGAAATATTTTTTTCGCAGGAATAAATTCCCTGCGAGCCGCCTGAACTTGCAAGTTAAAGTCCGGGTACAGGGCTATTTCATTACCTTTGTATTTTATATCTCCTTTTTCTCATGCTAGTCTTAAGATCGTGTCTCTGTCTCTATAGTTGAGGACCCTTGCGATGATCGGTATTGCTGGCGCACCTGGTTTTGGTGTAGGACCTAACGTGCGGTGTGCCCGTTCAATTAGAAACATGCCAAAAAGGTCAGGCCCAAAAAGTTCTCTCATCATCTCTTCTATGTACTTCTCCATATTTTGGATGTCCGTCGACTCTGCTATTCCAGTGATTCGTACGTTGTTCCTCCTCGATCTGGCTTCTAAATCCTCGTTCTTTTGCCTTATTAACTGCAGCACTCCATGCATTCCCTGCAGTTTCTTATCCATGTCCGTTTGTCCTTCTTCCGTTTCCACGACCCTTGTCTCCAGGACAGATATTCGGCCTTCCTGCTTCTCAACCCATTGCATTATTCTGTCCATCCTTTCTGCCAGTGAGTCCATCTTAGAGTATATACCTTGCAAACTAGACTTTAGGTCTTTAAACATTTCCCTGATGTCATCAGCAGGTGTTTGGTCTCCGGGCTGTTCTTGATGTCCAGTGTCACTTTCCGCAGCTTTATTCACCATTTTATCGAAGTTGATTTTCGGTTGGCGCGTTTCAGGTTTCCCCATATCGGTGGTCAGCACTCGCAGTGGTGAAGGTTGTGAGTTAGAATCAGCCCTGATTCTCCCTCCCCGAGAGCGCTCACAGTGTGCTCAATGTCGCTGCAAATGAAGAAAAAAGTCTGTGCCCACACATACACTCAGCCTTAATCTTTGGGAATCGCCCTCTTCTACTGGGCTCCTAGGCTCTTATATGTGGTGCAGCCAATTTGCTTCCTCCGTGCCATTGAATTTATCTGCACAACTTCTGCTTGTGCCCACAGTCATTGTCATGTGCAGGATGCATGCATTCCAGTGCCTATACGACTCCAGTCTAAGTTGTCAGTGCACTTGGTCACAAACTTTCAGCCAGGCCGTGTGGTCCCCTAATCTCTGCAGACAATATGCCAAGGGACCAGCTCTCCAGCCCAATATACTGACCACCTCGCTGCTCCGCAGCAATATTATGGCGCATGGGCATGTCTCCTCTAGTTATGCGGCACTCTGCATTCCGATTAGTCCATTGCGCAACGTGAGACACACCCCGTTAGGCAGTGACACATTCGCCTCGCCAAGTCCTGCGGATCTCTTGTTCACCGCTATCCGTCCCGACAACCAGGTATTATTAAATAAGGGTGATGTGGCTACCAGTGAGTGATGTACTCCCAATCCAAGGATGTAGCTAACCACTGAGTGCTTTGTCACCACCAGAATAGTCCCAGGTCTAATGCACGTCCAGTACAAACAATTATGCGCAGCCAAAGTGCATAATTAAAAATGAGTCCTCCAGCTCAACATCAGGGGGCCGATTCCGATTCGGTAAAAAACACTCAGAATAGCCGTACGGAGCGTTTTTTCCCATACGAGTCGTACCCTGTAACGTCCCCGTACGTATGATGAAGTATGATTCATACCAGGAGCAGGACTCCGTACAAATCGTACAAAGACCGTCCGACTCTAATCTCTGTACGATTCTCCCTCGGAACCCGCTGTACGTGACATCCGTACAGTTTGATACTTAACGGCTTAAATAAGCAATATTCACTTGTAGCAGAGAAGGGTTTGGCAGAAAAAGAAACACACACATATGCAAAATTTATAAGAAAAAATTCTTATATTTCAAATCATGAACAGTGTCCATATTTACAACAGCAACACATATACACAAGATTGTATGTACAGTGAAAAGTGCAGTGCGTCCCAAGTGATTGTGTGAACACAAAACCAGAACAAACACAAAGAATAAAGGGTCTATACAGTTTTTGTGTTATGGGTATTTACACAGGGAAAGGACCAAGCAATATAATACAATAGTTGCTGACAGTGACTACATAGAATCACAAATCACTGTGCTGAATGGGTTCCTTCCCTATAGCGTCGACGGCGTTTCGACCTGGAGAATGGAGGTCTCGTCAGGACTATACAATGTGGGACATCTCGTAGTGTCTTAACGTGACGCAACCCATGCGTGATAAATTAATTTAAATCAGACTTACAGTGTACCCAGCCGGGCACACTGTGGTTGATTGTGGTATTTTCAGTATATTGGAACTCCACTGTTTACCAAACAGCCGACCGGGAAAGTGCGATCGAGCGAGTCCGCGTCCTTTGAGCAGGCATTATCCTGTCTCTTCCAACGCAACCTTAGAGTCAATATACTGAACGTTCCGTTGTGAGTAGGGTCCCCTTGTTTCTTTTTTTCGCATCCGTACAGTTTGAAGCAGGTTTTCCCGACCCAGCAAGTACGATTCGTGTCGGGTACGCACCGTACAACGCTTTTTTTACCGGAGCCCAAAACGTCCGGAGAAGCAGAGTTTGCCTCAAAACAGGTACAGAACGACCCCCCTGGGTATGGTGCATACACCCCATGTCTGCAGGGGTATGGTGCGTACCCCTGTTAACATGGGGTGTACGCACCGTACCCCATGATTACTGGGTGTATGCACCGTACCCCATGATCGCAAGGTGTACGGTGCGCTCACCCTGCAATCATGGGGTACGGTGCGTACACCCCATGATCGCAGGTGTATGCACCGTACCCCTGCAATCATGGGGTATACGCACCGTACGGTGTGTATGTGATTGTGTGGTTGTCCGTACGAATCGCCCTTACCTGACGTTGATGGTACGAATTGCGTCCTCATACCCCGGTCCGGATCATACACGGTGGGTCGTACAGCATGTTTACGAATGGTACGGTTCACTGTGAGGGTCCGTGTGGTATGGTTTCTCCCTTGCAATTCGTACGCTTCACGACGATTCGGACTGATTGACGAGATACGAATCGTACTACGCGATTTGGACGGACGTGTATGATTCGTACGGAGAGGGCTCCGGATACGATTCGGACGGATGCTTTTTTTCCCAAATCGTAATCGGCCCCCAGGTGTCCAGTCGCTCACTTTCTTGGAGCACTGTATCACCCCAAAATGGCGGCTGCGTAGGCATCCGAGGTGTCCTTTCCTCCTCAGCTCTGAGTAGCAGGCGAATATCCCCGTTAGCACTGGGCCGACCCCGCGGGACACTGTCCACTCCACTGCACCTTCGGTATTTATCTTGTGTCCCCCTGGGCTCAGCATGTTGTCACTCAGGGTCCGCCAATCTTGCTCGGGGCTCGAAGCAGCACCCTCGCCTACCGATGGCAGCGCAGATCCTCGCGCGCTCCGCCCGAGCATGCACTAGCCCTTTACGCCTCCTATCTACAGCACAGGGGGGGTCCGGGTGTGCGCCGTGCTCTTTTCTCACCAGACCTCCAGCCCCGTGTATTGAACCACCGGAGTCCCCAGTCAACACTTCGGCTGCAGCATTAAATTTAGGTCCCAGTGTCTGTCGGAGGGTCCACAGGTAGGCCTCCAAGTCGGCAATGCAATTTTATACGGAGCTCCATACCATCCACCCATAAAAAGTCAGTCGCGGCTCCCCAGGCTTAAAGAGAGATTTTTCTGCCTCAGTGGACAGAGGTCCAATGTGCCATGTACGGATAAATCTAGTGTGCGGCCATTCTACTGAACAGCTTGGCCACGCCCACCCACTTGTGCAAAGTTTGTCATTTTTTGACATGTTGCTTTACGTTAGATATATTTGCATTTGGTGAGTGTCAACAGCAAAATACTTAACCAATTTGCATAATTTGTATTTATGGCATCCATACACCATTTTGGGAGCAAGAAATTGGTTCAGTGACTAAATATCGAGGGACATAATATAGATTGCACAAAATATCGACTCCAAAATATCGAAGTACAGAATATAGAATCCCTATCTACAAATAGGTAAGTACTAAAATATCGATTACAAAATCTAGAATGCTAAAATATAGTTAAGTAAAATATCGATTTTTTAAATATTAAAATAATTCAATAAAACATACTTAAAATAATGTAAAAAAGCTTAACATATAAAAATAGTAAATGTAATATAAAAAGAAGTAGAGATTTTGTTGGATAGTGAGAGTGTAAAAATTACTATTCCCACTTCAGTGAGTGCAACAGTAGGGAAAACATTGGGTAGTGTAGGGGTAAAAATTACTATTCCCACTCCAAAGAGTGCAACAGTAGGGAAAGCGCTGGATAGCGGGAAGGTAAAAATTACAGTAGGGAGAGTAATGATTTAATATTAAAAAGAAGATTAAATTAATTATCAATACCAATAAAAAATGTATTAAAAATAATTACCAATCAATAAAATTGAATTACCAATTAAAAAAAAGAATTACCAATAATAAGAATTAATTACAAATTAATAATTAATTATCAATTAATTGTCAATACATGTAAATAAAAATAAATATTTACTTTATTATAATTAAATTACTTCCCACCCTATTCCCATATAAACCCACAACCTGCTCCAAATAAATAATATAATTAACATAATTATGAATTATTCAACTAATAAAAATGAATTACCAATTAATAAAAATGAATTACCAATTAATAAAAATGTATTACCAATTAATAATTATCAATAATTATCAATACATATAAATAAAAATAAATATGTACTTTATTACAATTACATTATTTCCTACTCAATTACCTTATAAATCCACAACCCGCTCCAAATAAATAATACAATTAACATAATTATCAATTAATCAATTAATAAAAATGTATCAAATACAATTACCAATTAATAAAAATTAATTACCGATTCATAAAAATTAATTACCATTTAATAATTAATTATCAATAAATTAATCACCAATACATATAAATAAAAAATAATATTTAATTTACTATTATTAAATTACTTCCCACCCTATTCCCCTATAAACCCACAACCCACTACGGAATTAAATTACTCAAAAATTAAATAACATAACATTCATTACTTTAAAAAATTTACCATGCATTACAAAATTAATACATAATTTTAACACATATACTACCATAAATAACACCAAAAAAAAGTGATATTATGGAAATCGATATTTTAAATTCGATATTATGGAAATCAATATTTTCTACCCCAAATTCGATATTCTGGACTGTCTATATTTTTAATTCGATATTCTGGGCAGTCTATATTTTGGATTCGATATTTAGGGTGTTCCCCAAGAAATCATTTCACTAAAAGAGTTTTCATGCTCTGGATATTGTTCTTTGCAATGTCGTTGAACAATGTGAGCCTGTCAATTTCTACTATTGTGATGTCCTATGCATTAGCATCTAGCATGCATACATGGCCCAGGGAAGTCAGAGGATATTTATCCCGGGATATTCATTAGCAATGGGATCTGGAAAACCATTCTTTATCTGTTAGAGTCAAAAAGGGCAATGTCCTTAAACAAAGGGCCTCTTCTTTTTCTAGAATTGCAGGATGGTCCACTACTGCAACCTCTGGCAGGAGATCAGCACTCTGATTTAATCCACAAGCCGGAATGGAGAATGGCAATTTTCTTGTTCCAAGAATAATTTCTAACTTTTCAGATTTTTATAAGCATTTATTTTGAAACATCCCTAGGTCTGCTTGAAGGGACCTCGTCATCCATAGGGAAGAAAGAACCTCTATATTTTTGGTCCATGGGCATTGAGGATCCCTTGTGTTTTTTTTGTGGGAGAAGTTGCCACCTGCGTCCTAGAATCCTTAGTGACCAACAGAATGCAAAAGAAGAGCTATGCATAGCTGAGCTTGGCAGTGGACAGTAAATGCTGCTCAATGAGCCCTCCTCTCCCCACAACTTGGCAAAGGCTTTGGGTACTGAATAGCAGTGCTGAAAGTTGCGGATGGCCATAGGATACAGCACGTCAGCTCTACAATACTTCAGTCAACAGTCGTTCAATTCAACTTTGAAACTTAATAGGTATTATAAGTATCACCTATTCTGAGTTCTGCCATGCAAAATGGAACATGACCTGCTGATTTTGATACTCACCACATCAAACTCTGCATGGTCCAGTATTTTCCTGGTATTTTTCAAATTTTCAAGTTTGCATCATAAGGAGTAGGATATACAATGATACGATGAAGAGATGCTTCGACTCCAGTGCTACTCTGGTTTATTACATGCGGAGAGAGTGTTGTGGTAAAGGCATTTTGAGAGCCTTCTAACTACTTATTAGTGGCATTACCACAGAGATACTGTCTAGTTTATGGGGAACTCTTTCCAAGAGTCTTATAAATACATTAGTTCTTTAAAGCTTTATTCACCTAGAGTTATAAATGTTTGAGTGAGTACCCATCACAAACAATGTCCGACCCAAGGGTATGGAATTTTTAAATCTAATTGTGAGTGGATTGGATATGCAGGGTGTCTTTATCTGAGTATTCATTAATTATAAGGCACTAACCTAATCTGCTTTGTTGAAGTCTGGCGCAGGCACTATTGTCAGAAAGGGTGCAGCATTCCTGTCAGGTTGTGTGATGGAATCATGCATGCGTTTACCACGGAAGTCTTTACAACAATGTATGCATTGTTAAGGCATGCATGGTAAAGACATATCCGTGGTTATGACTTGACAGGTAAGTCTTAACCCCCGACCCCTTTCCCCACCCTAATTCCTAAATCTACCCCCTCCCTGCTGAAAACCAACCTACTCCCCACGCCCTAAAAACATCCCTATCGCCAGCCCTAAAAGCTATCCTGACCCCTCAGCCCTGAAAACTACCCCGACCCACAGCCCTGAAAACTGCCCTGAATACTCCCAGCCTTGGAAACTACCCGCCCCCCCAAGCCTGAAAAACGAATCCCCCAGCCCTGAGAACCCCTCCCAAAAAAGCTAATCCAAGCCCCAGCCCCACTTACCTCACTGCGTCCTCTTCCAATCCTTTCTGCTTCTGCCATCCAGTAGCTAGACCGCGCACTGCCTTAAACACGCATATGCGTGGTTAAGGCATGTGTGTGGTTAAGGCGAGCGTGGTAGCACTTGCGTAGTTGGAACACACGTGGCTCTGTCCGCGTTGTTCTGACTGTTTCACTTCCTGTCAGTATGTCTAGCTTGCTTCAGTGTGCCAAGAAAACTGGAGAGTGAGTTACTGTGTTTGGTGGATGTACATTCAGTTAAACCACCAAGCCACGGTCAATGATTCAGAAAGTGAAAGAGTCTTTCCAAGAGTCTTGCAATGTACATCAGCGCTATAAAGCTTCTTGCACCCAGAGTGAAAAATGGTTTTAAAGTGAATAAAATGCTGAAAGAAAATAATGTAGATTAAAGGTACATCAGCGACTAATATAGCTCTTAGTTATGTTCAATGGTGATCAATATGAACAGACTTTCAAAAAGGAAGAGTGTTCCTCGTTTGTGTCAAATCAGATGGTAAATTGAAGAAAATATCAGTGCTAGGGGCTAGAATTTTTCAGTTTATAAAGTGCTTTTTACTTGTATTTTAAAAAGGACAATCATGAATTATATTAATAAACCACTGCCAGCCAAATTACTGTTATTTGCATGTCGAGCACGCCTCTTTCATACTGGTATCGGGTTTTCACCCTATGCTATTCGTGCATCTCTTTCAGAACATGGACTGTACTTGACCTTTAAGGTTAGATGTCTTGATTATGGGAGCCAGCTGCAGGCATTATTACCAGAGCACTTTCAGTATTCTGCTTTGTGTTCCATATTATAATCATCATGTTTATCTGGAAGATATTGTCAGTTATTTGTGGGTGTTACTTTGTAAAAGTGCATTGTTATGCAAAAGATTATCTTTCCAGCATGCAAAATCACGAAAATAGTGTGCTCCTGGTTTCCACCTGTCTACCTCAGTAGATAAAGTATGAATTACTGACAGAATATCAATTTCAAAAATATCGACGTCAAAAATATCGGTGGCAGAAAATCGATGTCAAGAATATCGAAATCCTATCTACATCATGGTAAGTAAAAAAATATCCTGAAAAAATATTGTTGACAAAAATATCATTGTTAAAATATCTTTTTTTTTTAAAGTTTAAAAATAATGTAAAATAAAATAAATAATACATATATTTAAAATAAAAATAGTTAAAATATGGTTAAAATTATAAGTATTACATTTAGGGGTCAATTCCGATTCGGGAAACGAATCCGTACAACAATTCGTATTCGTAGCCGTTTCCGTACGAATCCTATGAGAAAATACGTCTGAATCATTGCGAGCCATACAAAAATGAAGGGTAAATCCGTACGACATCGGCACGCACAGTAAACCATACGATAAGTAAAGATGCCGTACAACCGACCTAGTACGATCTAGACCGGGGAATGAGTACGTCATTCGTACGGCAAACGTTGCGTATGAGCAATTAATACAGAGGGCAACACTATCACATACGCACCGTACCCCTAAAATCAAGGGGTGTACGCATGGGGTGTACACACTGTACACCTACGACCTTGGGGTGTATGAACCGTACCCCTACGGTCCGTACACCTATGATCATGGGGTGTATGCCCGGGGACATTTGCACCATACCCCTGAAATCCAGGGTTGTACGCACCATACCCTGATGCACCATATCCCTGCAGTCATGGGGTGTACGCACCGTACCCGGGGGGGTCCGTTTCGTACGCATTTTGAGGCTATATCTGCTTTTATGGACGTTTTAAGCTCCAGTAGAAAAAGAGTCGTACGGAGTGTTGTCGATACGATTCGTACTTGCTGGGTCGGAAAATGCAGCTTCGATCCATACGGACATTGCGTACTGCGCGTTACGAATGCGATTCATATGGATTAGTGAGTTGTATGGTCTTCGGTACGATTCGTACAGAGAACTGCTTTGGGTACACATCGTACTACATTGTACGTACGGGTACGGTTCTGCATACAATTCGAACGGGAAAAAAGCTCCATACGGCTATTCGGAGGGCATTTTACCGAATTGGAATCGGCCCCTAATGACCAATTATTAATTATTATACATAAAATTAATTATCAATACCAATAAATGAAAATAAATAATTACCTAATTACAATAAAATTTCTTTGCACCCTATTCCCCTATAAACCCACAACCCGCTACGGTACTAAAACACATAATTTACTTAAAAAAGATATTACTAACTTCTAAAAATGCAATACATATATTCTACAACTAGTACAATAATTAACAAAAAGTATAAACACAAACATATAAAATACATAATAAAATACATAACACTAATATTAATATCAATATTAGTAACATCGATATTTTTGCTATCGATATTACTAACTTTGATATTAACAAAAACAATACTTCTTAGCTTCAGGTCGATATTCTGGCCGTCGATATTCTTGATTTCAATATTCTGTCCCTCTGATGTGTGCTTCGTGGGTGTTTTTTTTTTGCACTGTGCCTGGTCTCTGACATGTGTTCTGTGTGTGCCTTTCATATGTGTTCAAATTGCTGGTCTAGCTCACAACATGTGTGTGGGGTTTTTAAAACATACCCATGCAGCAGGTGAGTCCATGTAGTACCCTCAGGAGTATGTATAGGAAGTATGTCACACTAGCCCAGACACCTGCCTACTATCCAGGCCAATACACATTTACAGGTTTACCTGGTCAGTCATGCCCACTCCACGTCATTGGGAGACTCTGTACTCACACGCCCATGTATGTACCTACTGATTGTGATTCCTGAAATGTGCCATCAGGTGTCTGACACACTATAATTGTGGTGTAGCTTCCTTTTTGTGACAACTGGTGTGTTGAGGATTTGCATGTCAGCAAGTCATCTGGGTTGTGACAATGGGGATGATACCTGTGGTGGTAGGGGTGTGGTCAGTTAAATGTGTACAATACTGTATGCAACAGTGACTTTCACGCAGCTGTGTGCCAATAGAAGCAGATTGTTAGGTGCTCATGTTCAGGTAGTTGTGTTTGCAGTCACTCATATGTCAGATTTTAATTATGTAGGTTCATCATAGTCCAAAAGCAGTGTGTGGCAGGGGACAGACTGGTGCACTTGTCAACTGAAGAGTTTAGTATGGGCATGACTCATGAATGTGACGCAGTGCAAACAGATGTTGCCCAGATGCATTGCCCCATGACATGTGACAGTGAAGTCTGACTTACCATAAATGTCTGTGCCAGGGCATTGACTTGAGAAGAGAGATCCTGCATTGGAGTCAGAGGTGCTCCATGCACCCCATTGTGTCATTAACTTTCGGGACATCAATGTGTGTTGTGCTGCTAGGCATCACAAGATTGTGAAATGTGAGTCTGGGCATATATTCATCCTGACACCTGTACTGAGTGATTGGCATGTGATGTGATATATGTTAATAATAATGTACTTCTACATGGTCATTTGCATTTACAACAACTGTGTATGTGGTGCATGTGTGTACTGTGGGGTATTATCAGCCAGCATGCAACAGACATATGGGTACAGGTCCAGGAGGGATATAGGTGCCATGGTTGATGTTCAGACTAGCTATTGCCCAATGTACACTTGTGTGGGCATTTTGAGCAAATATCAGCTAAGGATGCCAGTGCATGCCCTGTAATGTGCTGTATTGACAGTGTTGTGTGCAGTCAGTGCAGGTGACTAATGTGGCCTTGTTTTCCTACTTATATGCAAATACATCCACGGGCACAGGAGACAGCGCCACAGAACTAGAGGAGCCGCAGAGCCAGCCTGGGCCACTGACTGAGGAGTCGGAGGGACCCAGTGGCACCAAGGAGTCCTCAGCACCATCCACCTCAGCTGAGGACCACAGCAGCTCGGAGGATGACTCCCTTGTGGGGGCGGGCGTCAGCAGCCAGCAAACAACAGATAGTGAGGATGTTACCACCACCACCCTCCCCTCAGCTCCCATCCCATAGGTCCATGGCAGCTCCCGTGTTCAGGAGCATGTCTCCTTCCTGCCAGGTACCGCACTCCCCGCCCCTGTGTCCCCTGCTGCCCTGAGTGTGGAGTCTGTGGACCTGCTTAAACAGATCCATGTAGGGCAGAAATCAATGCTGAGTATCCTCCATGCACACACCATTCTGTTGACACAACTGGTGTCGTTCATGGAGGGCATCTCATCGGGCATGTCTGCCCTACAGAGGACCAATCAGTCTATGGCCTCCTCCCTGATGGCAGAAGTATCCCTCCTCCAACAGTCCCTCACTCCTTCAGCCTCTGCCCAATCAACAACTCCTAGCACCCTACCTGTCCCCGGCACACACACACCAGCACAGACACCCAAACACACAGACACAGATAGCACACAATCACAAACAAAAGTCAAAACATGCATGCAAGCAAAGTCAAATGGACTGATACCACACACACAGGGGATGGGTCACAAACACACACACAGGCATCCACAACCACTCCGCCGTCCTCAGATCCCTCTCCCTCCAAGAGCCCTTCTGTTGCCACACCTGCGACCCCATCTCCTAAGAAGCTCTTCCTGTGTGACCTAGGCCTCTTCCCCTCAGATTCAGCAGATCCAGACTACAGGGGGAAGAGGAAGTCCCCACACACAGAGAAGAGTGCCCCTCACACCTGACCACCTTCCCCCAGGCAGACGGAGGCCCCCACCCGCAAATCACCCCATACCGGAAGAGCAAGACCCCACCCCCACCCCCTAGCTACACTGCACAGTCTCCTTCCTCCATCCCCCAGGTCAGCACACCACAGGTTCCCCCACCACTCCCTGTGCCAGGTTCCTCCACCCAAAGATACATCATCCCCAAAATGCTCAGGCCCTCCCCAACTCCCACTTGCTCTTCCACTGACACCACCACCAGTCTGTCTGTTTCTGCAACTACTGTGGGGACCGTGGCCCCCCCAGCTGTCCTGCCAACCTCACCTGCACCCCTTTCCGCTCCCATGGGGTTAGGCACTGCAGTGGAGTCCACGACCACCCAGTCTGACATGGGCACTGCAGTGGGGACCATGTCCACCACACCTGACCTGCCCACTGCAGTGGTTCCAGCACCCACACCATCAGAGTTGTGTCCCACAGTTGTGACGGCACAAACCATGTCAGACACCTCCACTGCAGTTGCCACTGACTCTCCTACACCCACCACCTCTTCACAGCCTCCTTCTGATGAGCCCTGATCCTGTCCCTGCGGTGCCTGGCCTGCCCCATGTATGCCCTTCAGGGTGGATTTCCCCAGTCCTTAGCAGTGCAGGGAAGCAAAGGGTGACAGGTGTCACTCACACCTCCATTGGACTTTGTTTTTTGAATGGACATTGGACTGAATTTTATTTTGGATTTTCCCTTTCAGATGTCAATTTGCTAAATAAAGCATTTGTTGTTATCCTTGTGCATTTGATTTAGCTGTCAATATTGTTGATGCTGTTTACCCTGACCTTGCTGTGATGCAGGATTTACACGTGTCTGTTACTGAGGTGTTGATGTGGTGTACTCCATGTGGACCATGAGATATGTTGTAGTATCCATGTCATCCTTTGCAGCTGACTGGGTGTGTCATGATTAACTAATTTAGAACAGGGGTGTTAACATTTCATTGGCATGGCCACATCTGTGGCTTGCACCCATGCACATATGATGTGCTTCACGTTGTACAATTTGATATTTTCCCTGACTGTAGTCCCATCTCCACTGTACATGCAGGTGTGGGCATCATTGTTGTTAAGTCAACTGTGTCCTCTGTGCAACTTGGTAGACATATGTATTGTCTATGTTCAGGTGACTTAAGGGGCAGTACCGTACCTAGGCGTATGTCACTCGTGCCTACATTGGGTGGTAAATGATGGTTGACTGAACAAGTGTTGTGCTGACATTTCCAGGAGTCATACATACTGTTTGGCATGTGCTTCTATCTCCTTGATGACACTTACCTTGAGGTCTCTGTGATGATGGGAGATTTAGACCCTTTGCCACAATGCTCAACTTTAGCTGCAGTCTGTGTCCACACATTTTACATTGGATGTACACACTGATGTTTTTTTTAACACATTGGCCCAGTGCTATTGCAAAGCTTGATTTGTGTAGCCCACACTCTGGTGTAGGTCACACATGAGATGGTAGTTACATTATGTGTCGTAAATCAAATTCACTGTTGGGAGTATTTGTTAGGCACTACACACTGTTGGCATGATGTTGTGGAGAAATGTATTTGGCTGACATACCTGTGGTTGATGTTTGATGTATGTGTGGCGCTTCATCCACCTTATGGGTGGGGTTGTCAATATTGTCAGACACACTGACCCCTATGGGTGGGTGAGGCAGTAGTGATAGGCAACATGCCCCTATGGGTGGGGTGTCATCATTGATAGGCAACATGGCCCTATGGGTGCGGTGTCATCAGTGATAGGCAACATGACACATATGGGGGGGGGTAGCATTAGTGATAGGCAACATGACCCTATGGGTGTGGTGGCATCAGTGATAGGCAACATGACACATATGGGTGGAGTGGCAGTATGGGTGAGCAACATGCCCTTATGGGTGGGGTGCCATCAGTGATAGGCAACATGACACATATGGGTGGGGTGGCAGTATGGGTGGGCAGCATGCCCCTATGGGTAGGGTGGCATCAGTGATAGGCAACATGACACATATGAGTGGGGTGGCATTAGTGATAGGCAGCTTGACACATATTGGTGGGTTGGCATTAGTGATAGGCAACATGCCCCTATGGGTGGGGTGGCATCAGTGATAGGCAACATTACACATATGGATGGGGTGGCATCAGTGATAGCCAACATGCCCCTGGGTGGGGTGGCAGTGGTGGTGGCCATGGGTTCACTGAGGAGGTCTGTTGCTGGTGGACCCCCTGGGTGTGTGTGACATTTGGCGTGTTCGTGTCGTTTGTTTGTATGGTGTCTGTCTGACTTACCGTCTGCGCCTTCCCCGTCTGTTCCTGATCCGGTCATATGTGTACAGAACTGGTATGACCTGCGCGATTGGATTCATGTTGCTCCATCTCGAACCGTTGCTAGCTGCTCTGATTAGAATCTATGGATTGTGTTAGTGGCGCGATTCATAGCTGATATGCAGCTCTTCCGGGTGTTGTGACATGCTGTACGTGGCGACCCGTCCAGAACGTAGGAAGTACGCATCGTACTTGACCGGCCGGAAGTAGCTGTGTTTATGGAGCCGTGCGATGCGAATTGGGTGTTTCCGGGTCAGGCTGGACGGTAAATGTGGATGGAGTCGGATCGTATGTGTTGGTCAAGAATTTGCCACTTTTCCGCATCGTACTTCATCGCCCGGACGGTCCCGCTCCTGGTACGATTCGGCCGTAAGGTAAGGCTACTGACACGTCTCGGAGGGCTGACCAAGCGAGATCGGAATCAGCCCCTTAGCTGTTAAAATCTGCATGTTTTGAATATGTTTATCATCATGTTTATTTTAAGAAGAATAATGTTGTTCTATGAGATGAACAATATATTAAATAGGCAGCATGTGGCAGGATGTTTCATCCACCAACTTTCACATAATCGACCCATCCTAGGCCTTTAGGGCTCACAAATTTGATGTAATGCACAATTGTCCAGGATGAACAAAATTTCCTAATATGAATTTCTGACACCAAAAGCACATCCTAGAAATACAGGTACTGGAAGAATATCACTTGAGAAGGACTTGCACACCAGAAGAATCAACTGCTGGACCGTGATCATTAGCTTTCAGAACTAGAATATTGTGTACTTTGAGAAAAATAATTATTAGTTGAAGTGGATGGTAGTCCTCTTCAAGTAATAATGGCACATTTCTTTAGTAGGTCCATGTAGATTTCTGTAATTTAAACCTGAAATCAACCCTTGGTAAGTATAGCATAGATCCGACAGGCTTGACTTAAGAGAAACAAGTGTAAAGCATTTATGAGTACCAAAACAGTTAATAATAAGAAAATACAATACAATAAAAATCCCACAAAATTTCAAAAACATTATAAAATATTAATGATCAATTAGACACCAAAATGACAAAAATCAGACATCAGGAACCAGAGATATTATTTTTCAACGTTTTAGATATTTTTAGCGCCAAACAAAAACCATAAACGCAACTGTGGGTATCTGGTCGTTCTAGACTTGGTCAAAGTTAAGGCCGACTGTGATGAAGCATGGGTTTCCGCGGCTTTCAATATTGTGTATCATGACATACTATTGGACCGTCTGCGTAATATTGGAATTGGGGGTACTCCGCTGGCCTGGGTTAGATCTTTTCTCACGGGTAGCTTCCAGTAGGTCTTCCTCCGACCTTTCGTCTCAGAAGAGAAACCTTTGCTCTGCGGTGTTCCGCAGGGCTCTGCACTTAGTCCTCTGTTTTTTAATATTTACCTCACTCCTCTGGCAGATGTGGTTGAATCCTGGGGGATTAGAGTGATCTCTTACGCTGATGACACTGAGCTCGTGTTTTCTTTTAGAGATCACTCTGACGGCAGCTTGACCAATTTTCGTCGCTGCCTCATTAACATCTCCTCTTGGATGACTTCCAACAATCTTATTTTTATTTATTTATTTGCTGGTTTGTATAGCGCTCGAATCGACTCCGGATGGAGTATCTCTGCGCTTATTGGTCCGGTAACAACAGAAGTTATGTTTGAGTGGGAAGAATGGAATCTAGATCTCATTTTTGAACAGAACAGTTTTCAAGAGTTTTCTGAAAGTCAGATGTTCCTTACATTGTCGCAAAGACAGAGGAAGTTTGTTCCATAGGGTAGGTCCAATGATAGATAACGCTTTACTCCCCTGTCTAGCTTTCTTAGCACGGGGAACCACTAAAAGAAGAAGGTTGCTAGACCTAAGAGATCGAATGGGAATGTAGGGAGTAAATTGCTTTTCAAGATAGGCGGGTCCGTGTCCATTTAGACACTTATGGATCAGACAACATATTTTAAACTTAGTTCTCTGTCGGATTGAGAGCCAATGTAGCTGCTCAAGGAGGGGCTTAGATGCTGTTCTCGAGGGGGCATTGAGGACAAGGCGAGCTGCTGTGTTCTGAATGACCTGAAGCTTGGCCAACACACCTTCGTTGGCGGAGAGCAACAAGCCATTACAATAGTCAATACGACTTAAGACCAAAGCCTGAACAAGAGTTTTCTTGACAGAGTCAGGTAGCAAAGGGAAGACGTTGCGTAACAGGCTAATGGTATGAAAACATATACCCGAGATGTAGGTGATGTGTTGTTTTAATGACAGATATTGGTCAAATCGAATCCCAAGATTCTTCACGACCTGTTTGGGTTCTGGCACTGCTCCTAGGTCTTGGGGCCACCAATCTGGAGTCCAAAGAATTTTGGCTTCCCCAAACAACATTACCTCAGTTTTGTTGACATTACACTGAAGGTAGTTGGCGGACATCCAGTTTGCCACTGCTTTCATACCTGATGAGAAGGAGTTTCTTACTTCAGCGGATAGAGTCCTAAAGGGGAAGAGGAGCTGAGTATCATCCGCGTATGATACTGGGATGAAACCATATCTACGCATCACTCTTGCCAGGGGTGCCACATAGATGTTAAAAAGGGTAGGGCTTAAACAAGAGCCCTGTGGCACCCCTTTTGAGATCTCTACTTCCGCTGAGCGATACGCACCCATGGTGACTCTCTGGGTGGGATCGGATAAGAAGCTCTTCAGCCAGTCAATGGCTTTGTCCTTGATGCCAGCGTTCGACAACCGATCAGTCAAGATGGTATGAGACACGGTGTTAAACGCTGCCGATAGATCTAATAGAACCAGGATCACTGAAAAGCCCCTGTCCTGGTACATGTGTAGATCATCAGTGACAGACAGAAGAGTGGATTCCGTGCTATATTTTGGCCTGAACCCTGACTGAGAGTAGTCCAGGGTTCCAGCAAGTTCGATGTATCCAGACAGATGTCGGTTTACATACTTTTCAATCAGTTTCCCTAAAAATGGCAGTAAAGATATGGGTCTAAGGTTAGTAGGATCAGTCCATGGGATGGCAGTATTTTTCCTTATGGGTCTGACCAGGGTCCGTTTCCATTCACTGGGGACGGTACCTGAACTGAGTGAGAGATTCACCAGTTTTTCAATCGTGGGGCAGAGTTGTTCTGCTAGGACAGGCATTATCTTAGCAGGAATGGTATCATCTGGACTACCACTTTTAATCTGTAGTATTATTGAAGAGTTTTCTTGAAAAGAAATAGGAGGAAAAGTATCTAGAGAGTATGTATCCTGCTTCAATTCCATATCTGCCTGATGGAGTTCCAAATCTGTGGTAGTTGCCTTGTTAGCATGGACTATTTTATCGTAAATTGCATTAATTTTGTTGGTGAAAAAGCAGGAAATTTCCTCACAAAGTTGTTGAGAGGCCATTTCGGAGGACTCACAAGCAACAGGCTTAACAAAGGTGTTTAAGATTTGATAGAGGACCCTTGGAGAATTCCCTGCATCTTTAATTTGTGATGCAATAAAGGTTTTACGTGCTATACGAATAGCCTTGTGATAAATGGACAGTGCATCCCAATACTCTTTCCTGTCTTCTAACAGGTGGGAGGTTCTCCACCTCTTTTCTAATTTCCTGGCTGTTCGTTTAAGTGTCCTTAGGTGGTCCGAGAACCAAATTTCTTGTTTGTTAGCCGGTCTAGGTTTAAACTGTTTTAAAGGGGCAATTATATCTATTGGTTCGATAGTTGCCATTTCAAATTTATTAAGTGCAGTTACAATATTATCCTGCGGAGTGAAGAAGGGAGAGTTAAATTTGTCCTTGAAGGTAATTTTGCCACTGTCTGCGTACACTCGGTAGTGAGATTGGACGCGAGGGAGTGGGTATAGAATAAGGCGTAGTAAATTCTACGATGAAATGATCAGTCCAGTTAACCTGTGTTGCAGGAGGGCAAAAAACGAATGGGGCGTTGGGTAAAACCAGGTCCAGGTATGACCTGCCTGATGTGTGGGCCCGCTATTCCTCAGTATTAGTCCTAAGGAGTAGAGATCTGTTAATAGGGATTGTGCTTCGCTACAGTCCAGCCTATCGCTATGTACATTGAAGTCTCCAACTAGTACAAAGTCACTATCGTTGTTAACATGTGGGGCTAGTAGCTCTATCAATGTGTTAGAAAAGTTATTACAAGGACCAGGTGGGCGATATACTAGGGCACCCTTTTGACTTTCTTTGGGGGAAAGTGTGATTTTAAAAACTAAAAGTTCAATTTCCGAGGTACTTAATTCTTCTAAGACCGAGATGGTAGTTTCTTGTTTATACACAATAGCAATCCCACCACCTATTTTAGTGGGACGGTCTAATCTGACTAATTTGTAATTACTCAGAATTCCCAGTGTTATAGCAGGGTTAAGGTGTGGTTTAAGCCACGTCTCTGTGAGGTAACACATGTCAGGTTGTTTCGAAGAAATCAAGTCCCAAACCTCTGCGTAATGTTTGGGTAGTGACCTGATGTTAAACTTAACACGGACAAGACTGAAGTCTTGTTTTTCAATCTGAATTCTCCACTCTCCTCCTCACTGTGGTGGCCTTCGGAGTTAAACCCCCCACCGGTTCCAGTTCAAGCAGCTCGTAATTTGGGTTTCCAATTTGACAACGCTTTATCTTGTTAAACCCATATCAACAAAGTTAATGCAGCCTGCTTTGGTAAGCTCCGTATGATCAGCAAAATGTTCCCTTTCCTCCCCCTTGATTCTTGCAGAACCGTTATACATGCTTTAATCACTTCTCATCTTGATTATTCCAATAGGCTGCACGAAGGAGCCCCAGCTTACCTGATCAAACGGCTGCAGATTGTGCAGACGGCTGCTGCCAGGCTGATCTGTATTATCCCTTACCGCCATTCGATCACGCCGTACCTGATCAAACTTCACTGGCTGCCAGTGACTTGTCGTATTCAATTCAAAGCATCGGTCTTCGCTTTCAGGGCCCTCAGTGGCCTTGGCCCGGTCTACCTCAGAAATAGGCTCAAACCTGTCCACTCTACCAGAGTTCTTAGATCCAACAATCTCCGCCTTCTCGGTACCCCGCGCTTTCGCCGTTCCAGAACGGGGGGCAGAGCCCTTGCTGTACGTACGACTAAACTCTGAACAGCCTCCCACTTGACCTTAGGTTTACTTCATCGGAACCGCTGTTCCGGAGTAAACTGAAAACGTGGCTGTTTTCCAATCTCCAGCTGCCTTAATCCCCCTTGCGGCCTGCTGTCTGCAGCGCTGGGACACCTCCGCTGGGGGTAGCAGCGTGCTTTATAAGCTTCTAAATAAATAAAATAAATAAATGGGTTGAATACAGGGACCAGGCTTGTCTTGCTGGAAAATGTACCTTCTGACTTAGCAGTTTTTCTGGAGAAAAATGTAATTAACAAGGTCATTGTTGGGTTGGGCTGCAGTATGGATTCGATGTAGGGCTCATTGTCATGGGCCAGCTAAAGTTCAGGACATTGGTGGGAATCTCAGCTTTATCAGGAAATTTGAGGTCCCAGTGTCTGTCATATGGTTCCTATAAATCAGGTAGGACCGTGTATCGGGATGACATAACCTTCAGAAATGGGGACTAAGTCCACACATTTCATCAGAGTATGTTGGCCTAATTCGTATCTAGCGCCCTGTGCACCATCTGAGATCTGACACCTGAGAACATGGCATCTAGTTCACCACGGTAATTGTGGAAACAGATCTACCCTTTTTATTGCTACTCAGGCATGCCTAATGAAGTATCATTAGAAATATACAACTTGGTTTTTCGAAGATTTATTGAAACAATTGTATTTTTGTGCAAAAAGCATGAGCTGTAATTATTAGTAGGATAAAACTAAGCTGAGTAACCACCATTACAAGAATGGTGAAAAAGATAAACAGTTCAACCATTATAATGTTACAGTGTGATTATGATTATATTTAAAGTTATACTTATAATCCTACCTAATACTACCTACACTATTGAAAGCATAGTGGGAGTACCATCTGCCAGATCTCTTGGGACAACTGACAATACCTTTGTGTGATTTATCAGGAAGTTGATCTGGTGTAGAGCAGGCTACCGTCCTTTGCACAATAAAAGGCTAGCGTTAGCAGGGCTGCATCTTAGTCACAGCATTCCAGGGTAATTAGCAGAAGTGCTACTCTGCCAAATTTGGCTCAGATGTGGTTTATACATTAAAAACACTGTTCCATTTGAACTGTGTCAGGGGTGCAGCACTGATGTGACTGCTTGTCTTGTGACTCAGAGCTGTCACTAAGCCCACAGACAAATGTAAGGACATTGTTTTCATTGTTCCTTATTCTTAGACATGGTCTAGAAACGACATGATATAATGCGTACTAAGAAATGTGCTGCAAGAAGAAGAATTTTAAAGTTTGTTATCGTGTAAGTGCAAGGCATGTAAAAACTCACAGTTTAGAAAAAGATGTCAAGTTTAAACGTGTGACTTCAATAGAGACTTGTGCATGGGGCCTGTTGAACCTAACAACATGTTGACTATGGGAAAGTTCTGAGTGGGTGAACTGCGAAGTCTGGGAGAAGGAAGACCTCACCGACAGTAGGCTGTTACCTGACAGCAGCCTCAGTGGAATCACTGTACGTTCAGACCCAGATATGTTTTCCGGAAGTCAAATTTATTTCTGAGGGGATAAGAAGCAAGTTGAATCCCTCCTGCGATTTGATGTCGGCATCTGCGACTCAGCACTGGTCCGGTGTTAGCCTCTGGTTTGTTTTGCAAAAAGTTTGGAAAACGTTTCTAAGTGTTCAGTCTTGCAATCTTTGGGGGTGGAAGAGTACGCTCTATCACCAGCCAAGGTTCCAGGAACCTTTGGGTACCACTTGGGGGTTAGGACTCAATCTCCCAAAAGCCATCAGCATGGTCCAGGGCAAATCCAGTTGGAACTGGTCAGCTGGACTCAGCAGATTCTTGGACTTTATTGCATCTTTTGTCTTCCGGGAGCTTAACAGGAGCAGCGGCGGCTGACTAAGGTAAGCGTGGTGGGGTGGGGCAGGGGCATGGCAGGGAGAAGCTGACAGACAACAAAATCGGTATTATTGATTTATTTAATTATACTATTCTGTTGTCTGTTGACTCCCCCTCCCAACCTGCCCACCCCTCCCCCGCCTCACCACGCTTAACTGAGCTAGCTGCTGCTGAACAGGAGGCTAGTCAACTAGCCCTTGGAGACCACTCTTCGATTGTGGGATCAGAGCCAGCCCTTGGTTCTTTTTTTCACAGGTTAAAGAAGGTGTTGTCCTCTTTCTGAAGTTCAGGAGCCAGCAGGTGCAGTCCTTCTTCTGTCTACCACACGTCCAGAGATGTTCTGAGTAAGGGTCCCAGGGGGCCTCTTAATTTGAGTTCCTGAATCTTGAGTTTAGCTGTTCAGAAATATATATAATTTAACTCTGTGGTTTTCAATGGGAGAGCCAGCCTTGCCAAATTAAAAAATAACTTTGGAGATGTTTCACTGATAGGATATGTAGAACCTAAGAACACATGTCAAACATTTTTAATATCATACACCCTACCCTATAGAAATTACAGCCCGGCTTAAGGGTGACTTGCCAGTTTTAAAAAGAAGGGTTAGGGCTGGTAAAAGGTTATTTTGCCGGGTCAAATATGCAGTTTTAAAACTGCCCTGCGAGGCTGCAGTGACATTCCTAGTCATATTTTTACTTTGCACATTAGTGGTGGCACTGTAAGTGCTGCAGTCCACTTGTGAAATTTAGCTTACAGGTCCAGGACACACAGAATGCCATATTTTAGGGATCTAAAGGAGAATTGAATATGCAAATCAAAGATTAGCCAATTCTAAATGTTTTTAGGGGCAGTGAACATATTGGGGCTCTAGGTGGCAGAAACCCTATAGTTCAAAAAGTCCATACACGAGCAGCATCAGTCCAAATTGTTGCGGGGGAGGAGTGAACAAACAAAAAAGTGGATATTCCTTACAGGTACCCAGGGGAATCCAGGAAGCGAGAGGCACTGGCACACATTAAAGTGATGACAAGCCATTTGTTTACTCTCACACAAAAGAAATGCTGTGATTCACAGGGAATCACTGATGGCAGTAGCAAAACTGTGGGTCTGAGAACAGAGGTCTCTGCATCCACTCCTGCTGTGACCCAAAGGCGAAACAACAGTATGAAAAGTTTTGTACTTTGGTGGGGTTACAGTTATTAATCCCATTCCAACATAAGCAAATGCAAGGAAAGTGTTGCACTTTGGAGGGGTTAGATTTGATATTTCCTCATCAATTTGAACAGCAATAGGGAAAGCATAGAAAAATGAAGAGGTCAAAAGTACTATTTTCCCACTTCATCATATGCAAAAATACAGAAAGAGCTGCATTTTGGTGGGGTTAAATGTACTATTCCAAATCCAACATAAGCAAAAACAGGGAAAGAGTTGGACTTTGAAGTAGGTCAAATTTTCTATTGCCCCACTCCATCAAATGCAAAATCAGAAAAAGAGGATTTTGGGAAGGTTAGATTTACTAGTCTCACTCGACTTTGAGCAACAGTTTGGAAAGTGTTAGGCATTGAAGGGGTTACATTTACTATTTCCACTCCAATCTGAGCAATAGCAGGAAAAGTGTTGGACTTTGTAGGGGTCAAACTTACCATTCACACTCCAACGAAAGCAAAATCACGAAAAGAGTTGGACTATGTAGGGGATAGATCTACTACTCCCACTCCTATGTGAGCAAAAGTATGGAAAGTGGTGATTGTATGTGGGATCAAATTTACTATTCCCACTTAAATGTAAATACAAGCAGAGAAAATGTTGAACTACGGAATGGCTAGATATACTGTTCCCACTTCAATGTGAACATCAGTAGGCAATGAGGTGGACTTTCACAGGGTTAGATTGACTATTTCCAGAATAATATAAACAACAGTAGGGAACATGTTGGACTTTGGACTGGTTGCATTGAGTATTCCCATTGAAGTTGTTTGAAGGGGTCAAATATACTATTCCTTCTCCAGATTAAAGAAAGGCAGAATCAAGATAGGTCAGATGTACTATACCCACTCCAATGTCTCAACAATTGGAAACATATTCAACTTTGTTGTGGGTGCATTTACTATTGCCCCTCTCCAACATCAGTAAATACAGGGGGCCTCATTTATGAAGGCATTGCGCCACCGGTGCGTCACTTTTTCCCATTTTAAAAGTGACGCAAAAGTGGCGCAAGACCTTCATAAATAAGGCCCAGGGAAAGTATTGCACTTTGGAGAGGTTGGATTTACTATTGCCAATTCAACATAAGTGAACGCAGGAAAAGTGTTGGACTTTGGAGAGGTCAGATTTACTAGTCCTTCACCAATTTAAACAACAATAGAGAAAGTGCTAAACTTTGGAGGGGTTAGCTTTACCATTCCGATTCCAACCTAAGCAACATTTAGGGAAGTGCTGGACTTTGAAGGAGTGAAATTGAGTATTTTCATTCAAATTTCAAATGTATTTATTAAGATTTAGATCCACAATGAGATCCACATTAATTCAATTTAATTACACATATTTAGTATACATTTATAAAGCTGCTGAAAAACCTTTACATTAAAAAAAAACATATACTTTCATTCACAGGGCAAAATAACATTTGTGAGGCTTCTTTTGCAGTGTTATCACCATATCTAAAAACAAAAGCTTCAGGAGATGTCAACGAATAAGTGCAAATCAGGACAAGACAAACAAATCACACATGATCAAGACTCGGTGTAGCTTCATTACATAAATCTTATAGTCTTTCCTTGATATTTAATCTATTCCAAGCACCTGCAAAAATTTTAACAGTAAAATATTCATAGGAAACAATAATAAAAAGTAGCAAACTCTGTGATCTTAATTCCATGTTAAGTAGGACTGTGGGTGCACTGCAACACATGAGGATACTATAACCAAGTGTGTCCCATATTTCAAACAATTTGTAATTTAAACATGCTGCCTTTGATGAAAGCAATTTGCATTGAAATGGAATTGCCAAGTACTTTTATGCAGGGTTGGGCTGCAATTCTACATTGGGAATATCACCTTCCCCATAGCAAGGATAATTCATTAAGAGGTTTGGACAGAATATAAAGGATAAAACTCTCTGTAAAAACATTAACTTTGCATTTTAGCACTTTAATATGCGAAATGTTGGCTTAATAAGAATGTGTCCTCCTGTTAGAAATGAGGGTCTCTAGTTGGCAGAGGTAGGTACCTTTGTCTAAATAGGGACCCTTCACCTAGTCACGGTAAGGGGGAAACACTCCCTAATCCCTGCTCACCCCCTTGGTAGCTTGGCATGAACAGACAGGCAGAGGGTAAAGCGATTGTGAACACATACAGTAATGCAGTGAAAACACTACAAATGGACACCACACCAGTTTAGAAAAATAAGTAATCTGTATCTAAACCAAAACAAGACCAAACAACAAAAGTCCACAAGCCAGTATTAAAAATAAGGCTTTCATATGGTAGAAATAGTTCAGTTCAATGCAAGTTGAAAATGTAACACTTTTCTCAAAAGTACCTTAGATGCGTTACGCAAAACAAACAAAATGGCTGCAGGGAAGGTGATGTGTCAGTTCCTTACACTCAGGGAAGGTGATGCGTTGATTCCTTGCTCCGGGGGACGTGATGCATCGGTTCGTCATCGGAGTGTCTGTGCCTAGCCAAAACCAGTTCTATGGGGTACTTTGCAAGTGCACGCCAACCTCCATTGTCAGTGCGAGCCCTGACTCTGGACACACCACAGGGGGGAGGAGCCGTGATTGTGGAAGGTAGGCACCACCCTATTCAGGTGAAGGTGCTACTCCTCCCACCACTCCAAATGCAGGCCGGGCCTATTCAGCCCAGCCCTGACTTATCAGACTTCTAGAGCCGCTGCCCCTCTATAGCCCCTGTCATCCACAAACCAGACATGCAGTACACAAACCTAGCAGAGGCACACTGGATGGTTAGACAAGAAAACCCCTACTTTTTAAAAGTAGTATTTTCAAACACAGAATGTAAAAATCACCCTCACTAAAAGATGCACTTTAACATTCTGAGTTCAGGCCTACTAAACTTTACTTTTTCAATCTTGTTCCTAGGGGCAGTTATATTTATAAGTTTTTATAAACAAACTCTCCATTCTGTCCTATGGGAACAGATAGCCTTGCAATAGTAAAAATTGAAATTGGCAGTATTTCGCTATCAGGATATGCCACACACATCAGGGTATGTCCTACCTTTTCACATACAATGCACCCTGCCCACAGGGGTACCTTGGGCCTACCTTAGGAATGACTAATATGTAGAAAAGGGAAGGTTTAGGGACTGGCAGGTGTGTACACTTGCCAAGTCGACTTGGCAATCCCAGACTTCACACTGGCTCTGCAATGGCAAGCCTGTGTCACATTTTACAAGCTGCTTCTGTGGGTGGCATAATCAGTTCTGCAAAACCATCAGCAGCATTTCATTTACATGCCCTGGCACACATAGTGCACTGTACTAGGGTCTAACAAGTAAATCAAATAAGCCTATAATGGAATCACTAATCAAGAACTATAATTTACAAAGGGAGCACTTGCACTTTGGCACTGAACAGCAGTGGCAAAGTGCCAAAGCATCTAGACTAGCCTAATTGGAGTCCAACACACAGCAAAACAAAGGAGGTAAAGGAAAGATATCTGGAAGGGAGGCCCACACCAATGGTGCCAGGTCTAACCCATGTCCCCTCCACCTGAAATGTGGCGAGAACTACCCACCCTCTTGGGAGTTCTCTTCACTTAGACGGAAACATCTAGACAGACCATCAGCAATGGCGTGTTCTTTACCAGGGCAGTATTCCACCGTAAAGTCCATGCCCTGTAGGGAAATAGACCACCTCAACATCTTTGGATTCTCACCCCTCATTTGAATCAACCATCTGAGGGGGTCTGTTGGCTGCCTGAACCCGGAAGTGAGTCCCAAACAAGTATGGTCTTAGCTACTTCAGGGCCCATACCACAGCGAATGCCTCACGCTCAATCGCACTCCACCTCTGCTCCCATGGAAATAACCTCCTAATAATGAAGGCTACAGGTTGGTCCAGGTCCTCCTCATTTAGCTGTGGGCGCACAGCCCCCACACCAGTCTCTGAAGCATCTGTGTGCACAATGACCTTTTCTGAGAAGTGGGGTGCCTTAAGCACGGGCGCTGTGCACATGGCAGATTTCAGGGCATCAAAAACCTTCTGGCAGGCGTCAGTCCAATTCACTTTCTTGAGCTGCTTCCTGGAAGTCAGTTCTGTCAAGGTGCCATACCCCTTGACACATCTCCTGTAATACCCTATGAGTCCTAAATGGCTCTCACCTCTGTCTGAGTCTTCGGGGGTTCCCAAGCCATAATGGTATCAATCTTGGGCTGTAGGGTCGCCACCTCGCTGCTCCCCACCTGATGTCCCAAGTACACCACTGATCCCTGCTTGATCTGACACTTACTCACCTTGATTGTGAGGCCTGCCCTCTGCAGCGCCTTCATCACTTCCCAGAGGTGGTGCAGATGTTTCTCCCAAGTGGCACTAAACACTGCAATGTTTTCCAGGTAGGTGGCACTGAATTCTTCCAGCCCAAGCAATAACTGGTTGACCAACCTCTGAAGGTTGGCATGGGCATTCTTCAACCTAAAAATGCATCACCGGGAATTGGTAGTGCCCATTTGGTGTGAAGAATGCTGACCTCTCTCTTGCCCCATCAGTTAAGGCAGGCTGCCAGCACCCAGACGTTTGGTCAAACATACTGAGGTAGCGGGCAGCCCCCAACCGATAGATGAGCTCATCAGGTCTGGTGATGGGGTGCACGTCAGTCCTGGTGACTGAATTGAGCCCTCAGTAGACCTCCTCCTTGATGCAAGCTCTGACCCTGTCAGTCACTCTTAAATCTTATGTTTTACTAGAGGACAGTCCCTAGTGTCCACATAATGGATGCACGTCTGAGTGGCACAGGGGGTCAGGAAGAATAGGTCAGCAAATTGTACCAACATTGACGACAGTGATCCTGCTGTTCAGGGGTCAGGGTGGTGGAGAGGTTCACACTGTTATGTATCATTTTATGACCCTCTTGTAAGTTTCCCGATTCATGCCCTTATATAGGTATAAATCACCATATTCTTATAGAGGCATAGAAATCCTAACCATATTAAGCCTAGCTCATGCAGTCCAAATACGGCAGGGCTACTTCCACTAGTTCCGGAAATCCACAACGATTTCTTGGAAAAACCCGCCTTCAGCAGTCAGGGACTTCCCCTTGCTTCTCCTTACTGAAACATGGATGAACGCATCATCAACACCCGACATCTCCATTGCCATCCCGGACAATTACAAGATCATCCGAAAAGAGCGCACCGTCCAAACAGGAGGAGGCATCGCCATCGTCCATAAGAACACCATCCGCCTCACGACCAGCTCCAACGATAACCTTACAACCGAAAAACACCTCCACTTCCAGATCCACACTGACCCTAGGACCACTCTCAGAGGCACCCTCATCTACAGGCCTCCAGGAACCCGTAAACAATTCAGCAAAGACATCACTGACTTCATCGGTCCACATGCCCTCGCCTCCGAGAACTACATTCTACTAGGAGACCTCAACTTCCACCTGGAAAAGAAAAACGACAGCAACACCACCACCCTTCTTGACAACCTGGCCAATCTCGGCCTCAAACAACTTGTTGACACCCCCAACCATGTAGCCGGACATACGCCCGACCCAATCTTCACCTCCAGCAAACACATCTCCTTCGATCACACCACAGCTCTCCATTGGACGGACCACTGTTGTGTTCACTTCAGCTACAAAACCACCTTGACCCACAACCCCCCACAACCTATCTCCCGGAGAAAATGGAACAAAATCACCACCGACCAACTCCTCACATCGCTCAACCAGAACCCACCTGCCCTCTCATCGGACCCAAACCAAGCTGCCATCTAATTCAAACAATGGATCACTCTCAGCGCTGACGAATTAGCACCCCTGAAAAACCATCACACCAAACAAGACAACAAAAAAGCCCCCTGGTTCAACGATGACCTTAAGAAATCCAAAAAGCTATGCCGTACTCTCGAGAAAACATGGAGAAAAAACCCAACCACCGACAACATGACCACCTTCAAGTCAGCCACCCGCAAACACTATCAGGTGATTCGATCCACCAAGAAATCAGCATTCACGAATCGACTGGACAACAACGCCCATAACAGCAAGGAACTATTCAACATTGTCAAAGAATTCACCAACCCCACCGCAGCCTCAAACGACAACACTCCCTCCCAAGACCTCTGCGACTCGTTATCCTCCTTCTTCTACAACAAAATTGCCGACATACATAACAGCTTCGAAAACAGTTCCAACAAACAATCCTCTCCACCCCCCTCAGAACCTAAACAGACCTCTAACAACCTCAGCGCCTGGAACCCAATCATCACTGAAGACACCATCCGCCTAATGAATTCCATCCACTATGGCTCGCCAACCGACCCATGTCCCCACCACATCTACAACAAAGCAGACTCCATCATCGCACCCCATCTCCGTGATGTCATCAACTGCTCCTTCAACTCTGCTACCTTCCCAGAAAGTTGGAAACATGCCGAAGTCAGCGCCCTCTTGAAGAAACCCACAGCAGACCCCTCTGAACTTAAAAACTACCGCCCCATATCCCTCCTCCCATTCCCGGCCAAAGTCATTGAGAAAGCCGTCAATAGCTAACTCGCCGCCTTCCTCGAATCCAACAACTCCCTCGATCCCTCACAGTGCAGCTTTCAAGCCAAACACAGCACCGAAACCCCCCTCATCGCAGCAACAGACGACATCCGAACACTACTGGACAACGGAGAAACAGTGGCCCTCATTCTACTCGACCTCTTCTCCGCCTTCGACACTGTCTGTCACAGCACCCTCATACAACGCCTCAGCAACATCTGCATAGGAGGAAAAGCCTTGGACTGGATCATCTCGTTCCTAGCTGGGAGAACTCAGAAAGTCCAACTTCCCCCATTCAAATCAAAGGCCACCGAAGTCATCTGCTGTGTACCACAAGGATCATCACTCAGCCCCACCGTCTTCAACGTTTACATGAGTCCACTCGCTTCCATCACGCGCCAACACAACCTCAACATCATCTCCTACGCTGACGACACCCAGCTGATCCTTTCCCTCACCAAAGACCCTAACACCGCCAAAACCAATCTTCACGAAGGCATGAAAGAAGTAGCCATATGGATGAAAAACAGCCGCCTAAAACTTAACTCAGACAAAACGGAAGTGCTCATCCTAGGATCATCCCCCTCTGCCTGGGACGACTCATGGTAGCCTTCGTATCAGGGCTCTGCACCCATACCCACAGACCACGCACGTAACCTAGGCTTCATCCTAGACTCCTCCCTCTCGATGACCAGACAAGTCAACGCCGTCTCATCCTCCTGCTTCAACGTTCTTCGTATGCTCAAAAAAATCTTCCATTGGATCCCCACCGAGACAAGAAAGACTGTCACCCACGCACTGGTTACGAGTCGACTAGACTACGGAAACACCCTCTATGCCTGAATTACAGCCAAATTACAGAAAAAACTCCAACTCATCCAAAACGCATTGGCGAGACTCATTTTGGACATCCCTCGCCAAGATCACATTACCGGCCACCTGAAAGACCTCCACTGGCTTCCCGTCAACAAGAGAATAATATTCCGTCTCCTCACCCACGCACACAAGGCCCTCTACAAACTAGGACCCGAATGCCTCAACACTCGACTATCCTTCCACACACACACCCGCCAACTAAGATCCTCCAATCAAGGCCTCACCGCAGTTCCGCGTATCCAAAGATCCACCATGGGAGGTAGATCCTTCTCCTACTTGGCGGCCAAGACCTGGAACTCACTCCCCACTCACCTCCGCCTTACACAGAACCACATCTCCTTCAGAAAAGAACTTAAAACCTGGCTATTCGATAAATAATGAACCCCCTCCCCAAGCGCCTTGAGACCCTCTGGGTGAGTAGTGCGCTATACAAATTCTTGAACTTGAACTTGAACTTGAGTATTGATTTATCCAAGAACTCATGGAGTTTTCAAAGAACTGAGACTCTTTGATGACGTTATTATGTCCAACTGTACGTCAAAGTCGGCACCTTCAAGGTATAAATATGCCCACACTTACCCAAGCAAACATACGGTGGTTTGGAGCAGTTCGACTGTCTACTTGCCCGACGCACCCTGCTACAGCAAGTGCCGAAGGAAGCCCAGCAGACGCACTGAGAGAGACGCTGTCTTGTCTTTTCTCCTGCCGAGAAATCCAGTTCCAATGTTTCCAAGCTACCCTTGCGGGTTGTTGGGAAATCGAGTCCTGAGACCAGCCTTCTCCATTCTAAACTAATGTACGGAGCTGATTTGACCCTCAGAGAAATCTTGGGCAGATTTTTGGCAAAAGAATACGACATTTATGCTACACCTCACTTACTTCCTCCCTCGTACTAAGCTTAGGTTAGGTACACCGGGGCAGGCATATTTTAGAAGCACCAGTTGAATACTTTTAGGCTTTGTTATTTAAGTATGTATTTATATATGGTTTAGGAACCATAGAATGCTATTACAGTATTATTTATTCTAATATTTATACTGTACGCATTATATTTTGCAAACAGTTTTACTATTGTAGCAGTTCATTTCTTATGCTTGAGAAAGAAGACTGTTCAATAAATCCTTTTATTGAAAACGCCCGTCTTTCTAATTTCTCTGCACCTCTAGTGAAACGTAGCATGCACGACTGACTGAGTGAAATATCTATCTATTGTATCCACGACTCTAAAGATACGTTTTATCTTGGGGAAACAAAGTTGTCATGTTTATGCGGTTGTCAGAGACTAATCCCTTCTTGTGAATTCGAGAAAGTTTCTAGTGACCTCTGAGCTAGCTGGCACACACAATTAAGTCGAGTATATTCGATAGAGACCTAGTCGACCTCAGTCCTACGTCTAATCTATAGGATATATCATTCCAATGCGCAGAGCCTATTGGGAATATAGGAACTACACTACATGGCGCCCAACGTTTGGTAAGGCACTAATTTAACGCTAGATACTAGAGTAACTCAGTCGTGCTTTTCACAGAGACCTCTTTATCCTATAAAAACTCCAATAGACTTCTGGAGTGGGTCAAAAGATAAAATATCCACCATGACTGAGTAGGACGAAAATCCTATGTATTAGTTTTTGGTTTGTTCAACGTTGAAGGATACAGTGTTCCAAAATATTGTGACCTTATCTTTATTTCCTTGAAACTTGCTCTGCAAACCTTCATAAAAAATGACAGAGAGTAACGATGAGTTGGCTAGAGCTGCAGGAGCAGCATTTGCGCAAAACCTAGATACTACAGGTTTTAATGAAAATGACCCGGATGTTATACACATCCTCGCAACACATCCTGGCAAATGAAAGAAAAATTATAACTTACAAACTCATAAATAATGGAGTATCATTGAGAGGTGGTAAGGTAATATTTGTAATAGAGGCACATGAATACCTGCAGACAGAGGTATTCTATCCATGGATTGTCTTTCCACAAGCAAATCCAGTAACACATGAGTTCCACTTCTACAAGATGGAGGAACATCCAGCGGAATACATTCCTTTCGAGGAAGTTGAAATTCCACTAACTTACCAAAAGCATCAGCTCTGGTTTAATGGCGCCCTACAACATCAAAATCACATTACCAGGCTCGGTCCACTAGGTAGTGAAACCAAATGGATAAATACATCTATTAACCCACTACATACAGACTGTCACCAACTTTTTTCAGTATTTATTATTTAAGTATATATATTTTTTTGTTATTTTTTGGACGGATAAATATGCATTTTGTAGATACATTCCAGTATATTTCATAGTAAATTTATATTTTTGGGGAATTTCTCATACAAATATTAACAATTACATAGCACACACATAATTGAGCATAAAAAACAACATGATGCAGGCAAAGCGGTAGATAACAGTACGCGCGTTTCGGTTTGGAAGCCTTCATCAGGTGACCCGTCTTTGGCAATAGGTAGCTCAAGATGTGAGGAAATGCTGGTTAAAAAACACGAAGTTCGTCAGAGCCTTGTATTCCAAACGTCGTTGACTATCACAGATAAATTAAGATATTGGGAGAAAAAATGTCCTCAGCTTTGCTTTCGACTCCAACCGACTTCTATAGATGAAGGACTAACAACTCCTAAAAAGAAATGGGGAAATAGTAGACAGTCACTTCCTAAAGAGAAGCGTTCTCAGTCCAGAGGAAGGTCTCCTCCACAGGAGCCCTCTGAAAAGAGATATAACCTCAGAAATAGGGAAAATTTGAGAAAACCTGATAGATATCAAGATACTGATGCACGATTCTCTCGTACCTTTCAGACTTCCTCGCAGAAATCTGAAAGAAGAGGACGATCAGAACAAAAAGAAGAACGCGTGAAGTCCAAAGACGACCAACACGTTCCAAAAAATAAGAAAACTCAATTCACCAAAAAGAAGGTAGCAAGTATTAAAATCAGACATGCCGAGGATCTTGAGGACACAACTCAAGAACGGGGAGTGGGCCCAGACCATGCTGGACAGCGCAGCAGAGGTCACCATAGCTCGCAGGATCCTGAAAGATCATCTGGAGACAGTAGATCTGAGTGTATGCATTCAGGTTGAAACTGTCAACACCAGGGTTAGTGTACCCCATAAGTTATATATGTAGTTACGCTCCGAATAGAAGGGGACATAACTAGAAAAATAAAAGCACTCTTTTGGGAAAAATTGTCTAAAGGTTATGACATCCTTCTGGCTGAAAAAGACTGGCCACCTGAATTTGTCAGGGAGTGCCCACATGGCGAACAGATCATAATGCCAGCCTTCTCTAATCATATTCCTATTCATAAAAAATACACCTATGCCAGAAAATGGGCTGTTGCCCAGGCTCCAGCATTATATAAAAATCATGTGGGAGGGGATGAGGATTTTCCTCACCCTAAAATACAGTAAAAAAATCAACCTACTGCTCAGTGGCAGTATCCAGTTATGCAGGAAGCTAAAAAACTAGTCAGATCTTAGATCAACTTGAATACCAAGGGGTGATTGAAACATGCACTTCGTTAATGAACAATCCTTTGTTTCCTGTCTCCAAACCAGCTGAAACATATCGTCTAGTTTTGGATTACAGACATTTAAACTCTTGTTGCAAAACTTTTGCAGTACAAACCTCACACAGTGCAGCACTGATGAATAACATCGTTTGCAAGAAATATAAAACTACTTTAGATATTTTAAACGTTTTCTTCTGTAAAAACATTGCACCAGAAAGCAGATACTTGACCGCTTTCTCAATAATGGGGACACAAGGACACTTCTATCTTCTCCCCCAGGGATTCAAGAACAGTCCTGGATTATTTTCAGCCAGAGTAACAGAGTTACTGCAAATGTATGATGATGAGGCATTATCCTATGTCGATGACATCTACCTTACAAATGATGATTTCGACAGGCACTTGAACAGGGTGAACACCATAATACTTGGGTTCGCCTCAGAAGGGTATGATTTCAACTTTAAAAAAGTCCAGAGTTCCCACCTCAACGTCCTATTCTTGGGATACGAACCTTTGAGTAAAGGCAAAAACCTGGCAGCAAACTTTTTAGAAAAATGTGCGCTGCTCCAAACTCCAAAAACGCTGAAAAAGTTACAGTCAATTCTAGGATTCCTAAACTTTGGAAGAACTTACATTCTGAATTACGCAGAAAGGGTTAAACCTCCCTACGTACTAATCAAACCTGATTTTAAACCAACTAATTGGACTCAAAAACACACAGAAATTTTGCATTCAGTACAAACAGACATATTGGCAACAACACACTTACAAACACGCGACAATGTACTCAACCTTTTTATCCGTATCATCCCAGGGAGATGTGGATTCACATACCTAACCTTTAACGAATGTGAAAAAGTACCAATAGCTTACAAATCACACTTGTACACACAAGCTGAAATGAAATTCACTTCAACAGAAAAAATTCTGACAGCGGTTCAGCGGTAGCAAAGGAGAGAGCCCTAGCACAGGGTAAACACATAAAAGTCATTACACCTGTACCGACGAAGGCAAGCATTCCCAATGCAAAAGCTCTACATCCAAGATGGATACAATGGGTTAATTCCTTTGCTGCAACTGACGTTGAATACATTTTTGACCCTTACTTGAAGACACAAGAATATCTCCAATACGAACAAGAATGTCCGCTGCCTTATGAAATTCTACCTCTAGAACATTACAGCTGTATAATATATACAGACGGATCAGCACAGCCCGCAATTGGGGGTAAACAAGCCTACAGTGCTGCATGCATGATTGTTAAAGGTCGCTGGCACGATGGTAAATTCAGACCTATGGTCACAAAAACTCAATCTCTCGGAGACTGTACAGCTCGGAGAGCTGAACTAGAGGCATTCAAGATGGCGCTTGAAAATACAGTTATACGAATCGCACACTAATAGTGTGCGATTCGTATAACTGTGTCGGGAATTATAATGAATATCTGCAGACTTTCAAAACGGTTTTAAAAATACAAAAGGTAGCACAATCAAGCATAAAAAGCTTTGGGAACAAGTAGTTCTTTTACAGAAAGAACTACAAAAGACTCACATGATTCATACACTGAGTCATCAGCATGATGGCATTCACGTTGCAGGGAATTCATTGGCTGATTAAGCCGCGAAGGCAGCTGTGAAAACGGCTTTCCTAGCTACAATCAATCATTCGAAAACAACGATAGACGGTGAAACTATGCTCGCTGTCAATGCCACGAGCAAATGCAGTGGAGCCACATTACCTCTAAATTATCCACCCGAGTATACATACATAATTGATGCAAACTCTGTTCCTTTTGCTTGAATCCCTGGAGTGGGGGATAGGTTAATTCCAAACAGGAGCCAGAGAGGTGCTCTCATTTTCGAAGCACATATGGGAGAGGGTCTGATACATCAAGGGATCTCAAAATCGCTAGTAGAAAAGATGTGCTGGTGGCCAGGGATGAGTCTCCACATTTACTAATTTGGAAGTAATTGTGATGTCTGCTAAAGAGACCACAGCTTTGAACACCATCAGATTCCTGACTACAATGTAGCCAGCCCAGTACAGACACCACTGTTAGACAGCATTAGGCTTTCTACACGCAGATGTCACCATGGACGAATGCAGTCCCACAAATATTAAGGCAAGATGCATTTGGATGTGGCCTCAGCGCTCAGCTGACGCTTAAACTGTTATAAAAGATTTGCGAGTCTTTATCGGCACATACGCAATCGGCACGCTACATTCTGACCAGGGTCGTGTGTTTAGCTCTGGGGCTTACAAGGAGGCCATGGCCAGCTTGGGCGTTGCATTGCGATTTTCGAGTCCATTCCATCCTGAGGGAAATTCGGTCATGGAGAGAAAAAAAACGTGACATAAAGCAATCTATAACAGCTAGGGTATTAGGTTCGGGGGATGGGTGGGTCAAACATCTAATAAATGTCTAACGTAGTCTTAATAACCTGCCAAGAAATTCTCTAGGTGAAATAACTCCACTTCAGTGGTGGAACAAAAACCCTTTGATATCAAAGATCGTTTGGCTGTTTTACAGGACTTAGATGAAACAAGAAGAAGTCTAAGCCATACCAGCGAAAAACAAACGAACACTGAAGAAAAACCAACTGTCCCAGCAAGACCCGTCTGGATTCCAAAGATTGGGGATCTGGTCAGGGAGAAAATAGCGTACAAGAAGTAATTTGGGCCTTCTTACAGAAAACCAGTACCTGTACTAGCAATCAACGGATCAAGAACAGTACTACTGCCGCCCCTTGCTGGAAAAAAGGAGAACCGGTCTGTGTCAATTGACCTGGTAAAACCAAACCATGTGGCCAATAATAAGTAGTAGGCCCAGTGGACTCCCAATATGTAGCAGACGACCAAATCTTGCTACTATCCAAGAGGTTCAAACTGAAAGACTTATCACCTTTGATAAACCTGCAGTGAGAAAAGAAGGACTATGTAACAAAGCCATGGAACTTGTGCCTCTTGATACCCTAATAACAGTTCGTCAAGAAACTCCTTTCTACAATGAGGTAGCATCTGACTATACAAACATGTCAAGGGAACAAGCAACTCCAGCGATCTCAAAGAATCCAGATGCGATACCAACAATTGACAGAACTTCCTCTGGCTATTTTATCAACTTTGATAACTTTTCTGAAGATCCATGTGAACCTGAAACTACGCCAGCAAAGAAATATTTCAAGGAAAAAGTAAAGGAACTTAGTCAAGAGCTTACAAATACATATCTGGTTTCACCATGGGTTGAACTTTGGATTGTGTTAGGTGTACTTTATCCCCTGCTATGGCTCATTCTTGTGTTAAGTTTGGGAAAGCTGATAGATGGAAAGTACATTAAAATGGACACAGCAAGTAAGAACATCAACTTGCTCCTGAAGCCACACAAATCATCTCATCGTGAACAACGAGACCTGTCATCAGTGAACATCACAGCGGTCCCACGACCTGGTGGAATAGCATGGGATACAACTGATTATGACATGTATGGCCCTGTTGAGCTGCTAAAGATTCCTTATCAATTTACGGTTTCCTTGAGTGATTTCTTCTCACCAAGCACATTTTCTGTTGATTGGGACTTTGAGACTGTTAATAACATGTTGGAAGACTTAGAAATGTCAGCAAAATTTACAAAACATGAATACCTAGAAGGTTCAGCAAATTACGAAGAAATGTATTGTTTTAATCATTTTGGTCATCATTACTTGCATAAATCTGCAAACCCTAGAAATGTTGTAACTTATAATCAAGGGGAACATTGTCCAACTGCTCCAAAAGGTAGTTCTAAAATGTTTCTTAGAAAATTCCCATATTTTTTGTTTCAAAAAAGAAAATTTCCATATTTTAAAGGTTTTTATGTTACAAACCCAGAAAGTTTTTACTTTAAAAATATGAATAAGACAGGCATGAAAAGTATGTTGACAAATACTAAACAAATTGGGATGGCATGTGCCCATGGGGTTGGGTGCTCCAAAAGTGGGTGCAGGTCCCTGATCAAGTCCAGGATGGTTTGGGGATGTAGCCTGTACCTTTGCAATATCTCTGGCTCAGTGTGTAGAAATAGCGTTATCCTCTGTCTGTAGACTTGCTCCTCCCTTCTCCAGAACCTATCTCTTGCTGCATGTAGCCGTAGCCGCCTTGCTATCACATAGAATGCCACCATTCTGGTCACACTGTTGCATTTTGGGGCCTTTTTTATAGCCTGCACCTGGTTACCACCTGTTTTCAATCCATGGTAAATACAGACTCTTAAATACCGAATTTCATGAAATTCGGTATTTTAGTAGTTTCCACCAGCGCCGGTCCGGAGAACTGCTTGCTGTTGGGGGAGTTTTGTGAGGCCGTCTGTGCAGCCGAACCACCGCCTTGCTGCCACTGCTTACCGGGGTCTCCTCCTGCCACCGGCCCGGGGAACTACAAGACCCAGCATCCTTGCGGCAGGAAGACGCTCTGACCCACGTCAGGAGGCATTTAAAATCAAGGCAACCCCCGGTGGAGCGGGGAACTCACCAGCGCCGGTCCGGAGACCTGCTTACTGTTGGGGGAGTTTTGTGAGGCCGTCTGTGCAGCCCGAACCACAGCCTTGCCGCCACTGCTGACCGGGGTCTCCTCCTGCTGCCGGCCCGGGGAACTACAAGACCCAGCATCCTTGCGGCAGGAAGACACTCTGACCCGCGCCAGGAGGCGCTTAAAATCAAGGCAACCCCCGGTGGAGCGGGGAACTCACCTGCGCCGGTCCGGAGACCTGCTTGCTGTTGGGGGAGTTTTGTGAGGCCGTCTGTGCAGCCCGAACCACCGCCTTGCCGCCACTGCTGACCGGGGTCTCCTTCTGCCGCCGGCCCGAGGAACTTAAAGACCCAGCATCCTTGTGGCAGGAAGATGCTCTGACCCGCGCCAGGAGGCGCTTAAAATCAAGGCAACCCCCCGCGTCGCGGGACCGCGCACGGGTCGGCGCCGGGAGAAGCCCGGGACAAGGGCGGGACAGTCTGTGACAGTCCGGGACAGGGCGAGGCTGGGCTGGGCCGTGGCTCTTGGACTGTTGCCCCAAGATTCGCGAGGACACGTAGAACAGTGAACTTGACCCGGTAATGGTGAATTATCTCCCAACTTAGTACCTCATGTACTATTTGTGGTTTATTGGAGACATTTTCCCTTCTTTAAGTATTGTAGGGCAATTTCTAGGATTGCTTCTTTGATACCCATGTGTAAGGGTAATCACCATTTCATAAACTGTGCTTTTCGGTTTTTTATATTTAAGTATACTCATTTGCTTCTGGGAAGGGCCATCTTTTTATATTTAAAATGTCTAAAAGTAACGGAGGGAATATTCGACCTCTTGTAGCCACTCTTGACAATTATCTTGTCAAGGTGGTAGACAAAATGAACAAGGAACGCCGACAATCTTTAGGACTAGGGAGCTCTTCAGACCCCCTCCCTATTCCTATTTGAGCTTCCTTTCCCCTATCTACTCCCTCCATGGAAATTAGCTGCGCTATAGGCCCCCCAGATCCTTCTATCACACCAGCATCCCTCGATTTAGAGTCCACACTGGTGGGGAATGAGACCTTTAACAATTCTGTGGTATCATGCTCACCAGCCCCAAAAGTGCAGAGGGTCCTAAGGTCTGGAAGAAATGCAAGTAGGCCTGTTTTGTCCAAATGGGGGTGTAATCGTAAAAACAAAAAAACATCAAATTAACTCCCAAAGGGACCATCAACGACTCTGACACTGCTACAAATAACACTTACTTGAAATTAGCAGCTGAGCAGCTAGAGATGCTGGTTGGTATTATTGATGACAGGTTTGTTAAAATTGTACAACCCCTACTTGACAAACTTGATATTGTTTCTGGGGAATTGAAACGGCTAGGAGGCCTTGTGCAAACCCATCGTGGTCCTAGTAATTGTTTGGTACCTGTAGAAACGGCTCAGGGTAGCACCTGTGAGCCGTTGAAATCGTCTTATGGGGGTTCAAGCACCGATACGGTAGTGAATTCTAATCCCGTGCCCCCAACTATACCCTCAACTTTGACAACAGGGAATCCACCGAGAATTAATGTAGCTAAGAATAAGCGGTATGGCTATTCTCAGCCTAATCTACCACCTGACTGCGCACCATATGTGGCAGTCCTAACTAATGTTCCTCCAGTAAGGGAGGAGGGTCCTGATAGTATCCACGAAACACATGAATCGTTAAAAAACAAAACCGTGGCCTGGCTCAATAGAGAATGTGGTTTTCCAGTCGCCCTGGCAGACCAGATTTTGGTTACCACCAGAACCGCCTGGATAGGTACTTCACACAAGAATATTTTGGGTGATTGTGTTATTGTCAACTTTAACAGTCCCCATCTTGCTACCACCGCTTTGATTAGAGCCACCTCTCGCCCACCAAATGGCCAGGTTATTTCACTCCGACCCTTGACCTATTTCTATAGACATCACACTGGCCAGCATAATATTGTTCATGGATGGGACAGAGCGAAAGGTCAAAGTAAGTTTAACATGCCGAGTGGGCCCCAGGTGGCTACCTTCAATCGTTTTCAATGTTTAAGTGGGTTAGACTCTAACGATTGACTGGATTCTGGTTTGGTGCCCTGTTTAACCTGTGAGGATTTTGTTTTTTCAGGAGTAGAACCCGTTGTAACAACTTCAGGGCCTGTTCCTAAAGAAATCCTGCCCTATGCAGATTGTATGATAGCCTGTTTGGAGGGTGAAGCAGGGGAATGTAACGAGGTTCTACCGGAAGATGATTGTGAAAGCATTATAACCCCGCCCATAAATAATTTACGGGGTAGTCAACATAACAATGTGGCAGCTGGATTTTCTAGTTGCCATATTGCTAGTTGTAATATCGCGGGTTTAACGTCTAAATCTGACTGTTTGGGGTGGTCAGATTTTCTGGCACTTTTCGATATCATCTGTTTCCAGGAAACGTGGTGTAAAGATTTTAAAGGTTATAATGGTTTTGTTTCTTATCAATTACCTGCTATGGCTTCCATCTCTGGAAGAGCTAAGGGTGGGCTTTTGGTTCTGATTTCTGTCAAGACCACTTTTATTGTAAAAACACATGTATTGGTTGTGTCAGAATCCGCCGTGTTGCGCCTGCCTAGACACGGAAACTACAGTTCCCATGATCCTTTCTGGTTCTCCTCAGGAAATACTTTAGAGGAGAAGACACGCTTCCGGGTGCGTGTTATTCTGATTCCGCCCCCAGCGTCATAGCGGATGCTCTGCGTGCCAGTTCCTGTTTTCCTACTTTCACCTTTTGAGGTATCGGTGAGTCTGAGGTAGGACCTCTCGTCCTGGGAGTACCTTTGTTCTTCGCGCTGAATCTACTGATAGCGGTAAGACCTTGCTACATAATTACCGGTAAACCTGTTACCGGGTACATTTATCAACCGCGGCTGCGGTGGCTTGTTTCTGTGTTGATTTACTCTTTCCTACTATGATACGAGGATAGTATCATTTCTCAAAACTGCCGCTTGTACATTCAAGGAGTTGGTGGCAGCAGTCTACTGTCGCGGAGCGCGGTGGCGGTCGAAACCACGCGTTACCGTGATTTTCCTGGCAATATCATATTTATCTCGATAATTCATTGAATTCTATGGCGGAGGGCAGTAGTGAGGTAACTACGCGTTAACGTGTATTTAAGGGACGATGTTCTGAAAGTAACAGAACGCTGTGGTGGACGCAACCACGCGTTGCTGTTAAACATTATTGTTTGTGGATATTGTTTTCTTCATCAGGGGTTTGAGGGGCGGAGTGTTGTGGTTCTTGCCTCCTACACACTTCCGTGCCCTCGGCTCGGTGTCTGAGTCTGGATCGATTTCTTTATGTTCCATGGACCCCCAATTCCTACATGTCCTCTGTGCGGCCCTGTGGGGATCCCAAAGGCAGTGCTTGAGTGACTAGATTGGTTCATTATCAAAGGTCTTTTCTTCCATTATAAGCAGGTATCCTTTCCCTGCAGACCCTCTCCTTTTCCCTTCCTTTGCTTTTTTTATTTTAGTTTGTTATTTTTTCCCTCGCCTAATGGCTTGAACACCCTGTATATTCAAATCAGGGTGTTGATGACATTTGGAGGTGGAACCATTAGTGCATCAACTGGATCCCGCGGAGGTAAACCTGACAGAATAACACGCCCACGAAAGTTACTCTGCCCGGTCCAGTTGTTGCATAATGGCTACCATGGATGACGTCTTGCAGGCTTTGCTTTTGGTGCAACAGGAGCTTGCCTCCTCCAAAACCGAAGCTACTGCATTACGGGAGAATTTAGATAGGTTGACTAGGAATCCCTTTGATGCTTCTTCACCACAGTTACAGGTAACGGTCCCCCCCCCCTATCCCTCTGGCCAGTCCAGAGAGGTGTTCAGGGGATCCAGCGAAAACTCAGGTATTCCTAACGCAGATCCTGCTCCACTTTTCTTGCAAACCAGCCTCATATCCTAACAATCATTCGAGGGTAGCGTTTGCCATATCTTACCTGGTAGGCGATGCTGCTAACTGGGCTGTACCATTAGTTAGAAACGATGATCCCATTCTTTCAGACTGGCCGGCTTTCCGCACAGAGTTCGAGAAGGTGTTTGACAGAAGGGCCACCACCTTTAGTGCAGATATGGAACTCTTGGAATTAAGACAAGGCAGTTCTGATTTGATAACCTACCCAACCAAGTTTAACAGGTTGGTGGCAGAGACCTCGTGGCCTGAAGAAAAATGGATGTCTTTGTTTTATCAAGGGTTAAGGTATGGCCTTAAAGATGTCATTGCCCAAATTGATCCCCAACCAGCCACGTGTGTGGACATGGTCAATATAACCCTGAGACTGGATGGTAGAATGACAGACAGAGGAGGGGATAGGAGAAGGTGGGATAGGGGCCCTCCTAGACTTGAATGGACTCCTCGCCGGGCAGTGCCTTCTACCGAGACTACCACTGAACCTATGGAAATAGGGGCGGTCCGGGCCCCTCTAACCAGAGAGGAAAAAGAAAGTCATATAATATCCGGTCTATGTATGTACTGTGGCAAAAAAGGCCATTACGTCAGAGAATGTCCCTCCAAACCTAAAACCTCAGGGGGATGGAACAAAAACAAGAGAGTGGCCATCACAGCGCTGGGTGCTCAGGATGAGACAAGTGATATGGCTGAAGGAAACAAGAGAGAGGCTCAGCCCTGGAAAGTACCATCACTAACGCTATTAGCCCTGCTCGAATCTGAATCCCATATCTTGTTGCCCATGAGGTTGGAGTGTCAGTTACAGGTACACCAAGTGATGGTCATGACCGACTCAGGAGCCACCGGGAATTTTATTAATAGCGGGTTAGTGTTGTCTCTATCATTGGACAGAGTACCCAGAGAGACACCCGAAGAAGTCTTAGCTGTCGACGGGAAACCGTTGATTTCGGGTCTAATAACGGAACAAACGGAGACAGTAACCTTGTCCATAGAAGTAAAGGAAGGCAGGCACAGGGAGGAATTTTCTCTTAATATTATTGAAGCCCCCCAGTATGAGGTGATCTTGGGGATGCCTTGGCTCAGCCATCACAATCCCTCAATAAATTGGAAAGATAAGACTGTACAGTTTACCTCCGCAGAATGTAAGACACATATGGAAGGGCATAAAATTGCTCTGTTTTCACCCGCACTTATTCCCCTGTTGGTGGCTACGGCAGCGGAAAAAGCAGTGAGTTTGCCTATAGAGTACAGGAGTTACAGGGAAGTTTTTAGCGAAAGTAAGGCCGAACAGCTACCACCGCATAGGCTGTATGATTGCAGAATAGATCTGGTTGAAGGGGCTACTATTCCGTCATGTAGAGTTTATGCATTGTCCGATACGGAGACGATGCACTTGAAGGAGTACATAGACCATTATGTTGACATAGGGTTTATCAGGCCATCCAGATCTCCTGCCGCTTCTCCACTGTTTTTTATCAAAAAAGCTAACGGGGATCTGAGAGCCTGTGTGGACTACAGGATGTTAAATAAGAGCACCATAAGAAACAGGTATCCACTTCCCCTTATCTCGGTATTACTGGACCAGGTGAGAAATGCCAAGGTGTTTACCAGACTGGATCTTAGAGGGGCGTATCACTTGGTCCAAATCCGAGAGGGGGACGAGTGGAAAACCGCCTTCAAAACAAGATAAGGCCTATATGAGTATACTGTAATGCCGTTTGGCCTATGCAACGCCCCAGAGGCATTTCACTATTTCCTGAATGACGTTTTAAAAGACTTTGTAGACATTAGCGCGGTGGTGTATATAGATGACATCCTTATCTACTCAGAGGACACCGCTGCACATACACAACACGTAGTGGAAGTACTACAGAAACTGCGAGAACATAGACCGTTTTGCAAAATTAGCAAATGCGAATTTGGTGTGAACACAGTGGAATTCTTGGGTGTCATGCTAAGTCAAGAAGGGCTACAAATGTCCGAAAGAAAGGTACTAGCAGTGCAGAAATGGTCTACACCCACTTGCGTGAAAGAAGTGCAAAGCTTTTTAGGCTTTGCGAACTATTACCGCCGGTTTATCCTGCGGTTCTCCCAGGTGGCAGTTCCTTTGACAAGACTGCTTAGCAAAGGAGTCCAGTTCCTGTGGTCCGCCTAAGCAGCGGAGGCCTTTGCCTACCTAAAGAAGGCATTCACAACCGCCCCGATTCTAGCTCATCCAAAACCAGAACACCCCTACATCGTAGAAGCAGATGCTTCTGATGAGGCCATAGGGGCTGTTCTGTCCCAGAGAGATAAGGATACCGGACAACTCCACCCTGTAGCGTATCTGTCTAAAAAATTGAGCCTACCCGAAAAGAACTACACAATCACTGAGAAAGAATTGCTAGCGATAAAAAGAGCTTTTCAAGAATGGAGACAGTACCTTTGGGGGGCAAAATTCCCTGTCACTGTTTTCACAGATCACAGAAACCTTCAGTACATGAAGACAGCTAAACATCTCACGCAAAGACAGATGCGATGGATGCTGTTTTTTTCGGAGTACGATTTCACCATCACTTTAAGACCTGGGGCAGATAATATGAAAGCAGACTCCCTCTTCCCGTCGAGACCAGGTTGAGGAATCCAGTAGTAAAGACATAATGAGGGCGATTGTGAGTCCTGAAAAGGTGATCTGTGCAATCCAGGCAAATTCCTTTTTGGATGTTATCCGTAAAACCAAGGATCAAAATGCATGGGTTCTTTGGGCCACAAAGGGTGCCAATCGCTCGCTAAAACAAGGTCTACCTTTTCAGGACAATAGGTTGTACCTCCCCACTCTGGAACTGCGAAAGAAGGCTTTTGTTTGGTGTCATGATTCTCCACTGGCTGGTCATCAGGGAGAACTTAAAACCGTACAGCTCATGAAATGACATTTTTGGTGGGAAACGGAAAAGACTGATGTACCCACCTGGATAGGACAATGTGAAACCTGTGCACGTGCAAAAACCATGACGGGAAAAAAGAAAGGCCTGTTGATGCCTTTACCTTCGCCCAGAAGACCGTGGCAGTATGAGCCTAGATTTCGTTACAGGACTGCCTCCTGATCAGGGTAATTCGGCCATATTAGTGGTCATAGACAGTCTCACAAAGTTGGGACATTTCATCCCATGTGTAAATCTTCCTACTGCTGGCCAAACGGCTCAACTACTATTAACCAATGTCATCCGATTGCACGGTGTGTCGGAGGTTATAGTGTCTGACAGGGGCCCTCAATTTATTGCCAGATTCTGGAAGGTATGGTGCCTGGCGTTGCATATACAATCCTCGCTCTCCACTAGCTTTCATCCGCAGACTGATGGACAGACGCAGGGTCTGAACCAAACGCTGAAGAAATATCTTCGTTGTTACGCTTCAGATGCTCAGGACTCATGGGTTTCAATGCTATTGATGGCTGAGGTAGCGTACAACAACGTGTGGCATAGTTCAGTGGGGGTCTCGCCGTTTCTTGCAACCTATGGTTTCGATGAAAGAATCCTTCCGGTGCACATCCCTGAGGAGGTGTCTCTGCAGCCTACGGTTATGGGACAGATGCAGAAGATTTGTACCATTCACAAGCGGATACTGGTGCATTTGATGAGGGCTAAGGCGAACTACAAGAAATGGGAGGATCGTCATCGGATAGAGGGTCCCATTTACCAGGTGGGGGATAGAGTGTGGTTATCCACTCGAAACATCAAGTTCAAACTACCCAGTGTGTTTCATCCCCGTTACATAGGGCCCTACACTATTGTGAAACGGATTAGTCCGGTGGCGTTTAAACTGAAACTGCCTGGTTCACTACGTATACATCCGGTGTTTCACTGCAACCTTCTGAAACCGGCTCACTCTGCTAGGAGACGGGCCCCTCCGTCTGTGGTCAGGGATGTGGGTTCTGAGTATGAGGTCCGGAGCATCAAGGACTCGAAATGGAAGAGGGGTGTTTTGTGGTACCTGGTGTCTTGGAAAGGGTATTCTGAGGAGGACGATTCTTGGGAGCCTGTGGGGAATGTGCATGCACCTGCAGCTGTCCGTTCTTTCCATCGTAGATTCCCTTTGCGGCCTGGGCCTAGGAGGCGCTACGGGGGGAGGTTGTACTGTCAGAATCCGCCGTGTTGCGCCTGCCTAGACACGGAAACTACAGTTCCCATGATCCTTTCTGGTTCTCCTCAGGAAGTACTTTAGAGGAGGAGACATGCTTCCGGGTGCGTGTTATTCTGATTCCGCCCCCGGCGTGAGAGCGGATGCTCTGCTCGCCAGTTCCTGTTTTCCTACTTTCACCTTTTGAGGTATCGGTGAGTCTGAGGTAGGACCTCTCGTCCTGGGAGTACCTTTGTTCTTCGCGCTGAATCTACTGATAGCGGTAAGACCTTGCTACATAATTACCAGTAAACCTGTTACCGGGTACATTTATCAACCACGGCTGTGGTGGCTTGTTTCTGTGTTGATTTACTCTTTCCTACTATGATACGAGGATAGTATCAATTCTCAAAACTGCCCCTTGTACATTCAAGGAGTTGGTGGCAGCAGTCTACTGGTGCGGAGCGCGGTGGCGGTCGAAACCACGCGTTATCGTGATTTTCCTGGCAATGTCATATTTATCTCGATAATTCATTGAATTCTATAGCGGAGCGCAGTAGTGAGGTAACTACGCGTTACCGTGTATTTAAGGGACGATGTTCTGAAAGTAACAGAACACTGTGGTGGACGCAACTACACGTTGCTGTTAAACATTATTGTTTGTGGATATTGTTTTCTTCGTCAGGGGTTTGAGGGGCGGAGTGTTGTTGTTCTTGCCTCCTACACACTTCCGTGCCCTCGGCTCGGTGTCTGAGTCTGGATCGATTTCTTTATGTTCCATGGACCCCCAATTCCTACATGTCCTCTGTGCGGCCCTGTGGGGATCCCAAAGGCAGTGCTGGAGTGCCTAGATTGGTTCATTATCAAAGGTCTTTTCTTCCATTATAAGCAGGTATCCTTTCCCTGCAGACCCTCTCCTTTTCCCTTCCTTTGCTTTTTTTATTTTAGTTTGTTATTTTTTCCCTCGCCTAGTGGCTCGAACACCCTGTATATTCAAATCAGGGTGTTGGTGACATTTGGAATTGGAACCATAAGTGCATCAACTGGATCCCGCTAAGGTAAACCTGACAGGTTGGGGCACATGACCAGATCTTATGGCTCTCCCAGAAGAAGGGTAGAAATATTCTTCTGATTATTTTTTACAATAATATTTTTGACAGCTCTAGGGTCCGAGTGGTGAAAGCTTTAACGAGCGCACTGGATGAAATCCCAACGGGTTCCAATGTTGTCTTTGATTTGCTTTTGGCTGGGGATTTTAATATGTCAGTTTGCCCACTTTCTAACCTTAATATATGTGGGGTGGTCAACTGCTTTGGAGACGGCGATCTCCATTTTCATCATAATCAATATGGGGAGTCTCTAAATAATCTCCTAGCATCATATGACATGGACATTTTGGTCATTGAGAAAAATGATCAAGGTGAGATAATCCCCACTTTTACAGGTCGGGGGGCAAACACTGTGATTGATTTTATTTGTACTTCCTCTGGCCTTGTTCCCTGGATTTCGCCCCCTAAAGTCGTTGATATTTCTCTCAGCGACCATAACTGTTTAACTATTGAGGCCTTTCTCTGGAAAGAGAATAGTTTATCTAGTACGGGGCTTATTGTTAATATCGAACCTCATAAGTCTAATGGGACAAGACTTAGATGGAAAGGGGATAAAGCAGAAATGACGTCTGATCTTATTATAAAAAGCTGCTTATCTGAAATCACTGAGATCCTTGAGGATGTTGACGTCACTGCCGAAATCATTCGGCATTTTATTCAAATTAACTTAGTCATTGATTGCAAGCTTACTATCTCAGTTAAGCGCAAGGCAGACCTCCTAAGGGGGTGGTTTGATCAAGCATGTACTTCTGCTCTAAAAGAGATAATAAGGGCATTGGTAGCCAAACCTAGAGATAAGAGTCTGGTTTTTAAACTTAGAGCTAGCTATATGGTCACTTTAAATAGAAGGAAACTGGAACTCCAGCAGGAGGCCTGGGATAACTTGGCCCAGGCAGCCGAAACCAATAATTGTACCTTGTTTTGGGCCACATTAAACAGTCCGTTCCTTAAAGATGAGAAGGTCCCGGAATTAACTTCGAAGGTTAACAGAGAAACATGGGTCACTCATTTTTCTACTATTTTTGATACGGACAAAGCTATAGGTCATGAAGAGGCGTGTTGGCCCATCGTCCCTTTGGACGTTACTGTCACTGAAGTTTTAGATAGCAATAGGGCAAGCAAAGGGGGGAAGGCCCAGGGCCCGGACGGGGTGCCTATTGATATTTATAAATTAGTTCCAGAACTATGGGGCCCTATTTTAGCAAAAACTTTTAACGCAGCAGTTTCTAATGGGGTGCCTCCTACATGGGAAGAATCGATTATCATCCCTATCTATAAAAAAGGAGACCGGGGTGATGTGAAGAACTACCGCCCGATCTCCCTGTTAGACTCTTCAGTAAAAGTTATGAGCAGGGTGCTTCTGGTTAGGCTGGAGGAATGGGTTGAGGCCAATGGCATTCTGGCAGAATGTCAATTTGGATTTAGAAAGGGGCGGGGGACTATCGAACAGTGTCTAAACATTAAACTGTTGATCGGAAAGTATACGCAGGCCAAGCCGGGCACTATTTATCTCTGCTTCGCAGATTTGAGTAGTGCCTTCGATTTGGTGGACCATGTAATTCTTTGGGCCAAGCTGATTGAAATGGGGGCACCGGAGGGTATCGTCTTTTTTTTAGCCCGTCTTTACACCAAATTACGTACTTGTGTACGATACGGTACCAAAGGTGAGTGTACAAGCAAGTTTAGGATTGGGTGGGGTATTAGACAAGGGTGTGTTCTTGCCCCCTTGCTCTTTACCCTTTTTATTAATGAAGTGGATTCCGTCCTAAAAACCATTGCAGCAGATGCCCCTAAAGTTAATGATGTCAGCGTCCCGGTATTACTTTACGTGGACGACGCTGTTTTGCTGTCCCGCACCCCGATAGGCCTCCAACGCCTGATAGATGGGTTTTCACAGTTTATAAAAGGGAGAAAGCTTGTGATTAACAAGTCTAAGACCTATATCATGGAATTTGGGCAGGGGCATAATAGAAATTCATCCTCTTATTTTATTGATGGAGATAAGGTCCAAAAAAACTGAAAACTTTTCATACCTGGGTATCACATTTTCCAACAATAATAGCTGGACTAGTGAGCATAAAAATGTGAGGGCCAAGATTACGAAGAGTGCTTACGGAGTGTTTACATTGGCCACAAAATTAGGGGATAGGCGGGTTAGAGACATGCTTAAAATATTTCAGTCTAGATGTCTCTCTACCGCTTTATTTGGTGCCGGGGTATGGGGCTTCGCCCCCGCCGGGAGCTTACAAGTGGAGGAGAACGTCTTTTTAAAAAGACTCCTGTGTCTACCTAATTCTGCCTCTAATGAAATAGTACATAGAGAACTCGGCATTCAACATCTTACCAATCTGATTCTCCTTAGACCCCTTATGTTATGGCGATCAATCTGGATAAAAGAAGAAACATCTCTATGTAGAGCCATCATCAATGACTGCCTCTCAATGGATAATTATTCTAAGATCCCATGAATTAAATACAATCTAGATAGTTTCCAGGTGATCTATGGCCTCGATATTAAACTAGATAACTGCGGGGCCTCTGATCTATCTAAATCCGAAATGAAGAAGTCCTTCTTGAATCTTCTTTCTAAGAGGCGGCTTAGTAATAGTGGTAACCTATCCACTTGTGTGTCATATTATGGTTTGAATGAATTTGTGGGCTACCAACCATATCTGACCCAAGTGACTAGAACATCACACCGGTTTGTATTAAAAAGAGTAAGGATCGGGATTGTCCACAAACTGGTGGCTTTCCCTTCCCAGAACAGGCACCCGGTTGGACCATGTCCGTATGACAATACTTCAGCACAAAGCACTATGCACTTTCTTCTGTTGTGTCAATTGTATAGGTATTTGCGAATTGTTTATTTAAAACCTATTTTTGTGAAGTTCGGAGTGAGGACTGTAAAGGACTCCATTAAACTGCTTTTTAACCTGTATCGTCCTGATGTTTGTTTTTTTACGGCTACCTTTGTCCTTAAAGCAATCAATGTAAGGAAAAGTTTGAGTTTTTAATTATTTATTAACCATTTGCCTGTATATTTTTAAAATATTTTTATTGTGCTTTTATGGACATTGTTCTTTGTTCCGAATAAAGCCTTATGAAATGAAAAATGAAATAGCTTCCTACATCTCAAAACTCATTTTTTACCATTTCTTATTTACCGATTCAGTAAATAAGAATTCGGTAATTTCCGAATAGGTAAATACCGATTCGGTAAATTCTGAATAGGTAAATTCCGATTTGGCAAATTACTGACTCGTATTTACCGAATCGGTCTTTTTTTGGACCCTACATCTCAATATCCAAATACCGGTCGGTAACGTCCGAAATTCGGTATTTTCACCCTTTACTGACCGGTATTTGGCTACCTACATCTGGCCCTATTAGCCATTTCATAAATGTAATTTTCATGATTCATTTAGTTAGCATTGCTAATATCATATCATATGCTTACAATTAAGTAATTTCCTTTAAATGTGTACTATACAAAAATGCTCATTTTTTCATGTGCAACCATTTCAAAATGCATTTCATATGATTTTCTGGGGGTTGTAAACACATACTCTAGATTATATGTTTTAGTATTTACTCCTAGATGAACATAATAGCATGGAGTGGGTGTTATGTATCATTTTAGGACCCTATTGTAAGTTTCCCGATTCATGCCCTTATATAGGTATAAATCACCATATCCGTATATAGGCATAGAAATCCTAACCATATTAGGCATAGCTCATGCAGTCCAAATACGGCAGGGCTACTTCCACTAGTTCCGAAAATCCACAACGATTTCTTGGAAAAACCAGCCTTCAGCAGTCAGGGACTACTCCTTGCTTGAGTATTGATTTATCCAAGAACTCATGGAGTTTTCAAAGAACTGAGACTCTTTGATGACGTTATATTGTCCAACTGTACGTCAAAGTGGGCACCTTAAAGGTATAAATATGCCCACACCCGCCCAAGCAAATACACAGTGGTTTGGAGCAGTTCGACTATCTATTTGCCCGACGCGCCCTGCCACAGCAAGTGCCGAAGGAAGCCGACCCTCCAGCAGATGTACTGAGAGAGACGCTGTCTTTTCTCCTGCCGAGAAATCCAGCTCCAGTGTTTCCAAGCTACCCTTGCGGGTTGTAGGGAAATCGAGTCCCGAGACCAGCCTCCTCCATTCTAAACTAATGTACAGAGCTGATTAGACCCTTATAGAAATCTTGGGCAGATTCTTGGCAAAAGAATACTACATTTATGCTACCCCTCACTTACTTCCTCCCTCGTACTAAGCTTAGGTTAGGTACACCGGGGTAGGCGTATTTTAGAAGCACCAGTTGAGTACTTTTAGCCTCAGTCATTTATGTATGTATTTATATATGGTTTAGGAACCATACAATGCTCTTACAGTATTATTTTATTCTACTATTTCTACTGTACGCATTATATTTTACAAACAGTTTTACTATTGTAGCAGTTTATTTCTTATGCTTGAGAAATAAGACTGTTCAATAAATCCTTTTATTGAAAACACCTGTCTTTCTACTTTCTCTGCACCTCTAGTGAAACGAAGCATGCACGATTGACTTAGTGAAATATCTATCTATTGTTTCCACGACTCTGAAGATACGTTTCATGTTGGGGAAACAAAGTTGTCATGTTTATGTGGTTGTCAGAGACTAATCTCTTCTTGTGAATTCGAAAAAGTTTCTAGTGACCTCTGAGCTAGCTGGCACACACAATTAAGTCTAGTATATTCGATAGAGGCCTAGTCGACCTCAGTCCTACGTCTAATCTATAGGATATATTATTCCAATGCGCAGAGCCAAGTGGGAATATAGGAACTACACTACAACACCGTTCACTGACCCATCTTGCTCCTTTGTGACAGGTCAGGAAGAGGCTCGGTCTCCTCTTCCATCCCAGCATCTGTTGCTAGGAGTATGCCCACTTCGGACCTCCCCTAGTGGGGCTTCAGGTGTTCCCATGAAGGACCCGCAAAGGGTTCCTGGGAGACTGCAAGCCCACCAAGTAGGTGACGTCACTCTTGTGTCCACCACCTCAAATGGTCCAGTTAATTTACCCTGGAACACAAAAGGCTCCACTGGGGCCATGACCCAAACCTTCTGTCCAGGTTGAAATTTAATCAGAGTGGCATTCTAATCATACCAGCATTTAATTTCCTCCTGGCTGTCTTCCAGGTTCGCCTGAGCGAGTTGCCTGAAGCACTTAGTCTGGTTTATGAAGGCCAGCATGCAGCTATATACATAATTAGGTTCTCTTACAGAATGCCATACAGCAGCGCAAAGGGACTAAACCCTAAGAACTGAGACTCTTTGATGACGTTATATTGTCCAACTGTACGTCAAAGGCGGCACCTTAAAGGTATAAATATGCCCACACTCGCCCAAGCAAACACACAGCGGTTTGGAGCAGTTCGACTATCTACTTGCCCGACGCGCTCTGTCACAGCAAGTACCGAAGGAAGCTGACCCTCCAGCAGACGCACTGAGAGAGACGCTGTCTTTTCTTCTGCCGAGAAATCCATCTCTAGTGTTTCCAAGCTACCCTTGCGGGTTGTAGGGAAATCGAGTCCCGAGACCAGCCTACTCTATTCTAAAATAATGTACAGAGCTGATTAGACCCTTATAGAAATCTTGGGCAGATTCTTGGCAAAAGAATACTACATTTATGCTACCCCTCGCTTACTTCCTCCTTCGTATAAAGCTTAGGTTAGGTACACCGGGGTAGGCGTATTTTAGAAGCACCAGTTGAGTACTTTTAGCCTCTGTTATTTATGTATGTATGTATATATGGTTTAGGAGCCATACAATGCTCTTACAGTATTATTTTATTCTACTATTTCTTCTGTACGCATTATATTTTACAAACAGTTTTACTATTGTAGCAGTTCATTTCTTAATTTCTTATGCTTGAGAAATAAGACTGTTCAATAAATCCTTTTATTGAAAACACCCGTCTTTCTACTTTCTCTGCACCTCTAGTGAAACGAAGCATGCACGATTGACTTAGTGAAATATCTATCTATTGTTTCCATGACTCTGAAGGTACGTTTTATGTTGGGGAAACAAAGTTGTCATGTTTATGTGGTTGTCAGAGACTAATCTCTTCTTGTGAATTCGAAAAAGTTTCTAGTGACCTCTGAGCTAGCTGGCACACACAATTAGGTCTAGTATATTCGATAGAGGCCTAGTCGACCTCAGTCCTACGTGAATCTATAGGATATATTATTCCAATGCGCAGAGCCTATTGGGAATATAGGAACTACACTACAACACCGTCCACTGACCCATTTTGCTCCTTTGTGACAGGTCAGGAAGAGGCTCGGTCTCCTCTTCCATCCCAGCATCTGTTGCTAGGAGTATGCCCACTTCGGACCTCCTCTAGTGGGGCTTCAGGCGTTCCCATGAAGGACCCGCAAAGGGTTCCTGGGACTGCAGGCCCACCAAGTAGGTGAGATCACTCTTGTGTCCACCACCTCAAATGGTCCAGTTAATTTACCCTGGAACACACAAGGCTCCACTGGGGCCATGACCCAAACCTTCTGTCCAGGGTGAAATTTAATCAGAGTGGCATTCTAATCATACCAGCATTTCATTTCCTCCTGGCTGTCTTCCAGGTTCACCTGAGCGAGGTGCCTGAAGCACTTAGTCTGGTTTATGAAGGCCAGCATGCAGCTATATGCATCCTTAGGTTCTCTTACAGAATGCCATACAGCAGCGCAAAGGGACTAAACCCTAAGGACTTCTGGGGCACCTCTCTGTAAGCAAACAGCAGGCATGGTAAGCGGACACCCCACTTACGCCTCATGGTTTCACCAAGACCCGTAATCATGCCTTTTAGGGCCCAGTTGAATCTCTCAACCAGCCCGTTACCTTGGAATGGTAAGGGGTGGTGAACTTATAGGTTACACTGCACTCTTGCCACACGGACTTCATATACTTTGATTTGAATTGGTTCTCCAGTCGGACACCACCTTTCTGGGGAACCCCACATGGGAGAACATCCCCATCACCGCTCAACCCACCACAAGGGCCGTCACAGTCCGGAGAGTGATGGACTCTGAGTACCGGGTGGCATGGTCCACCAAGACCAGGATGAACCTGTTGCCCATGACAGTTTTGTGATCCAGAGGCCCCACAATGTCAATACCCACACTCTCAAAGGGGGTGCTGACCACAGGGAAAGGTTGGAGAGGAGTCTTATACTCCCTCCCACTCTCACCACATGCATGGCAAGTCTAGCAAGACCTACAGTGAGCATCAGAATGCTTGCGCATTTGGGCCCAGTAAAAGTGGGTGACCATCCTTTCAAAGGTCTTTTCTTGCCCCAAATGTCCTGCCAAAGGCACATCATAAGCCACACCCAATAGGAAGGCTCTGGAGTGCTGGGGTGCCACCAGCACCCAGGCTTACCCAGGCTCAGCAACCTTAGGCTCGCTAAACAAGAGACCATTCTCCTAGTAATTCCAATGTGATCCGGACTGATCACCTGCTGCCGCAAACCAATGAGAGAAGGGTACATCTGCTGCTCTTGGCAGAACTCCTCCCTCGTGGGCCCTCCTTCTTGTTGCCAATAGGTCAGCTCAGGCAGGTCCCCCAGTTCAGCCACTTGTTTCCCTGTTGGCTCCAGGGCATCCCCCTCAGGGTCTACCTCCTCCTGGACCTTGGGAACTTCGGGACCAGTTTCCCACACCCCCTGCCTCTTCTCTTCCCGACAGGCACCTGGGCCACGCTTTCAGGCTCCAGGTCCTCTCGAATGCCCTTACTGGTTGCCATTGACTGAGTGGTCACACGAGCCCACTCAGGAAGACCCAATATATCCAAATGAGACCTCAGCTCTACCTTCGGTCAAGGGGAGCTCTCCAAATCATTGCCTAGCACACAGTCAATAGGCATGGGTGGCCTCAAAGCTGCTTTCAAGGTCCCTTAGACCCCCCACTCAAAGAGAACCTGTGCCACTTTACAGAGGCACTCTGAATTGTCAGCAGCATCTACTGGGTAGAATGTGTTTGGGCCCACCTGCTCTTCAGACACCAGCTGACATCTGACAGCTGTCACACTGGCTCCAGTGTCTCTCAGAGCCTCCAAACTGTGGCCATTGATGGTCACCCACTGCCTGTACTTTTTAGTGTTATACGGCAGGTGAGTTCTTGGGACTATCTCACTATCTCCTAAAGAGACCAGGGAAATCTCTGCAGGACCACACCCACCTTAGGCACCTGACTCCTCCCCCAAGGCTACACTAGCCAGTTCCCGGGGGGTGCACCTTTGGGTGCGGTGGTAATCGGTTTAGGACACTCAGGATTCTCCTGGAAGTAGTCCACCTGACCACAAAAAAAACAGGGGGCCCCTCTAAGCAGGCTTACCTGTCAGGACCAGTGTTCCCTGTAACCTGCACACCTGGGCAACCGCGCACCTCAGTGACCCCGAGCACGCAGTGTGCCGAGTGAGGCGCGCACACATCCCGGGAGAGCATTTGCGAAAAACTGTCATTTTTAGGTTCCAGGGTCGAGTTCTAAAGTAAGTGTCTCCTGCACTTGCTACTTTTCTTTCTTAATGGGCCAAGGCTGCGGGCTTATTGTGGGCCATATTCCTGTTAATTGCAGCGCAGTAGCGTGCTGTAATTAACAGGAATGCATTCACAAGTGCCCACAAGGAGCCCACAGCCGCACTCTATTAAGAAAAGGCATGCATCAAGTTCAAAAGCACGACATGTAAATCACACGTCATGCTTTTGGGCTTGCTGCATTAAAAAAGAAAGGAGAAGCTGTGCGAGTGGTTGAGGGTGTATTTATGCCCCTGTTATCATGCTGTGTTTCAGTCTTTGGTGTCATAACGGGTTAGCACTTCACCATTCTGCACGCATCTAAACGAGAATGTGGACAAGTTTGAATACCACAAGTTAAAAAATAAAAACAAAAGGTGTGCATCCCATCCCCATATTGTATATCCCTGTGATTTGTATGTAGTACGACTGTCTTTCATCCCCTGTTGGATCCTTCCGCCCACCCCCACATTTGCGGAATTGGATTGATGATCATAGTAGTTAACCTACTCAATACATAGATACATTTTTGGACTTTATTTTAAAACCAGGACATATACAAAGGACCATGGCGGCTTTTAAACACATTCGATTATTGTTGTTTTTTTTGTCGGTGACAGGGACAGGGATGAGTAGACACAGTACTGTGCACTGCCCGAGGCACAGAGACAGAGACAGACAGATAGAGACAGAGACAGACAAAGACAGGGACAGACTGATAGAGACAGTGACAGATAGAGACAGAGACAGATGGAGACATATGGAGACCGAACCAGATAGATTCAGAGACAGAAAGAGGCAGGGCAGACAGAGCTAGATAGAGGCAGAGACAAGGACAGACTAACAGAGGCAGAGACAGATAGAGGCAGAGACAGACAGAGGTAGAGAGCAACAGAGACAGAGAGCGAGAGACAGAGAGAGAGAGACAGAGCTAGAGACAGAGATTGAGGCAAGGACCAGATAGAGACAGAGACAGACAGAGCAGATAGAGACAGAGACAGACAGATATGGAGACATAGACAGACAGAGATAGAGGCAGGGACAGAGAGACGGAGAGGGAGACAGAGACAGGAACAGACAGAGACAGGGGCAGGGACTGACAGAGACAGGGACAGACACAGACAGGGACAGACACAGAGAGAGACAATGCTAGAGAGGTAGAGAGACAGAGAGAAAGAGACGAAGAGGGGACAAAGGGAGACAGAGGGAGAGAGAGGGAAGGAGGGAGAAAGAGGGAGACAGAGGGTCACAGAGAGAGGGAGAGGGAGGGAGACAGAGAGAGAGACAGAGGGAGGCAGAGGGAGTCAAGGCAGACAGAGGGAGGGAGAGGCAGACAGAGGGAGGGAGATAGAGGGAGGGAGACAGAGGGAGGGAGTCAGTGATAGAGAGAGAGGGAGACAGAGAGAGAGGGAGACAGAGATAGAGGGAGACAGAGAGAGAGAGGGGGACAGAGGGAGGGAGACAGAGGGAGCCAGGTGAGACAGAGGGAGGGTGAGGGAGACAGACAGACGGAGATAGAGGGAGGGAGACAATAGGAGGGCGATAGAGGAGAGAGACATTGGGGGAGACAAAGGGAGACAGAGATAGAGGGAGACAGAGATAGAGGGAGACAGAGGGAGGGAGACAGAGGTAGGGAGACATAGGGAGGAAGACAGAGAGAGGGAGACAGGGAGGGAGACAGAGGGAGTCAGGTGAGACAGAGGGAGGGTGAGGGAGACAGACAGAGGGAGACTGACATACAGAGATAGAGGGAGACAGAGAGAGACAGAGAGGGAGACAGAGACAGGGAGAAAGAGACAGAGAAAGGGAGACAGACAGAGGGAGGGAGACAGACAGAGAGAGGGAGACAGACAGAGAGAGGGAGACAGACAGAGAGAGGGAGACGGAGACAGAGGGCGACAGAGGGAGGGAGAAGGATACAGTGGGAGAGAGAGAGAGAAAGAGAGAGAGAGATGTGTGTATGCTGGGTCTGGTGGCTCAGTAGACAAAGGCGTCCACTGCAGGGGCCTGTGTTCAACCTCATGGTCACAGGTTTTTTTTTCTCCTTCCCCCACTGCCCCTGCCCCCATCGGTGCAGTCCCCGTCCACAAACCACACTGTAAATTTGGCCCCAAGAGAAAGTTTGTGAATACCCATGATCTACACTAAGTAAAACCAGTTTTGTTTTCTGCCCATCCCCCTTACTTGCTTGCAGCTCCATTATACTATTATTTGATCTAGTTTCACTTTGGGCCTGCCTTTTCACTAGACATGCGACTCATCTGATCTACCCGCCCTGGAGTCACTCACCACATAACCACCCCCCAAGACTGCAGCCCTGCTTCCGTGTTTTTTTACACTGAAGGCAGAATGTTAAAAGTGGAGAAGGTTGCCATTGCAATGAGTAACCTCCTACTCTGTCTCTAAAAAGTGAAAACACAAAACAAAACGTTCTTGGCAGCTGGGTGTCTGTTGTTTAACACTGCAGGAAGCCGGCATCAAATCTCCCCTCCAGCTAGCTAAATATGCATTTAAAACAGCAATTTAAAAATTAAAAAACACACAATCTCCACATAATAATTAACAGTAAAAAATTCTGTTTTTTTTTTGCCACTGTTAACTACCAATAGTTTGCAACTTACTGCTTTTGATATATGTTTGACACCACATCATTTTCATGCCATAGTAAAACAGGCTAGCCACCTGACATAACCACATGTTTTCTGGGGGCATTAAAAAACCATTTGAACGTCCCACTTGTATTTTTGGTAATTAAACATTTCAACCAATGGAAACTACAGATTTGTATCCATGTTGTCTTGTGGTGCTACAAAGCCATTGCAGGATTTAGGTGACGTGCAAACTACTCCTCCTTGGGGATACATAATTTACTATCCTGTCACTACAATCTTTAAAAGAAGATGATAATACCCATTACATTTTACACGTTTTTCTTCGTTACATGTGCCCAGTAGTTAACTTGAGCCGTTGGTCTCACCTCACTCGTTTTTTGGGGAGTGGCATTTATTTTTCCTCATCTCGTATTGACCGCCAACAAGAGAGAGAAACACACCAACTGGAAAGAAGAAGGAAGAGAAAGACAGGAAACACATGCACAAAAGGAGAAAGCAGAGACAGGCAAGAGTGGAAATTGGTATTTTGCTGCATCTTTTTGTCTCTGTATCCAGATTTATAATACAACAAGTAACATTACACATACAGCAGTACATTCTTATCATGGTACCACCATTGGAGTCTTGTGCTTTTTTAAACTCGAAGTGTACTTGCCTGTGTCACCAATTCATGTCATGGCTTGTGTATCCAAATTGCAAACCTGCCTCAAGACCCTATTTGTGGAAATGCACAGTCTTTTCACTTTTTTAAGCAGAAATTTGGACTGATATTTGGCGCTGAACCCACACTCGAGGTCTGGTTCCTGGCGCACATAGCCATGGCTGCAGCGCACAGAGACCCTACTCTGCCGCACACAGAGGGAAATAATTAGAGGGAACATTGGTCAGGACCCATGGTTTATTTTCAGTGGGAGGCTGGGAACCCTTACATTGGTTCCCTTGGGGATTACTTTGGGGCCCTTTCTGGAACTCCTTTTTTTTACCCTTGTCCCCACCACTCTTCTACTGTGGACCCAGCTCACCTTTGACGGAGTCTGCCACATGACCTTTGTGGACCCTGGTACTGACCCAGAGGTCCACCTCCACAGCAAGCTTCCTGGGGTCAGTCAGCTTACTATCAATCAGGTGCTGGCATAGCACTGGAAAACAACTACTAGACAAGTGCTCCCATACAACCAAATCATAGAGCTCCTGAAAATCAGTTACCTTGCTACCCTTCACCAATCCATCCCGTGCTCTGCAAAAATAAAGATACATATTCAACACAGGCGCTGGACTCCAGCTTCTTACAGTTTCTAAATTTCTGCCTACAAAGCTCTGGGGTACACCCATTCCTGGCTAGAAAGGCTTCCTTCATGGGGTCATAGAACATCTGATCCTCAGTGGGCAAAGCTAGCAATGTCTCCCTCTCTTCACTGACAAAGCGGCCCCCCAGCCCGCTCCCCAATCTCTCTCAGGGACTCTGTGGGACCTCATTGTTACCTTATAGGCCTTGGACCACTGATCAATGTCCTTCTACTTTGTGAAATCCTTAATAACATCCTTGGGGATGTATGCATTCCCTTCTATAGGGCTCGGATGGTGTGCTGCCACCAGAGGGAGTGATCTCTAGACTCTTTGCTTAGATCTGCAACTCCCTCAACACGCTTTCATGCTCTAAAACATATTTTTCTCTTCCATGGTTAACCTATTATTCTCCAACTCCAATTTCTTATTCTTTATGTCAGACTGGCTCCCTAACTTGAGCTTAGCAAGCTCCAACTAATGCACTCTGCTTTTCTCCCTGCCCCCTCCAGTTAGGCCCACCAGCCCATCCTACTGCCCTTCTAAATTCTCCCCCTCTAGCAAAGTCCTTTTCCTCCTCTCCTTGGCAGAAAGCAGCCACTGCAGGCCAATCCCAGATAGAAAACAGCACAGGGGCAGTAATCCTCCTCGGCCTATCCGGCTCTTCTCCTTGGCAAAGGTACCTCTTGATTTACCAGAATTACTCTAAAGGTCTGGGGTCTGTGCCCCTCTTTTTATACCCAAATATCATTTTTCTCTGATGGCAGAGAGTGTCTGTAACCAGCCAAAATCAGTTCTGTGGGACACTTTGCAAGTGCACAACAACCTCCTTTGTCAGTGTGAGCCCTGGCTCCGGACACACCACAGGGGGGCAGAGCCGTCATTGTGGAAGGCAGGCGCATCCCTATTCAGGCAAAGATGCGATCCTTCACCTGAATAGGATAGCACCTCCATCTCCACTCCAAATGTAGACCAGGCCTATTCAGTCCTGCCCTGACTAATCAGGCTAATAGAGCCGCTGCTCCTCTCCAGCCCCTGTCATCCAAAAGCCAGACATGCTATACACAAACCTAGCAGAGGAACACTGGCTGGTTATGCAAGAAAATACCTACTTTCTAAAAGTGGTATTTTCAAACACAGAATGTAAAAATCAACCCCACTAAAAGATGCATTTTAACATTCTGAAATCAGGCATACTAAACTTTACTTTTCCATCTTGTACCTAGGGTCAATTATGTTTATAAGATGTTATAAACAAACGCCCCATTCTGTCCTATAGGAACAGATAGCTTTGCAACAGTGAAAAACGAAATTGTAACACATAGCAAAACACAGGAGGTAAAGGCAAAAAATGGAAGGAAAACCCACACCAATGGTGCCAGGTCAAACACCTCCCCAATGTAAAAATAATTTGGAACAGTATGTTAGGAGAAGTTCTATGGCTTATGATATTTTAATTTGCAAGGGAAAAAAGACTGTGGATGTTATAGTCTGGTGCGTCCAGCACTAGTACGACTGGTGGGGTAGTGGGCAGGGTGAAGTTAATAGATGAACACATAGGTTAAATTAAATAAAAAAATAAATAAAACCACTTACCATCCAATCACCGCATAGCCGAATTGGCCTTGCAGCGTAAGCAAGTTAAGTGTTTTTAAAAACATGTTTTTACCTATCCAGTTGTCTGTCAACTTCCCCCCACCCGACCCCTGCCACACCCCACTGCTCTTACCTGCGCCAGACGCACCTCACTATAACATCCATAATCTTTTTTCCTTACAAATTGAAATACTATGAGCCATATACCTTCTCTTAACATACTGTTTCAAATAATGTTTAAGTTGGGGAAGACACATTACTCTTAAGTCAACCTTTCTCATATTAAAGTGCTGAAGTGAAAAGTTAAAGTTCTTACAGAGATTATTATCCTTCATATTCTGTCCAAAAGCATCTAAACAAAGTAAAACTCTTAATGTATTATCCTTGCTATGAAGCAGACCATATCCCCAATGTAGAATTTCAGCACAACCCTGCATAAAAGTACTTGGTAATCCCGTTTCAAGGCAAATTGCTTTCATCAGAGCCAGCATGTTTAAATGACAAATTGTTTGAAATATTATACCCACCATCTTGTGTTCCAGTGCTTTATAGCTATAATTTTAGTAGAATATAACAGCATTGGAGGACCTTTTGCATGATACACTGAAAGGAGATGATTAAAATGTCTTCGACTTGTTGCCCTGTAAATAGTCAAAAGTGCATTTGCATGAATCATGACTTGACTTAAGAGTGTTGTTAGGAAACTGTAATACAAAACAGGCAACACTCACTCCTCTTTGCAAGGCTAAAGCAGATTTACTGTAACAGCAGGGAGAATAGCTATCTCCACACAAGTAAACAGTTGGTCCTAAATGGCTGCTCGCAGGCTGCCACCTAATAGTCACACAAACAACGCGTCTTACAAAAAGCTCAAATAATAAGTTACTCAGTAATCACATCTTTGCAACAAAAACATCACATCACCTGTGTGTTCAAACTCCAGAACTTTTCCATACACATTCTTTATTGTAAGTCTAATAATGCTTAACAAACAATTTGTTTACTTCTTTCATATGTGTAAAGATGAGTCCAGGCAAATAAATAAAATTAATATTTTTATTGGAGAGTAGGCACAGGAACCTCCAGCTCATCCACAGCTTGCTTCACAGCTCAGTTCAATCTACTCTAAACATAACATTCCAAACTGCTTAGCAACACATTTACAATTCCATATGAGTCATCTCTACACACCTCCCCCCTTACATATCCCACAACTAAAAATTGAAGGAAATCATAATACAAATAAAATATACAGTGGAGATAAATCTAGATACAAGGAGAAAAACATTTAGTAACATTTCCTATACTCCAAGTTGACCCATCACACAAAGTCACGACACTCCTTTTTACTTCTTTCACTTGAATGGGTTTAGAAAATTTGCTATCACCTTTAACAACAAACCCTCCACGTTTTACTACCACCCAATCTCCTGATTTAATGTTAGGAAACTTAACCCCTTTTGAATGATCATAGTGTTTGGCAGCAAGATCTTGTTTGTTGACAACTTGTTTACCAATAGCATCACGATTCACCCACACACACTCCCTGTCTTTCAACCACCCTGGTATCTCCTTCAAACCCGGTTCTCTTCCTTTAAGAGAAATAAAAGGTGATACTCCAGTCATGGAGTGCGGTGTTACTCTATAAGACCACATTAGCTTTTTTTTTTTTTTTTAAACTTTATTTTGCAGTATAGTAAAAAAGGGAAAAAATAAAAAAAATAAAAAAAAAAAAAAAAAAAAAGGCGACATACCGCCACGAAACCCCACACAGGGGGCGCAAAGAAGGGGGAGGGACTCATCTAAAGGGGAAGGGCGATAGAGCTCCATAGTCCATCCATAATAGGGATTCTAGTCCAACACAGGAAGTGGTAGAGCGAGGCAGCGCTCAAAGTCCGCTCGTGGCTCTGTAGCCCTCCCCAGGCATAGTTAGTTGCAGCGAGAGAAAAAGGGGAAGGGAGAACAGAAGACGAACACCCCAACTATCCCCCACCCACAACCCTCCCCAACATCACCCTCCCCCCCGTGACGGCGACTAGCACTCATAGCACTCAACACAGGCATTCTTGAAATCAAATCTGGAAGAGATGGAGAGATCGCAGCGTTGGCGGGCACACAGCTGAGGGCAAACCTCGGGACAGAAATCGCACAAGTGGGCCCCAATTGTACATGAAGTTCTTAAAGTGCCCCAGGAAGATGTCAGAAAGGCGTTCCATGCTTAACAGACGCCACAGTCGGGCATGCCACAAGGAAATAGCCGGGGCAGAGGAGGATTTCCACGCTGCCGCTAGAGTCTTTTTGGCCGCTCCCAAACACAACCACATCACCCTCTTATCCGCCCTAGTCTGGTGTTCAAGCAGCGGGTCTCTGAGTCCCAGTAGGACAAAGTCCATGGAGTGTGGTATCGGATAACCCAGGATGTCTCTAATGTGGGATAGTATCTCAGCCCAGTACGGCTGGATGGTAGGGCAGTCCCACCAAATATGTTTAAAGTCTCCCAGCATTCCACAGCCCCGCCAACACCTATCTGAAGTAGCTGGGAAGATGCGGTGCAACTTGGAGGGATATAGGTACCAATCAAAGATGACTTTCATATGTGCTTCTCTGAGATCAGCAGAGTGATTGTGCGCTGTCACGTCTCTCCATAGGGCCCGCCATTCGACAGCAGATATGTCCTTCCCCAGCGTGGATTCCCAGTGATCTTGATATCGTGGGCGTGGTGACACGGCAGAGTCTAATAACAGTTTGTACAGGAAGGAGACCGCACCCTTCATGGTAGTAGTGTGAAGGAGGAAGGACTCAAATTTCGACAAGGGTCTGGTAGCCGCGTCCACTACTGCAGGCGATGTAGCCCAATGCAGGAGTTGGAGATGCCTGTAGCGCTCCGTCGGGAGGACACCATAGTCCCTCATACAGTTGTGGAAAGTGAGGGGTTCGGCGCCATGGAACAAGTGGGTGAGTGCTCTGCAGCCACCCTCCCTCCATCCGTCAAACGGTCCCTCCTCCAGAGCCGGTGGAAAAGCCGGATTGAAATGAATTGGGGTGAAGGGGGACGGGAACGTGGTCCAGCGGTCGTCACCGCTCACCGTGTCCCATACCTTCAGCACCGTGCTCGTGGGGGTGCTAATGTAGGCATTCCTGGGGCGGTCCGCCTTGGGTTTCCAGGCTAAGTCCCAAACGGAGCGGCCCGCCACGCTACGGTCCATGTGGAGCCAGTGCTTCTCCGACTGTTGCTGGGACCACTCTACTATGACCCTCAGTTGGGCAGCTTTGTAGTATAAGTGCATGTCCGGAAAACCCACCCCTCCCTCCAAGCGTGGGCGCCTCAGGACGTGGAATGGGAGCCTCGCTCGGCCACCCTGCCAGACATACCGGAGCATCACGGTCTTCAATTGGCGGAAGTAGTCCAGCCCTATTGGAATAGGTAACGCCTGAAACAGGTATAACAGTTTGGGAAGGAGCACCATTTTAAGGGCGTGCACCCTGCCTAGCCACGAGATGTATTTAGGCTTCCAGCGTTCCAGCTCAGCCCTAACGGAGGACAGCATCGGAGGGAAATTAGCGCGGAACAGGGCATTCACGGTAGAGGTCAGTCGTACTCCCAAGTAGAGCAAGGACTCTGAAGCCCAGGCAAGTGGAGTGAGCTGCTCGGCCACGTGCACCTCCCCCGCCGAGAGAGTCAGGTTGAGGATGTAGGACTTATCGAAATTCACCTTAAAGCCCGCCACTCCCTCGTAGGCCGCGAGCACTGAGTGGACATGTGGTAGTGACCGCGCCGGATCTCTGATGGACAGCAGAACATCGTCCGCAAAGAGCGAGATCTTGTGCTGTTCGCCCGTAAAGGGAAGACCCAAAATCCCCTCATTATCCCGGACTGCTAACGCTAAGGGCTCAATACTCAGAGCAAAGAGAAGGGGTGAGAGGGGACAACCCTGTCGCGTCCCTCGGGAATGGCGAAAAGTCATGGATCGATGGCCATTGACCAATACACGGGACGTGGGCCCACTGTAATTAGCCTCAACCATCCTTACGAACGCGGGTGAGAAGCCGAATGCCACCAGAGTCCGATGCAAAAAGCCCCAGTCGACGCGGTCGAAAGCCTTCTCCGCGTCGAGCCCCACGAGCACCGCGGGTATGTGGAGGCGCTCCGCCTTCTCGATGAGGTGTATGACGCGGCGCAGGTTATCATGGGTCTGTCTGCCCTTGATAAATCCCGATTGATCAGGATGGATCAGGGCCGGCATCAGGTCCTGCAGCCTAGTCGCCAAGATAGAGGAATACAGTTTGGCGTCTATATTGAGGAGTGCTATCGGGCGGTAGGATGAACAAAGGGTAGGATCCTTCCCCGACTTGGGAATAATGCTAATTAGCGCTTCAGCCATAGAATCTGTGGTTCTGCCATCAGTCGCCATTGCGTTGAAGAGGGAAACCAGGTAGTCGCATATTTCAGAAGCAAATGTTTTGTAAAAGAGGGCCGTGTAGCCATCAGGTCCGGGGGCCTTGTGCAATTTCAGGTTTTTAATGGCCTCCAGGATCTCCTCGCGGGTGACGGGGGAGGATAGCGATTCGTTCCATTCTCTAGAAACCTTCGGGAGAGATAGTCCCTCCAGGAATTTGGACTGGGCGTCGGGATCGAGAGTGTCACTCGAATAGAGTGCCGCGTAAAAGCGCCCGAAGATGGCTGCTTTGTTCGCGTCACTATGCTGGACAGAGCCCGCCTGATCGCAAATACCCCCGATATAGTCCTTCTCGTGTTTGTCCCGCAGTTGTCGGGCCAAATGACGCCCGATCTTGTTGCCCTGGGAGTAGGAGGTACGCCTGAGTCGCAGAAGGGTGAATTCCGCCCTGTTATTGTAATGGGCCCTCAGTTTCCCTCGGACCGCTGTCAGGGGGCGTAGGGTCACCCTGGATGGGTTCGCCTTGTGGGCCTGCTCCAAGGTAGCCAATTCCAATTCCAAAGCCTCCCTCTCCTCGCGCCGCAGCTTATTCAGGTTCGCGTTGAGAGCGAGGCATGTGCCCCGCAGGGAGGCCTTGCATGCGTCCCACGTGGTATATACCGACGTGTCCGAGGGCGGGTTAAGGAGGAAGAAATCACTAATTGCCTTGCGCAGCGCCTTACACGACGTCTCATCCCGGACCAGAGCCGCCGGAAAGTACCACTTGCGCCAACCATCCCCCCCAGCGGCCCAGCGCAATCCCAGAACAACAAGGCTGTGATCCGATAGCGAAAGTGGAAAAATATTCGCCAGTTGTACATCTCCCCGAAGGGCCTGGTTGAGTAAGATATAATCAATACGGGAGTATGTGTGGTGCACGCTGGAAAAGAAGGTGTAGTCTCTGGCCTGTGTGTGAAGAAAGCGCCAACTGTCAAACAACCCCAGATCTCTCAACTGCTGCTTAGTTTTGTCCGAGAAGACGCCTGTGTCCGCTCTGCGGCCCCCAGAGCTATCCTGTCCTCTGTCCCACACCATATTGAAATCGCCTAGCATTATCAAGTGACCCTCCACAAAGTCCCCCATTTTATCCAGCAAGTCCTGCAGAAAGCCATTCTGACCCGCATTAGGGGCATACAAGACAGCAAAGGTACACAGGCGGTCCCGCAACAGACCTTTCACCAGAAGCCAACGGCCGTCTCTATCCGCCCTCACACCCATGGGCTGAAAATGAAGGGAAGCCCGAAAGAGTAGGGCCACCCCTCTGTGCTTCGTGGCCGCAGAGGCCCTGTAGATAAGGGGGAACTGCCGGTGACGAAGCCTCAGTTCGTCTTTCCTAGCCAGATGGGTTTCCTGGAGGGCCACTATATCCAGATGGTGATCTATGATGTACTTCCAGAGTTTCTGCCTCTTCTGTGGGGAGTTAAGGCCCTTGACATTCCAAGTCCCTACGCTAACAGGCATAAGGATTCACACAGATACCACTCCATGCTCACCTTCAAGCAGCCACGAGGTCCGCTCCAGACTCGTACTCGCCCCACAAGCCAAACCCAAAGGAAATGAACAACCACGGGTTCTCTAGGGAAGAAACCCAGCCACAACCCACCCAGGAGGCCCTCCCGTTCACCCCGCGAGTCCCATGAGGCAACCACAATCCCAAGGCACATAAGGATCAACAAGGGCAGTTCCCAGAACCCTACGTAAAACACAAGTGAAAGCAACGAAAATGAACCTGTCATCACACATTCACCACACAGTGTCGCCGCCACCCCTCGAACTCCCAACCCCAACCCAAAACACCCCGCTATGACCCCCATAATCAGAGCGCCAACAAACCCCCCCAGCACCCCTCCAAGAACAAAGAACAACAAAATGCCACCCAGGGCACTGAACCTGAACCTCGCAGTCTTCAGTTCCAGCAGGTCACGGTTCAAGAGTCCCCCACTGGACTGTAGTAGGGGCAGGGGAGTCCTCCTTGGGACCCCCAGGTCCAAAATCCGGGGTGTCTTCTCCAAAAGTACCTTAGAACCCCGAGGACCTCAGGCCAAGAGCCCTCTCCGACGCCACCTCGCTGAAGTGGGGTCAAGCTGCACCAGAGCTCAGCTGGGAGTCCGCCACAGTGGCGGAGGCCACCGATGCCACCGCTGCATCCCTCTCTTGTGCGCTAGCCGCCGAATCTGGTCGTCGCCGCTCCGGAGATGGGCCCACCCTGTGCCACGAGGAAGAGCGCCGTCGCCTACGGAATGGCGAGCCACGCGCCTCCTGCGATGGTGTCGTCTCTTCGATGCCCAGCAGCTCCTTCGCCACCTGCAGGGAGTTGATCTGTCTCAGTCTATTCTCCCACCGAAAGACGATCCGGAAGGGGTGCCCCCAGGAGTAGGACACCCCGCGCTCCCGGAGGAAGGCGGTCACAGGTCGGAAGTCCCTCCGCTTCTGCAGGGTCGTCGCCGCCAGATCCTGATAAAGCTGGGGGTGATGGCCCCTGAATTGTAATGAAGAAATGGTTCTAGCCTTCCTCAATATCCTCTCCTTCATCTGAAAGTCATGCACACAGACAAGGATGTCCGGCGGTGGGCCCCCACCTCTCCTGGGCAGCCCCACCCTGTGCACTCTGTCCATCAGGATATCCCGCACTTCTTCATCCTCTAGGATCTGAAGGAACAAGGCTTGGACGTACCCACGCAGGTCCCCCGCTTCGCCATCCCACGGGACCGCCTTAATACGGATGTTGTTCCTTCTGGAGCGGTTTTCCAAGTCCTCTGTGTGGGTCTGCAAGCTCAGATTCTGCTCCGTGAGACGTAGGATGTCCTGCTGGAGTTGGTGCACATCATTAGCCATGCTAAGGTCATGGTCCTCCAGCGTCGCCACCCTCTCGCCGATCCCATCGACATCCCTCCGCACCTCCCTGAGGTCCGAGGCCAGCTGTGTACGAAGTTCGGTAATGTCCTCCTTGATGGTAGCGAAGAGTTCCTTCATAAAAGCCTTGGTCGCCGGTGCTTCATCATCCGACTGTTTAGAGGAACCACTGGCTCCCGGCGACGCAGGTTGCTGCGATGATTTGGAGGCCCCCTCCTTCCCCTTATTCCCTCCTCTGCGCTGTGAATTGGACATGGCCGTGATCTCCGTCTCGTTCCTTCCACCAAACTCTAGGCAGACGCAGTCGGGAGGTCCAGTCACCAGCAGGGGTTTCACAGCGTCGGGCCTCCTGTCGGCGGCGCAGTACACCTTATCCCGTGTTCAAACAGGCGTGCCCAGTCGGCAAGGCGGCTTCCTCCTCTCGGGGCGTTGACTGCACGCCGATGCCCGGGTTAGGCACCCACCCTCAGCGCCAGCAGGACCACTCGGGCCGTCGCGGGAAGAGAGACCCCCTCCGGTGGTCAGTGAATGCAGCTCGCCACCAACAGGTCTCCGTGTCCTCCAGCCGCGTCCCCCCCTCTACTTCAGGGTGCACGAGTCAGCTTCACAGAGCTAGCGGTCAGCTGGTTGCAGGTGTGGGGAAGACGCGGTGGGCGCCTCCAGCTAGCAGCACAGCGAGGACGAGCACCAAACAGGGGCACACCAAGATGGCGGCGCCGGTCTGCACTGTGAGTCGCCCACCTCAGGCAGTTAATCGTCCCAACCGCTGACGAGGGTAAAGTGCTCCTTCGGGCAGGACCAAGCAACGTAGAGGAAGTACCTTCGTTTCGCAGAGGCTGTGGTATGCGAGGGACTCTCAGGGCAGCTAATGAAATGTCCCTCCAAGCTCACACGTGGCAGCACCTATGGGACGAGGAGCGTCGTCGAAGGCAGTCCCCAAAGTTTGTCCTCCATGCACAGACCCTCCCCAGGCCGAGGGCTCCTCAATAACGCGGCGCTCTAGCAGGCAGTTGCAATAGTGGAGAGGAGCTCAGAGCGCCGGAAAGCCGAAAGGACTCCCCCGGTGCCGTCGGTCAAGTTCTCGCTCCTCTAGGGCCGAGGCGCCGCTCTCGATCCGCCCCCGGCTCAGGTCCCCTTCAGCTGCAATGCTCTGCGCGTCTGCGCCAGTACCTTGTGCTCCTCCGCCGTTCCGGTGTGTCCTCCGCCGTGCTCTGGTGGTGAGGGCAGTAAAGGCGCCCCGGCCGGTCCACCTCTGTCGGGGGTAGGGCTGCCGTCTATGAGCCCGCCTCGCCGGGACCGCCGATGCGCTCCTCCTCGCTGCACCCTGCAGGGACACGCCTCGCTCTTCGTCCGACCCACGCCGGGGTCACCAGTAGCAGCCGGGCCCGCCAGGGGCGAGACGCCGCTCGAGGCGAGGCCGGGCCCTCTAGCACGCGAGGACGCGGCTTCACAGGCCGCAACTTGGATCGGCCCCCAGAGGCGTCGTTGGCCTCAGAACTCCTCTCCGGTGGCACCGGAGCACTCCGCCAGTCGCTACACTTCGTAGGGCGCCGGGCAGCACTCTTGGGACCCCGCTATACGCTGCTTTGTAGGAGCGGCGCCGGAGAGGTTAGAAAGTGCGTCCTACTCCGACGCCATCTTGGCCACGCCCCCCACATTAGCTTTTTCAACTCTTCAGACCAGGACAAACCATTGCACAACGAAAGTTGTATATTGTCCAAGATTAAATGATTAATTCTTTCAACTAAGCCATTGGCTTGTGGTCTAAATAAGGCAACTCTTTCATGCTTAATACCCTTTCCACAAAGGAACTCCTCCATTTTTCTAGAAATTAGCTGAGGACCATTGTCTGACACCAAAACTTTGGGAATACCTTCATTTAGAAAAACTTTCTCAAGAAATTTAATTACTTTCTCAGTTGTGATACTCTCAGATGTACTACTAGTTCTGCTAGAACTTTAGACTCAATAGTCTTTTTTGTGCTGTGCACCGGGGAGTCTTCCTCCCAGTGGGGGAAGCTTTGCAGTAGTCTTTCAGTGTTGACGCTGACAGGGACAGACAGCGTTATCTCTGGCAGCACGCCACAGACCTTTACAGTGGTCAATCTTGGATTCACACCGCTGTGCAAATCCACTTTCAATTCTTTGTGAATACTCTCAGATGTCTCAACCACAAACCACTTGGAGTGGTAATCTACCAAGACCATTAAAAATATGCAACCTGACCCTAATCTGGAAATAGGACCAACGAAATCATTAGCTTACCTTTCCCAAGGACGCTCTGGAAACTTCACAGGAGCAAGAGGAGGTTGACGTAAAACTTTAGTCCTATCACTAGCAGCACAAGCATAACAGTCTTTGACAACAGCTTCAACATCATTATCTAAACCAGGCCACCAGAAAGACTGACGTACACGTCGCTTAGTCATGTTTCTCCCCAAATGACCTTCGTGTGCCATAATGACAATCTTAGATTTAAGAGTCTCTGGTGGTACTAACTTATCTCTCCTCCACAATTTTCCTTCTCTTACACTTAACTCCTCAGCAACATTGATGAAACCTTTGAGCTGCACGTCATTACTTAATTGCGTATCCCAACCATTAGAAATAAAATGCATGACCTTTTTCAACACACCATCTTCCAACATTGCAGCATTCCATTGCTCCAACCCAAAAGCTTATTCTTCAGTATATCTTACTTCCTCAACATCAACGTCCAACTCCACTTCACTCACCAAAACAGGTACTCTAGACAAACAATCCGCAATTACATTCTTCAAACCTTTCATGTACTCCACCTCAAAATTATATTCCAACACAGATAAAATCCACCTTGATATCCTCGAAGTAACACTCCCTTCCAATCCTTTACAACCCTTAAACAAATGAACTAAAGGTTTGTGATCAGTGCGGAGTTTAAATGGTAAACCCCTCACAAAGTATTTGAAGTGTTTAATACCCCAACAACACGCTAAGGCTTCTTTTTCTATTACAGAATACGATCTCTCAGCACCCTGTAACCTTCTGGACGCACACCCAATAATTCTTTCTTCTCCACTACACACTTGAGTTAAAACAGCCCCAATACCAATAGCGCTCGCATCAGTGGTAATAAAAAGTTTTTGCTCTTACATCAAAATGTCCAAGGCTAGGTGCTGACAATATTCCATCTTTAACCTCTTGAAATGCCTTTTCACACGCATTGCACCATACGAACTCTATTCCATTTTTCATCAACACCCGCAAAGGTTCCACAATATTTCTATTTATTTCTATTTCTATTTAAAATTATTTGTACAGCGCACATACACCAGCGGTTTCATGGCGCTAAACTGACAGAGAGCTGGGCAGAAAAGAAACCAGGGGCTAAATTGGAACCCATGAATGAGAAAAGGATGTATTAATTAAAGAATTTGGCAAAAAGATGTGCCTTGAGCTGTTTCCGAAACAGCAGGTACGAAGTTGAAGCTCTGAGCTCTAAAGGCAACGAATTCCAGAAAATTGGAGCGAGGGTCGCGAATTTCGAGCCTCCCCATTTCTTTCTTCGGAACCGTGGAACAGTGAGAAGGGATTGAGTAGATGACCTCAGTTCCCTGGAGGGAACATAAGGGATAATCTCCGATGAGATGAAAGCCGGTGCCGTGCCCAGTCGTGCTTGAAAGGTGATGGAAGCAAGCTTAAACTGGACACGGGCACAGACAGGAAGCCAATGTAAGGACTTCAGGAGGGGAGTGGTATGGTGGGATTTTGGGAGTTTGAACACCAGGCGCGCCGCCTGGTTTTGAATCTGCTGCAAACGCCGAAGACTATATTCAGGAATACCTGCATATAGGGCGTTGCCATAATCCAGGCGGGATACGACCATGGCGAGGGTGATTAGTTTTAGGGCATCAAATGAGAAGAAACGGGACACCTTGCGTATGGTACGCAGTGCCAGAAAAGAAGAAGAAACCACAGAGCTGACCTGGGAGTGAAGGGTGAGTTGGGAGTTGAGCTTGATACCTAGGGTTTTAACTGAGGTAGAGGGAACAGGTGGGGAACCAAGGGAAGGGGGCCAGAAGATAGGGGACCAGGGGCTGGATGAACCACCCGTCAACACCAGCTCAGTCTTGTCTGGGTTGAGTTTAAGATCGTTGTGGTTCATCCAGTCTCAGATGTGGATCATGATGGTTTGAAAATTAAGGGCAGAATCGGGGGAAGAGAAAAGATTGAAAACAAGCTGGAGGTCGTCCGCATAATTGAATACGGCGACCTCCATTTGTTGCAGCGAAAAGATAAGAGAGGAGATGTAAAGGTTAAATAGGAGGGGGGAAAGGGAGGAACCTTGGGGGACCCCGCACTGAACATCGCGGAAGTCCGCAGTGAAATCACCCAGGCGAACTGCCTGGGTGCCGTCCCTCAGGAAGGATGATAACCAAACCAACGCGGTGCCCCCGATCCCCGCCGCCCTGACACGGGAAAGTAAGATGGAATGATCCACCGTGTCAAAAGCGGCTGAGAGATCGAGGAGGACCAAGGCCTGAGGTTGGCTGGTATCCATTCCTTCCCTGAGGTTATCAAGGACCGAAAGCACTACGGACTCCGTAGAGTGTGCGGGGCGGAACCCAGCCTGGCGGGGGGCGAGAGCCCCGTTCTTCTCCATGAAAGAGCTCAAGGCATAGGTGACGTGGCGCTCAAGTACTTTCGCCAGGAACGGTAAAAGAGAGATAGGGCGAAAATTAACTGGGACAGAGGGGTCGGCGCCCGGTTTTTTCAAAATGGGGACGATGACAGCGGATTTGAGTGAGTTGGGTACCACGCCCTGGGATAGAGAACTGTTGAGAAGGTGAAGGGGGGGTCTGGACAGCTAGAAAAAATGTGACGGAGAATATGGGCCGGGCAGGGGTCTAGCGGGGAACCAGATTTGACAAGTGGAATTATGGCAGTCAGAGATTCCTTAGTTAAAGGTGGGAAGGCAGTAAGATGATCCTTGGGGGGGGGGACACTGAGGGTCCACAAAAGTAGGGGAAGGAAGGGGGATGTTAGCTTTAATGGTAGCGATTTTTTGAATAAAAAAGTTATTTAGGGAGTGACAAAGTTCCTGGGAAGGGGTGGGTTTGAGGGAGGTTCTGTCCGAAAAAGCCAGATTGTGAACGATCGAGAAGATTTCCTTAGATTTGTTTTCTGCTGCGAGGAGTTTGGAGGAGAAATAGATGGTTTTAGCCTCCAGGATGTTTTTTTTATATAGAGTCAGGATGTTGATAAACTCCAGGCGTAAAGAGGGGCAGTAGTTTTTCCTCCAGGCCCGCTCCGCCCGACGTACCGCCAATTTAGTGGCTTTAAGATCTTGATTAAACCACTGATTGGCGTCCTTCTCTCGCTTGGTTGAGACCCGTTTCAGGGGGGCAATGGAGTCGCAGCCGGCAGAGAGCCATTGATCAATGGCCGTGACCTGAGAGCTGGTAGACAGGTCTTGCAGGGGGGGAATGGAGGTGGTGAGTATGGAGGATAGACTATCTGGGTCCACTCGGCCCCATGCACGAACCCAGATGTTTTTGGGAAGTGGGGGCTTGACCGGGGGGTGAATAGGGAGAGCAAAGGAAATCAGGTGATGGTCAGACCAAGTGCAGGGCGAGATTGAGAGGGACTCTACGGGGCAATTTAGGGACCAGATCTGGTCAAGAGTATGACCCTTGATATGAGTGGGAGAGTGAATATGAGAAATGAAATTAAGAGAGTGAAGGGTATCTGAGAACTCCTTAGAAGATGGACATTCGGCTGGATCAGAGGGCCAAAAATTAAAATCACCCAAAAGCAAAATGGAAGAGTTGTTGACTGTAGTAGTGGCCAAAACTTCCAGAAAGTCCGGGAGAAACAATAAGGGGGATTGAGGGGGACGATATATGAGTATACAGGTAAGAGGGGGCGTGATGGAAGTGGTACGGATAGCTAAATACTCCATAGTAGCGATGTCTGGCAAGGACAGGGGTTGAAAGGGAAGGTCGGTTCGGGCGATGAACGCCACCCCACCCCCGGCTCTGCCATTTAACCGGTCTGCACGGATAGCATAATATGGAGGTGGTAGGGTAGCCAGTAAGGCAGGGAGGGAATCATCGCAGAACCAAGTTTCCGTTAGAAAAAGAAGATCAGGAGAGTGAAGATCCAGCAGTACCGAAAGTTCATGGGCGTGGGCTACTGCAGACCTAGTGTTCAAATAAAATGCCGTGAGGGATCTAGAGGCAGCAGTAGGAGCGCTATTTCTAGAGGGAAGAGGGGGGGCAGGTTGTGGGAGAGGAATTGTGAGAGGAGCAGGCGGAGATAGGCCAAGAGTCGAAATACGAGAGCAAGTGGAGGCAAATAGTGGCCATGGGCCCGGGAGGCAGCGTAATTGGGCGGGGGAATAGGTGGTAGGAGGAGCAGAGTGACATGCCCCTTGCCCCGGACGGTCGCGGACGAGCGCAGACGAGCTTGCCTTAAGCGCGCCTACGGCGCGCAATCGTCGCGCCCGCTGCGCTCGTCCGCTGCACTTCCTACCAAGGCACATAATTTATATTAGGTGGTCGGGGCGTTGGAGGGGGCGTGGCCAACAGATGTGGGCGTGTCTAGTGGCTCGCCTCGCCGTCGGGAATGGCGACCTGGATGTCAACAAACGTAGCAGCGTGAGACCCGCTGTTCAGAGATGCAAGAAGTCGGGTAGGTTTTAAAAGCAAAGCAAACACAGTTATCACACAGTTTTTTTTAAAAATGCCTAACGCGCTCCCGGCTTTCCGCCTCAGGAGTCTCTATCAGTGTCGCGCTAGTGGTCAGCGCGCACTATTTATAGGTCTGGTGAGGGGGCGTGGCCAACAGATGTGGGCGTGTCTAGTGGCTCGCTTCACCGTCGGGAATGGCGACCTGGATGTCAACAAACGTAGCAACGTGAGACCCGCTGTTCAGAGATGCAAGAAGTCGGGTAGGTTTTAAAAGTAAAGTAAACACAGTTATCACACAGTTTTTTTTTAAAATGCCTAACGCGCTCCCGGCTTTCCGCCTCAGGAGTCTCTATCAGTGTCGCGCTAGTGGTCAGCGCGCACTATTTATAGGTCTGGTGAGGGGGCGTGGCCAACAGATGTGGGCGTGTCTAGTGGCTCGCCTCGCCATCGGGAATGGCGACCTGGATGTCAACAAACGTAGCAGCGTGAGACCCGCTGTTCAGAGATGCAAGAAGTCGGGTAGGTTTTAAAAGCAAAGCAAACACAGTTATCACACAGTTTTTTTTAAAAATGCCTAACGCGCTCCCGGCTTTCCGCCTCAGGAGTCTCTATCAGTGTCGCGCTAGTGGTCAGCGCGCACTATTTATAGGTCTGGTGAGGGGGCGTGGCCAACAGATGTGGGCGTGTCTAGTGGCTCGCCTCGCCGTCCGGAATGGCGACCTGGATGTCAACAAACGTAGCAGCGTGAGACCCGCTGTTCAGAGATGCAAGAAGTCGGGTAGGTTTTAAAAGCAAAGCAAACACAGTTAACACACAGTTTTTTTTAAAAATGCCTAACGCGCTCCCGGCTTTCCGCCTCAGGAGTCTCTATCAATATTAGTAAAATTCTTCACAAACTTGGAGCAATACTCCGCTAAACCAAGAAAACTTCTACGTTGATCCTTACTAGTAGGAACGGGAGCATCTTTAATGGCAGAGACAATTCTTCTTCGGTCTGATCCCCTCCTTAGAAATCTCATGAATTAGGTAACTAACTACATCCTTTCTCAAGTGACATTTCTCTTTTTTATTGTTAACTCATGTTCACGCATACGACACAAAACATTTTCCATTACTTGATCGTGATGGTCATGATCTCTTCCAACAATTAACACATCATCTTGGAAACAAAGTACATCAGTAATACCATGAAGAACTTTTCCCATAACTCTTTGGAACACCGCTGAGGCAGAAGCCAAGCCAAAGGGAATCCTCCAGTAACGAAAAGCACCCAGCGGTGTTACAAATGATGTTAAATGTCTTGATTCCTCATTGAGGTCAATCTGGTGATATGCTGAGGACATATCAATAACACTAAAAATACCCTCCACCCCACCTATTGCCGTCAATATCTCTGAAATATTCGGTAGGGGTTGGCGATCGACCCATATGTTCTTGTTTAGATCGCAAAGGTCAATGAATAAACAAATTTTCTTTCCCCCATCTTTAGGTGCGACGACAATGGGTGCAAGACACTCAGAAGCTTCAATAGGCTCAATTATGCCCAATTTCAATAACTTATCAAGTTCCTCTTGCAAAAGACCTTTCATAAGATGAGGAACAGATCTAACTTTGTGAACTACGGAAGTGGCATTACTCTTGAGATTAATCTTATGAGAAAAAATGTTCAATTTCCCCAACTCATCACAAAATACATCAGAGTACTTTACCATAATTAACAAATCATAACTGTCGCCATTCACTAAACATACAGATTGCACTGGAATAGTAGCATTAGGATTTAGAACTATACCCAAATCCCTCTGGTGACGCCACCCCAACAAATTTGAGCCCTGCTCAGTCAAATACACTCGACCATAAACTTTCTTGTTCTCAAATTCAATTACCATCCATTTTAAACCCAAAATATCAATGTTTTTCCCCCATAACCTACAGCTCTAATATCTGAAGGATTTCAATCGTTAACATTAGCTGATGCACCCCAAGATTTGATGTACATATCTTTTGACATTAAAGTATACAAACTTCCAGAGTCAATTAACATTTTTATACCTACAGTATCAAGTTTGATAACATAATGAGGCTTATCCAGCTTGTCAGTACTTTCCCTGGCAATAGCAGACACATCAATATTTTCAATTACAGCTTTATCGACATTAACCTGATAAGCCGTGACATTATCAATAGAGGGAATAAATTCTTGAACATCCTCACATGAATCGTCAATTTCGTGGACAGAAAGCATTTTCGATCTACAAACTTTAGCAAGATGGCCTCTCATACCACATGTTCTACAAATAGCATTTCTGGCCATACACTTCATACTGGAAGCAATATGCCCGGGGGCACCACAGCGGTAGCATTTAACAGGACGCAAATTCATGAAATTATTATTTTGAAGAGATTCTTTACTTTTTTCAAAAGATTTACTGAAAGGTTTTCACTGCACTTTGTTCAATGGCTTACCTAATTTAGTTTTATCAATATTAGCATGAATCTCCAATTCTGAATCTCTTATAAGCAACTTTTCACGTACTCTTTTATTATTTGTACATCTGACAATCTGATCACGGATAAGTGAATCCGTCAAAGATCCAAATTTACAAGTTAGCGACAAGCCTCTTAAAGCAGCAACATATGATGCAATATCTTCGTCCATTTTTTGTATTCTACAGAAAAATGTATGTCTTTCAAGAACTAAATTTACTTTTGTGGTAAATCTTATTTCAAGCATCTGCAAGCTCATATCATAAACATTTGCAGCCTGTCCATCACCATTACCAAGGGAGACTTCTGGGAGATTTTCATATCACCTACGACCTTCTACACCCAAGTTGTGTAGTAAAATAGCTTGCCTACGCACAGGACCATATTTATCAGCACCAGTAGCAAGAATGTAGGTTAGAAACAATTTTTTCCATTCCTTCCAAGGAATGGCTGGCTCACCCGGAGTTGGTAGAAAGGCAGGTGGAGTGGATAAAGCTTGATCACTCATGTCAAAAAAACAAGATTATAACACAGTTAATGAGGACTGCCAATGAGGACTGCCAAATAAAAACTGCACCTGTAAATGTGACAAAAGGTTAATTTAAAACAATGAAACTAACACAACAAATTAAAATAAAAACCTTCATGCTTCACGATCCTCGAAGAAAGTTACAAAAATCGTTGAGGAATATTCTACGAAGATCGATGTCTGAAAGGTCTTTATTCCGTAGACAGCATTAAGATTAGAAGAAGTTCAGCGCGTATACAGCAGAAGTCAATAGAGATAACCCCAACAAGCTAAAATGGCCGACAGACGTTGAGGTCACGCTCCAGGTCAATGACGCATCACGCGTGACGTCCGTGAAGTCACAGAGAAGATCGGCAATGTGCGCAAGGAAACAGCGCACGCAGATGCATCCAGGCAACGTTAAAATGACCGGTGAGAGATTCGAGTTAACAACGATCACATGCTGTTTATATTCGAGTTAACAACGATCCAGTTCGTCATTACATGAAATACATGAAAAATAAGATATTTATCGCCATTGATAATTCCAGTGATGTAAACCTTTCCACTGATAAACGAATTTAAACCACTTGAGGGGCGACTGCTAATGGGAAATTTTGGATCCCAGAAAAGTAGGCAAACTTATCAAACCTTAGTCACGTACAATCAAACCACTTGAGCGTGTTACGGATGGTGTTGGAGGGAGATATCACAGACCTAACTGATGACGACTGAACAGAGGCCCTGACGAGTCCTCGTGGCGCTGCCATCGCAGCACAGTATTGTTTAATCCAGTTCAAATACATACACCCTGCATATTACACAAAGTCCCACCTCTGGCACATGGGCACAATATCTTCCCCCACATGTCTCAGATATGGCAGGAGGAAAGGACTTTACTCCAACTGTATGGTGTTGCAGCGCACTCCAGCCTTTTTGGTTCAGGGTAACCTCTTTATTGGCACAAGTACTGGCCTGGCAGCTCCCCTTCAAACCCAAACTAGTCCTCCTACAGAGCACAGATGGGATTGGAAGAAATAGATATAAACAACACCTCCTGTTTTGGGGATCACACTGATCAAGAGAGACATAGCCTGACACTGGAAGGGGATCTCCCCATTTTTGGTGGGTGGGTGGAAATGTGCCATGGACAGATCCATGGGGATGGAATTGGCAGTATTACAGGTGCAAGGCTGCCCACAGAAACATAATAGAATATGGAAGCAGTGGGCAGCATACAGGGGTATTGACCTGCCCTCTGAATGACCCCCAGAGTCCCTCATTGAGCAGAAAAAACGGTCAAGTAGTCAAGGACACACCTTTAGCTCGTAGCTCTTGCCATTCCAATGCTGTAATTCGACATTGCTTTCGGGGTAGGGGGTGGAGCTTTGTTTGTGCCTGGGTTTTCTTTGTTTTTTTTGTTGATGTTCCAAAATATTGGTGCTGCTCAGAGATTAACTGCATCTTGATGTTTATGTATAGGCCTTTTAGGCTGTGCGGTACCACCAATAAAATCTCAATAAAATTTGGTCATAAACAAATATGATTATACAATACCATCACTGTGGCCACATTTATCATCAACATATTTAAAAAATATAAAAACTACTTTTAAATATTAATCACAATTGTGTGACTCTGAGCTGCAAATTAAATTGGTAGCAACTGATCACTTTCCTCCGTGCTCCATTTCTTTGGTATTGTCTACTGTTGAAATATTACTTTCCCCAGTTATTTTAAGAAAATAAACCGTAATAGTAGATAACGCCTTCAGAATCCCTGCCTGGTTCAATTTTTTTCTTAAGGACTTAGGGCCAGATGTAGGAAGCATAATTCCGGTCAGTAACGGCTGAAATTACCGAATTTCGTCCCTTACCGACCGGAATTAGGCTACTGAGATGTAGGTGCCCAAATTGCTAATTCGGTAGTTTACCGATTCTGTATTTTAAGGAACCAGTAAATTACCGATTGCTTAAAATACCGAATCGGTAAATTACCGAATTAGCAATGTAGGGAGCACTCAAATGAGTGCTTTCCCCTTTTTGGGATTCGCTATTTACCACCAACCACAAGTTGGTGGTAAATAAAGAAAAAAAAACAAAAAGCAATTTTATGCAAATTGCTTCAGTGCAATGTTGCAGACATACATGCTTGTATGTCTGCAACATGTGCACCCATACACAATTGAGGGGTGCAACAGGGCGTCAAAGTGACACCCTGACACCCTTCAATGTTTCCCCCAATTACCGAATCGGTATTTACCGATTCGCTAATTGACATTCATTCCTATGGGCCTCCAGGTCCCTAGGAATTAATGGCAATTACCGAATCTGTAAATACTGATTCGGTAATTACCGAAACTTACCGATTTGGTAATTTTTTTCGGTAAAATTACCTACATCCCATTTGCTTGTTCTTAAATACCAAATCAGTATGATTCAGTATTTAAGAATCGGTAATCTGGGATTGCCTACATCTGGCCCTTAGATCCTTTTTTGGCAAATCCTGCCTAAAATCAACTTCCTCAATGTTAGTTTTTTTGCTGTCATTTCGTTGGGCACCAAAAAATAACATACATGTATGTAAGTATAATTATTCTTGCAAACAGTGCATTTAGGAAATGCTATTACCATGAACTTAAAGTCAATGGTAACCATGTGCAAAATTTGAAAAATGCACAAAAATGCATTTTCCGGAGTGCCATTTAGGGCATGTGTGCACTTTACATGTGTACATTTATTTTTTGGAGGTTGCTTCAGGGGGGCCTTAACCCCCCGGGCACCGTTGGCTTTGAATTAGCTAATTTACAATTACCAATTAGGTAATCGCAAATTAGCCACTGCAAAACCATTCGCACCAATGGGCCTTTCGGCTCATAGGAATAAATAGAGAAGTATTGCCTAATAGCGATTAACTATTTAGCGAATTGCTATTTTTTAATATAGGGCCTTTTGTGATTACCAAATAGCAATTCGGTAAAAATCACTATTTGCTAATCGCAAAATGCTTTTTTAATACATGTGGCCCATAGCCACAAGCTGCACCGGACTGCCGGCCAGCCAGGATCGCGTACAAAAGGTCTCCACCTGACTTGGCGAGAGCAAAACCACACTCATCCAGTGACTCACCCCCCCAAAAATATTCATTTCTAAAAGTATTTTTATACTACGAAGAAAAACTCTAGAAAAAAGTATAAGTATTTAAAATAAACACATTTTGCTCCATAACTACCAAAAACACAATCACCAATAAGCAATTGAAATTTTTTTTAAATTTTAAATTAAACTAAATTAAAACAATAAATATAAAATTAATTTAAACGAGTATATTTTTAAATAAACTGGTCAATGATTAGCAATGAAATAATTATAATTGATTAATAAATAATATTAAAAAACGATTCATAAATTAAAAAATCAAATATATACATTTTAAATACTTTCCCATTCTCATTCCCTACAAACCTGCCAATGCACTACTAAATTAAAAATTAAATGTAAAAACAATATTGGGAACTACACTAAAGAAATTAAATACAAATAGTATAATAGTAATATTGTTTCAATAACCAATATTTATTTAAATAGTTTTAAAATGATACTTATACAACTATAATAAAACTATATTATACACCTAAAAAACGATATTCTTACCTTCTAAATTTTGCATCATGATATCTTCGAGCTTATGATACTTTTGACACGATATTTGTGTAACAATATTTTTCCACAATATTTTGGTAATTCACCAGCTGAACTATACCATGGGATATGTTCTTGTCAAATGCGCAGTGAGTGGCTCAATCATTCTGAATAGGTGGTCATCTTGCCACTAGGGGTGGGTGAAACTCGCGCGGTTGCACTATGCAGAATTCCGCGGAGTGAATAAAAACTCTGTGGAATTCCACTGAGTTCCACTCCTCCCTATTCATTTGTGTAACTGACATATGAGGGCCTGTACACCATGCCTAACATGCAGAGAGGGCGAGTAGGGTTCCTAAGCCTTAGCAACACTTAAAAAAAGCTACAGGACATTGAAGAAACACAAAATACAATATACACAATATTTGCATACTTCCCAGGTACCTTACCATCCCTCTAACTTCCTGAAGCCTACGAGACTGGCTTCATCATGCACAGTGTGTATACAGTCTCCCTCTTATCTTCTCCATCTACTTTTCCCCAAATTCTGCTTCCTGCACTTTAACTTTCCATGGGCTGAAGGATGCCTGAAGGAAACAGTGATCCAGGGTCTCTCCCAACATCTTGCAGGGCCAGTAGAATGCCAGTAGAAACCTTTGGTCAATCCCGAGGAGAAGGCTTGGAAGCTGCCCGCCTAATCCCTCTGGTGGCAGCAGCAGCTTCCGGCTCTGAGGGGTCAGCTTAACTGTGACCACCAGTGCATCGAAATGCCAGAGATAATGATAGTGACAACAAGTCTCCTTTGCCTATAGTGGCAATACATGGTTGCATACTTTCTATATCAAATCAACAAGAGGACACTGTTCCTATGGCTAGGTGCAAAAAGTCACCCATGCCCTTAAAAGAAAAGTCAAGAAAGAAAGGAAAAAGGGAGTGAAATGAAAACCTAGGTAAGGGACCCACTCAGGAAATAGAAGACCACTCTTAGTTCTCTGATGCCCTCACACCCCCCGAAGTATGTCATGCTTCATCATCAGGCTCTTGCTCCTCCTAGGGCCGGTGCTGTAATTCCCTATGGGCCCCCCGAAGGGTCACTTTATCAGAGATCTTTTGAGGACTGCCGGATGATGCATGGGGGTATGTGGGGAGTAGATCCTCCAGGGAAGGTGACAAAGGTGCGTTCAATATTGTGAAAATCTAATATAGGGTCATCTTGCAGCAAATGTCAAAAAGATGTACCCTTAGCAGACTATAACTGCTAAAAAAAGATTAAAACATTTCCCTGGAGGCACTCTATGACCAGGTGTCATATGTCATACGTCAACATGTTTCACGTCTGTGTCACCATAAGGGTCGTTGGCGCTTCTTCAGGACCAGAGTAATAGTTAATAAATAAAGTGCATGTGATACAAAGTAATATCCCAAAAATCCCCTTTATATCACTCAGGGCAATAACCTGTACTCCCTCAATGTGGTTACAGCTTAATGTTGGAAATTGCTCCTGATCAGTACCTGCAAAAACTTTGTCCTACGCTCGAAAGAAAAACAGCCTCAGCCGCGTTTCAAAACTCCACCGTAAAAATGCTCAGCTGATTGATATAAAGGGTACTGGTCAGGAGCGATTTCCAACATTAAGCTGTAACCACATTGAGGGAGTACAGGATATTGCCCTTATCGATATAAAGGGTATTTTTTTGGATCTCACTTTTTATCACGTGCACTTTATTTTTTAACGATTTCAACATTATCTCTCACCAAGGACCTTAAAATGATCCAATGTTAACCTCCTAGCCACTTAGCCACCTACTCTCAAAGGATTTGGGATAGATTGCCCTATGTGTAGGGGTGCTCACTATGGAATTCCCTTTCTCAACATATGGGATTTGAAACAGACTTCCTAAAGTTCTGAAGATGCCTTAAGAAGCAGTGCTCCATGTAGAGTTTATTCAGTGGGCGTCAGTTAGTCTCTTTGATTCTTCCACATGTTCAGTTTAACTATCTTATAACCCACCATAGCAGGCATAACCATTAAGGGCCCGCTTCAGCATTCGACGAGGGCTCTTAAAAAGGGAGCGGGCCTTTATTGGCCAGTATAGCCTGCTATGTTGAGCTATTCGATCATTCTGCCCCTTGAGGGCAGAATGCCCTAATTATAAAAACAAAGGCCTCTCTGACCTTGAGGGAGTTGTAATCCTCGCGGCTCCAAAGCCTTCAATCCGCAGTGCTTCCTGTGATTGTTCAACAGCTAACAGCCACACGCAGGGCAAAAGCTGTTAGCTGTTGAATATTCACAGTAATTGCCGTAAAATGTGGGCTGAAGTCAGTGCCTGCCTGGTTCTCCTTAGGCTCGGCTAAACAGCTTTTTCTTATTCAGCTGGGCCAGGGAGACCCAGTAGCTGAGCAGCATTCCCCCTCTCTCCCTCCAAATCTCAACCGATTCTGTAAGCCACTGGAGGAGGGAAGGGGAAGGTTCCAGTGTGTTCTGCAGCCCAGCATCTGGCTTTCACTATCCCCTCTCCACTCTATATATTTTGTAGAGGTAGGGGAAAGAGAAAGGCAAAGGCTGTGTATTAGAACACTGAAATGTTGAAACCATTGATATCAGTTTATATAGGCCACTGGTGCTCTCTTGTCATCAACGGAGCTTTCAGCTTTCCAATGGCCTAATGCTAGTTATGCATCTAAGACAGACTTATTATTGTACTTCACTTCCATTCAATGTTTTATCACATTTTGAAGACATGAGACATTTTTAAAACTTCTCTGGAGTTTACTTCTGATTACTTTTGATTCATGCTCAATTTTAGAATGTCGAAAAGCTACTGTATGCTGTAAGTGAAAGATTTTTGACATTAATTCAAGAAAAATGACTCTTTTCACTTGTATTTTCCAGGTAGATTTCACCTTTCTTATATCGAATTCTGAAAGGTAGTCTTGCCTCTATGTTTCCACATGTGATCCACACATGAACTACTTATGCCTTTCTGACAGCTACATTATACATTCAAAATGTAAGTTAAGGTTGGCATACATCTAGCTTAGAAAAATATAAAAATGATGAATAGAACTATTGAATTATCCTAGCCACTTTTACTCTGGTCTGCATTCCATCATCATATTTTGCTTACATCGTCTCCACAGACTAGGACCAAACATATGCAACTATTCTGCTCCTGCTCCTATAAGAACAGTTGTGCCCCACCCACTCTAAATGATATCAAAAGGCAAACACAGACTGGTTTGAGTTTTATTGGGCCCCTAGTTTAAAGCATGTCAAAGATATTAAATGATGCCTTTATAGTAACTTAATTAGACCATGTGAAAATACGTTTGGCGTGTAAATTTTAACCTCATCAGTTGAAGATGCTTTCGATTTTAGGCTTCCTGTGGAAATAGACTGAAGGTGAGAAGTTGGGACAAAAAAGTTGAATAATAAAAAACTTGAAAATAAAAAAACATTGTAAACCTAAAAACAAGAAAGGAAAATCTCATAACTAACAAAAAAGTTTTGAATTGGTATTTTTTTTTAAATAAGCAATTTTGGTTAAGGAAAGAAAAAAACCTAAGTACAAGTAAAGGAAAAAAGATTATATGAATGTGGCCGCTGCCTAGTTGGATGTTGGAGGACCTGAACCTATGAAGTAAGGTTGGCATACAAAGAAGAGTACAGCATGGAGAAAGCAGACTGAGGATGTGGCCTAACGAATAGGGCGGTTGACTTAAAATCTGGAGAACCGGGTTCAAGTCTCGGCAACGACACTTAACATCCTGTGATGCTGTTCAAATCACTTAGGGGCTGATTCCGATCCCGTCCGGAAGGCCCTCCCAGAGCAGTGCGTTGTCTTACCTTGCGACCAACTTGTCCCGGTAGAGGGTCCATCCAAACAACGAAGTACGATGCACAAAACTCTCCAATTCCCAAACGACTCACATGCTCGGATTCCAGCTCTATTTTCCCAATGAGAAACTTTTGTAAATGTAGAATCGAGTTGTCCGGAGGCATTTAGCAATCAGTTCCCGGCTGGGCAAGTACCGATGCATACTTCCTACGTGCCAAACAGGGTGCCACCTCCAGCACGTCAGAGCATCCGGAAGAGCAGTATTTCAGCTCCAAATCGCGGTACAACACGATCCATACGAACAAGACAACAGTCATGTGTCTTCCTACGGTTGGTTACGCCACCCTAACAGACGCGTTCAACACAGACATTAAGTCAGACATCTACCACACACAAAAATGTCACTACCCCGCGAAAGGCAACATAAACCACAGTTTGTGAGAAACCACTGAAATACTGGGAGGGATGGGAATACTTGCTGCAATGTAAAGGCAAGGGTGGTGATGAATGGGAAACACTTTCTGCGTTCTCCACTCCACATGGGGTGGATGCATAACACTCCCTGCATTGTCCACCCCATAGGGGGTGGATACATAACACTCCCAGCCATCTAAGGCCCATAGCGGGGTGAATGCTTTACACTCCCTGCATTGTTCACCCCAAAGGGTGGTAGATGCCTAACACTCTGAGCCATCTAATGCCCATAGCCCAGCCATCTAATGCCCATAGGGGTGGATGCCTCAAAGCCCCTTCCTTGTCCACACCATAGAGGGTAGATGCCCAAAACTCCCCCTGCATTGGCCATCCCATGGGGGGGTGGATGCCTAACACTCCCAGCCATCAAATGCCCAAAGGGGGGTAGATGCCTAGCACTTCCTGCATTGTCCACCCCATAGGTGGCTGGGTGCCTAATACTCCCTGCGTTGTCCACCCATTGGGGGGGGATGCCCAACACTCCTCCCTGCATTGGTCACCCCATAGGGGGGGTGGATGCCTAACACTACCTGCATTGTCCACCCCTTAGGGGGTGGATGCCCAACACTCCCACTGTGTTGGCCACTCCATTGGGGGGTTGATGTCTAACACTCCCAGCCATCTAATGCCCATAGGGGGTTGGATGCCTAACACTCCCTGTGTTGTCCACCCCATAGGGGTGGATGCCAAACATTCCCCCTGCGTTGGCCACCCCATAGGGGAGTGAATGCCTAACACTCGCAGCCATATAATGCCCGTAGGTGGGTGGAAGCCCCAACACTCCCTCCATTGTCCAACCCATGGCCCAGCCATCTAATGCCCATACAGGGTGGCTGCCTCACGCCCAGTTCTTTGTCCACTCCATAGGGGGTGGATGCCCAACATTCCCCCTGCGTTGGGTAACCCCATAGGGGCGTGGATGCCTAACACTCCCAGTCATCTAATGCCCATAGGGGGGTGGATGGCTAACACTCCCTGTGTTGTCCACCCCATAGGGGGTGGAGGCCCCACACTCCCCCTGCGTTAGCCACCCCATAGGGGAGTGAATGCCTAACACTCCCAGCGATCTAATGTACATTGGGGGTGGATGCCTAACACTCCCTGATTTGTCCGCCCCATAGGTGGTGGATGCATAACACTCCCTGCATTGTCCACTCTATAGGGGAGTGGATGCCTAACACTCCCAGCCATCTAATGCCCATGGGGGGTGGATGCCTAACACTCCCTGCATTTTCCACTCCATAGGGGGTGGATGCCTAACACTTCCAGCCATCGAATGCCAATAGGGGGTGGATGCCTAATGCTCCCTGCGTTGCCCACCCCATAGGGGGTGGATGCCTAACACTCCCACTCATTTAATTCCCATAGGGGGGTGGATGCCTAACACTCCCTGCATTGTCTAACCAGTAGGGGGGTGGATGCCTAACACTCCTAGCCATCTAATGCCCATAGCCCACCCATCTAATGCCCATAGGGGGGTGGATGCCTAATACTCCCTACGTTGTCCACCCATTGGGGTGTAGTGTAGTTCCTATTTCCCTTATAGGTTCTGCGCATTGGAATAACATACACAATAGGCTTGGCATAGGACTGAGGTCTGTATGCCCCTATTATGAATATTAAACGTAATTACTGTGTACCAGCTAGCTCAGAGGCCACTAGAAACTTCTTGAAGACAAGAAGGGAATAGCTCCTGGCAACCACATAACATAAAACCCACATCCCTCAGGATCATGGAAACAATATACTACTTTTCATTCAGTCACTTATCTCAGAGAAGTACATAGAATAAACACTCAGGTGTGTTTACAATAAAATGTATTGCACAGTTGTTATGCTAGTACTGGTTGTATGTGCTGCGACAACGGTTGGACAGTAGCAGAGATTTATGGCCAGCAGTGCAGTTAAATAAAAAGGCTTCCATCCAGAAATTGTGGACATACCTCGCCAGTCCCATTGCAAGGACCACCGACGTAGAATCGCTCCCCTCTGCCGCCACAAAGCCACACCAGCGGCCGCAGCGGGAGGGGGGCGTTCGGGACAGGACTTCATTCCCCAGACGCCCTAGCAGCGGACTACGCCGCCACACCCCATTCCTGCGCCAGGAGGTGCCTCAAAAGGAGGCCAGCCCCGGTGGAGCGGGGGAATCATCCAGAAATTGTGGGCATACCTCACCAGTCCCATTGCAGGGACCACCGCCGCAGAATCCCTCCCCTCCGCCGCCGTAAAGCCACACCAGCGGCCGCAGCGGGAGGGGGGGGTTCAGGACAGGACTTCATTCCCCAGACGCCCTAGCGGCTGACTACGCCACCACACCTCATTCCTGCGCCAGGAGGCGCCTCAAAAGGAGGCCAGCCCCCGCGTTGCGGGATCGCGCGCGGGTCGGCGCCGGGACAAGGGCGGGACCATCTAAGGCCATCATAGGCCAGAAAAGGCCGGGCCGGGCCACCTCCTCTGGCCGTGCAACTAAAGGAGATAAAGAGCCCCATTTATTATTCATCGGCACACTCCGGCCCTCCCAAAGGGAAACCATATTGTGATTTGTGACATTTTTAGATCATTCTAGGTGTTTGTTGCTGTTCCCGTGCTAATTACATCATGACATGCAGGGGGGTGCGCAAAAATCCTATTCTCCAGAGGGACTTGGCCAAGGGCACGTTGGACCACTACCTAAATAAGGCAACACCACCCATTGTCCATCAAATAGTGAGAACAGAACGACGACTGTCTACAGATTACACCTTCAGTGAGCGATCTCCCTCACAGACAGTTGACGTAGCACAAAACTCATCATTGCTGGAGGAACTCAATAACTTATGTAAATCTAAGTATGCAGTTGTCGAATCGAGAATCGAGCAACTCAGTGCTTCTATCTGCCCTGCAATCATTACAAGTCCCCAGTCTAGTACATTATCCCAACCAAATGAAAGATTGCTGGGTACTCCCCTTTGTCTACCTGCAAAAGGTAACACGAAATCCATAATGTCCACCGACGTGTCCTCTGATAAAAGAAAACGATACGTGGATAAATACACGGGGAGTCAAGCAAAACAGCAAAAACTGAACTTAAGCCCTCCACTGCCTATCACCTTTACCCCTAAAACATGTAAGGATTCTGCGAAACGGGTAACTTCTGCATCCTCTACCCGGCCAACTCTATTGGCCCAGATAGAAACCATGATCAACTCTTTAATATCCCCCTTGATAGAAAGAATGAACAATCTAGGGGATAGGATTACGGGCATAGAGGAAATGACTAAAGCTAACTCGCTACTTTTAAAAAGTATGGCAGGCCCAACCAAACACAGTCTTTATCCGCCACTGTAGTGCCCATAACATCTCTACAAAGTAACACTGACCAAAATCAACCAGTAGCCTCACACATGTTATCTTCAAACACTCTGAAAGTATCCGCAAAATCCACAATAGCACAGAGCTCTTCTTCCAGAATAGGGCTGAATAAAGAACCTATAACCCATAAAGGGTCACTTCCTAATCGAGGGACTATGTCACGAAAATCTAATCATATACAATTACCACCGGAGGCTGCTCCGTTTGTGTGCGTCCTCTCTGGAGTGCCAGCTCTTACAAACGGAAAACCTGAAAGACAACACGACCTAAGAAATAAGGTGGTGTTTTGGTTTACAAAAAATAGACCCCTGCCACCTGATATTGATGGAAGAATACGAAGTGTTAGAAGGGTGGGCTGGCTAGGTCCCCTCCGAAAAGATATACCTGGTGACCTGGTATTAATACATTTTAGAAATAGTAACGTTGTTCCATATCTTCAAACCTGGCAGCCACATATAGGAGACGGCCCTATACACACCTGGGAACTATCTGACTTTCATCCCAGAGCATCACTCCTCCGCCAATCAAGACTAAACGAAGAGAGTAACTTTGCGATGGGCAGAAACGGCCCCGGGGTGAGGGGCGATAATATTCAGACTTCGATTTGACATAATTCGTAACGAACTCAATGATTAGCTGATTTGCTCCAAAGATTTAATGCTATATTAATATTATGTTATTTATTGTGAAATGAAACGTAATGGTGTATATATATGTTATGTTGCTTTTATGATTTTATATTTCAAAATCGAATAAAGCTAATCGAATCGAAAAAGGCTTTGTATAGTTATACCATTTTGCAATAGTAATGTACAAATACATGAAATACAGAATGCATTAAGATAAGGCCTATACTCCTATGATGCCTATCTAGATGTACCTAAGTGTACCTAGCATGTGTGTAGGTCTTTAGAGAGCCAAGAATCCTCCTAGGAGTTAGTCTAACCCCTTTACCTTAGTGGGACTTCATCCTGATCTTGAGCTGGACACCCACAAATGGGTGATTGACCTCTGCCAGCTGGAGCTGTGGCATGACGCAGGTTGCAGCGCCTCGGGCAGAGTGTCGGCCTGGAAGTCTCTGTCTCCTCTGGTGTGCTTGGGCAAAGGGAGGTATACTTATACTGGATCGGTGTCTTGGATTGACGTAATGTTGGTCAGAGGAAGATGTGTTCTTGGTCTGTTTCCAAGAATTTGTTGTGACATAGGTTAGTCACTGTTGGACATGGAGATTACGTATTTAGGATGGACTGTCTTCTGTGCACAGAGCACACAGTGATCAGCTAAGGGGACAGCCTCTCTGTTGCTCGTTATTGTGAAATGAGGGCTAATCTAGGTCAAAGGGCCTGCCTGTCTCTGTGAAAGGGTCTGCTTGTCTCTGTGACACAAAGGATTTGTGCCTCTGAGACAGTACCTATGTTAAGGCCTCAATTTTGTTTATAACAGGGGGATGGATGCCTAACACTCTCTGTGTTGTCCACCCCATATTGGGTGGAAGCGCAACACTCCCCCTGCGTTAGCCACCCCATAGGGGGTGGATGCCTAACACTCCCTGTGTTGTCCACCCCATAGGTAAGTTGATGCCTAACACTCCCTGTGTTGTCCATCCCATAGGGGATGGATGCTCAACACTCCCCCTGCTTTGGCACTCCACAGGGGTTGAATGCCTAATACTCAAAGTCATCTAATGCCCATGGAGGGGGGTGGATGCCCAACACTCCCCCTGCATTGGCCACCCCATAGGGGGATGGATTCCTAACACTCCCAGCCGTCTCCAAGTATTGTCATGCCAAATTGTGCTTTTGGGTGCAAACAGGCAGTAATGTTTACACATAATGTGGTATTGTTGACAGCCCCCCCCCATTTTAGTGACAAAAATGTGAATTAGGGGCTCAACCCCCCCAGCATAGTCCTGCAATTAGGGTTGGGGGGTTAACCCCACCAGCACTTTAGTGACAAAAAGCTGATTTTGGGGCTCAATCCTCCAGCATGGTCTTGCAATTAGGGTGTTGGGGGGACTAAGCCCCCAGGCACTTTAGTGACAAAAAGATGATTTTGGGGCTCAACCCCCCAGCATGGTTCTGCAATTAGGGTATTGGGGGATTAAGCCCCCAGCACATTAGTGACCAAAAGGTGATTTTTGAGCTCAACCCCACAACATGGTCCTGCAATTAGGGTGTTGAGGGGGCTAACACCAGAACTGTTGAGGCAAACATTGTTGTGGGGTTTATATACCCTCTTGTTGTGTGTATCTCTCATGCTGTGACAATCAGTGCTTTTGGGGGCTAACACTGTCAACAATTTTAAATTGCACAATGTGTCATGGGACCATCTAAAATGCATCAACACACATCTGCTACCAGGAGTGGCAAATGCAAATGATTCAGTCACGAGGTCCTATTTTTATGACATCATGTTAAACACTGTGGCAGCAACATTTACTAAAATACCTATGGAATTTGCTGAGTTAAGATGTAGAAGGTCCATGGCCAGTTGAGAAAGAAACAAAACACACCATCCACTCAATGCCCTTCAAAGACAGATAAAATACACCAGGGAGATGCACTAAGACAACCGACCAGACACACACTGCTGAAAAAACATAACATTTGCATGAGTGTGGATGTCGGCTTAGCCTGGGACAACACACACGACGGGGGCGGAACACCACTGAGCCATATGCGTGTTGAGTCCAATCCGGAAGTATTCCAGATAGGGCTTGGATTGGTAATGTGTGCAATCAGGCATAGGTTGATGAGTTGGTGCACCAGAGTCACATGCGGGCCAAGCAGGAGGGTACACCAAAAACCACATCAAAAGACTGACTCACTTCCAACTTTCCCTCCAGGCCACAGGACTATCCTGCCGGTATCCTGTCTGGTGAGTCGCTGTGATGCAAATTGAGTATGGGGGCCAGCCTTTTCGGCACATTCACTGTTGTGCACTGTGTCACGTGCTTTGCACGAAGCACTGTCATCTCACATACACAAACATGACTCTTGGGACATGGCTGGTACAGGGAGTCCGCATTGTAGGTAGGGGCCTTGCCAGGAGCAAAGGCACATTTTGCCAGTCCAAAAACTACCCACCGTGCTCAGCAGCATTGTCCCTCATCAAAATCTCCCTTGCCAGATGACATTGCAGAGGCCACGATGACAGAATTGGTCACTGGATGTATGACAATGAATCCAATATTGACCAGCCATCATTATGATCACAATACAAACATGGGTCCATGTACTGTTGTTCATGCCCAATGGTGGAATCTCAGTACCATGTAGGTAGATGTGGACAAAGTATTACTTATTTCCTGACTGTTCTATGGATCTCCTTTCCAGGGTCCTATAGAGACTTGTGACCTCTCAGACCTACGATGCAGTGACAGATTGCAAGTTCACTTTGGAGCAGGATTCTGTGCCGCACACTAACTTCAGAACTGATGCTCACTGTTTGTGCATTTGTGCTTTTTGTCACAGTGTGACATGATTTAATTTAGTCTGAGGGCACCTGGTTGTGCCTGTGGAAAAAACTGTGCACAACATTGCGGTGTGCCTTGTCTGTTTACACACATCCCACATTAATTTACATACTGTATATATGCCTCGATGATCAGTTTTCCTGACAATGATTGTCATTTGTGCATTGCAATGTTGTTTCATTCAAGCAGTGGGAGCAATGATGATCTATACACTGTGCCATGGGTGTTGTGATGATCTTGTTGTGTGTATCTCTCATGCTATGCCATGTTTTATCTACACACAAGCCAGTAGGTGAACTCCTGATGTTGTTTCTCAGCAAATGGCATTTTGTCATTCATCATTAGCATTCTTGGGTACCTCATAGTCAATGGAAAAGTACTTTCAAGATGGCTGGCACTGGGGTCTGGTGTGAGGAGAACAAGGCCATGGTGATGATTGTGGGCAAAAAAACACCAGGCACCAGTGTTAGACATCCTGACAGAAGTTTTACATTCACTGTGAGGAAAGCATAGTACCTGTTGGGCTTGTTGGGCTATGTGGGAAGAGGAGTGTTTGCTGTGACTATGACTCCCATCATGCTTTTAGCCACACCCATCTGCCCAGCGTTCCCAAACACCCTTCCTGTGACTCAGCTTTCCTGGGAGTGAATGTGTGCAGACAACATGACTGACGTAGGTAGCTGGTGTTTGGATCCCATTGCCTTGCTGTTAGTTAGTGCTAAGTTTGTACATCTTTGGAAATGGTGAGAATTCCTGTTACATTGCAGATATGTTTTTAGTCAAATTGGCATACACATTACATGCTCTTTCGCTCTTTTTTTTTTTTACTTCATTAACAGTGTTTAGTATCACTGTCTTGTTCATAGTGATTTCTGTGGCTGTGTATTTGTTAATATTATTGCCTATTTGAGTATGTTATCTCCAGGCTCTGGTACCCCGCTATTCCATAGCATGGCCCGCACCTTCTCCTCCCAGGGAGTGAAGTGCGCAGGTTTTGCAAGAGGGGTACCGCCAGTCCGCTGACACAGTGCATGGTCTCTGGCAAGCAGCTTCTTGACCCTCCTCCACACATCATAGTACCTGTTCCTGATATCATTCATTGTGCGCAGGCAAGGTGCTAGAGCGTTCACCTTTTTGACAATCCTGTCCCACATCTTAGTTCTCTGGGATGGGGGCTCTGTTGTACTAAGTTCCCAAATATCTGTGGCTTTACTTTGACAGTTTCATCTACTATGACTTCCAACTCCTTGTCTATGAACTTTGGAATCTTCTCAGGGAGCATGGTGAGGGTTGGTGATAGAGGTGTGGGTGAGTGTGAAGGTGAGGGTGAGTGTGTATGAGTAAATGAGTATGTGTTTTAGACTGTTGTTGATGTCAGTTGGTAGATGTGTGCAGGTTGAGTGAGTGTATGTAGCTGTGAGCAGTGTCTCAGTTGCTATATCCTCGCAGTTGTGGGAAATTTGCAAAGGATCATGATCATGGATTTGGCCCTTTATATAGGTGGAGTTGTGGATGTGGCTTATTTTTGTTTTTGACATTGACAATGCTTGTTTGCCCATTTTCTGCCTGTTTCTATTGTACTTTATTGGGCATTACCGAAATGTTCAGTAGACTGAAACGGATACTTGTTCATGTGTTTGTGGGGTGGTCCAAATCTGTCCCATTCACTCTAAGATATGATGCAGAGTTAGCGTACGAGTCGGTCGCATCAGCCTCGTTTCCGTATGATTTGCTCAGACAGATCATGTTCCATATGAGTTGGTTGTCTGTATTGTGCTCCGTGTGAGTCATTTGGATTTCACACACATTTCATCGACTCTGTCAGTCTTACTGCGCATGTGCGGGTTGTTTGGAAGGCATTCCTGATCCGAGTCATTGAGAAGGTTTTTCCTAACGAGATCGGAATCGGGCCATCAATCTTCCTGTGCCTAACAAAAAGAAATGTGTCCTAATGTAACGCAACTGGTGCTCATGTAAAGCGCTCTGATACCTAATTTCCAGTCAAGTTTGCATTATATAAATCTTCGAAAAAAGAAATAAAAAGGGTCTGATTTCGATGTCGGTCGACCGGCACCATTTTAGTGAGGGAAAAGCCAGCCATAGATCGGCTGTTCCCCACACCTGATTAAGATGTGACCACACAGGATGTGGTTGCAAACACCCATTCCTCTACGTCTTGTGCAGCGAGTGCAAACTGTCCACAGCACAAGCTCCCATTGAGAAATGGGAGTTTGTGAAATTTCCTGCACCGTGTGGCAAGTACTTTTTGGTGCCTGCCACACGGTGCAGGTATTTTCAGGGGGGCACCATGGGTGCCCCCCAGGGCCGCATATGGAGAGTCAGGGTTGAAGAGGGTCCTGCTAGGGGATCCCAAAGTCACTTTCCAAAAGCGTTTCCATGTCGGTAAGGCCAACAGTCAGAAACCAGCATCATAATCCCGATGGCGGAAATGCCATGCTTAAGGGATTATGATGCAATTCCAACTGGCCGACGGGCTCATTGAGCCAGTCAGAACTGAGTCAGATTCCCCGGTCAGTTTAAACTTCGACTGCCATCATTGTAATACGGCAGTCGGAATTTAAACCTTCAATTTTGATTGTAAAACCTCCGACCAGTGGTCGGAGTATTTCTGACCGACATTGTAATTAGGCCCATGGTCTCATGAAAACCATGATGAATGTGACAAGGGAGTAAAAATGAAGGGTTTAAAGTAGGCAGGGAGCAGCACTGGGTGGAACAAGGGTGCAGCTTCTTCCTGAATAAAGCAGCAGTGGGTCAGATAAGCAGAGGGCTGAGGAAGAAAAATATTCAATTTCCACAATTCTTTTTTAAATACATAACATATTTATCATAATATTTTCATTAATATTTTCATTAATTTTTTATACTGTAGCAGAATACAATTAATTGCAGTTATGAGCACACTTTTTAAATATTTTGCATCATCTTTCCTGAGGATGTATGTGATTACAAGCAGTTACTAGCAGTTATTATATATAGTGGAAAAAAGATTTCACAATTATATGATTGTGATGTACCTCAATGTTGGGGCCTTTGAAAACCTTTAATGGTATAATGGATTTGAGTGCATACATGTAGAGCATTTTGCAACCCTCTCTAAAAAAATAATTTTTAGAGATGTACTCAGTATTTGACCTTTCAAGGACAGTGATGATTCCCTCACTCAAAATAAGTGGAAGTCTGTCTCTGCATGTGTTTAATGAATCACAGTAAGTTAAGGTTATTTGGATTAAAATACATTAAACCATAGTCATTTATGATTACACTATACTACACAAAGCAACATTTCAACATTTCTTTGTAGCAGAAAATATCATAATCTCAGGAATTCCGGATTTATTACATGTGCAGTAATTGTATATACAGTCACAACATCCCTATAACATTTGTATCTTCATATGAGTCTTCCAGGTAGAATCCAAGTACTTGCTGATTGATATCGGATGAATGCCATCAGACAGGCTTATGCCTGGTAAATCCAGACCTGATCAGATATTCCCCATTCCTTGGGGTTTAACTTGAAACAGAAGTAAACACTTATGGAGATATCGGTCACAGTTGGACTTGGACCTTTTTGGCAGGTTCACCACTCAACTTTTTGCCTTTAGCCTCTAGCATAGTGGTAGTGATTTTAGGCCTCTGCGCACTTTAGCACTGTGGCACAGTGTAAAGTGCATGCGCACTCTGAGTGTGTGTGCTGAGAAGGCCTGCCCTCCCAAAGGATTGCATGGAGAATATGTGTGCCATGGTAGCTCCTGATGTGTGCGGAGTGCAGGGTCGAGTTTGGAATGTGCAAACTCGTGAGAATAAATGCTGCGCGATTATGTGTGCAGATTTATTGTGTCTAGTGTAGAAGTGCCACTTCTAGAAGTTAGCATGTCTGTGCAGTGAATGTGAATTCACTGTCTGGCTTGTGAATGGATGGAGCTGGCTGGTGTGCCTGGCTCCAGGAGTAAGGATGGCTCTGCCCTGGTGGTGAATGGAGAGATCTGCATGTTGATGGCAGGGAGGAGTGCACCTGGGACCTGAATAGGGCTGTGCCTCCCTTCCACAGTGCTGGCTCCACCCCCTGTGGTTTGTCTGTAGTCCCTGGCCTGTCTTGTGAATAGAGAGGGGAGCTGAGCAAAACATTCCTGCACCTTTGTAGACAAAGGATTTCTGTGTATAAAAAGGGGCTGTGACCCCATGAAAAAGGGTCTTGTTTCTAACTGGAATCTACCAGGGGCATGCTGCTGCTGGGGCCCAGGGGAAGGCTTGCCTCCCTGGGCCCTGCCCAGCCCCTGGATTGCTGGAGGACTTCCCTTCGGTACCCCTCTGCCTTGCCTGGGGGACTGGAGGACTTTTCTTTGCTGAGGAGCTGGTTGCTCCATTTATTTGCCCCAGGATCCCATCTCTACCTTTGAGGACCTTTTTCCTGCCCCAGTGCATTGAGAGTGCTTTATTTTTTGTGACCTCCCTATCGCTATGCTTATTATCCCAAATCTTTCCCCAGAGTAGGAGAAATGTGTGGGATGGTGCACCGCGGTGCCACATGTCCTGCTGGAGGGAATCCCGGCGTGAGGGATTCCCCCATGAAGCCTTATTGCGGGTGCCCACCCCGCTTACCTCATGCTTTATAATCCGGCTGCCACCCCGCTGTTTCCTACATAATTACGGGTGCCAACCCGCTTGCTATAATTATTTTTACTCACGAGAGAGCCTACCCCTCATTTTGTGCCCAAAGAGGAATTCACTGCCGCGGCCCGCGGCAACACTGGAAGCCAGGCAGGCCTGTCCGTGACGGAGGCGGGGCCTGCAGTCGAGCAGGAAGAGTCCGGCGCGAGTTCACAACGCGGGGCTCCCAGGTCCGAGGGAGAGCCTTGCGATCGCAGCGAATGCAGGAAAGAGCCCCCGGGAAGAGGAGGGGCTCTCCTTGTAACTACGATTCGCCCTAGCCGTGCCTTCCTCCAGACGGGGCTCCCATGAGTGAAGGGAGCCCCGGAGACAGCGTCCCGCCTTCGCCCCAACCGGTGAGTTGTGCGAGGAGTCAGGTAGGGAGAGGCAGACTCAGAGCGGCCCCATCTGGCAGCGGGCCGCTCCACTGATTCCATAGGTGCTTAGAGGGCCCCCGTGAGGGTCCCAAGGCCCCGTAGGGCCCGTGACGCCCATGAAGGGCATTATTCGCTAGCAACCCCACTTTTGCAGGGGTCAGCTCCAACCTTGGAGCATACTTGACTTGCAGGGCCATGATTGTTTCAAGGGCCCGTGTCCCGCTACTTGTCCAGGCACCCGAGCTGTGCCACTTCCCAGAGCCTAGATGGCTCCAACATTTGGCATATTTGGCTTCAGAGCCTAGAGTGCTCCTTCGTGTTTGGCCTCATTGTTTCCAGGGCCCTCGTGTGGCTCCACTACAGACACGGATGTTTAAAGCACCAGCGCGCTCCACGTTTTGGGGGCAAGCTCTTCTTTCTCTTAATTTTGGTGCAATTTGGTCAAAGGGCTACTGAGAGCCCATGCCCCATTTGAAGGCTTCACAGCTACCCAGCAAGTAGTGGGCAGCTGCACCGTTTAGGTTCTTTCAGTTTAGGGGGACATGTCTTTCAATCCAGGAGTGAGATGCACTCCTGCACCCTACCTTGGCCTGCACAACTGCGCAGCACTTAGTGCCAGTTGCCACGTTTAGGTTAGTTCATTCAGTCTTCCAGCTGCCCAGCAAGTAGTGGGCAGGTGCCAGGTTTAGGTTTGCGCCAAATGCTCCCCAGTGACTGTTGCTGCCTTTACAACGTGCCCTGACTTTGTGGACAGAGGGCATTTGAGCCCCTTATAGATGGCCAGTTGGCCCAGGGGACTATTGGGTATAGAGGGCGCAAGGCCCTAATGTTATTTTTGTATAGGTGCTAGGAAATGTAATGTTTGTAGTATGATTCATGCACCTTGATTTATGCTCACAGATGTGCTTTTATGATTACTAGGTTTTACCTAGTGTTTTACTTCTCTACTGTGGTCTGGGTTTGGTTTATTCCCTACTGCAGGTTATGCTATTAAGTTTATTTCGTAATGCAAGTTATGTTTCGGAGTTGTGGTTTTCTAGATTTAGACTTATGAGGTTGGCGCAGAATAGAGTTCTCGCTTTATGTGTTACAATGAAGAACCGGGCCTTATGGGCCTGGCGGCACAGGGCACGCCTTAAATCTCCGAGTTCACCTGCCTTGTCGGACAGAGACATGAGACACTCTGTTAGGCGTAGAAAACCAGGTTTATTAGCTGCAACTAAGCTCAGTTGTCCCAGAAGTACAGAGTAGATTCTCAGGAGACTGCCACTTTATTCGGTGGTGCACAATCTTTTATAGCACACATATTTACAACGTATACTCCCAATACATACAAGGCTAGCCAATAGGAAAAGTTGGAAAACAAGCTGTCAAGTGTCCCAAATACGCCCTTCTTTCAGACCCTGTGTGTCACCCCTCCCCACAAGTTAATCAGTGCTAGTGCCTACAATCCAATTTGCAGGTGGCAGGACATATTTGTGTGCCTCAAAGGATAGTTGTGTAACAAGAGAATATAAGGAGAGAATAGAGAAGGCCAGTCGGATAAGATAAAGTAAGGAAAGAATAGGGAGAGCCAAACAGTCAGTCGAGACAGGGATCAATCAACCTAAACATGGATTAGTGAACTCGGCCAGACCCTGACATCGGTTTCGTAAACAAGGGCAGGGTGTTACTTTTTACCAGAAGAGACACGTAGCAGCTGGAAAAGGCAAAAACACTCCGTTCACCGTGCTGCCTAAGTGAGGCCCACACAAAATGGCGACAGGACACAAAATGGCGGCCGAACGGGACGAAGTCGAAAACCGAAGAACCTCAGACCCTCCTTTTGGCATTACTCAGGTGAAACACAAAGGGCTCAAGTTAGTCTGAGTCGATATCATGGGCCATGAGGTCGTCGAGCTGTTGCTGCAATATCATTTTAATGTCCTCTGTTTTCTGTGACACAAGCCTTGAGACACACATGGTGGCACAAAAACCGCAGATGGGAGGGCCACACTGTAAATAAAGACAACAAGAGAAAATGATGCCCAAAACCATTCCAAGGAAGGTTAATACCTTTCATCCCCATGTGGACAGTAGTCCCCAAAACGATCCCATCACAGACCAATCTCCTGTGTCCTGGTGAATCGGCTCAGAAATTACGTGCAATTTAGAGATGGCTTGGTGTACCGTAGGGGCATTATCAGGAAAATAAATGCAGCAACTAGACCCGATCAATTTACAGACTCCTCCACGATCTGCAAGAACAATGTCTAGAACCACCCTGTTCTGCAAAGTCATAAGGCGGTCCGACTGAAGTTCGGCTGTTAGATTACTCAAGGCTCCAGAAGTCACAATTATGGTAGCCTCAACAACACAAACTAACTGTCTAATGTTTCTGCTATTGCCCATTGGACCCCAGAAAGGAAGGAACCCTTTGAAAAAGTCCCCTCCCTCTTGTCCTGCCGTGTCTTTGGATCTATAACCCCTCTGCATATCTATTTCTGTGATGACCTGAAGGAGCAGTGTATGTCGGAGGGAGAAGAACAGCCATATAACACGTTCCTGAAAAGTCAGTGGGAAGCCACGTGAAGGCTCTGTCGTGGCAGACAAAGTATGTGCCCTGAGATGGCACTAACGGTGAAGAAACCTGGGGTGAATAGATATATGTATGGCACAGCTTTCCAAACTTTTCATGTTGGGGACACACTTTTTGGAGATGCATCATTTTGGGACACAGTAAGGCAGTGTACGAGCGAGCGTAGCGTAGCGAGCCTGAAACACCTAAGGGGAGTTCTCGGTTTTTTTTTTCTCCTCTCTCTCTCTCTCTCTCTCTCTCTCTCTCTCTCTCTCTCTATCTCTCTCTCCCTCCCTCTATCTGTCTCCTGCTCTGCCTGTCTCCCGCTCTCCCTGTCGCTCTCTGTCTCACTCCCTCTGTCTCTACCTCTCCTCCCTCTGTCTCCTTCCCACTCTGTCTCCCTCCCTGCTTCCCTCCCTCTCTCTCTGTCTCCCTCCCTTGCTGTCTCCCTCCCTCTCTGTCTCCCTCCCTCTCTGTCTCCCTCTCTCTCTCTCTCCCTCTACCTCTCCCTCTCCCTCTCCCTCTCCCTCCCGCTCTCTCTGTCTCTCCCTGCCTCCTTCCCTCTGTCTGTCTCTCTCTACTTTCCTTTGTCTCTCCCTGACTGGCTCCCTCTGCCTCCCTCCCTCTTCCAACTGGCAAAAAATTATTCTGTAAAAGCCATTCCTAGTTCTTGCCTCCAAAATACCCATGTGGAGACCCATTAATTGGTTCTTAACAGAGTGTTAGAAGGTGTTTTCTAACATTGGAATCTTCCTCAAACAGATGAAGGTGACAGGCCTGCACGACGTTTGTCTGAGGTGCATTGGGCCCAAGCATGACTCTAGTCATGCATCAGGTGTTCTTTGCATCCGGAGGCCACAAAGAAAGGGAGACCAAAGTTGTCTTGGCTCGCAGGCCTGCGAGTCACGTAAAAGTATGCATTTGACGGCCATTAACGAGAGGGTTGCTAAACTTTTTATGACATAAGCCAAGGATGAAAGAAAGGGTGCACGCAAGTCAAAGCCACGATCTAAACTTAAAGGTTACTTGTTGCTGATGTACCAGATGCTGCTCGCTTACTTTGCAGGTTGCAGGATCGTACGCTTGAAGCATGTGTGTGGTGTCTTGTGATCTAGTTTGGGACATCATCAGTGTGAGTAAGGATTATGGCTGCTCCCAAGGATGATTCTAGAACTTCTGTTGCCTTAAGAGTTGTTGCCTGCACTGCCGTGTACCTTTTTAGTCACGTGCCGTAGCTTTACAAGCCAATTCCATATATCCCCATATGGCCTGCAGTTTGCAGTTTTCTATGGACGCAGTCTGCCAAATTGGCAATGGAAAGTGAGGCCTCTCTGGTCCTTGAAAAAAACCCTCAAAACAATTCTCCAAGACTACAATGGGTTTCTTTCACAGCAGAGACCGGCAAGCCTGCATGTCGATTAAAATAGATTCCACTTCGGAACAGGCATTTGTGCCACCGCGGCCCTTTAGAAGTGGGCCTGTGTATGTTACAAAAGTCGTGCAGGCCATTTTGCTCTCTGTCGAAGCAGTTCCAATATCACAGCTCCTATGAAAGTCAAGCACAAAGGAAGAAACATGGGCCAGGGACAGCAGTGTAGTGCGGGTCTGGGGGCACGTTTATTTTCGTGCTCAGAAATATTTTTTGTCCCTGTCCCACCCTGCAATGTTGCACAGGACGTGCGTGATACCTAATAAACAGATTCCCCTGCCCAGCACAAAAGTTCACGTTATTCACTGTGATTGAAATCGTTTTATTATTCAAGATTCTCAGTAAGAGAAAATAAATGCTTTCAGTGCGAGAATATTTTGTTGAAGTTCTTTACGGTTTGGAGTCGGAGTAGACAATACAGGATTTCTTTTTAATGGCATACCTTGTATAGCAGATCGGTCAGGCAGGACTGGAGCTCATGGTGGCGGGAGCGCCGGGGCTTCTCCGCGCTCCGTGGCACAAACAGTATAGCCCGGCTCCCCTCAGCAGCATCCGGGGCAGTGCTCCCTGCCTTTACGCCTGTCAAAAGTGCGCCGTACCGAGCGCCTGGAAGGAGGAGCACAGGTGGCTCCCTGGAGGATTGACAGCACAATCAACGCACGCGGCATAGGGAACGAGGCCGCGTGCACACGCTTGCCGCCCTAACGCCTCTCCCTTCGTCTGCGTACTCCTGCCTCACTGACATGTGCAGACTCATAAAATGAAATAACAAAATGCAAACACCAAGAGAGTATTTCTACCCTAATCAGCCCGCAGACTTCATCATCGCGCGACACACTCACACATGGCAGGGGACACAGTACTGTGTTGCGACACAGAGTTTGGAAAGCTCTGATGTATGGGAACAAACACTCTTTTCCTGCTGGTTTTTAATTTTTGGTCCATTTATCTGTAAACACAAATTGCCTCGATGAGGTATGGTCCAAATTGATGGGGATCTCCTTCGTCTAGCCTTATCTGTGAGGCTAGTAACGTAACGAGTCACATTCCAACCAACATACGCTCGTTTCTCATCAGCGGGGAACCTACCACTTTCGGCAATTCTAGCCATAGCCACTATTCCCTTTATGAAAGAACTATGACTAAAATCTGCTCCAGCACCATATGGACCAACAGGAGGATGTCGAAGTTGATTCTGGTATGCATTGGAAAACATGGCCAAATAGGCCCAAGCGGAACCTTCGTAAGAAAACGGAAGGACTACATATGGCATCCCTTTCTCTGTGTTATGGGGCATGAGTCCACAAACCCAACAGTCTGTAGTATTGACTGCCAGTTGATGCTGATGCAACAGCTGGATGAAAGAATTGCTAAAGTATTCTGTTCTCCTAATTTGCTCGTGCTCTGGGAGTGTATGGAACTGATGCGGGGAGGCAATAGTGGAAAAAGGCAATGAAACAGAAGTAGGGACAGGTGCTTGCTGCATAGTGTGAACAACCCAACCCACACAAGCCAATAAAATACATGAACATATTAAAATGCACAAGGTTACGCCACATGGACTAAAGAACAGTTTCTTATATTTACTTTTAATGTCTTGCTTTTTATCATTCTTTTCCAATTTAATATCCATCCTCTAAAGCAATGCTCAATGTAATCTTCCTAGATCACTTACTTGTGATTATTAGCCGTCCTATGACACTGCAAGTCCTGCAGACCTACTGTCACTACTCAGGTCACAGCCTAAGGCTCCTACCGTGACCCTGCAACTTGATGGATAGTGAAAAAGAATGTCTCTTAAAAGTGTAACCAGAAAAAGGAAAAGAAAAAAAAGTGTAATTGTTCTTCATCAGTCTAGGTCTCAGGTTGTACCGGGTCTTGTCAGGTACCGTTTGCTCACAAAACAAAGTCTCTGAGTTTGTTGTGTTCAATCACAGATGTGATGGTACAGCTTCTTGCAACACGTCGTCGTCTTCTTTTTCAGACCTCGTCCGATCCAGACGTGCACTACTGAAAGGTACATACCGAGGGACCCTTTTGCCCTCACGATCACCTACACCCTTGCGGACCCACTGGTCAAAAGGCAAAGGCAAAGGTACCCTTTTGCAGTGCACGCCATGGATCCAATTCTTCTTTCCGGCGACATTTCCTGCTGTGTGTGTCACCAAAAGAACTTGCCGAGGCGGCCCCAAACGAGGTTCCAGATTCTTTTTTTGCTGAAAATTCTTCAGGCAGACCCAATCTCCGGGTTGGATTGAGTGACCTGGGGCTGTGGAGGCCTCCGGCAAAGCATTTTTATCCTGTTGGTGAAGAACACGCAATTAAGTGGTGAGGTCATGTAAGTAGTCAATCAACATAGGATACGGAATATCGGAGTACTTTTTAGGTCGAGGGACTCCACAGATGTTAGCTGGGCGCCCTAAAACAACCACGTATGGGCTGATTCCTAAGCGAGAGTGTACAGCTATTCTCGTAGATAGAAGTGCCAAAGGTAAAGCATCGGGCCAAGCAAGACCCGTGCTGGCCTGAATCTTTGCCAGTTTAAGCTTGAGAATGCCATTATAGCACTCTACCAAACCTGCTGACTGAGGGTGGTTTGCCGCATGGAATTACTGCCTAATACCAAGACCCGCACACACCTTCTGCATAATTTGGCCTACAAATTCACTTCCATTGTCACTCCAGACAATTTGCGGCAAACCAAACCTCGGGAAGAATTCCTTCAAGAGGGCTTTGGCAGTGGACAAAGCAGTATTGTCCGTTAGGGGGTAGGCCTCTATCCATCTGGAAAAGGCACACACTACCACCAGAACATACTTAAGATTGTTGCTACGTCCCATATGAATGTAATCGATTTATAATACCTCAAAAGGATGCGTAGGGGGAGCAAAATGACCTGCCGGAGTTGGGGTTCCCTTTCCTGGAATATGCATCAAACAAAAGATACAATGTTTCATCACATTTTCTGCACATTTGGGGATTCCTTCATTCTGCCATACTGGAGCCAGAAGTTTGCATATCCCTTTCGCACTGATGTGGACTGGACCATGCGCCATAGTAACTACAGGCAGTACATAGGCGTCTGGTAACAGCCAACGCTGGTGTTCTGATAATTCCGTCCAACACCCTGTTGCATCCAACATTCCCGTACTTTCTCTCCACTTACTCAATTTCTTCTCTGTAGCCTCTTCTTGAATTATTCTCACACTTTCTATTGTGTCCTCACACATTCATCCTTCTCTGACCCATCTTGCAGGGCCTGCAACATACATGCGACTTGTAGCATCTCTCGCTGTTTCTTTCGCTACCTCGTCTGCAAAAGCATTCCCGCGACCCACATCATCAGTAATCCTTTTATGTGCACTACATTTCACAATTGCTATCTGGGTAGGCAAAGCAAGTGATTCGAGAAGGTCAGTTACCAACTGACCATGCTGTATCTTAGTCCCATGGGAAGTAAAGAATCCTCTTTCCTTCCACAAACGACCAAAACTATGAGCCATGCCAAAGGCATATTGGCTATCGGTGTAAACATTCACTCTCTTTCCCTTAGCCAACATACACACTCTCGTCAGGGCAATCAGCTCAGCTGTTTGGGCTGAATTCTGTCTAATGTGTGCTGTCTCCACTACTGTATACAAGGTGGTAACAGCATAGGCTGAAGTCGTCTCGCCATTGGGAAGTTTGAAACAAGACCCATCCACCCATAGGATCCCATCCGGGTCCACGAGTGGTGTATCTTTTAAGTCTATTCTGCCTTTCGTTTCCTCCTCTGTACGGAGAAAACAATCATGTTGTTCTTGGGTGTCTTTCTCTTCTGGAATAGGTAACAGTGTTGCTGGATTCAAAGTATTACATCGCTTGATGTGTATATGACTAGCCAAGAGCGTCAGCTCGTACCTAGACAAGCGGGCACTCGTGAGATTTTGTGTTTTCGTTCTGTTCAAAAGAGTATCCACTGCATGTGGTACCATAACAACAAGAGTGTTATCCAGTACCAATCCTGAAGATTGATGAATTGAGATTGCTGCTGCTGCTGTAGCTTTGAGACAACTAGGCAATGCCTTGGCTACTGGATCCAACATAGCTGAAAAATAGGCACATGGCAGCTGTTTGTCTCCAAATTGTTGCGTTAAAACTGACAACGCACAACCTTCTCTTTCATGAACGTAGAGTGTGAAAGGCTTACTGTAATCCGGAGTACCTAGCACAGGGGCAGTACGTAAGTTAGAAAAACTCTTCTGACATTCGTCAGTCCAAGGAAGAGGTTGGGGTGTGTCTTTCAGAGTAAGTGCCAGCAGAGGTTTAGCCAACAAAGAAAAATTTGGAATCCACTGTCTACAATAAGAGGTAATGCCCAGAAAGGCACGCACCTCCCTTTTTGTGGATGGTACAGACATTTGTGCGATTGCTTGAATACGTTCTGGGGTCAATCGCCTTCCTCCTTTGGCAAGAGATGACCTAAGTAGGTAACCTCTTGGCGGCAATATTGTAGTTTAGAGGGTGACACCTTGTGATGCAGGTCAGACAAATGACGCAACAGCAAAACAGTGCCATTCTTACAAACATCCTCTGAATCAGCAGCGACCAACAAATCATCCACATACTGAATAAGAGTGGCACCTGAGGGCAAAGTGAAAGCATCAAGCTGAGTTTTCAAAGCCTGACTATAAATGGAGGGACTCTCACAATAGCCTTGGGGTGCACATTTGAATCGGAAACTTCGGCCTCCGAGAGAGAAGCCAAAAATATCCCTACTCTCCTCAGCAATAGGAATGCTGAAGAAAGCATTTTTGAGGTCAATAACCGAGAACCAGGCAGCTGAAGCAGGTATCATTGTGAGCAAGGCAGTGATATCTGGGACGACAGGAAACTGGGGTACAACAATCTTGTTGACCTACCGAAGATCAATCACAAAACGATATACAGGAGGCTGAGAAGAACCAGTGCGTTTAAGAACAGGTAGAACAGGACTATTGCAAACATTTCCTCTTGTTTCTTCAACCACACCCTTCTGAACTAAATCATAGATGATAGCCAACATAGCTCTTTCACCATCGTTGGAAACTTTATACTGAGGAATGCATGGTAATTTAACATTAGGCTTGACAGTAACCACGTAAGGTGGAATTTGGAGCAGACCAACATCATTCGGACCCGTAGCCCAAAGCGTAGCAGGAAGAGATTGCAATTCGGGTGGGAGTTGGTCCTTAGACAAATACATAGGAGAAACCAATTTCTCACCTAAAGTAAGATGTACACCAGAGGGGGAACAATACAATGTTGCATGAAGACGTTTCAATAAGTCCAAACCCAGCAAATTCTCGCCGCAACCATAAAATGAGCAGGGCCTCCAAATCATAAGGACCAATTGAGATAGGCAAAGGGCAAGAAACCGGGTTACGAATTGGGGCGCCAGAAAATCCTACAGAAACGTTTGTTAAGCCAGACAAAGGTGCCCCAGGGAGTTTGGAGTGAATGACAGAACTTCTCATTGCACCAGTTAACAAAAGAAATTGCTCTGAAACACCCAATGCAACAACTTCAACATAAGGCCCATTCTGATCCACTGGAACTGATACGACTCCCTTGCTTTGTCCATGGCTGTCCTAGCTAGTGTGAAAATCCTGATTCTCACTTTCAACACAATAGTCATCATTGTAATATTGTGCAGACTGAGTATTCTGCTGGTCAAAATAATTCATAGAATTCTGAGGGGGAAAGGAACGCTGTCCCTGAGACAACGCACCTGGCCCTCTACCCCTGGGTGCTGGTTGAAAACCACCACGGCCTTGCGGCCCTGGCAATCCACCATTACGCTGCAATAAAACCAGACAGCTGTTCTTAAAATGACCTTCCTCTTTACAATAGGCACATTGATTAGGACCTAGCAAACGTCGCGGATCAAAGGGTTAAGGTTTCTGTAACAACCTCTGAAACTGGGGAGGCTGTTGAAATTAGCGCTGAGCAGAACGAGGGGGATAAGCCTGTTGCAAAAGCACCTTTGTTTTTAATTCTTTAGTCTTTTTCTCGTGTTTATCCTTTTCCTCCTTATCCCTATTCTCGTAATACTAAGCAGTGGCTAATATCTGGGCAGACAAAGAAACAGCCCACAAACTTTCGGAGTCTTTCAATTTATGCAATAATTCTGGAAGTAAATTAAATACAAATGTATCCACGAATAATCGCTGTCCACCCTCAGTACCCATATCTTGACCACTGTGGTCGATGAACGTCTCCTCGATATGGGTAAAGAAATCGGAGATACTCTCATCTTTCTTCTGTTTACACACAGCCAACTTATCCCAATTAACACGTAAGGCAGGCATCATCGTTTTCATTAAAGTGATGATCCTACCGGGCAATTGTGCAATCAAATCATCGGGTTTAGCACCACCTACCTGTGCTGCATCTGCGGCAGTTATAGCAGCACAATTACCACCTAAAGCTTGGTTGTGGTCCTCCCTACAAATCCGAGCCCATAGCGCTTGTGGGACTATATTTCCCATCAGCATATCAATATCGGCCACATTCATGATACACGCATCAAAAGTCTGGGACAGCTCTTTATAATACCCAGCGGGATTTTTACGAGGGTCCGGTAAAGACTGTTTAAGCGCCAAAACTTCAGATCGTTTCCAGGGGACATGCACCCATATACGCTGGAAATGAGCAGGGACACGCAGAATATTGCCTGCCTGTGGAACCTCTTCTATCCATACTGGAGGAACTTCTCTCATAGGATAATGTTTCACTTTCTGTCTAACTGCAGGATCAGGTTCAAGAAAAGCCTGAGAAGAAAATAAAAACCTGAAAGTGACAAGTGTCCTTACGGCGTCCTCAACCTCAGAACCCACAATAAGTCCTTTATCAAATTTAGCCTGTACATCTAACAGACCCTGGGGAGCTAAACCCAAATCCATATCCTCCCATCCTTTGACAAGAGTGTCACACATAACATGAAAAACATATCTCTGCGTGGGCGCATTCCACTGGTGAAAGGTGCTCATGATATCGTGCACGCTATACTTTGGACCACTAATGATCCATTTGTGAGCAAGAGAGTCCAACACAATTCGCTTGTCGGGACCTGGGAGTTGACTACGGGATTGCCTTCGAGAAAGAGCAGGAGTCAGGTTAAAAGACCCAAAGAGGGGGGAGAAAAGGCCAGAAACAGTATCGACCAATCGTTTACGAGCTGTGGGAGAATCTGACAGTAAAACAGGAGACAAGGTATTAAACAAAGGAGGAGAGGGGCTGACAGTTACAAGAGGAACCGAGGGTAAAGGAGACTGAGGTACAGGAGTCCGAGGGACAGGAGTCTGTGGCAAAGGAGGTGGGGGTGGCAATACTGGAAGGGGCAATTCTGGAATGACAGGTGGCTGAACAAGTGGTAACAATGGGGGTGCATTAGCACCTTGTACATAGGGCGGAGGCAATCTCAACAAATGGGACATAAAGGGATCTCTGTCAAGATCCTTACTCTGTGGAGAAGTAGGCAACACTGGGTAACATCTATCTATTGCCGTACGATGCTGTCTTTCTGAGACTTCAATCGCTTGATCAATCTCATTATCTTTAAACTGCTGGGCAGCCTGTATAATCGTCATACCTTTCTCTTTCTTATCTCTTTTTGCCTGTTTAAATCTCTCTCTGTTTGGCTTCCTTACGCCAGAGGCTGAAAGAGTCAAACATTTGAACAAAATTGCTTCTAGATTGTCTAATATGTCAGGCTCAAAACTACCATTTTGTGGCCACTGTAGAACACCATCTTTCTTTTTGTATCGGATCCATGCCTCGTTAAAGGCAATGGGGCCAACACCATGTTTCAAATAGAGCTCATAAGTGGGAGTTCCAACCGGAGGAGGTGGACAAGAGTCCTCCAGCCGGGAATCCCTATTGCAACCAAGACAACAAAACTTCCTAAACTTCCTAAGACAAGGCATCTTTAATTCACTGGTCTGCTTACAAACTTCAAGGGGTTAGAGCAAATAACACAGTACAGACGTACTCACCCCTTGGCTTCGGCTATTGCAATGGTCGAATAACAAACCCAAAAAACAAAACAAAGAAGTGGGCGCTACCCACGAATACTTAACTAAGTGTTTTCTCACGCCAACAGAGGTCCGTCTAACGTCTCGCAATACCAGTCGTCACCAAAAGGGCCAAGGCAGGGCGGCAGTCAGGGCAGCAGTCGTCAGCAGCTGTTGGAAAGGAGTAGCCGTGCTGCAAAAGACCTTCGGTCCACTTCGACATGCAGGGGTCGCTTGACGTGGTTCGCGAATCCTCCCGAATTTTCTTGCGAGGCTCCTCACGACCCTCGGGCTAAACCGCTACTGCTGAAGCCGCCCCACGTTGGGTGCCAGCTGAAGAACCGGGCCTTATGGGCCTGGCGGCGCAGGGCACGGCTTAAATCTCCGAGTTCACCTGCCTTGTCGGACAAAGACACAAGACACTCTGTTAGGCGTAGAAAACCAGGTTTATTAGCTGCAGCTAAGCACAGTTGTCCCAGAAGTACAGAGTAGGTTCTCAGGAGACTGCCACTTTATTCCGTGGCGCACAATCTTTTATAGCACACATATTTACAACGTATACTCCCAATACATACAAGGCTAGCCAATAGGAAAAGTTGGAAAACAAGCTATCAAGTGTCCCAAATACGCCCTTCTTTCAGACCCTGTGTGTTACCCCTCCCCAAAAGTTAATCAGTGCTCGTACCTACAATCCAATTTGCAGGTGGCAGGACGTATTTGTTTGCCTCAAAGTATAGTTGTGTAACAAGAGAATAAAAGGAGAGAATAGCGAAGGCCAGTCGGATAAGATAAAGTAAGGAAAGAATAGGGAGAGCCAAACAGTCAGTCGAGACAGGGATCAATAAACCTAGACATGGATTAGTGAACTCGGCCAGACCCTGACATCGGTTTCGTAAACAAGGGCAGGGTGTTACTTTTTAACAGAAGAGACACGTAGCAGCTGGAAAAGGCAAAAACCCTCCGTTCGCCATGCTGCCTGAGTGAGGGCAACACAAGATGGCGACAGGACACAAAATGGCGGCCGAACGGGACGAAGTCGAAAATCGAAGAACCTCAACAATGCCTGTTCAGTCTTACGTTACAGGTTGACGCTGAGTACAGTGTCTGCCAGTGATTCCTGGCTGTGTTCTAAGTTCATATATGTTCTTGTTTTACTATTTCTTTACCAAGTGCTAATCCTGTCAGTGGCCCACGTGGACCTGTCATGTGTAAATAATCCCTTGTAAATATTGCCCGTGCCAGTTGGCACAGTGTATATTGTGTAATTACTATCTGATGTGTTTTTATTATAATACAAATGCTTTTTTTATATAACCTTGTGTGGAGTTCCTTTTGTGGAGTGCCTAGTGTGTTGTTACTGTGTGTGTGGTGCAAATGCTTTACACATCGCCACCGAGATAAGCCTAGCTGCTCGTGCCAAGCTACCAAGGTGGTGAGCAGGGGTTATCTTTGGCGTGCAACTCCCTTTCCCTGACTAGAGTGATGGTCTCTGCCTGGCTTTGGCGCAAGCCTTAGCCAACCAGAGATCCCCATTTCTAACAGTCACAAATGGTAATACCGAGCAACCTACATCTCAGCCTCTGTATAGCTCACAATAGTTCTTGATTTTTCAGCTATTTAGCCCACCACCCTGAAGCAGTAAACAAGATTCCTAAATAATCGAATTCTGTGACATGGAATAGAGGAATAAAATTCAAGTAGAACCTTTTTTTAAACTTTTGTTTTGGTACAACAATGAGAATCTTAGATTTTTTGACATTATTTGTGAGGTTAGATTTAGACAGAAGTGTTCCAACTGAAGTGCAGAGATGGCTAGGCCCTTTCTCAATGCAAACCCATAAAAGAGTATCATACAGTAATAAAGGGACTTGATTAGAACCTAGTGTAAGGAATCACTCCAATTGACCCTTAAGGCAGTATGAGAATTATAAATAAGTATATTAAAACATATCTATGCCAAAGCAAAAACTTTGTGGGCACACTTAGCAATTTGAGGTCCTATATAGGTTTGCCTTCCGAATCATAACAAACACAGGCTGTGGGGTCAAGGTGTATTCATCAAACTAATTTAGCCAAGCCTGAATCAAACCAAATTGTCACCATTAATACAATCAATGTTGGCCTATGAGCTGTTTTAAATCACTCGTTAAATCTCAGGCAAATAGTTTAGTTTGACTTTTAAGGTGGACGGATGTCATCAGTACTAAGTATGGGCGGAAAATCCGTTCCGCTCGCGGATTTTGCGGATTTTCGGTAAATTCGCAATCCGCGAGATTCGCGAATTTCCCGCAAAATCCGCAAATTCGCGAGCAGCGGATTTTATGGCTTGCTCGCACTATTCGCGTGAGTTCACGGCTTCCCAGTTCAACTTCGCGCCCCGCGAATAAGCGCTAAATTGCAGAAATACGATCTTAGCAGAACTGAAACTACTTACCAGGTTCAAAAGTTCAAGCTCATCATTAGTAGCCATTTCCTGTAGTGCTTCCTGAGGGGCCCCTCCAGAGTTCAGTTGCCTACTTGCAACTATTATGTGACCCTGCTCTGACCCTCAGAATAGTTACACATATGCCACAAAGGTCCTGAATTACAGCTAAGGGAGACAAGCAGGAGCCAGGCTGGAAGTTCAAATCCAGTGACACATTAATCAGCCCCTAATTCATTATTGTCAGTTGGGGCAGGGCAGGTGTTGTAACTAATTTTGCAACAATGAAAGCACTTAGCACGTGCAAAAGATCACTAATCAGGAAGCACTAAGGAAGCAGGTGCCAGCTAAAAAAATATTCTGTGACACATTAATCAGCCCCAAATTAATTTAGGTCACTTGAGGCAGGGAAGGTGTGCTTTGCTTTGCCACAATAATGTACACTGGACAACCAGAGGGTGCTGTGATGAAACAGAGGGTGGCATGGGTGAGCCAGAGGGTGGCATGGGTGAACCAGAGAGTGGCAGTGGTGACAGAGGGTGGCAGTGATGAAGAAGAGTGTCCCAAACAGGCTGGACACGTAGAAACAACATGTTCGCAAAACTTGCGACCCGACAGGTAAGTTCGCGTTTGCGAAATTGTACAAAAACCCTCGCGAACTGGCAGAAACCCGCGCGAACACAAAAAAAAGAAATCCGCAAATTCGCGAGAATTCGCAGATTTTGCGGATTGCGAGTTCGCAAATCCGCAAAATTCGCGAACGCGAGATTCGCAAAATTCGCCCATGCTTAATCAGTACACATCTGAAAAGCTTGATCAAAAGGCCTATTGTCCTTCAAGAATCTAGTCTTAGCGTTGATCAGAAGCCCCTTCCTGAAGGTTCTGGATGACATCACCCAAAGATTTTACCAAGGCAATACAGGAGTGATATTAGGTAATAATTCACATGATTAAAGACAACACCTTTATTGTATCTTGAGACAAATTTCCCATCTTTTGAAAGTGTCCAATCACCACTGAACTATCTACTGTCTCTCATACAACAGGCTAGCATCAATGGTTTCAGGCCTTGACGCAAGGACTAGCAGTCTGTCATCCAAGGCAACGGAGGGCCTGGACCACTCACAATCTGGGTTCAGGCCCAACCACAGCACCGTGAGGTTCCGTGACAATCGTAAGTGATGTTTTTGGCTCGCACGAATATGGTCGAGTCTGGTATCTATGAACCGCAAATGACGAGTTTAGTGGGTGTACGCAGTTTCGTTGTGCTAACCTAAACCGTTAGTTTGTTTCGTGGGTTTCTACATCCGAGCCTACGGGTTCCATCTTAGATACAACCTCCATTTTGTTTCTTGCCCTCAAGTAGCCAGCGAACAGACGCTGTCCGCTTCGCGACCCTGGGATTCCCAAGACTCTTGCGGAAGACACATGTTCCTTTGAAAGTGTCTTTATGATGGGGATGATACTGTAAGGCAGATAGCCCCGCTCGAGGCACATCTTGCCGTGCCGGTTTATTGTCTTAGTCGTGCATCTCATTAGGCGAGTCCCTTTGATGCCTGCAGCTCGTGTTTCCCGATACCACCCTTTTTACACCCTTTCCGATCTCCCCACTGTCCTGTCTTCCTCTGCACCTGTCCTTGTTCTTTCTTCGATCTGTTTACTGCTGATTGGAATGTACTAATGGTGGGAAGATGGGTTTTTACAGTTGGGAACCACCAAATGTTTCCGTACTTATGTTCCGGACCCTGAATGCATCAAAGCGACCTCTCTTGGGGATAATGATGGGAACCAAGTTGTAAACCTTTGTGTACCATGTTAACCTATGAGAGAAATGTGTATAAAAGGAGCGACCCACAGTAGCAATTTGAATCAGATCCCGCGAACCTACATGCTGTGTACTTCACGTGACTTCTGTGTTCCCTGCAGTAAATAAACCTCGAATCTTTGACGCCGAAGGAAGTGTCCCGTGTCTCTGTCATTTGTACGCCGGAACAGGTTACCCACGAAGGTTTCAGGTGTTGTCCCCTGGCACCGCTGGGTCTTAGAAAAACCCAGTCCTTCAGTTGGCACCCAACGTGGAGCTGCATCAGTGGTACCGGTCCAAGCCCGACGATCGTGAGGAACTTCGTGTGAAATCTCCGAGGGAAGGTGCACCCCGCTTCATCGATCCTGTTGTCGAAATAAGTGGCCCGACGACTTTTCCCGCGAAGATTCCCGCCTCCTGACGGCTGCGACGGACTGCTGCCCTGACTGTAGACCTGTTTTGGCGCCCGGCGTAGACCTTGGTACAGCGAGACGATTGACGGGCCTTCCTGGTGACGCCATCGATCTTTGAGTTAAGTATTTGTGGGTCGCTCCCAGAGTCCTTAGTTGTGGTTGCTTAGTTGTTGCATGGTTCCATTGCATTTGTGGTTCTTAGTACTTGGTTCTTTGTTGTAATATTTGACGCCTGCAGACGCCAAAAACCGAGGGTTTTTGCTCATTGCTGGGACTTGGTAAATCCCGTAACCCTTGAAGTTTGTGAAACTTGGCTAGTGTGCAAGATGCCTAGCCGTAGTACTTTGTTCAGTTGTTTTCGTTGTTGTGGTACGGACTCCAGATTGGAGGACTCATGTCCGATACCTCCGGTTGGAACTCCAACATATGAGCTCTACAGCAAGCATGGACTAGGTCCGATTACTTTTAATGAATATTGGATCCGCTATACTAAAAAAGATGGTGTCCTTAGTTGGCCACCTCATGGTAGTTTCGAAACCCCGATCTTAGATAACCTCGAGACTAAATTGTTTAAGAAAAAATCCAGGCCGGCCATGTTTGATGCCTTTCGGTTGTGGCGTAAAGAAGCCAAACAGAGAGAAATTAGACTGTTAAAACGTAGTCAGAGAGATGGAGTTGCTACCATAGTAAAGAAAGCAGAGCAGTTTCAGCGAGATAAGGAGGAAAAGGAAAAGGAAGTCTTCGATAGATTGCAACGTATGTCTGTAGATAAGTGCTATCCTGCTTTACCGGCGGATACGGACAAAAAGGAGGAAGGTATCGAGGACCCCTTAATGTCTTATCTCATGAAGTCACCACCTCCGTATGTACAGGGTACCGCAGTTCCTGTGGTTCCCCCTGCTCCTGCTCCTCAACCAGCTCCTGTCCCTGCACTTCCTGCTGTTCCCGCTCCTCTGCCTGTTTCTGTTCCTACTGCTCCTCCACTTGTACTTCCTCATACTCCTGCTCCCGCTGCCTCTACTGTTCTGGTTTCCCCTGCCGTTCCCTCTGTTTCTGGTACTTCTCTTGTTACCCCTTTGGGCTATTCTTTGTCCCCGTCTGTTCGACGTCGTACTCCCTCTGTAGCTGCTAACTTCTTCCATTCTCTTGGTCCTATTCTTGAGTCCGCTGGTTCGGACGGTCCTCAAAGACGAAGTCAGCTTCCTGGTGGTAGGGAGCGTGACTCATTGTGTAATATGGCTATGGGTTGGATGAAGTGCCCCGTTAGGAATCCTCCGCGTGCGGTATTGAAAACGTTTGAGCAATTCAATATACCGACACAAAGATATGTTTTCGAGGAAATGTGCAAGGTTTTGCGTGACCTCATATCGGCTGACGCATCCGATGATGTAATGATTGCCCTGACTAATCTACAGCTTCAGTTTTCGAGCGGAATGATAATAGGTACCAATGTTCGACGCGCAGTCGAGCAATTACTGTCTCTTCGTCCCTCTATAATGCCACGAGCATTGTTTGTGGAAGACATTGAAGGTCCACTAGACGCGCCTGGTCAGTTTCCCATGCGTGAAGTTCCACCAGTATGGATGCCGGGTAATGCTGCAGCTCAACCTCCGATCTTGCCACATTTCCAGAGAGTGTGGATACATCTCCCGTGGAAACGATCTGAAGTTCTGCAGGTGAAGCAATCTTTGCCTGACCCTCGCAAAAATCCTGCAGGGTATTATAAGGAATTATCGCAGCTCGTAGATGCTACGGTAATGAATCTTGCCGATATCGATATGCTGTTTGGCAATGTTGTGCCACAACCGGTATGGACAAAGATTCGTCAAGAGAATCATGCGAACGAATTAGGTGGCGATTGGGCTGCGCTTGTAGCAGCTGATGGTTTACAAGTTGGTGGTGCGAAACCTGAACAGTTAATTGCTAATCTCCCTCAGAGAATTATAACTCTAACGAAAACGCTTATGCCTGCCATGAAGGTGAATTGGGACAAACTGTCCGCTTGCAAGCAAAAGAAGGATGAGAGCGTCTCTGATTTCTTTACGAGATTTGAGGAGGCTTTCATTGACCACAGTGGTCAAGACATGGGTACCGAAGGTGGTCAGAGGTTGTTTGTGGACAAATTTGTTTCAAATTTATTGCCTGACTTGAGCAACAAATTGAAAAATTCTGAAAGTGCGTGGGCTGTTTCTACTTCTGCTCAAATATTGGCTACGGCCCAATATTATGAGAATAGGGAGAATGAGGAGAACGATCGTGCTGACAAGAAAACGAAGGAGCTAAAAACTAAAGTGTTGTTGCAACAGGCGTATCCTCCGCGTTCGAATCAGAATGATTCGCAACAACGTAATCGATCGCAGTCGCAATCTAATAGGTCACAATCGCGAAATGATTCCTCCTCACAAAGATCGTCATTAGGGTACAATCAGTGTGCCTATTGTAGACAGGAGGGTCATTTGAAATTTGATTGTCCAGTTCTCAATGAGCGTAATAGTGGTAATGTGTCTAGAGGAGGTCGTGGTGGTTCTCAACAGACATCACGTGGTAGGGGTCGCGGTGCTCAGAACGATCGTTCCACTAACACCTCTGACTCCAATAATTGTTTTGATCAGCGTGGATCGTCGCAAGGGCGATCTGCTCAGTACAATGTAGATGATTACTACGTCGATCAGGGAACTGACGACGGTAATTACTAGGACAGCCATAGACAAGGAGAGGGAGTGGTATCAGTTCCGGTTGATCAGAGAGGGCCTTACGTCGCAGTTGCCACCTCGGGCGTCGTTGAGCCTTTTCTGTTGGACACTGGTGCAGCGAAAAGTTCTATCATGCATTCGAAACTCCCTGGCGCACCTTTGTCTGGCTTAACAAATGTTTCCGTTGGATTCTCTGGCGCCCCTGTTAGCAATCCGGTTTCACGCCCTTTGCCTCTTACAATTGGGCCACGTGAGCTTGAAGCTCCGTTGATTTTGACCACTGGATGTGGAGAAAATCTTTTGGGCCTGGATTTGTTGAAACGGTTATATGCGACTTTGTATTGTTCTCCTGCGGGAGTGAAGCTTACTTTGGGTGAGAGAGTTATCTCTCCAATGTACTTGTCTCTCGATAAGCTTCCACCGGAATTGAGTTCTCTTCCTGCATCTTTGTGGGCACAGGTCCCAATGACGTGGGCCTGCTTGACATCTCCCCTTATGTTGGCCATTTGAAATCTAATGTGCGGTTGCCACGTATTCCCCAGTATCGTATCTCTCTTGACGGTGAACGAGCGTTGTTGGCGATCATCTATGATTTGATCGAGAAAGATGTTATTGAGGAGACTCGGGGAAACGTGTGCAATAGTCCTGTGTTGCCCATTCTGAAACGTACTGATCCTTCGAAACCACCTGTTTATCGTTTTGTTATCGATTTACGGGAGGTGAATAAAATTGTGATTCCTCAGTTCCCTGTTGTGCCCGACATCACGGCGCTACTGACTCTAATTCCAGCATCGGCATCTTGGTTTTCAGTGATCGATCTGAAGAATGCGTTCTTCAGCATTCCGATTGCTGAGGAAAGCAGAGACCTTTTCGATTTCTCTCTTGGTGGATGCAGCTTCCGGTTTAAGCGTGCTCCTCAGGGCTACTGTGAAAGTCCATCGATATACAGCCAAGCCTTGAAGGGCCAACTGGATGCGTTCGTGTTGCCGGTTGGTGCAGCCTTGATCCAATATGTTGACGACTTATTGGTGGCTGCAGATACTCAGGACATTTGCAAAATTGCTACGGTATCGTTGTTGCAACATCTCTGTGACTTACATCATAAGGTTTCTCCTTCTAAACTTCAATATTGTTGTCAAGAAGTAACCTATCTAGGTCACTTATTGTCAAAGGAGGGAAGAAGGTTGACCCCAGAGAGAATTGCAGCGATCGCCCGGATGACTGTGCCAACAACTCAGAGAGATGTGCGTGCCTTTTTGGGCATCACGTCATACTGCAGACAGTGGATCCCGAACTTTTCACTGTTAGCGAAACCATTGGTGGCTCTTACGTGTAAGGATGTTCCAACTCCTTTACCATGGACGGAAGAATGTCAGAAAAGTTTTTCTGAACTGCGTGACGCGTTGTGTTCGGCTCCTGTGTTAGGTACCCCTGACTACAGTAAGCCGTTCACATTATACGTGCACGAGAGAGAAGGTTGTGCGTTGAGTGTTTTGACGCAACCTTTTGGTGGTAAGCAGCGTCCATGTGCATATTTTTCCTCGACCTTGGACCCGGTAGCTAGAGCATTGCCGAGTTGTCTGAGGGCAACAGCGGCAGCTGCGGTGTCCATCCGACAATCAGCAGGATTGGTCATGGATAATATGCTTACGGTGATGGTTCCACATGCGGTTGACACTCTCTTAAATCGTACGAAAACTCAGCACTTGACGAGTGCAAGGTTGTCTGGGTACGAGTTGACGCTCTTGGCAAGTCATATTCAGATAAAACGCTGTAATGTCCTGAACCCGGCGACTTTATTGCCTATCAGCACGGAGTCAGATGAGGTAGCAGCGCATGACTGTTACTTAAGGACTGAGGAAGAAACAAAAGGTCGCGTGGACCTTAAAAACACTCCTTTGGATGATCCCGATGGGACTTTGTATGTGGATGGATCATGTTTTAAATTGCCAAATGGTGATGTCACGACTGTGTATGCTGTGGTTACTTTGAATACTGTTGTAGAAGCTGCGAGATTGAATCAGAACTCTGCTCAGGCTGCAGAGCTGATCGCTTTGACTAGAGCGTGTGTGTTGTCGAAAGGGAAACGGGTGAATGTGTTTACTGATAGTCAATACGCATTTGGCGTTGCGCATAGTTTTGGACGATTGTGGCGAGAGAGAGGCTTTATGACATCGCATGGCACAAAGATTCAGCATGGACAACTTGTGAATGATCTTTTGGATGCACTTACATTGCCTAAGCAGGTAGCGATTATTAAATGTAGTGCGCATCGTAAGGTGACGGATGATGTGGGTCGTGGTAACGCATTTGCGGATGAGACTGCTAAGGAGACTGCCCGGAACCTTAGCAATAGAATGTATGTGACGAGTTCGGTTAGGTGGCCTACAGAGACTAGTATGTGTGAGGATACCAACGAGAGTGTGAAAGCGATACAGAATGAGGCCACCGAGACTGAAAAGGCGAAATGGAAAGAAAGTACGGGAAAGTTGGATGCGAATGGTTGTTGGATTGATCTGTCGGAGCACAAGAGGTGGATGTTGCCAGACGCATATGTGCTAGCTGTTGTGACGATGGCACATGGGTTAGCACATATTAGCGCGAAAGGTATTTGTAAGTTGCTGTCCCCTGTGTGGAAGAATGATGGTATCACGAAGTGTGCTGAAAGATTGGTGAAGAATTGCATGATATGTATGATGTATAATCCTGGTAAGGGAACCCCTACACCTGCTGGCCATTTTGCACCCCCTTCATGTCCATTTGAAGTGATCCAGCTAGACTTTATCCATATGGAGCGATGCAATAACTTGAAATATGTTTTAGTTGTAGTTTGCGCGTTCTCTCGATGGATTGAAGCCTACCCTCTTAAAGACAACACTGCTATGTCCACTGCGAAAATCCTACTGAAGGAATACTTTCCTCGGTATGGAATGCCGCGAATTGTATGGTCGGATAACGGAAGTGAGTTTGTAGGGAGTGTAATGAAGAGTGTGTGTAAGGGCCTAGGAATTACTCAAAAATTCCATAGTGCCAATCACCCCCAGTCAGCAGGGTTGGTTGAAGGGTATAATGGTACCCTTAAACTCAAACTAGCGAAGATTCAGGCTACAACGGGTCTTTCGTGGCCTGACGCTTTGCCACTAGCTTTGTTGTCAACAAGGGCGACTGTACACTCCCGAGTAGGGCTTAGTCCCTATGAAATAGTGTTCGGTCGTCCTGCGAATGTTTGGGGGGTCCCTAGACCAAGTGTGTTTTCCGATCTCGAGTACCCAATGTTGATTGATTATCTACATGATCTGACTGCTAAACTGAGGTTAATTCATCAACAGGTCTTTGAAGCATTGCCGACGCAGACGGAAGGTCCAGGCCACCAGCTCCAGCCCGGAGACTGGGTGGTTACGAGGAATTTCGGAAGAAAGAGAAACCTCGAGCCTCGTTTCACTGGACCCTTCCAGGTCCTCCTTGCCACGAGAACTGCTGTTCGTCTGGAGGGCCGAAAGAACTGGGTGCATGCCACCCATACGAAGAAGGTTCCTATACCTTTGCCGGCGGACTCGTGGGTGAGGAAGGGCATTGCTTCATCTGAAACTGAAAGATTGCAGACCTTTGTACCTTTTAGCGACGCCGAACCTGTTGGAGAATCCTCAGTGCAGCAGAAAGACATTGTTGAACATTTGTCATCGCAAAGCTCGAGATCTGAACATTTGACTGATCAACAGAACTCTGTCCCCTCATCGGATCCTTTGTTCGACGAACAGACACGTCCTGGAAAGAGACGATACTTTTTGCGATCCAATCCCAAAGACTAATAAAATTTCGTTCCTGTCCTTTTGACATCCACGTTGCCCTTTTCCACGATCAGTCTAAACACACGTACAATTGTGATTTCTGTAAATATTGAGTTTTTTCCACATGTGTTTTTACTTCCACAGCAGAGAGACTTTTGTATATACTTGTATATAAAATACCTTACATCCAGGTGAACCGTAGGGCCGCGCGTGTACTTCCTTCTGGTTAGTAGGTCTTGACGCTAGGTCAAAGACCGTCGGTTCCTAGGAACTCCTAGGGATTGACTACTGCTACACAGAACGAAGTGCGTCAAGAAACGTTGCGGACGGTCTTAGGGGATGGCGTTTTCAAAGCTGATGGATTTGGAAGAAGCTCAGGCGCAAAGATTCAAACTGCAACAAATTACCCGTACCAAATGCTTTACGTTTCAGGTGTTCCTTCTGTTTCTAATTGTTTCCTTGTTATTGGCGGGTGGGGTGTATTACATGATACCGTACTTCCTACCTTCTGCCATACCTACTCCTACTTCTGAACCTAAACCTACCTCCACTGTATCCCCTCATTCCTTCCATATCTTACCCGAACACGAACAGGCTAGACGTGCGGAATTCAGAAATAATTCCTTTATTCAGCTCCTTCATCAGCACCAGTTAGTGGTTAATACTACTAATTGTTGGGTGTGTGGGTTAATGCCACATACTACTGATAAGGGAATTCCATATCTGGTCCTTCCTTATAGTTCCCAGGGTTCAGCTCGAGCATTCCAAGCAATGTTTCGAAGTGCACTAGATTCCTACCCCAATCGAGAGCCACATACTTCCCACTTTGGCCCTGGTTCGTACCACAAGCCTTTGGCTATAGCGATCGAGGATTTAGATAGGGATATCTATGAGCCGTCGCTCATCCCGGAGGAGGAGGTGCGAGCCTATAGGGTCCTGAGTAAGGTTGAGTATAGTGCGCTCGTGGGTGAAAGACAGTGTAGAAGCTTGTCTCCAATATGGATCGTACCCCACCTTGGTAATTTCTGTCTACTAGGTCGTGGCCGAAAATCGAGAGCTAGTCTTGGAGAGAGTGCTTGCTCCGAGACTTATATCCTACCGATGCTCTCTTCCCCTGTGTTTCTGGCTGCCGAGGGTACATACTTCATCTGCCATGATCGTGCGTACACATGGTTGCCCTCTGACTTCGTGGGCTCATGTTATATCGCAAATCTGTTGCCTCCGACGTTCACTGTTGATGCAGATTATCACAAGACTAGAGTTGTGAGAGGCGTGATTAGTGAAGAGGACACTGCCGGTCAAGAGGCAGGAGACTTTTTCAAGGGTTTCCTTCCGTTTTGGGGACCTATGGTTAATAGTAGGAACCTGAGACAATTGACTCGAGTGGTGGAATCGACAGCTAATATCACTGCCAGTGCCCTTGGTAATATCACCACAGAACTTCAGGCGGATAGGCTCATGACGTTACAGAAAAGGTTTTAGACGTTGTTCTAGCAGATCGAGGTGGAGTATGTCAGGTGATCCATTCGAGCTGCTGTATTTTCATTCCAGATAACGCTCCGACTGTCTATCAAGCCATCTCAAAGTTGCATAAGATCTCTGAGTCCATACACGTGGACGTAGGGGATTGGACGCTACTTGGGTGGTTTTGGGGCCTGATGTCGACTTGGGGTTGGAAAATTCTGATGTTCATCGGAGTTGTTGTGGCGTTTCTGTTCACGTGTTGCCTTTGTGTGCAGTGTGGTCCTGCCTTATGTGGCCTGTGTGCTACGACGTGTATAAGACAGCCGCCTGTTACCAAAGCAGTTCAGTTGGATAGAATTATGTTGCAGCAACATCTAGATGGTCTGATGAATATCGAATATGATTCTGACTAGTGCTTGCCTACATGAGGGCAAAAGGAGCGTCTGAGGTTCCGTGACAATCGTAAGTGATGTTTTTGGCTCGCACGAATATGGTCGAGTCTGGTATCTATGAACCGCAAATGACGAGTTTAGTGGGTGTACGCAGTTTCGTTGTGCTAACCTAAACCGTTCGTTTGTTTCGTGGGTTTCTACATCCGAGCCTACGGGTTCCATCCTAGATACGACCTCCATTTTGTTTCTTGCCCTCAAGTAGCCAGCGAACGGACGCTGTCCGCTTCGCGACCCTGGGATTCCCAAGACTCTTGCGGAAGACACATGTTCCTTTGAAAGTGTCTTTATGATGAGGGGGATGATACTGTAAGGCAGATGGCCCCGCTCGAGGCACATCTTGCCGTGCCGGTTTATTGTCTTAGTCGTGCATCTCATTAGGCGAGTCCCTTTGATGCCTGCAGCTCGTGTTTCCAGATACCACCCTTTTTACACCCTTTCCGATCTCCCCACTGTCCTGTCTTCCTCTGCACCTCTCCTTGTTCCTTCTTCGATCTGTTTACTGCTGATTGGAATGTACTAATGGTGGGAAGATGGGTTTTTACAGTTGGGAACCACCAAATGTTTCCGTACTTATGTTCCGGACCCTGAATGCATCAAAGCGACCTCTCTTGGGGATAATGATGGGAACCAAGTTGTAAACCTTTGTGTACCATGTTAACCTATGAGAGAAATGTGTATAAAAGGAGGGACCCACAGTAGCAATTTGAATCAGATCCCGCAAACCTACATGCTGTGTACTTCACGTGACTTCTGTGTTCCCTGCAGTAAATAAACCTCGAATCTTTGACGCCGAAGGAAGTGTCCCGTGTCTCTGTCATTTGTACGCCGGAACAGGTTACCCACGAAGGTTTCAGGTGTTGTCCCCTGGCACCGCTGGGTCTTAGAAAAACCCAGTCCTTCAACCGAATCAGCCCTCCTAGCAGTGACCAACAACATCAGGATGACACTGGATGGAGGGGGGTCGATGATTCTGGTGCTGTTGTATTTATCCGCTGCCTTTGATACGGTGTCACATGAAGTGCTTCTCGGCCGTCTGAGGGATGTGGGATTAGGGGGTGTAGCTCCGTCCTGGATGGAGAGTTTTCTCTCAGGCCGCTCTCAAGAAGTCAGTTTGGGCTCCCATAAATCCATCTCTAGAGAGCTCACCAGGGGAGTGCCACAGGGCTCATGCCTAAGCCCCACATTATTTAACCTCTTAAGTGCTGCGTCGGGGCGTTGGCCGACGGCAGCACTACCTCCCCAGTGCTGCGCACGTCCATTGGACGTCCATTCAGCACTAGTTCCAATGGACAGCGCAGCACTGGGGAGGGATATTTGCACGCATCTAAGGTGTTAATGTGTTCGTGGCCCCCCTGGCTGACCTAGTGAGATCCTTTGGGTTCACCCCGGTGTCATATGCCGACGACACCCAACTTCTGTTCCCTTTTAAAACCTTCACACCTGCTCTAATAAAATCTTTTGCAGATGGAATGAGGGCAGTGTCAGAGTGGATGGCCAAAAATTGCCTACAGTGCAATGTAGGTAAAACGGAAGTACTGTTGTTCGGGGAGGCAGGGACACTGTGGTCCCCTGAATGGTGGCCCCTAGAACTGGGACCTGTTCCCAATCCCAAACAGACCGTGAAAAACTTGGGAGTGCTATTAGACCAAGCCCTTACATTTAAAGATCATGTTAACCAAGTTGCCGGTACATGTTTTAGGGCCATTGGACTGCTGTGAAGGGTGTTTCCATACCTACCTGACAGACATAGGAAGACCTTGGTCCAGGCATTAGTCATTAGCAGATTGGACTATTGCAATGGTCTTCTTCAATCAACTAATGAAGAACAGCTTAACAAACTGCAAATAGTCCAAAACACTGCGGCAAGGCTAGTCCTCAACGCTCCACCTAGGACTCCCTCCCGCCCTCTACTGGCTAAACTACACTGGCTCCCAGTGCGGCAACGCATTAAGTTTAAAATCCTATGTACCATCCACAAATGCCTGCCAGGTACGGGGCCTAAGTACCTCACAAAAGCCTTCTCACCCTATGTCCCAGGGCGGTCCCTACGCTCTAGTCACATCCAGCTATTACAGGTACCCAGAATCAAAAAATCTAGGCAGGGAGGTCGTTCCCTAGCTCACACTGGACCTGTTCTCTGGAACTCTCTGCCCCAGACATTAAAACAAATCACCAATCATCTAACCTTCCGAAAAACCCTCAAAACCCATCTTTTCATAAATAGTTAAACACTTATTCAATCTAATCAGTCACTTTTGAACATGGAACAGCACAATTTGTATTCCTTCCACTGGCAAGAGCGCGGAGATACCCCTTCGGGGGTCTATTCAGGCGCTCTATAAGAACATAAAAAAAAAATTACAAAAAAAAAAAATCCTGTAGTGAAGCTTTGCAGGATGCAATTTCACAGCTCCACACCTTTCTCTAGCACTGCAATCGCCCATCCACTCTGCAAGCACCAGCAGATGGTATGTTGTGCTCATGTTCCTGCATTCCCTGCCAGCCAGTCGGCATCTAACCTATGAGAGTTGGGATTGCTCATCAGCATCAACAGGATATTCAATCCTCATGGGCCCATGCCTCACTTCACTTTTGTGAGTTAGAGATGGACACGATTTGGGATCTCCCCTGGGTTCCTCTAGGGCTGCACCAAGCTCGGCACCAACCCAAGTGTGTCCAGAGGCCTGTTAGATATTCACATGATCCATGAGGGTAGACTAGGAACAATTGTAAAACAATTTAAGATCCATCGGGGAGCTCAAATTTGAGTTATTGTGCCCTGGCTGGGCTCACAGTTTTAAAATAACTGCAATGACAAGTGGCAGGGAAATGTGATTTGACATGTAGAAAATCTACTTCCATATACCAGCAAAGTCACTCCTAACTGTGCATTTTAAGTTCACAGGCATGGGAACCTGTTAGCCTCTTAAGCGCTGCTGACGACCAACGGTCGTCACGAGCGCTACCTCCCCAGTGCTGCGCACGTCCATTGGACGTCCATTCAGCACTAGTTCCAATGGACAGCGCAGCACTGGGGAGGGATATTTACACGCAGCTAAGGTGTTAAGTACAACTCCGGAAGCAGAGATAGTTAGCGTAAGACTTTATTTATACTCAATGAACAACGCACCGTAAACAGGAGTGGTGTGTGTGAGCCTCAGAGTGGATCTAACTGACAGTTGGGGTTGTGCTCAACTGTAGGAATGGAACTTCCTGCTGTCAACATTCCAGCTGGTGGCGTAATATGAAGGAGGGGTGAAGGAGAGGAGAGGAAGAGGGAGAGGGATAGACATGGGGCTAACTTAAGAACGCAACAGGACTCAATATATAAATACTAGATATATTAAATATCAAGGAAACATTTGTCCCCACTGTCAACAGCTGCACAAGGCCTTTTGCCACGCTGTAGTCAAAAACAAATTTTTCATTACCAAGCCCCACTGTAAATTAAAACGTAATGGCATAACAAATCACACAAGAAAACGAAGAGAGAAATAATTCAAAGTTCTTTTTTACCGCTTATTAATTTTCAATTCATTGAAGAAAGTACGGGGCTTATTATCAAGCCTGTGCGCTAAAATTATCGCCGCTTTATCAGCCGAAAACGGCCGATAAAGCGGCGATAATGGGCTTGATAATATGCTCTGTGGAATTCCAATCGAAGCCCATGTTAGATGTCTTCACATCTAACATGTGCTTCGATTGGAATTCCATAGAGCATATTATCAAGCCCATTATCGCCGCTTTATCGGCCGTTTTCGGCCGATAAAGCGGCGATAATTTTAGCGCACAGGCTTGATAATATGCCCCTACATTTTTGTAAGTATAGTGGAATTCTAAATGTGAAAAACTGTACTTTGTGCTGGCTGTCAAGGAACAAACTGGATTTTGTTAATCGCGACCATATAACAGTGAGGAATTATCTGGAGTGCGATTAAACAAATGGAAACACTGCTACAACACATCTACTTTTTGAACTGTAGATCCCAGTGGTGTTCTCATGCGATGAAACCTGTTCACACAGTCGACTTGGACTTTCCGGTTCGACCAGCTGGAGGGAAAAGCAACAGAAAATTGGATACTAACAGCCTAATGGGCGCTCCACATTAATTATCAGGGAAAAGTATGTTTATAGTAACAGTCAAAAATTGGTGCATCTAGAGGGAGGGCGCGCATCCAACACCCAAAACTCCTGTAATTACAGAAACCAAGATAAATTACCACCCCATGAGCACACAAAAACAGTAACCAATATTAATCTCAACTGAATTAGAGTTGCACAAAAATTATAATTAGCTGGCAGTCCACTTTGTATCGTAATTAATTCAAGTGCATTCTTCAAACGTTGTAGTCACTATAAATCTTCAATCAATCAATCAGTGACACTTGTAGAGCGCGCTACATACCCGTAGGGTCTCAAGGCGCTGGGGGGGGTGGGGGATGCCGCTACTGCTCGAACAGCCAGGTCTTCAGCTTCTTCCTGAAGGAGAGGTGGTCTTGGGTCAGGCGCAGGTCGGTCGGGAGGGAGTTCCAGGTCTTGGCGGCCAGGTAGGAGAAGGACCTTCCTCCTGTAGTCGCTCTTCGGATGCGGGGGACGGCGGCGAGGGCGTGGTTGGCTGATCGGAGGTGGCGTTTGGGAGCGTAGAAGTTGACTCGGCTGTTGAGGTAGCTCGGGCCTTGGTCGTGTAGGGCTTTGTGTGCGTGGGTGAGGAGGCGGAAGGTGATTCTCTTGTTGACGGGGAGCCAGTGAAGGTCTCTCAGATGTCCGGAGATGTGGCTGGTTCGTGGGATGTCGAGGATGAGTCTGGCTGAGGCGTTTTGGATCCGCTGGAGTCTCTTCTGGAGCTTGGCGGTGGTGCCGGCGTAGAGGGCGTTGCCGTAGTCCAGTCGGCTGGTGACGAGGGCCTGGGTGACGGTCTTCCTGGTCTCTGTGGGGATCCACCGGAAGATCTTCCGTAGCATGCGTAGGATGTTGAAGCACGCCGAGGAGACGTTGTTGACTTGCCTGGTCATGGAGAGGGAGGAGTCCAGGATGAAGCCCAGGTTTCGTGCATGGTCTGTCGGTTTGGGTGCGGTGCCCAGGGCGGGAGGCCACCAGGAGTCGTCCCAGGCGGAGGGTGAGGAGCCCAGGATGATGACCTCCGTCTTGTCCGAGTTCAGTTTCAGGCGGCTGGTCGTCATCCACTCGGCTACCTCTTTCATCCCTTCGTGCAGGTTGGCTCTGGCGGCGGCGGGGTCGTTGGTCAGGGAGAGGATCAGCTGGGTGTCGTCGGCGTAGGAGATTATGCTGAGGTTGTGTTTGCGTACGATGGCCGCGAGGGGGCTCATGTAGACGTTGAAGAGGGTGGGGCTCAGAGATGATCCTTGGGGGACGCCGCAGATGACTTCGGAGGCCTCTGACTTGTCCGGTGGTAGGCGGACTCTCTGTGTTCTTCCGTCGAGGAAGGAGATGATCCATTCCAGCGCCTTGTCCTGGATTCCGATGTTGCTGAGGCGCCGTACTAGGGTGCGGTGGCAGACCGTGTTGAATGCCGCGGAGAGGTCTAGGAGGATGAGGGCCGCTGTTTCTCCATTGTCCATCAGGGCTCGGATGTCAATAATCTTCAAAAGTTTATTCCAATGGGATTTGACTGTAAATTCTGTACATCAGTCTCTGTGTATAGATGGTACATCAGCCAACACATGTTTCGTCGTGTATTTATACAACACATAGACTTCCTCAGGGCTGCAACCAAATAAACATTGCCCATGATTAAAATAATTCTTCTGTATGTCAAGGAAGGAAGAGAAGTAATAGTACCCTTCACCCAAAGAGGATATCATACAAGAACTTATTATCGTGTAGGCACTTGCCATGAGAAAAAAAAGAGAATTAATAACCCAAACAGGGTAAAAGGTTCACACTCAAAGTATCTGTGAATACCTTATATCCCAGTAACATTCAGCTTAGAGTTAAATAAGGTATATTTACCTCGAAATAATTAGTGTTTCCTGGATGTTTAACTTCCTCGTCTTGTTACCAGGTAAAGCGTCTAAATAACAAATATGAGCGCAAACAATAATTACCAAACAAAGTTTCTATGTGTCCAACATCTCACTATCACAATAGTCACCAGAGTTCTAATCAGAAGTCTTACAACTGCAAGGCGCCACCCCACTTAAGGGACGTGGCGCCGTTAGTGGCAGCCAAAGGGCCACGAGGTAAGGAAACCCCCTTCCGGGTCGCACGACCCGGAAGGGACAAGCGAAGGGTAAAACAGGAAACGCGTCACCAATAGGGTAGATGGGACCGGAAGCAGTCTGGAGCGCGAAGCTTAAAAGCCCGCGCCTCACGTGTCCACTTGACCTCCCAGGAGTCGGACGTCGCAGAAAGAAGTTGCAGCCGAACCAGGGTGCGTGAAGTCTTCCGACTTCAGGCTTAGGTGAGTGGGCCTCGCAGTGTGAAAGTGTGTGGGTAGATGTCCCATGAGAACGATGCGTGCTGATCCAGAATGAGAATCTTTTTGAACACCGCGGAGGGTTGGGCGGCGGGTTGTGGGATTTCCAAAGCGTTGGAGCGCGTAGGTTTTAGGGGGTCCGATGTGCGTTGAGTGAGAAACGGAGCGCGTGCCTCTCTAAAACATAAATAACCAAGCTGCCCACCTAGAAACGCAATATACACTGAGCATTTGAGGGAGTAACTAATCAGCCAGCCGCGATAGGGCTTGGGGGAATACCCATTGAAGGCCGAGTACTGGCCTGTTTTGCAGCGGATAATTGGTGGGCTCAGTGGCCATACAGCGGGAACTAATACAGTTTTCTTTCCGACAGGTACAACGTTGGGACAATCCTAGACTAAGGGTAGTGTCTTTGCCAAGTAGCGCTAACACTTTTTATCTTTAAGTGCAGAATGCCGCCGAAACGGTCAACGAAAGGCAAAGGAGCCACGGCCAAAAGTGATGACTACCTCACATTGACGCAGCTGCTTGAATTCACAAAGGAGAAAGGCTTTGATTGGGCGTTAAAAGCAATGAGAGAGGGAGCTAGAGCGGATGCCCAGAAGGAAAGAGGGAGAGGCAAACGGGCGCAGCGCACGCCAGAAAGGCTCAAAGATGCGGCGAAGGAAAACCGGCCCAGGGCAGCCGAGTCCCAACCAGCATCCTCAGGTGAGAAGGAGATGCTCGTGACATTAGACTTGATTCCCAACGCAATGAAAGAGAACAATATCCCTTCTCCGGGTGTGGCACCTGCTGCTAATGCGGAGGCGCCCTGCGCTCATACATCTTTGCCCCCTGTAGTTGCACAACCTGGTGGCGGAATAGTCCAAGTCTGGGTACAGTCGGGGGGGGTAGCGCAATCCCCAGGGGTAGCAGCGATGGGAAACATCATTTACAACGAAGTCTTTTCCACGCATGACGTTTTCAACGATCCACTTACCCCGCAAACGTCTCTTCAATGAGGGAGCCTTCAACGACCGTCTTTACCACGCAAGTGGTATTCCTTTTGGTCATCCAGCATGTAAGTTCTGCGTGGCCTTGGGGGTTTGGGGGGGTCTCCCCCCATAAAAAAAAAAACGAGCAGGCTACATACAATAAAAAAACGCAAAAAAGTGACATTAAAAAAAAAAAGAGAGCCGCACCGAAGACGTGGCGAGTACGTCATAAATGAAGTCCTTTTTTAGTGTTGGTAGACGTGTTTTAACGCATATTTCGATGGAGGATGGAAGTAAGAGCTGGTGAACGTAACGTTTTTGAAATGCGATTTTAGGACTTGCGTTCTAAATAGCTGCGTGGTACAGCCACTTGCGAAGTAAAATTCGCGTGGTAATGCCATGCGGAGTATTTGTATTCGTGGTAAAGTCATATATTCAGCAGCGACAACCTCATACGGGCAGGCAATTAGTAATTGCCCTACTAGCGCAATGGTATTTTCCTCAGCTTACCCGGGAATTGTTGGACCACTGGTCATGGGCCCAGCCCAAAACGTAGTTACTTTGTCTACTCAAGGGCAAACACCAAACACCGGCGCAAATGTGGCAGGGCCAGCGATTCATCAGATGCAGGGGGGGCCGGGGCCGACGGGGCAGCCGTCATTAGCTTACAGCCCATTGATCTATGGTTCCTCATCCATGACTTTATCACCATCCGCAGAGATCACATGGCACATGCCCGCTGACACTAAAGAAAAGATTCTACGAGGGGAATATATTGACGTGTTTGATCTCATCAATGCGGGTGTAGTACCTGGTAAGAGTAGGGAAGGCAAGGAAGGCGAGTACAAGCAGAAAAAGGTATATGTTGAGTGGTCTATAAGGAATTGGATTACAGGATTCGCCATTTATGCCGCCATCATGGTAGAGAGATACCCCGAGTTGGCCCCCCAGATAATTAGTTACATATCGTTGATACACGGAGCAGCTTCTGAGTTTCCAGGCAGAGGGTGGTTACAGTATGACACCAAGTTTAGGCAAATGAAGGCAGTGCATCCCGAGATAGCGTGGGACCAACAGGAGATCAATGTATGGCATGCAGTGTTTTATTCCTCTGCTCCGTCAAACAAGGCTACTTACCCTTCAAACAATCAGTCCTTTAGTTGCAACAGGGGGGCAGGGGACAAAAAACAGGCCTGCTGGCTGTATAACAAAAATGGGTGCACTAGAGGGGCAACATGTAACTTCAAACATTGCTGCTCCTACTGTGGGGGCGCAACTTACCCAGAGATTAGGTGCTTTAAGAAGTCAGGAAGGCCAAGAGAGCAGCCGGCCCAAACTCCAGCCAAAGGAAAGCCACCACAGCCTTCCGAGAAATCTGCCAACTCCCATTAAGACACATGTCCTGACTCACCTCCTTAGCAGCTACGACAATTGACAAGAGGCTCAGTTCATACATAATGGCTTTTTATCTGGTTTTCGTATCCCGTCTTCAGCCACCCCTACCAGTGTTATCCCGCGCAACCAGAGCTCGGTGCTGCAGAATATGGAAGCAGCAGAGAATAAGATAATGAAAGAAGTTGCTCTGGGGAGGGTGGCGGGCCCCTTCAGTCAGCCTCCAATACTTGATTTGGTTTGCTCCCCATTAGGACTAGTGCCTAAAAAAGAGAAAGGGAAATTTCACCTGATACACAACCTGTCGAGCCCCCCAGGCCTATCGGTTAACGACAAGCTTGACCCAGACCTTGGCACGGTCCGCTATACAACGTTCGACACTGCAATCCAAAAACTGCAGGACCTAGGCGAAGGGGCCTTAATGGCCAAATCCGATATTGAGGCTGCATTTAGGCTCCTGCCAGTGCATCCGGACGATACTAAGTTCTTGGGTTTCACCTTCAGGGGAGATTACTTCATTGACCTGTGCATGCCAATGGGCTGTTCAATCGCGTCCGCAGTATTCGAATCTTTTGCCAGATTTTTAGAATGGGCGGTGGAGCAATTCCTTTCAACTGATAAATCCCCTGCAGTAGTACATTACCTAGACGACTTTCTATTCCTCGGTCCTCGGGGTTCACAGTCATGCAGGAAGGCCCAGCTGGGATTCCAGCACCTGGCTGAAGCCCTGGGGGTTCCTTTGGCAGCAGAAAAGACAGAAGGGCCGACCACTTGCCTGACGTTCTTAGGCATTGAGATCGACACAAGAGAAGGGGTTTGTAGGCTACCAAAGTCAAATGTTTCTGCTTTCAAGGCTGCTATTGAGGACTGTTTAAGGTCAAGGAAGGTCTCGTTACATCAGCTGCAAGTCTTGCTAGGACAACTGAACTTTGCCTTGAGAGTCATCCCGATGGGCAGGGCATTCTCTAGGAGCATAGCAAGAGCGATGTCTGGGCACCGCGCAAAACACCGTAGGGTTAGGCTATCAGCTGAGGTAAGAAATGATTTGAGCATCTGGAAGGCTTTCATGGACAATTTCAATGGGTCTGTGATATGGCGGAAACCGGCCTCCTCGAATGCAGACCTTGAACTTTTCACAGATGCGGCAGGGAGCATAGGCTTCGGGGCGATTTTGGGTCCCAAGTGGTGCATGCAGTATTGGCCGGAGGAATGGACACGGCAGGGTCTGACACGCAATGTTACTTTCTTAGAACTATTTCCCATAGTAGTGGCACTGCATCTGTGGGGGGATATGCTAGCAGACAGGCGCATTGTTTTCTGGTCAGACAGCATGTCGGTGGTGATGGCGATTAATAACCAGAGAGCAACTTGCACTTAGGTGCTGCGGCTACTGAAAGAACTAGTGTTGCAATGCCTGCGGCACAATGTACATTTTACTGCAAGACATGTTCCGGGGGTAGACAACCATGCCGCTGACGCCTTGTCCCGTTTTAAGTTGGCAGACTTCCGCGCACATTGGCCGCAAGCAGACAGAGAGATGACGGACTTCCCAGCGGGGCTATGGAAACTTGGTGCCCCGCGGCCCTCGATTTGATAACTGTATCAGTGGCCCCCAAGACCAAGAGTATGTATGAGAGGTCGTGCCAGTTTTATCAAGATTATTTAAAAGGGGCAGGTTTAGCGGAGGTCTTCTCACCCTTGAGCGTGTTAGGCTTCATAGTCTATCAGAGGGACAGCGGGAAATCAGTGGCAATGATGAAGAGGCAACTGTCGGCACTAGCATTCTACGCTGGCTTAAGTGGGGTGGTAGATCCAACAAAAGACCAGAGAGTGAGGAGAGCGGTGAAGGGATGGGAACGATTAGCCCCTGGGGCGAAGGATTCAAGAAGGCCCATAGACGCGGCCAGACTGGTAGACATCCTGGAGACCCTGCCTAAGATTTGTTTTTCCCCTTATGAAACCCAGCTGTTTAGGGTAGCTTACGTGCTAGCCTTTTATGGGGCACTCAGGATCTCGGAACTACTGCCGGCTTCTAAGGCGGACAAGGAGGGGGCCCTACGGTGCGGGGACCTTATTGAGGCAGGGGGCGTCCTGAAAGTCAGGGTGCGTAGGTCGAAGACAGATCCTATGGGTAAGGGGACATGGATACACTTAGGCAGTGGGGCGGAGATGTCGTACTGTCCGGTTAGATGGACAAGGGAGTTCCTGCACATCAGGCCGCAAGGGAATGACGACAGGGTCTTGTTGCATAAGGACGGCTCCCCTCTCATTAGATTTCAGTTCACGAGGGTAGTAAAGATGGCGCTGACTAGACTAGGCGTAGACTCTACTTGTTTTACATCTCACTCATTCCGCATTGGGGCGGCTACTACAGCGGCAGGTCTGGGGCTCCCCGAGGAAACTATTAGGAGACTAGGGTGCTGGAAGTCAGCATGTTACGAACGTTACGTTTGTCCGCAACTAGTTTGAGTGTAGGAGCACGCCCCCCGCTTATTGTACATAGTTAGGACTGACCGTTGTTTCATTCCAAATCTTTGCTCTAGGTACCATGCCCAAAAGACCCCAAATATGTTGGTGCGGCCATTCCTTCATTCGGAGGGTGGGGGTGGCCTTCCCCAGTTTGCTAGAGAGGAAGTCGCTGAAGACCCATGGGTTGGACCACCATTGGGTGGGGGTAAGGGGGCAACATTTAGCCGACGCCCCCGGCGACTTGCGGGCAGCCATGGACAGAGGCATGCCCACCCCAGATGTACTGGTGTTGCATTGCGGAGGCAATGACATGATCCCGGTGGGAAGAAGGGGTGTAAAAGAATCATTGGTCACTGCGCTGGCAGCTATCAAGAATATGTTACCGAATGTCATTTTGCTATGGTCCGAAGTCATTCCGAGGCAGGTATGGGCACGGGGCGTGCCCCCGAAGGCCGTGAATAAATCAGTTAAAAGGTTGAACCAGTCAGTAGCAGAAATACTTCAGAAATCGAGCATTGGTACGATCAGACATAAACTAATACAAACCTCCAGGTCTGAACTGTACGCTAGGGACGGAGTGCACCTCTCAGAGGCGGGCAATGAACTTTTCATACAAACAGTGTCAGGGGCCATTTCGTAAGCTCTTGAGCGCAGGGAGGGAGGTTGAGTCCGCTAGTAAGCGCCTCGTCCTGTGGCGGGGTCCTGGGCAAGAGCTATCACAGGGACGCCATTGGTCAGTGCCCTTTTTTACCCCAGAACGGGTCTTAAATATCATCATGGTCTCCGGGCTGGCGGGAGATTTGGGGTTGACCTGCTGGTGGCCCTGGATTCTCTAGCTCTACCCTGGAAGCCGTTGGGTGCCACAAGTGGTGGCAGTTTACTTACCTGCGGCTCTGTTAACCGGAGGGCGGTTACATTAAGGAGAGCAGGCTAACTTGGTTGTGGCCTGCTGGCGCAGCCCGAAGGTCAAGCAATGCCCCGTTGGAGAACGGGCTGTAAATAGAATGAATATGTACATACGTGTGAATATTAATATTTGAACAACTGTGATGTTGATAAACAAGTTTAAAAGTTTACAATAAAGAAATGGAGACCAATGGAGTAATTGGTTTTGAACTGTAATTGTAATAAAAATATAAGCACTGCGGAAACCAAACTGGACTCAGGTGTCTCTATCAAAGGGGGGAAGAAATGTATCTGGGGTGTGTGCACTTTGTATGCCATCTATGTAGTAACACCCATACGATCATTATATTTTCATAAAGAAAATATCCTGTGCCTATTATCGGCTCATGGCGACGATATCTAAATTCTCATTATATAAATAGAAACCCTCGTTTCAACCCAACCAAGTTGGTACGCACGCTAATATCTATATTGTAGTATGAGATGACACTCACCAAAGTTATCAAAGGCGAATTCAATATTCTGCACAAATATTCCAATCACTTGATGGTATCTCCTAAAAAGACAAAGCACCTCATATATCCTATTCTATACGCTATATTCCTTATAACCACTGATTATAGTACTATCTCACCTCGTTCAGATAATCTCATGAAGTAAAGTTTCATTCGGTGTAATAGGTGCTTTATTCCTGTAATTTCTAAAGCGTAGTATATATGTTAACATCTTATCTCATATATACAGATGTATTGTTAACAAACGATGCGTGTCATAACTCACCACAATAACTGTCTTTGAGTACAATTTGAGGACATGCGCTGTAAAATAAGAAATTATCTGAGTCATCATCTAAACGTTAAATCATATCTTCGCCTATTTGTTAAGGAGGGAAAAGCAGGTTTATCACAGAGGCAGGGTACCTCATTTATTTTATAAGAGTTGTGCAAGGAAACCGAAGGCTTTTGCAGAGCTCCTATAGCTACACAAAAGGCAGAAGGTCTCCCTTCTCTGAAGGAGGTCCAGCTTACAACTTAAGACCAGTCCATGGACGATCTGGAGAGATGGAGAGAGACCCAGTGCCTGGAAACCTGTCCTGAAGATCCAAGGGCTGTATGAAACACCACAAGTGACTTTCCCACTAAAAGGGAGCGTTTGTGAATTAGTCCATATTTTCACCTCTAGAGGACTAGCTTTATAATACGAGGTTGTCATGAGATCACTAAGGACCTGGTGTTTAAATATATAACTAACACAATCGTCCCTATTAAAAAGTGTATAAACATTTTCTTTGAATTTCCTCAAGGATTAAAAACATCCATAAATATGAACCATCATTAAATAACAAGGTGTAGTGAGGTAAACAAGTGTGCTCCGTGCTCAGGCAAAGTGTGATACACACATGTAATGTACAACAATATTGGTGTATCACTAATTACGAACTAATGACCCTCAACAAACAATAATAAATTATAACAGAGGGGTTCCTCGTCTAAAAATGAACAACCTATAAAGGTTTACTTTGCCGGAAAGTAGTCTTCAACCAAGAGATTAAGCGGTGTAATTATCAAGGGTTTTGTGCCACCTTTGAACACGCTAGGGGTGCAGGGCAATGCAAAACCTATAATGACATTTTCCAAGCCAATTATGGCCACCTTGCATGGCCCTGTTTGGCTTGATAAATCTGGAGTAATCAAAAACAGCGCAAGTCGCAGACATGCATTACTCTGCCCCAGGGAGGCGTTGCATGGGTGTAGCGTGGGTGTACCCCTACATCCACCAATGGCTTTTGAAGCACTCCCAGATTTACCAATATTGATAGACCTGGGAATCTGCCACAATGCTGTTCCTTTCCATCGCAGGCCTACCAAGGAGAAATATCTTTCTTTCTGCTCTTTCTGTGTATGCTGGATTCTGCAGCACATGTATAAAGAGGATAGGTGTCTCCGAAACAATCCTGCCTGTATCACAGACACCGCTGCACAATGGTGCAAGGGTGCCTGCGTTGTCACTAGGCAGCAGTTTGTTACATATGTCGTATTCTTGCCCTCTCCCTTTCACGCAGTGCAGAAAGGTGTTTTGCTGTGTTGCATGAAATAATTATAAATATGGCCCTAAATGCTCCAACACAAAAAAAAACTCCAACCACAGATTGTTACTTCGGCCTCAATTTTTTCCTGTTTTTTCAGAGTAGAGCAAAGTTTCAGCTGAACAATTTGAATAGAGGTCTGTAGCATAAGATAATTTTAGTTATTTAAAGTACAAGTTCAGTGCCAATGGCTTTGAATCATAGCAGTTTTATCCAGGCACAGTGCCGAATATGAAGGCTGAGCTGATGATTTGAAGACGAATCCGAAACCCTAATTATTTATAACACCAAGTCTCTGGCAGTTTCAACAAACAGGCTTACTTGTATTTTATCTGACTGTACATTGATTAAATGACCTCGATTACAAGTTAAGCAGAGTGGAATTCCCATGCAGAATGCCTCTCCTTTCAATCCTTCATGGGCTGTTTCCCCACACCTGGGAACAATAAACCTGATTTTGCCATAGGGATTATTTGTCAGATAAAATCACATTGAGAATAGTCTGTGATGCAGCCTGGCCCGATTCCCAGGACCCTCCCCAACCCCCGCCAAGGCACAAGAGGCTTGCTAAGCAGTGTCCTGTGCTTTCCTATCCCACACTCCCAGCCCCCCACCTGCCTAGCCCCCACCACCCGGGTTCACGTTTAGTAGCTCAATGTGAGTGCTAATCGCAAAACCAGGGGGCAGATTTACAAGCCCCTTGCGCCTCATTTACGCCGCCGTTGCGTCACTTTTGTGATGCAACGGCGGCGCAAATCCTGTTCCATGGTGCGGGGGGGCTTACAATGTGATGCATCTGGGAGATGCGTCACGTTGTAATGCCCTGCGCTACATGTAGGCGTTCCTGTGCGGGGGGGGGCGTTCCGGCGCAGGAACGCCTCCTAAAAGTGGCTGAGTGAAATATACAAGATTTCACTCAGTCACTTTTAGGCCCATGCTGCGTCAAACTCCTGCGCCTACCTGAAGCAGGCGTAAGGATTGACGCAGCATTAAGTAGATAGGGCCCCCAGAGCATTGCTGGAGCTGCGTCGCACTTGCGACGCAACTCCAGCAATGCGTCACTTTTACAGCACAGATGCGTCACGCATCTGTGCCGTTTTTGCACCATTGTGCGCCGCATTGTAAATGCGGAGCATCCATGATTGCAGAGTTGTGGCGCACATTAACTGGCGCATCCCTGCTGATTTGCAGGGATGCGCCAGTTATTGTAAATATGCCCCCAGGTCTGCACAGTTTGTTTCCATTCGGAGGGGATTCATGATGTGGTGTTACCGCCACGCAGTACTATTGTTTACATGTGCGGGGGTTCTACTCCGACAGGATCGTATATCACTTATCCGGGGCCTTAATGGTGAAAATCGGTTAAATAAGATTTAGTTGAAATTGAAATGTGACCAACACTCTCCCTGGGGTCAGGCACTAATGCCTGGGCTGATCAAGAGCCACCACCAACAGAGCCAGCTGGCTTGGACCGGCGCAAAACCCCCAACACCAACCAACCTTCCTCTGATACCTGAGGGAGTGTGTCCCTCTCGGGAAGATCCTCCTTTCACTCATTGTTGAAAGGAGGACCCCCGTGCTGAAATGGGCAGTTCTTTTTACATCAGTTTTGGGTTAGCTGGAAAGAGTGCAAATTCTTTTGCAATGGTGTTGACTGGGAGATGTAATATTGTAGGGGATGCGTATACCTTGCTTCTCTTTGAGGGAGGGAGGGAGCTATTGAGAGCAGGGAAATGGTAGGACAGTGGGCAAGCACCCCAGGGCTCGCTTCTACTGAATACTTTACAGCTCCTGCTCACTCTCTATGCGCTCTTGGACTTCCCATCAGATTCATCTGAGCTATGTCTAATTAATGACGCGATAGGCGATAACTGCTGTCAATGCCTCAGACTGACAGACCAATGTATTCTGAGAAACAGCTCTGCTATCCAAAGCCTCAGCCTGTAAAATATTCTCCTGTCCAAGGTCTGATCCTGTAAATTCGGCGTTACCCTGAAGCTGTGCTCTCTGATGCCTGCATCCATATGTCCCGTCCAGACCTCGAGATACGGATCGCTTGTTTCTCTGTAATCGTAGGCAGCTTTCTGTAGAGCGTAACGTCTCCTGTTTGGAACCACAGACTCTGTGCTCCGATGGACTTTGAGGGGCAGTTCTGCGGATTGCTGCGTCATACCTGTAATGTTTGTGAAAGCTGAGCTATTACTCTTGTGTCTAAAAGCAGAGCTATAGAATTGGTAGAAGGAGAGATAGCTCTGTTGTTTGGTGGGCAGGCAAGAGCATTGCAGGATCTGGGAGACATACAGCACTGCTGTCTGAAACTGAGCCTGTTGGTGGGAGGATTCCGTGGAACGGTTCTGCCCCGTGAGGCCTGAATCCGTACTTACTGCAAGGCGATATTTCTTAAAACGTTTCTGGCGGTTAAAGGCGAGTATACTCTTAAATGTTGGTCTTCCGAGAAACCCGTCCTGGAAACTGGCGTTAATAATCTTTGGTTTGCCCCTGATATTTTTTAAGGAGTTTTTCGTGGCACCCCGCACATAATGCTGGATGTGCTTACTTTACTACTCTGCCCATTGCTGTGATACATCCAGTTTTGGCAATGCTTTTTTTCTTACCCTCTTTTGAAATGTTGGACTGCTGAGGAAGTTTCCGTGGGTTTTATTTTCCGAGTCATGAGCTCACAATGGACCCTTTTTTTACTTGGAGAGGCGAGTGATATTTTATATTTTTGTGATTCTTGTCTTTTATTTATTAAGACGTGACAAGGCTTCCTTCCGTGGGCAGGCTACTGAAAACCACGAATTTAGTAAACAGTATAACGACAAGGCGTGGGAGGGAGAAATGGGACTTTCCTCGTTGTTCATGCACTTGAATGAAGACAACCATCTGTCCTTCGACCCATACACAGCATAGTCAGTTGCCCTGGCAATGGGCACGTCAGAGATGGCTATATTTAAGCACGACATTTTGAACTTCCGTGCATTTCATTACGGTTAAAGGCAGCGAAGAAAACAACGCAATGGATATCGGCTACAGGTGGGAAGTAATTCACTTTTCCAGGGGCAAATGAAGTAGTCTGTGCTTTAGAATCAGATTCTCTCTCTGAAATCGCTCAGCACACTCCGTTGCCTAGTGACGACCCCGTTAGTAACCGCATTGACGTGGGCTCCGAAGCACGCACTGTACAACTGCAGCACAATTTTAAAGGTGTATATAGTTGCCAACCCAATACCTGCCACCCCCAGATACAGCCAACACATTATCCAATCAAACAAGCTTGCAGAAAAGAGGGTCGGACAGACACACCTGGGGATCCAGTGGCTGACAGAGGCCCTGCAGTATTGGGACTGCAGACTGCAGCTGTTTGCAGGATGAGGGGCCGCATTCTGAAGATGTCCTTGTTGCACTCGCAGTGCTAAGACTACTTCGGCCAGCGGTTCTGCGTCTTTCGATTTGGTTGTCTGCTTGCATGTGATGTATGCATCTAGGCAGGCAGTCTGTGGCATTTGTGTTGGTGATGAGCAGACTGCCACTGGTGTATTGTGATGTGGACCCAGTCTCTGGGCTGTAGATGTTGGCGCTCTTCTGTCCGGCTGCTGTGAAATGCATTTTCATCCGGACAACGGAAGCTGTTGGAAAGAGGGCTATTCCCAAATCAAAAACACGGTTATGCTTTGGGTTAATAACCATTAAGGGATAGAATGTTAAGCAAATCAGTTGTTTGAAGTAATCAATAATCAAATAATCAGATCAACGCTGAATAATAAGACTTTATTGTTTGATTCAAAAAAATTACAATTTAAAAGACATTCAATTCATTCATAAAAGAGACCACTGAATAAAAAAATACAAAACTTGTAAATTGCTTAAAACTCTCAAAAGCATTGTAGGCAGATAATGTTCAGCTAGGAAGCCAGGATCTAATCGACTATTATTGGCAGTCTAGAGTTCTGTTGTTGAGCCTCAGACTGAATGCCGCCCTGCTGAGGTAAGGGAGATTTGGCAGCACAAGTGTCTCCCAACAGTTTTGATGCCTGGTTGACAAATTTGGTAAGCCCAATATTCCGTCTGGATTTAAGGCAGCTATTATAGCCTGGCGGCATGATCAAACTCCTAGCCTGATCCATTCTTCCCACAATAATGACCGTCTGACTGTAAGCATTGCAGGGCATACACAAACTATGTGTTCCATTACTTCAAAGTGATAGCCGCACATCCTGCATTTGATACTATTTCAGGAGCAGCGCAATTTAGGAAGGTTCTTTAAAAATGGGCAGTTACCCATCCTCAGAGCTAAAAACTTTTGTTTCCAATAAAGTGCAAATGTGCCTGATAAATCGGGCGACTCGACGCCTGGTTTGAAATTGGAAATTACTGCCCAAGCGTGTTTTCTTTTTGACAGTGTTGCCCTGTCCGAATGAAAAGACCACAGTCTGACGCTCTTCTTGATGGCAACCTTTAGCACCGGCTGAGAGGGGTTTGTATCCCCGAGTTCTTTGACTCCAAGTAATTGTAAACTGTGATCCAGGTGTTGCCGATACTTCTGGCTGGTCTGGTTTTTCGATATTTCCTGCCATCGTCTGGCCTCCAGGGAACCCTCCCGTGCGTGACGCAGTGTGTTACAAAACTTTATAAACGCGCCAGCCTATACGCCATGATGGTCTAGACGGCCCAGTTTGAGTCGAACTTGGGCTGGCGAAATTAAATTTGGCAGGCGAAGCGCACGTTTAAAAAGTTTGATTGTTAGTTTGTTTAATAAAATACTTGTTGTGCCCTTCGTGATCTCGTGTCCATGCCACAGAGATTTGGTTATCTTCACCTTCATCACTTTCAGCATAGGGGCTAGGCTTGGGCCAAGTAGCTGTTTTGACAGTTTCTAACTGATAACCGGTGTGCGTTGCTGTGTGTCCCCGTCTGTTCACGCTTGCCGCTCTTGCCCTGATTTCGCTTCTCCCCGCTGCTGGCGCCACTGGACATCGGGCGTAGCAGCCGAGAGGGGGAAGCTTGGCACTGAAATCCCCAGGTGCCCTCAACAACACCACGCCTCCAAACGCGCCGGAGGCGCTTTAAAACTGCGGGGATTTACCGGCAGAGCGGGTTGCTCTAACTGATAACCAGTGTGCGTTGCTGTGTGTCCCCGTCTGTTCCCGCTTGCCGCTCTTGCCCTGATTACGCTTCTCCCCGCTGCTGGTGCCACTGGACATCGGGCGCAGCAGCCGAGAGGGGAAGGCTTGGAACTGCAATTCCCAGGTGCCCTCAACAACACCACGCCTCTAAACGCGCCCGGAGGCGCTTTAAAACTACGGGGATTCACCCGCGTCATGGGACGCGCGCGGGACTAGCCGGGCTGAGCCCGGGTAGAGGGCGGGCCGTCTGTGGCCGTCCGAGGACGACCGAGGCCGGGCAGGGCCACCCCCCCTTTCCAGTTGGGTCCTGCTTATTATTGTAAATATTATAATTATCGTACCTTTCTGTATATTGATTTGTGTTAGCAGCTGTTGGAATTGCGGCATAATGGCACAACGTCCTAGGAAGGGCCATCAAGTCGCAATATCTACATCGGGGGGTGGTTACAGGTACTATTGACCAATTCATCACACGGGCTAAAGTGGTCTTAGAAAAAGAGATAGCCCTTGTTGAGAAACGTTTGTCAATAGACCTCTAAACAGGGAAACGCTCCGCATTGGGTAAAATTGGGTCAGCTGTTACCCCTGAACGTCCCATTCAGAAAGATTCATTAGTCACCTTGAGCCCAAAACCTAGTCTTACGTAGGGGGAGACAGATAACATCGTGGCTTGTTCCTTTTTAAGTTCAACACCAATTAGCTTGGCTTCTAGTACCTCGCGGGATAGTGTCTTACCACCCCTCTCGCCATTTATACCGCTACTGTCACCGAAACCTGCTAACCCTGTGCCACAAGCATGTATAAATACGAAAATCACTGGCTTTCCAGGAAAAAGAAAAAGAGGGGGTAGTTCACGGAAGGGTGCTGCAGCCAAAACTTCGAAAAAACCCAAGTTACATCAGGCACCCCAGCAGTCTGTGCTGTCCCCCTGCCCACATATGGCCATGACAGACAAACTCAACCAGTCATCCAATGTAGCACCAATGAGGGGCTCCTAGAGAAAATAGAAATGTTAGTTAAATCATTGATGTTGCCGTTAATCGAAAGAACAAAAATGATTAACTCCAAACTGGACCATTTAGAAAAACTAGTTACTGGTAATATGAGCTCACTGAATAGCATAACAAAAATTTTGAAAAATCCTAATGCTTCTCCATCTGCCCCTGTTCCACAAGTCACTGGCTCTAGTAGTAACAAAGGGGCGATGCATATAAATACCACTGCAAATACAGTCTTCCAGCCTGCCCAAATCGTTGTAGAAAAATGCCCAGTAGAGAGTAATACATCAAGGTCTGCTGGGGTCAAGGCTTTGGGGACAGGCGCGACGGCTAGAAAGCAACTTGATACGCGTGCACGAACTGTAGAAAGTCAGTCTAATGGGCAAGTTCCCACATGTAATAAGTATATTCTCCAACAATTTCCTTGTATAAATCTTCCCCCTGAAGCAGTACCCTACACGATCATCTTGGTGGGAGTCTGAGGGATTGGAACAGAGAAAGTTGAAACACACAGGGAACTAAAAAATAAAGTCACCTTCTGGCTTAATAAGAATAGAACGTTCCCCCCTTCACTAATACAGAGATATTAAACGTTAGGAGGGTGAGTTGGGTGGGGAGTAGTGTTAAGGACCTAGAAGGTGACTGCGTTATTGTGAATTTCAAAGATCCCTGGGTAGTTGACTTCATTCGCAGGGAACCAAGGTTTGGGAGAGAAGGAGATATACAAACACTAGATTTAAACTACTTTTACCCTGGTGCAAAATGTGGCCCATAATTTCCCCCGCATTATGGACACAGAAGGAGACCACGTGGTGTAAGTCCTTTTGACAGGGCAGTGTACCATCTTCCCCTGTCAAATCGATTTGAGCCTTTTACAGACTTACAGGGGGTAGCCTGACTGCTATATCCCATGGGCGATACTATCGAGCTTCAGGTGATAGGCAGTGATGAGAATAGAAACATATCTGATGGGAAACAGGATTCTTTTGTGGCTGGTATATCGGTAGGTGACGAAATTGTTGGAATGGGTATGACGCGGTGTCCCTTTAGAGGTGGACACAGTAGATCATGTTCTGAAGTTTTTGGATAGGGCCAGGGATGGTCAGGAGGACGGTCAGGAGGCTGTGCAGCAGTTGGACACGCCATACTTGGGCGCATTGGAGGAAATAATAAAAAAGGAAAGGAATATCATAAAAGATACAGTTTGGAATGCAAACCCCTCTAATGAAATGGGCAGTAAACAATGTGGGATGGCCACAAATGATACTCTAGAGGCTGAAATTTTGACACAATATAATAACATGCCAGTAACTGATATTATTCAACCCATTAATATAACTCCATCACCTCACACCAAATAATGCATGGCATGAGAGATGGATTGAATATCACTACCTGGAATATAGCGGGCATAAATGGTAAACTTAATACCCCTTTTTGGAATGACTTCATTGCACAAGGGCACAATATAATATGTCTCCAAGAGACATGGTATAGAGATCAAATTAATGTTGAAGGTTATACGTCCTTTTGTGTAAATGCTGTAAATTCTGTTGCCGGCAGGGCTAATGGTGGTCTGCTGACCCTGATATCCACAGGGCTTACAGAACTTAAACCAGGAAAATGTCTTGAGGTTGGGCCTTATGCACAAATAATATGCCTGGAGCATCATAAAGCCAATGATTTAGTCATTGTCAACTTTTATAATACCATCTTTGATGCTAGCAGAGGATCAGTGGTACAAGATATAGGCAGAGCAATAGATGAAATTCTTGCAGAACATAAATATTCCCCGGTTATCCTCTGGGCAGGAGATTTTAACTTACAAGTTTGCAAAGATGCCCAGAAGGCGATCTGCGGCATCACATATGATTATGATGATAGAGGCAATATTACATATAACCACTTCCCACACAATACATATGGACTGGCGTTGAACAGCTTAGCTGCTAAATTAGATCTAGAATTATTGGAATGCTCAAAAAAAGGCGCAATATTAGGTGCCCAACTTTTAAAGGCAGGGACTTTAACTCCAATATTGACCACATATTAGTTTCCTGTGGCACGGCCTATTGTGATTTGTGGATAGTTGAGCAAGCAGTGAGTGATCATAATAGTATTATTTTGACATTATTAGGTTGGGGCTGTAAAACCCAAGTTTATAGTAAATCGACCCAGGATATTACGGCCGTAAGACCGAATGGACCAAGAATTAGGTGGGCCAAAATTAATCTCAATAAGCTCCTAGCGGATGTTAATGCTAAATGTGGAGCAGAAATAAGTTATTGTTTAAGAGATGAGATTAGCCCAGAAACTGTGCTATCTATGATTAACAGGTTAAATACAATAATAGAGGGATTACTGACTGGAAAGAGTCATAAACACAGGGCTAAACAAATTGTTTAGCCCTGGCTACTCCGAATGTTAGGGGTGGCCAAACTCTAACGTAGACCCACCCGGCGGCCACACGAAGCGATGAAATGCAAGCCCCCCGCTTCCTCTTATTGCCGATGACTTGCGTGTCCTGCACTCTACAGATCCACCGTCCTCGATCTTTTACGGTCAACTCTCCGTCTGTCTGCTTCCAACGTCGCGCTGCCACACACTCAAGTCAGCAATCCTTGATCTGAAAAAGAGAACAAAAAAATAGGAGGCCCGAGCGCGGGGCACGACCAGTGTGGGGGAGCGTCAGGCGACAAGAAGGGCCAACTGAGCGCTCCCAACTCCTTTATTCCCAGGGACGCGGGGAGAGGGCGGGACGCCCCCTCCCCTCACCCCTCGACGCCCGCCCCTCTGACCCAGAAGACTGCACCACGCCTCCGGATCAGGGATTGGGCATCGGCCGACCGGTGGTGTGGCGCACACCTCCCACGTACCATTGGACGCCGGGAGATCACACCCCCACACCACCGGCAGGCATGGGAAGAGGGGACCGCCGCGCCGTCATGCGGGCGGGGGGGCCAAGGGCCCCCCCTTTTCATTAACAAGATAAATACAATAATAGAGGGATTACTGACTGGAAAGAGTCATAAACACAGGGCTAAACAAATTGGTTGGTTCAAAAAAGATTGTACACAAGTTCTGTCCTCACTAAAACTTGCTCTGGCAATAAAACCAAGAGATGTGAATCACATCAGAGAAAAGCGGCACATATACAAAGCTACGCTAGAGGTACGGAAAAAAAAGCTGCAATATGAGGCATGGTATAATTTGGATATGGCTGCAATCGCTAAAAATAGCAAACTTCTGTGGGAGACCATTAACTGGCCTTTCTTAAAGAATGACAACATATCTTCCAATGTTAACTGCAATGCATGGATAGAGCATTTTTCTAAGGTTTTTAACTCTGATAGGCTGTCTTTAGACTGCGAAATAGATACTTATGGTAAATGACCGACTATCCCGTTATCCATTAGTCTGGATGAGGTTCAGGCAGGACTTGAGAAGAGTAACGGTGGCAAGGCCCCGGGGCCGGATGGTGTGCCGGTAGACCTATATAAACATGAGATGGACCTATGGGCACCCATCCTAACACGTTTTTTTAATGCTGCAATTGAATTTGACCTTCCCCAGACTTGGGGCCAATCAATGATTGTACCCCTTTTTAAAAAGGGTTCAAGGTCAGAGGCATGCAACTAACTATCATCCCATCTCCCTTCTGGACTCATCAATTAAAGTACTAAGTAGAGTCCTCCTAGATAGATTAGAAACATGGGCGGAGGAGGAATCTATTTTATCACCAGTACAGTATGGATTCAGGAGGGGGATTGGAACGATGGAGCAATGCATATACCTTAACCTTATTATTAACAAATTTACAACAGTTAAGGAAGGAAACCTTTTTTTTTATGTTTCGTAGATTTAAGTTCTGCTTTTGATTTGGTTGAACACTCACTTTTATGGCCTGTCTTATTAGAAATGGGTGCACCAAAAGAGGTCATATATTTCCTGGCCAGACTGTATGAAAGACTGACATGTAAGGTGCGCTTCGGCATTGCGGAGAGTGCACGCCATATTTTAAAGTCAATAGAGGCATTAGGCAAGGTTGCGTTTTAGCACCACTTTTGTTTTCTTTCTTTATTAATCAGACAGATTCAACACTCAGAACGACCGCTGTGGATGCACCTCTAATTGATGGTAAGCCTATCTCAATTCTGCTATACACAGATGATGCGGTTCTTCTATCACGCACCCAAAATGGCCTTCAACACCTCATTGACAAATTCCAGACATTCATAGCCAAACGGAAATTGTTAATCAATAAAGATAAAACTTTTATAATGACATGTGGGAAGAAGACTAAACAAAACAGGACCTTCTTTCTAGAAAATGTAAGGTTAGAAACCGTTAAGAAATTTTGTTATCTTGGTATTACATTTTCTGGTGACGGGGGATGGACCAGTGAACAGGAGAGTGTCCAGTTAAAAATGATTAGGAATACCAATAGCGTTTTCAGATTCGCCGCTAAACTGGGGAACCTCAGAATAAAAGAGATGATCCATATTTATAATATGAGGTGCTTGTCATCAGCACTATATGGAGCAGGTGTGTGGGGACATCATACTCATAGCTGTAGGTTGATTAAACAACAGGAAAATCTTTTTCTAAACCGCTTGCTGTGTACCCCCGCATCTGCTTCTATTGAGCTTATTCATAGGGAAGTAGGCTTACACTATATCAGGGATCTAGCTGCCCTGCGCCCACTGACCTTATGGCGGTCCATATGGTCCAAACCGGAAACCAAGTTCACACAAGGTGTAATTAAGGATTGCCTAAAACTGGAACATTGTATGCGCATACCTTGGCTCAGGCACATCCGGTTCTGGTACAAGTTAGTTTTTGATTTGGACCCTTTTTTAGATATGGAACAGGGTGTCCCCATCTCAAAAAAAGAGTTGAAGGAATCCTTTTTAGAACATGTAGGGAAGGTCAGGGCTGTCGAATATGCAAATAAACGCACCTTTACTTTTTATCAGGAATATAACGTTAAAGAAGGTTTTCAGCAATATTTGACAGCCGTTACAAGAAGCTCCCACCGCTTTGTATTGACACGGTTAAGATTAGGCACCGTGCACCACCTTGTGTCCTTCCCTTATACCGGACGGAATAGTATTCTACCTTGTCCATGTGATGGGCTATCCAAACAGAGTTGATGCCATTTCATGCTTTTTGCAAATTTTATATTTTTTAAGGAAAAAGTATTTAAAGCCCATCTTTTTAAAATATAATAAAAAGAACAACTAAAGATGCACTGCGGATAATGTTTGAACTGAATAGTACGGATATTTGTTTCTATGTAGCCCCATATATTTTAAAATGTGTATCGATAAGGAAATCAATTATTATATGATTATGAGTTACTCGACTCCATCATAACTCTATAGTAAGAGAAATGAGCCTATATACTGTTATTAGCACAGTTCACTTTAATATTGCACTTTCTGTACTGGGACTATTGTAGAAATTATATTTTATACTTATGAATTTTATATTTGTGTTTTTAGGAACTAATATAAATAATTAACCCTAGGTTGGTATGAATTATTATATTGCGAATTTTGCACACTCGTTTATAATGTTTTTTAAGTTTACTTGTTTGTGGAGAATAACCTTATGTCCCCGTACAGATTTTGGAAGGCTAAAATCATTATAATAAATTGTACTCCCTTCATGTACTACAATGTATAATTGGTCCTTAATGCTTCTTTCTGCTTGACGAATGAACATCTGGTGCAGAGAAAGATTCCCAGATATTTGTAGGAAGATGTTGATTCGAGCTTTGCATTATTGAAGTACCACCCTCCGCATGGCCTCTTTTGATTCCTGAAAGATATTGTTTTATTTTTTAGCAAATTCAGTTCTGAAGAGTTTCTTGTGGTATAGGGAAGCAGTTCATCAAGTAGGCTCTGTAGACCCACTTTTGTGTGGCTTAGCAACACCACATTGTTGGCATACAGCAGGTTGCTGATGAGGGTTCTGTCTAGTTGAGAGGGGTGGCAATGAACACCATCATGTGATGGGGGTAAATCTGATAAAAACAGGTTAAACAGGGGTGGAGCCTGCACACAGCCTTGTTTGACAACGGTTTTGGTTCCAATATTCCTGGAAGGATGGGAGCCTTCACCCAACTTGATTCCGATTCATGTTTCCGAGTGGAATTGGACTATAGCGTGTAAAAGGGTCGGAGGTATGCCCCAGGACTCTAGTTTTTACAGCAGCAAGCCCCGGGGCATGTGGTCGAAGGTCACTTTAAAATCAACAAAGCTGCATTGCAGTTGAGTTTGTTGAACTGACACTTTCTCCATCAGGACTGTTAAGGTAAGTAAATTAGTTGTTGTGCCAGAGTTGGCCACAAAACCCATGTGGTTAAAGGCGAGGCGCATTGTTGTGTCGGCCCAGGCCTGCAGCTTTTCCAATAAAATGCTGGCATAATATTTGGACATGACGTTGAGGAGTGCTATAATTCAATAATTATTAGTTTAATTTCTCTTCCTGCCTATATAAATTGGGTGAATGATACCACCTCTCCAGGACTCTGGAATTGTGTTATTTAGCCTGCAGTAGAGAAAAAGTGCGGTCAGGTAAGCTGATCATAGTTCAACATCAGATTTGAACATAGCCTGGGGAAGACCGTTTGGCCCTGGGGATCCTTCGGCCCTGGCTTTCCTTATGTAGCATAAGATCTTGTTTTTTAGTTGGTCTGATGTCACTGTGATCTCCAACGGTGAGTCATTGTTTTTCACAGAGCCCTCGTTTATTGGTTCTTTTGTCGCATTATTGGCTAGGTGACTGAGATCAGGTCGTCTTGAGCTCTTGGGTTACGGAGATGAAGTCACGGCATTGGCTAGACTGAGGGATTTGGGATGGTCGTCCTTTTTGTTGTGATCCCTAAAGTGAGATAATAAAAACTTGCTCCATTCGTCTGCACTGATGTTTGCTCTACTGTGATCACTTCTACCTTGTAAGCCCCTGTTTACGAGAGACCTGAATTGCTTTGAATTGTGATTTTTGCTTTCATGAATAAGCTTCAGCCAAAATTGATCCTAAGGCACTTGTTTTTCCATGCGTATTGTGAACTTGAAAACTGCTTGGGCTTGCTTGTAGTTGTTGAATTTAGTTTTGTTGCCTGGACTCTACCTTGACAGGCGGAGTGCTCGGCTTGTATAATGCCAAATTGAAATACTTGTTGCCTAGTGCTCCTCTTGAGTGCCAATTATTCAAATAGTTGGTTTATGAGGCTAGCAAAGCCACTGATAACAGAAGTTCTGACTCCAGTGGTAAGTGTAGTAGAGCTCTACATTTTTCCATCAATGGGAGAGCCGCAGCATCCAACCATTTTATTAGCTTTAGGTTCTCTATGTGACACCCTGAATGGGTATGAGCGAGTTCCTGATGACATGGGATGTTGGTGGATAGTGTTAAAATTTGTGGCCGATAGTCACCCTCGCCTTGTGGTGCGAAGTAATAACTCTCAATCAGAGGTAATATTTACCTGCTCCCTAAAGTAAAGTCCTAAAATGAGTGGGTTCGGCCGTCTGATCGGGTCCAGGCAAGAGGAGTGTCCGTATGAAGATGCCCCTTCAATAATACGGTGAATCCTACACTGCTAAGCTGGATGACTGCATACCCCCCCAGTTTCGACGGTCTATGTCCTGCAGGAGTCGACAGTGGAGCAAAATATGGGGGAACCATTGGGGGATCAATCCCAATGTCCTTGGAAGAGTTACAATAGAATGGTTTTGAAGTCTCCTGAAATTATGCTAGGTATGCTGCCATGCTCACTTAGTAGGTTGCAAACGATTTGGTCAGACAGCCCATTTTGGATTTTTTCTTGATGGTACAAGGGGAGATATAGACATTGAGAAGGAGCAACTGGCTATCAGTAGGTGAGCTTCCCAACACTATTCCGGAGAGCCAGTCTTCTCCAAATTTTATCCGTGTGATACGTTGAGATAGTTTAAGTGATGCATAAATCGAGAGACCACCACTCAGCCTGTCAAACTTGGACTGTCTTGAGGTAAATGATGTCAATTTCAGGTTTCCTTCGAAAGGAATACTATCTACTGCCCAGGTTTCCTGTAAAAGAATGATGTCATGTTCCTTTAAAATGCCAAGGTTGGCAGCGGATTGATTTTTCTGCCCAAATCCGTTGATATTCCAGGAACATATTGTTAGGCCATAGTTGGAGATGTTTCAATGGTTCCGACTTCTATGAAAAGCCCCTGGTAACCATGACCAATTTGCACTCTCAGGATTTTGCTGGTTAGTTGTATGCTCTGAAGTTGCTGTTGGCGAACAGTTTCTTGCTGACTTTAATACTGAAAAAGGAGCTGAAGTTGTACTGAGAGTATGAGCCTGGTTATTTTCTAATATTAATAGACTAGCAGCCCGGCCCGACGTTGTCCGGGTATGAATTGCTGCCGGCCAGTAGTATATTGTTTTGTAGGATTTCGTTTTGATAGCATTTCTTAGACAAAGCAATTTGCCTGGAATCACAGGATGTTGAGCTAATGCCGAGATTCGAACGTAGCTCCCCAGCTCTAAAGTTCGCAATTCTAGAGGTGTGTCTAAAGTGTATGTCGGTGCTGGCCATCAATGAGAGAGACCTGTGCATTTTTCAAATGGGTGGTGAAAAAATATGAGTATGTCGCTGGAGATGTGGTCCACTGTGCCACCAATGTACTTACCTTGGGAGGGTAAACACCCATTATTCCGCAACTTTCTTTCGGTATACCATCACTCCGCATACTTTCATTACGAAAGTACCATGACTCAGCAATGCCATTATAACCATGGCATTACATTTTATATGCTTTTACCACGCATACATTTACAACGAAATTCGTTGTAAATGCATGAATGGTAAAAGCATGTTTTTTTTAATGTTTGGATAAGGTAAGTATGGGTATAGGGGTATATGTTTTGGGGTACTGAGGTATATGTTTTGGGGTGTTTGGGTATTTTAAGGGTTCAGATATAGTTTTGTGTTATGTGGTACAGGGGTAGTTTTTGGTTTAGGGATAGGTATGGGTTTTGGGGTACAGGGGTATTTTAGGGTTCAGGGGTAGGTTTGGGTTTTGGGGTACAGGGGTATTTTTAGGGTTCAGGGGTAGGTTTGGGTTTTGGGGTACAGGGGTATTTTAAGGATTCAGGGCTAGGTTTGGGTTTTGGGGTACAGGGGTGTTTTCAGGGCTAGGTTTGGGTTTTGCGGTACAGGGGTATTTTAGGGTTCAGGGCTAGGTTTGGGTTTTGGGGTACAGGGGTATTTTTAGGGTTCAGGGGTAGGTTTGGGTTTTGAGGTACAGGGGTATTTATAGGGTTCAGGGCTAGGCTTGATCTACAGGGGTATTTTTAGGGTTTAGGGATAGGTTTTGGTTTTGGGGTACATGGCATATTTATAGGGTTAAGATGGTGTGTTGGGGTATTTTAAGGAGTAAGGGTGGGTTATGATTATGGGGTGAAGGGGTATTTAAAGGGAGGAGGGTGGGATTAGCACACAATATGAGACATGGCATGAAGGGCGGAACGTACCACACGCCCCCAGTGTTTGTCACGCCCACAGCACAACACAGACACGCCCACAAGGGACTACTTTGGTGGCATGGTTCTTTTACCTTTTAAATGTACATGGTGGGCGTCTGCATAGCCTATGTCCTTCTGCTGCAACTGCCCATTTCAACGCTGTTTTGGGTGTTGTGATTGGTGATGTGGTTCCTGAGATTACCCGCCTCAAAGGTTTGGGTTCTCTCTTTATTATATTAGTATGGATAGCAGGGGACGCTGGACGTTGTGATTATTATGCCCCAGTTTTTAAATTGATCAGTTTTTTACTGAAACAGTTTTATTTTTTTCTCGAATTGCTGGGGATGCTAGTGTGAGTTGGGTTGCTTCACCCATATTAGTTCCTATTGTTGGTTTACATTTCAATGGCAATTATGTCTTTTGATTGCAAAGTGCTTAAATCCTAGGATGATTTGAAGAGTCTAAGAATATTCCCTAGATTAGGAATGTCGTGAGGGCCTCTGGATACAATTTCTGAACCTATTAGCAGCAGTTTAATGCCTGAGCTGTTGGTTGCTTGCATAAAGACCTCATCACTCATTACTGGGGTTGTTTGCTTTCAATTTTCTTCAGGAGGCAGCTTGGTTATGCATATAGTGGGCAGTGCAAGGGACAATTCACGGTGATAGATAATTTTAGGTAGAACAGGAGACCGTTTGCATGTGGCCACCAACTGTTGACAGCTTGATAGCTTTGAAGGGATCAAGTGGGCAGGCTCCTTGACTGTGCACTTTGGACCCAGATTCTTGCCCTCCACTGTAGATGGACGAATGGAGCTGGTGTCTAGAAATGGTATCTGAGAATTTGCAGTTCCTGATTTCCCATTTTCGGGTGATGGCGCCACTGTTGGGAATTGAGTAAAGCCAGATTTTACTTGGATGAGTAGCTGCGAGGAGAGCCGTGGATCTTGAAATGGCCTTGCTGGTTGACTGTTCAGTTATGAGAGTTCTATCTGAGTAACCAGCTGGTGCGCTATTGATTGCGGGCTCAGGTTTGCTCCTGCAATAGCTGGCATAGCTGGCTATTCCCGTGGTGACTCTCAATTGGTCTTTGGGAAATAACTAACACTTGAAATTTTGGTTTCGTTATATATTTGTTCCGGCTCTTCCACTGTCTTTTTTTGTCCCGTTTCGACAGCCGATGCGTGTTGTGGTGGTTAGGTGATTCAGTGGGAAATGCTTTGTCATCTGCTGGCTCCATAAAATGCAAGGAGAAAGGTCGGGGTTGCACTTGTGCAGGAGTAGGACCCTGGACCAAACTAGACACCAGGAGTGAAGAATCAAGTGTCCCCGGCACTGGTAGCTTCTTAATTTTCGTTAATACTAAGGAAAGAAATTGAGGTAAAGACAATAAAGAGTCAATAATAGGAGAGCAACAGCATACTGATTTGACCGGTTGGACTTATTGGGCTTTTATAATGAGTGAGGTAAGCGCGTCCAGTTTTTGCTCAATCCCGGCGGTGTGCACCACAAGTGTGTTTAAAAGGTGCACCTGCAGGTCCATCTCATCTGAATGGTAGGTTAATGCTGAAGCCGTGGTTTGAAGGGTTTGCAGTAATTGGGACCGTAGGTCATTAAGGTCAATTGATGGAGACTTTTCCTGCATGGTGGACTTTTTAGGTTCGTTAATGAAGAACAATAGTTCTAAAGGGGTGTAGATTACATTCTCATGGGGCCCTACTGGGTTGACCATTTGATCAACTTGGTCAGCGTTGTCTGGAGGACTTTCTAGATGTGACTGGTTGAGGTTGCTGAAGTGGGCACGTGGGTGGGTCATGACCTGTGGTGACAGAATGTGCTCCTTTTTTGGTGATCGGGTATGGTTGAGATTGGGAGTTTTAGTGCTATTGGGGAAAACTGACTCGCATTAAGGACAGGCTGAAAAGTTGCGAGAAAGCTGTCTTTGGAGAAGGTAACTTGAAGAGTAGCCTGTTCATTTTGGGCTGTCTGTTTGTCAGAGGCCTGGTGTAATCAACTGTTGTCTAGAGCGTCTCGGGGTTCTATAAGAAAGGATTCTGTCATTACTGGGGGGTTTGTTGGTGGCAAACTGTCAAACCTACCAGCAGCCGCATGGATCATGGGCTGAGTAAACATTTGATGCAACACTGCTGCTATGTTTGTAGGAGAGGGAGTCTGAAATGTGTCCGAGGGGCTGGGTTTTTTCCTCACGGCTGTCGCTGGTGCTGAGTTCCTAAAGTAATCCCTTATCGTGGATTTTATGGGTTATGTCCGGCCTGATTCTGGCACTTCGGTGATCTGGTGTTCATACCCTGAGTCAAAGACTGGTTTTAGATTTGTCGGTGATTGAGATTGCAAGAGGGCCACTGAGGATACTGCCGAGCGTTTGAGAAAAGCCTTCGTCCTTGCACTTTTTTTAATAGGCCTTGTTGGAGCTTTTATCATTCGCCCCAATCTCATTCTACGGGGCTTTTGCTAGTGAGAGGGGCTACACGTCTTCCTGATGGATAGTTTGTAAGGGGTCTTAGGGCTTGTGCGTTTGCAGAGACTGAAATTGTTTTGCAATTTCACTGGGTGATTGTCCCACCTAGGGAGCCAGTGGGTGCTGAGTTAGCCAGGTAACTGGGACAACTGAGGACAACTGGGGAACAGCCTTACTATCACCAGAGCACCTGATGCCTTCTCATCTTTTCTATTTGTAGATGGGGGTGCTGGCGATAGTAGACTGTGAGTTGTGAAACAGCAGGGTTAAAACTGAAGTAAATCTATGGCAGCTTAGAGTCACTGCTGGACCTACATTGTGACTTCAGCCGGGGTGTTATAGGGATGATTATGGTGAGGCGATGAGGCGGTGGAGAGCTGGAGCGAGGAAGGGACAAGCGGGGCACTCAAGGCTGAGTTGCACCTGGACTAGTCAGGCTGCCTCCGCAACACACCAGGGGCACACACTTGCTGCTGTTGAATCCCTGAAGCTTACTTTGTCGACAACAGTAGACACAAAGGGAATTCCTGTGTCACTCCCAAATCAGGGAATAAAGTCACGTAATGGACTCTTCCTGTGTCAAAATATTTTTTTTTAAATTTCAGAAAAAAATAACATAAACAGACAATAGAGAAAAATTATGCATGAGCAAAAATACCTAAGCAAAATGTGAAGAAATATAAAAACATCAGTATAGTATAATAGGTAATCAAAATTCAATACTCAATAAGAAGAAAAAGGAGAGTAACAAAAAGGAGAGGGAAAAAGGGAAAGGGGAATATGAAAATATACTATATCATCTTTTATAAAGTAGAGTTACTATTAACATATAAAGAATGCAATATTAAGATATTAGACTATATGACAGGCGTAAAAATCCATACTAATATAATAAAGAGAGAACCCAAACCTTTGAGGCGGGTAATCTCAGGAACCACATCACCAATCACAACACCCAATACAGCGTTGAAATGGGCAGTTGCAGCAGAAGGACATAGGCTATGCAGACGCCCACCATGTACATTTAAAAGGTAAAAGAACCATGCCACCAAAGTAGTCCCTTGTGGGCGTGTCTGTGTTGTGCTGTGGGCGTGACAAACACTGGGGGCGTGTGGTACGTTCCGCCCTTCATGCCATGTCTCATATTGTGTGCTAATCCCACCCTGCTCCCTTTAAATACCCCTGCACCCCATAATCATAACCCACCCTTACTCCTTAAAATACCCCAACACACCATCTTAACCCTATAAATATGCCATGTACCCCAAAACCAAAACCTATCCCTAAACCCTAAAAATACCCCTGTAGATCAAGCCTAGCCCTGAACCCTATAAATACCCCTGTACCTCAAAACCCAAACCTACCCCTGAACCCTAAAAATACCCCTGTACCCCAAAACCCAAACCTAGCCCTGAACCCTAAAAATACCACTGGACCCCAAAACCCAAACCTACCCCTGAACCCTAAAATACCATTGTACCCTAAAACCCAAACCTAGCCCTGAACCCTTAAAATACCCCTGTACCCCAAAACCCAAACCTACCCCTAAACCCTAAAAACACACCTGTACCCCAAAACCCAAACCTAGCCCTGAACCCTAAAAATAACCCTGTACCCCAAAACCCAAACCTACCCCTGAACCCTAAAATGCCCCTGTACCCCAAAACCCAAACCTAGCCCTGAACCCTAAAAATACCCCTGTACCCCAAAACCCAAACCTACCCCTGAACCCTAAAATACCCCTGTACCGCAAAACCCAAACCTAGCCCTGAAAACACCCCTGTACCCCAAAACCCAAACCTAGCCCTGAATCCTTAAAATACCCCTGTACCCCAAAACCCAAACCTACCCCTGAACCCTAAAAATACCCCTGTACCCCAAAACCCAAACCTACCCCTGAACCCTAAAATACCCCTGTACCCCAAAACCCATACCTATCCCTAAACCAAAAACTACCCCTGTACCACATAACACAAAACTATATCTGAACCCTTAAAATACCCAAACACCCCAAAACATATACCTCAGTACCCCAAAACATATACCCCTATACCCATACTTACCTTATCCAAACATTAAAAAAAACATGCTTTTACCATTCATGCATTTACAACGAATTTCGTTGTAAATGTATGCGTGGTAAAAGCATATAAAATGTAATGCCATGGTTATAATGGCATTGCTGAGTCATGGTACTTTCGTAATGAAAGTATGCGGAGTGATGGTATACCGAAAGAAAGTTGCGGAATAATGGGTGTTTACCCTCCCAAGGTAAGTACATTGGTGGCACAGTGGACCACATCTCCAGCGACATACTCATATTTTTTCACCACCCATTTGAAAAATGCACAGGTCTCTCTCATTGATGGCCAGCACCGACATACACTTTAGACACACCTCTAGAATTGCGAACTTTAGAGCTGGGGAGCTACGTTCGAATCTCGGCATTAGCTCAACATCCTGTGATTCCAGGCAAATTGCTTTGTCTACCCGTGCCTACCACAAATGAATGTGTTCTCCTGTAATGTAAATTGTGCTCATCCCATGTTGTCGAGTTCGCGCTATATAATATTGCAAGGAAAAAGAAAGTAGGGAAACTCGAGTTCACACACTACTGAACGCGCACTCTTAAGTGCATCAGCAGTGCATTGTGAATCAGAGCGTTTCACAGGCCTGTCACAGATAAGAAATGCTATCAAAACGAAATCCTACAAAACAATATACTACTGGCCGGCAGCAATTCATACCCGGACAACGTCGGGCCGGGCTGCTAGTACATTCATAAAGATAAATAAGTATCTATAGGTAATCAAAAAGATTGATAAAAATGAGACTTAATATTAATCCCTGTCAGAGGTAATTGCGCGCCTCTTCTTGTAAAAATGACCCATGACCACCAAATGTGAACAGATAGAGCTGAAATATCTTTCCAACAAAAAGTAATAGATTTTAAAGCAGCTGAGATTAGAAAATTAAACAGTTTTTCTTCTAAATCAATTAGGATATGTACAAGACCAACCGATTTACAAATTAATAATTTATAAGAAAGAGCATCTTGAATATGTAATATCTTTTGTATAATATTCCACACATCTGCCCAACATTTAGAAATTAAAGAGCAATCAAAAAGCATATGTTGCAATGATCCTGAATGGGATTTACGATGCCAACATGCTTCAGATTGTATCAGTTTAGCACGGAATAAGCGTACTGGGGTCCATAAACAATTGAATAAGATGTAGGAGTTGGTCTGATAAGGCAATACAGGCAGCCATCCTGAAATATTTTTAAGCCAAATAATTTTCCAAGTGTCCGTAGATAAAGAAAGGGAGAGTTCATTATTCCAAAATAACGAAATTATATTTAAATTAGTGCCTATCGAGGAAGCAAATTTTTTGTACAAAATAGAAACAGCATGTGAAGATGTAGAGACAGCTTGAATATAATTTACTAAATCTGTTATAACATTAGGGGCCAGATGTAGGAGCCGAAATACCGGTCGGTAACGGCCGATTTCGGCCGTTACCGACCGTTATTTACAATTTGGCATGTAGGGGCCCTATTTTACAGATTCGGTAAATTTACTGAATCGGTAAATTTACAGAATCGGTAAAATACCGAATAGGTATTTTAACCGATTCAGTAATTTTGAGATGTAGGTGGGACTCTTCTGAGTCCCACAGGCCTTACCAAATCGGTATTTTACCACCCAATCCAATTGGGTGGTAAAATACAGATTCCAGGTGTGCATGCACATGTGTGCATGCACACCTATGGCATGTGACAGACAGACATGCCCTTAGGGCATGTCTGTGTGCCACATGTCACACATGCCTGAATTTGGGGTGCTATAGGGTGTCAAAGTGACACCCCCTGCACCCTTGCAAAATTCGGTATTTACTGAATCGGTAATGCGCATTGATTCCTATGGGCTTCAATGCCCATAGGAATCAATGGGCATTACCGAATCGGTATTTACCGATTCGGTAAATACCGATTCTTACAGAATCGGTAATTCAATTACCGATTCTATCTACATCTCCCCCCTTCTATTTTACCGATTCATAAATTCCGAATCGGTAAAATTCGGTATTTATGAATCGGTAAAATATACTTACCTACATCTGGCCCTAGATGTGATACCATGAGGGAAAGAATCTAAAATTGAATTACATAGAAACTCAAATTTAATAAAATCAGAGTTAGGTAACCTAAATTTCAATTGTAAAGTTTCGAATGGAATGAAGGCATTATTACAATATATATCTTTAAGATAAAAGATACCATCCTCAATCGGAGAATTCCAGAAATTCACATTTTTATTCAATTTAATAACATTAATATGCCATAATGTTAAATCTACTGTAAGACCTATAGGAAATAAAAAATTAGAATCTAAATTGTTAAAAATTAGTTTGGAAGATATGATAATAACTGAATGGTGTAGGACTGTAGACTTGTTAGACATTATTAGCAAGGTTGGTAATGGAAAAGGGGTAACAAGAGATTGCTCTATATGAAACCAAATAGGAGGGTTATTACAGAGGAAGAAATAAGCCATATAGAACTTTGTTTCAATATAAATGCTTTAAGACATAGAAAAAAGTCAGGCAAACCAAAACCAGCATTGCATTTAGGTATTTTTTGTTTTTTATAACCAATTCGAGGTGATATATTATTCCAGAGAAATTTGGATAAAATTCAATCAATATCTTTATAAAATTTTAACGGAAACTGAGTAGGAATCATAGCAAAGGTATAAAAGATTTTAGGAGCAATATTTATTTTAATTGATTCCATTCTACCCCACCAAGAGAGATAAACTGAGGACCATTTATGTATTAAATATTTTATTGAGCATAGGCAAAAAATGCACCTCAGGTACTTCTGTAAGGGCCGCCACCGTTCTAGGGAGGCTGGGGTCAGCGACCCCGCGGATACCCATCATAGGGCCAGCGGGTATATCATCTAATTAACACAGCAAGCCGCCTACAACCCAATGGGCCGGCCGCGTCTTAAGAGGTGCTACAACGGTGCAAGCTGGTCAGTGCTAGTGCATTGTGAGAAAAACGAGAAACAAAGAACTGTAAACAACCCCACCACCCGCCCCACCCCAACCCTCCCTTCTCCTTGTCCATGTCCGGAATCCAGCTCTAGGTCGCGAGCCACTCTCAACAGTCAGTGGACGCCACTCGCGTGGGGTCCGTGCGCTTACGGGTATGTGTTTTGGGATCCGGGAGAGGTGTTTCGGCTAAGCGTAGCAGACGCAGGTAGCGCGGGCAGCTCACCTCCCGAAACTCCCCGGTGAGCAAGGCGAGGAATGGTCGCCAGAGTTCCGCAAAGTCCGCCCCCCTCCCTGACGCTGCCAGCGATAGTTTCTCCATTCCCAGGATCGCCCACAGTCTGTGAAGCCACCCCAGTTGTTGCAGAGCTTGGGTCGCCCTCCAGTGTGCCACAATGTTTTGGACCGCAGCCCCAAGCGCAAGTGCAATCAGGCGCCCGCGCCAGGATTTCAGAGGATACATGAGTGCGTTTGGGAGGCCTAGTAGGATGTACGCTGGGAAGTGCGGCAGTTGAGTGTCTAGATGAGCATCTATAAGATCCAGGATAGGGTCCCAGTAGGGGCGCAGCGCCTTACAGCTCCATAGCAGGTGTTCCAGTGTCCCTAGTTCCCCACATCCCCTCCAGCATCTGTCACTGATCCGGGCATCCCAGTGGTGTAGTCTCTCAGGGGTGTGGTACCAGTATGTTGCTACCTTAGTTAAAGTCTCGGTAAGGCCGGTGTGGTGCGCCGAGTGTCTGGCTCTATGGTACGCCCCCTCCCATTCCTTCCTAGTGAGCTGCCTCCCCAGGTCCCTCTCCCACCGGACTTGGCCCGCATTGTAGGTGTGTGCTTGCGTGAGGAGCAGCTGCTGATAGAGGTCTGATATCAACTTCTTATCCGAGGTGCGCGTCAGCAGCCATCGTTCGTAGGGTGTGAGGGGCCGTTGGGCTCCGGGTTGGATCGAGGGGTGGAGCACCCAGTGGCGCACCTGCAGGTACTGCAGGCGTTCCGATTCGGCCACGCCGTAATCTGCCTTGACCTGCCGGAACGGCAGAATGCCCTTGGTGTCGAACATGTGTCCTGCCGCGCGGCAGGGTGTCGTCCGCCACGTCGTGAACGCGCCGGTGTCCAAGCCCGGTGTGAAATCGGGGTTCTCAAAGATGGGAGTCATGGGCGAGGGGAAGGTGGTCAGCCCCTTAGCCACGGCTACCCTATCCCACACTCGCAGGGCGGTGCTGGTGATTTCAGAGGCGTACAGGTTAGGGGGACGGTGTCGACGCGGAATGAAGGGCACGCCTTGGAGGGTGCGGCCGGCCACTGCCTGGTCCAGGAAGAGCCAGTGCTTACCGGACTCCAGCTGGAACCACTCCACAAAGGTGCGTAGCTGTGCCGCCTGGAAGTACAAAGTAAGGTCAGGCACGCCGACGCCCCCGTTCGCGGGGGGTAGGGTGGCGAGAGTATGCTTGAACCTGGGTCGCCGGCCGTTCCAGATGAACCGTGACAGTTCCGACTGTGTTTGTTGGAGCCAACCCGCCGGGGGGTTCAGAGGAAGCGTCTGGAACAGGTACAGAATCTGCGGTAGCAGTGTCATTTTGACTGCGGCAATTCTGCCCAACCATGACAGTGTAAGTGGCTTCCAACGCCGGAGTTGCTCCCGGAGTTTGTGGGTGAGGGCCTCATAATTGGCTCGCGCGGTGCCACGGACAGTAGGAGCTAGGCGAACGCCCAGATATGGGACGGTAGCGTCCGACCATTGGAATTGGAATTCAGATTTAATCTCGACCACCACCTCCGGGCTTAGTGAGACGTTCAAGGCCTCAGATTTGGCTTCGTTGATTTTGAAGCCCGAGGCCAGGGCGAAGGTGTGTAGCTCCACAAAGAGAGCGCGCAGGGATCGCATCGGGTCAGTGAGGGACAGCAGGACGTCATCGGCGTACAGGCTGATCTTGTGCGTGTCGGCCCCAAATTTAATACCGGAAATGAGAGCATGTTGCCGCACCCTCTGCGCCATCGGCTCCATGTACAATGCGAATAGGAGTGGTGACAGCGGGCAGCCCTGGCGCGTGCCTCTGCCAATGTCGAACCTCGGGGAGGTATGACCGTTCACTCGTACCGCGGCGTTGGGCCGGCGATAGCAGTTGAAGATGCGGTGGCGAAGTTTCTCCCCAAAGCCGAAGTGGCGGAGGGCCTGATCAAGGTACGGCCAGTGTACTCTGTCGAAGGCTTTCTCCGCATCGATGGTGAGCAGCATGCAGCCGGGTTTAGTGCGTGATCCGGCCTCAATGAGGTGTAGCACCCGCTTAGTGTTGTCGCTGGTCTGCCGTTGGGGGATAAAGCCCGCTTGGTCGGGGTCTATCAGTTGTTGCATATAGGGGGCGATGCGGCTCGCGAGTATGCCAGTGTAGAGCTTCAGGTCTACGTTCAGTAGCGATATGGGTCTGTAAGAGCCGCAGACTGCCGGGTCACGGCCCGGTTTGGGAATAACAGAGATAGACGCCTCCAGCAGATCCGGGTGTATGGTGCCAGGTGTGTCAAATGTATTGAATAGGTCGCGCAGGAGGGGGGCAAGTTGCTGGCAAAAGGTCTTGTAGAACGCCGCCGTATAGCCGTCGGGTCCCGGGGATTTCCCGACTTTTAGGCGGGCAATGGCCGAAATGACCTCTTCCAGGCCTATGGGCCGCTCCAGGAAGTCCGCCTGGGCTTGGGTAAGGGCGGGGAGGTCCGCGCCTCGCAAATAGGCTGGACCGGCGTCAGGGTCCAGGTGATCCGCGTCGTAGAGCGCCGCATAGTAATCGCCAAACGCCGTCGCAATTGCTGCGTTCTCTGTGACCAGGTCGCCACTGGGCAACCGGAGAGAGCTCACTTGTTGCCTCTGGGTCTGCGCCCGAAGTCTACTCGCCAGCAGTCTCCCGCAACGGTCGCCACCGGTATAGTAAACGTGTTTGAGGCGCATCGCGGCGTATTCCGCCACATCTTGGTCCAAGGCCGCTAGCATTTTCCGCTCGGCGCACAGTTGACGCCATGCTCTGGACGCCCCCGTGCGCTGGTGCATCTGTTCTAATTCCGCCACGCGTTGGGAGAGCTCGGCTCGTTTCAGCTCCCTCTCCTTGTTGTTGGCCGTGGCAATGGAAATAATTTCCCCGCGCAGGACCGCTTTAAGGGCCGCCCACTGGGTCGCCTTGGTGGTGTCGTCGTTGGCGTTGTGCTCCAGAAAGCGGTCGATCGCCACCGTGAGCCGGGTCTGGGTGTCAGGCAGCTGTAAGAGACCGTCCCGCAGTCTCCAGTGCCGTTGTGGTGCTGGCATGGCACCCACCCGAAGCGTCGCCGCCACTGGGGAGTGGTCTGAGAGCGAGGCCGGTAGTATCTCCACGCTCTCTACATGTAGCGCTAGCTGCGAAGAGCCCAAGAAATAGTCTAGCCTCGCATATGTCTTATGAGCAGCCGAGTAGTACGTGTAGGCGGTGGTTTGGGGGTGCGTGTGCCGCCAGAGGTCGATGAGGCCCAGGTCCGCCAGGTGTGCGTGACCTGCCGCTGTGAGCGCCCCTACTTGACCTGATCTCTGACCCGAGCGATCCGCCGTGTTATGAAAGACTATGTTGAGGTCCCCCCCTAGCAGCAAGTGAGTGTGTGTGGTGGCTGTGACGGTCTCCAGGGCTGTGTGCAGGAACTTTTCTTGGCCCTCATTCGGACCATAAACTGAGCCCACAAGCAAGGTGTGACCCGCGAGTTGGAAGCTATAGAGTAGGAGCCGCCCTCTAACTTCGGCTTCTTTTTGGAGGACTTTCCCCTCAAAGGACTTAGCCACTAGGATCGCCACCCCTGCAGACTTCTTCGGGGAAGAGGAAAAGAACTGCCACGGGAACGCGCGGGATTTGAGTCTATGCTGGTCGCTGCGCACAAGGTGTGTTTCCTGGAGGAGGCAGATGTCCGCCTTAGAGCGCTCGAGATAGGATAAGATCGCCCTGCGTTTGTTCGGGCTGTTGAGACCCCGAACGTTAAGCGTAAGCACTATGAGGTGTCGTGGCATATCTGGGATCGTACGAGTAAAGCCAAGCCTGCCCGGTGGCCGTGAGTGTGGGCCCGCGGGTCGTGGAAGACGCTGCGCTAGGGGCCGCGGTAGGGCGACCCTCGGCGACCGAACCTTCTGGACAAGGAGAACCCTCCCACCCCTCCCCCCTCACTCCCCAAGACCCCCCCAACCCAAGCTGTCCCCCCAGGTCCCCGCTCAACCGGAGCAATTGGAGCAACCCCCCCACCTGGAACCCCCCCTCATTTAGTGCAAACATTTCCCATCCAACTCCCCGTGCCCACCCCCCTACCCCATCCACCTCCCCAACTGGCAAAGAAATATGGTCCAATATTGTCCCAGGTCCAGACTCATGGCTACTGGACCCGTGGTAAGGTAAGTCCGTAGAATGGGGGCCGTGGCGGCGTCGCAAGCAGGTCGGCCCGCTCGAAGCACTCCGCCACAGACGAAAAGACAGAGTCGCCATCAGGGAAGACCTAGGAGCGCTCTGCACGCGCCCCCGCCGCCGGACTAGTGTAGCCCGAACCCATCATGGCTTGTGGAACCAGTGCGTCGCTCTCCCAGCGGTCAGTTATTGTTCGTCGGCGCCAGGCCCTGCGCCACCGTCTCCACCGCAGCCCTCTGGCCCTCTTCTATCTCGGTTGCCGCGGGGCGTTTCGGCCTGCGTCTGCGTCGTTGCTGCTGCCAGCGGCCCGGGCCAGTCTCAGTAGAAGTCTTTTCTCCCGGTGACCCATCGTCGACCACCGGCTCCTCCAGGCCCAGCACGCGGCAAGCGTCCCTGAGGGTGCGTGGCTGATGAAGGACATTGCCGAGCCGAAAAACCAAGCGGAAGGGGTGCCCCCAGCTGTAGGAAATGTTGCGCAGTCTCAGTTCCGCCGTCACTGGCCGAAAGATGCGCCGTTTCTCGAGGGTAAGTGCAGCCAGATCCTGGTAGAGCGCCGGTGCATGGTCGCCGAAGATGATCCTCTCCATGCGGCGTGCCTTGTTCAGGATCTCCTCTTTCGTCCTGAAGTCCTGCACGCACACCAAGATGTCTGGGGGGTGCGTTGCATCGGCTCTCGGCGGGCCCGTTCGGTGGGCTCTGTCCAGTTGCAGGGGGGCATCCGCCTGTCGGCCCAAGATGTGGTTGAAGAGGCCCTGCGTGAACCGAAAGAGGTCCTCCGTGTCCGGAGCCATTTTCACTCCTCGGATCCTGATATTATGCCGCCGGGAGCGGTTCTCCAAATCTTCGGCATGTGTCTGGAGATCCACCTGCTGGTCATGGATGCGGGCCAACTCCTGCCTTAGGGCCTCTATTTCGGCGTCCCGGGTGTCGCTCTTCGTTTCCAGGTCTGCCACTCTCTCCCCTATGGCGTCGGTGTCGCGGCGGACCTCCTTGATCTCGTCCTGGAGCTCCTTCTTTAGGGCGTGGATGTCTTCCCTCAGCCCCGTGAACAGGGACTCCAGAAAGGACCGCGTGACTGGAGCCTCGGGATCCGCTCCCCCAGGGGGTGATGGGTCCACCGTCTGCTTGTCCGTGTCTCCTCGGGGGTTTGACCCCCCGGGACCATTCCGCTTCCCCACGGTGGGGGGGGTGAAGAGATCCTTGATGGTGCGATCCTTCCTGGGCCTTCCGCCGGACATACTGTCTCTGAGACCCCAGCCGCGTCCGCCGGTATCACCTTCAGCTGGCCGCAGACCGATCTTCAATCTTGGTGGGCACCGCTCCGGCCCCGGGACAACCAGCGCAGCGTGAGTGGCACCCCCGTGATCCTCTCAGTCTTCCTCCGCTCCGGGGGAGCAGTGCGACGTGGCCTCTCCACCCGTCTGTAGCCGGGTTCAGGGGGGGCCGTGTGACGCTCCCCAAGTCTGTAGCCGGGTTCCGAGGGGGCCGCGTGACGGGTGCAGGAGCGCCGGCTGTGGAGGGCAGGGCGAGGAGCGCCGGACGGGCCGGGCGGGAGGTCGCCCAAGATGGCGCCCGCGGCACCCCGCGGTGTACTGTCCTGGGGGCGAGAGCCCAGAGTGGTCGTCGAGGCTTCCTCGCGGCGAGGGGGGTCCGCTCACCTCCGTTGGGGGTCGTGGTCGGGGGGGGGCTTGGCTGCACGTGTGGGTGTCTTTCCGTGTCCGCTCAGGATGAGGGCCCTCGCGCTGCCCCACCACGTGCGCGGCTCCTATGACTCCTCTCTGCACCCCCCACACCGACCGGCCACCACCTCCCCCGGCGAATGCCCAGGTGCGCAGATGTAGCGAGGGACCGGGCAGTGCCGCAGGCAGGGATGGGCGACTGCTGGGGGCCTTGCCAACAGACCCCGCGTCGGCCGAGTGTGCACACTAGTGTCCCGGCCTGCCGTCGTGTCCCGCTGCCAGTGGATGGGACCGTGGGGGTGTCTGCCGGTCCCCGCCGACTCCCGGTGATCCCACGTGGAAGGGGGTCTGCTGGGCTGGGGGGTGGGGGCCCCCCTCACCGCCTCTCCTCACCTCCGTGATCAGGGTCCTCCGCTCGACCCAGGCCGAGTCCGCCCTCAGTCGCTACCAGCCGGCACTCCGGGTAGCAGCAGGTCCGCGTGGCGAGCCCGCAGAAGCCCCCGGCAGATGGTCACGGGGGCCTCGCGCTCGGTCGCGCGGGCCGGGCTCACCAGTGCAGCAGCTGCCGGGCACAGACGCCCGCGACTCGGCCCGCAGGCTCCACCCCTCGCGGCCTCGCTGTCGTTCCGCGCTCCCCTCAGGCCGTCAGTGCCGCCAGACCACCGGGCCGGGCCCAGCCGGGGTTCTGCGCCGGGAATCGCCCACACCGCCGTCCAGCAGTCCCCCGCAGCAATGCCGGCCTCAGCCCGCCGGGGAAGTGCTCGGGTCCGGGCTTTCTGCTATAATAGACGCTGTGGATAACGGCCGGCGGCGGGAGCTCCTACAAAGCACGTCTGCTCACGCCGCCATCTTGGCCACGCCCCCCCCTGAGGACCATTTAGATGTTTTATCTTTAATATAAGTTAGGATGAAGTTACTATTCAATATTAATGTTGCTTTGATGAGGACGAACACAAAATAACAAGATACTTTAACTTTTTTGCCAAACAATATCGGCCATAGGCAACATATCAGGCGTACAGAAATCTTTTAAGGGGAACAATTCTGTTTTATTAATATTAAGTTTGTAACCAGAAACCGTGGAATATTTTGTGATAATTTCTAATAAGGAAGGCATTGAGGAGACAGGATCACTAATAAATAATAACACATCATCAGCATAAACTAAGGTTTTGATAGTAACATTCTTCACTGTGATGCCTTTAATATTATCACATTTTCTTATATGATTAAGGAAAGGTTCAATTCCAATTAGAAATAAAAGTGGAGAAAGGGGACATCCTTGTCTTCTGCCTCTAAAAAAGGAAAATTTACTTGATATTTGGCCATCGATAAATAACCGAGCAGTGGGAGCAAAATACAAGGCAGAAATCATACTAATAAACAAGGGACCAAAATTAAATGATTGTAAGGTCTGAAATACAAATTGCCAATGGGTTTTATCAAAGGCTTTTCTGGCATCTAAAGCCATAATTCCTGAGGGAGCAATTAAAGTGGAGCTCTGTTCAATTACATGCAATAAGGTTCTTGTGTTGTTTGCAGAATATCTATTCTTCATAAAGCCTGATTGATCTGGGTGAATAATAGAGTCAAGTATAGGGGCCAGTCTAGAGGCGAGAATTTCAGAATATAATTTACAGTCTTGATTAATTAAAGATATAGGATGATAATTTGAAACAAGGGTAGGATCTTTATCAGGTTTGGGAAATACAATAATTAAAGCATCAATAAAAGAACCTGAGATAGTTCCCGAAGAACCAAAAAAAAGTAAACAGTTGAAAAAGATAAGGTAAAAGTTGGGAGTGCAACTCTTTATAAAATTCTGCTGGTATACCGTCAGGGCCAGGGGACTTATTTTTTTAAGAGATTTTATGGCTGTTAAAATTTAATCAGTAGTAATGGGTGAGTCTAGTCTAAGCCTATCTGATTGTGAAATTTTGGGCAAATCACAAGTATTTAAGAAAGAATCAATTAATGAGACATCATGGAAATCTGGCTTATTATATAGAGTAGAATAAAAATCTAGAAATTCATTAACAATATCATTATGGGATAGAGCAACTTTGCCATTAGGACCCTGAATCGAGGTAATCAGCGTCCTATCTTTTTTATATGCAAATAATTCGCTAGGAGTTTCCCAGATCAATTGGCATTAAAACGAAATTTAGCATTAGATTTTGAGGGATGGAGACCAGCTCTTTTACTAAGGATTGAGGTACATTCATATCGGAGCTTTTGTAGCTTAACACGGAATTGAGGATCATTGGACATAATGAAAAGTCTTTCAAATCTTGCTATTTGTTTTTCTAGGTGACTGATATGTGCATTGAAAGTTTTATTCTCGTAGGCCATAATAGAAATAGTTACACCACTAATATAGGCTTTAAAGGCGTCCCATCTATTGAGCATAGAAGTGGAGTCTTCAGGGTTAAACAAAAAATAATCATGAATGGCCTTTAAGATTTTTGGTTTATTACGATCATTAAGGACAATGCCATTATTCATATGCCATCTAGCTTGTTTTACAAATGAAGAAGTTATTTTTAACACAAAAGAAATCAAGGCATGATCAGATTTATCAATATGACTGAATAAGTTGAGTAGAGATTAAAAAACAATCAATCCTGGAATGTGAATTATGGGGATAAGAAAAAAATGTAAAGCATTTGTCAGTAGGAAAATGCAAACGCCAAATGTCATTTAACTTGGTGGTATGAATAAAGGATTTAAAAGCATGAAAAACCTTAGGAGGACTACATTTAGAACTAGATAATCTGTCTAATAATGGGTCAGCAATAACATTAAAATCGCCTCCAACAATCAAAGGAACTTTGCCCAACTTTAAGACTTTGGTGGTAATGTTAGACCGAAAAGTAGGGTCATCTTCAATAGGACCATAAATATTAAGTAAAAATAAGACAGAATCATGAATTATGATTTGAACTATTATGTATCTACCATCTGCATCTGAAGTTTTTCTTAAAACTTGACAATGTAATTTTTTTGCAAAGAAAATAGCTACCCCATTTTTCTTACCATTAGCAGGTGACGAAACAATAGTATCTACCCACTTTTGTTTCATATAATTCAATATTTTATCATCAATATGTGTCTCTTGAACGAAACAAATCTCTGCCTTACAACCACATACATAAACTAAAATGTTATACGTTTAACTGGATGCCGTAAACCTTTAACATTTAGAGAAACAACTTTAATATTATGAACATTAGCCATGAGTAAGAAATGGAACAAGCATTGGAAATGCAATAGGTCTCGCAGCATTAGAGTTAGTGCTTTTAGAATTGTTTATGGTTTTTTTTTGTAAATCTTTAGCATTTTTGTTTCCTGTAGCCAATGCTAAAGAATTACAAATAAAAAAAGCCATAAACAAATCTAAAAGCTCTAACTCAAATGCTCCGAGACCTATTGCACTGTGTGAGTGAGGGTGAGGGTGAGTGAGGGTGAGTGAGAGTGAGGGTGAGTGAGGGTGAGGGTGGGTGAGGGTGAGTGAGGGTGAGTGAGTGAGGGTGAGTGAGGGGTTGAGGGTGAGTGAGAGTGAGGGTGAGTGAGGGTGAGTGTGAGTTAGGGTGAGGGGTTGAGGGTGGGTGAGGGTGAGGGTGAGGGGTTGAGGGTGAGGGTAGGTGAGGGGTTGAGGGTGAGTGAGGGTGAGTGAGGGTGATGCTGAGGGGTTGAGGGTGAGTGAGGGTGAGTGAGAGTGAGGGTGAGTGAGGGGTTGAGGGTGAAGGGTTGAGGGTAAGTGAGGGTGAGGGTGAGTGAGGGTGAGTGAGGGTGAGGGGTTGAGGGTGAGTGAGGGTGAGGGGTTGAGGGTGAGTGAGGGTGAGGCGTTGAGGGTGAGTGAGGGTGAGTGTGGGTGAGGGTGAGTGAGGGGTTGAGGGTGAGTGAGGGTGAGTGTGGGTGAGGGTGAGTGAGGGTGAGGGTGAGGGTGAGTGAGGGTGAGGGTGAGTTCTAGGGCTCTGTGCAATGACAGAAGTTACAATTCTTGACCAGAGGCCCCAGTTGGCACACATGCAAATCAGAACCAAACTTTCCTCTAAAAGGAAACTCAATCCGCAACACAAGACCTGTAGTGCCGATAATGGTATGATACGGATATAGTGCTTTATACTTCCGATGGCGCTGAAGCTACATTAGAAATGTCACCGTGCGTAAGGAATTAGACTTAGCCATGCTGATTAACACCCAGCTATCATGCGGTAATGAAGGTCATGCTTTTGATACAAACTACTATTCTTGTACTCGTCTGTCCTGCTGGATCTGTTCCACGAGGAATAGAGTATTGCACTTGATGCCTTCCAGGAGACACGGAAACTTGCGTTGCGACAGCCACGCTGAGCCGGTTTTGTAAGGCAGCAAAGCCTTCAATGCTGCTGCCCAATTTGTAAGTGTCCAGTGATCGGGAAAGCCCGTGCTGCTAAAATGGCGGCACCCCGCAGATTGCTCTCCAGATTGCTCTCCTGAAGCTGGCTGCCCGATGGAGTGCAGAGCGGGCGGGCAGAGAGAGTGAGGGGGCGGAGCGGGGGTGTGGGAGGAGTGCGGCTGGCTGCCTGATAGATTGAGATGTTCTTCTCTCTTGGAGATGTATTATTACATCAGTTGACAGGATACTGCTCTGATATTGGAGATTTGAGAGTGACCTGTAAATGTCAGGCTTCGCTGAGTATACCTTGTCTTTCTCTGAAGAGGGACAGTGTTAATGAGGTGTTTTACTGGCTTTGTGGTTTTCAGATGAGGTTAGGCAGGATTTACTTAATGCTGGCAGCCAGGCACAGTTCGATAGGAAGATTAATTTTCGTAGCTGCTCTGGTGTCTTCTGATTCATCTAGGGGCTACAAATCTGCTAGGGTTATCTTCAGATTGGGTGACAGTACTGGAGGATATGACAAAGCTTGTTAGCATTGAAGTTGAAGAGAACGATTTTTTTTCCCTCATTGGAAAGAGGCAAGATGGCGCCCGCTGTGGACGCATAGGCAGATCGTTCTTGCTCCCTCTCACGGCTTCAGGAGAAAAATCTGCTTCAATGTTGCGGATCTGATCTATGAGCGATACTATTTACCGCTGATTGGAAAAAAGTGATTTCCCTGACTTTCTTTGACTTTCGGCTTGCCTGGATTCAGCTCGGTTCGCCCTCGGGAAGTAGTGGGCTTGAGCCGCCTACCATTGCAGCGTGTGGAGTACGGCATGTGGGCGTTTTTGATTCCTGGCAACCGGCGGCTGGCACTGTGTGGGGCGGGCTAGGTGCTGGAGGATAACGCTGAGGCTCCTGTTTCTGAGCTGAAGCGCTGGAAACGCGGTTGCAGTTTCTCAACATGCCCCCAAAGGGAACGTGTGGAAGACCTCAGCGAACACAGAAGATAAGACTACTGTTGTAGAGGTGAGCGAGGCTACGGTAGAAGAACTTGGTAAACTGGCAAAGGGCGCTAGCGCTGGTCTGCGTGTTGCATCGGATGCCGTGATTACTCAAAGTAAGGTCGGTGCTGAAAAGAAAAAGATACCAGCAATTTTCTCTGCAGAGAGAGTGAGGGGGCGGAGCGGGGGTGTGGGAGGAGTGCGGGAACAGACGGGAGGGGAGGAGAGTAGGAGGAGAAGTGAGGGGGCGGGAGAGTAGGCAAGGCAGGCGGCTGGATACCATTGGGGGAGAGAGCGATGGCGTTGGCGAATTGGCAACTCCGGGGGCTTTAGAACTGGGGGTTCCTGAGAGTAATGAATATCCCAGTGGGCTTCCTCATTTATCAACGGATGATCAAATGCATATGCCTGACACAGAATCTGGTGATAGAGTGGAGAGCGGGCGGGCAGAGAGAGTGAGGGGGCGGAGCGGGGGTGTGGGAGGAGTGCGGGAACAGACGGGAGGGGAGGAGAGTAGGAGGAGGAGTAGGGGAGGCACGGCCTAGCGGCCGTGCAATCAAGAAGTGAGGGGGCGGGAGAGTAGGCAAGGCAGGCGGCTGAGGCATGTGCACGCGCTTTTAAGCTCAATGCGCATGCGCATTGAGCTTAAAAGTCACGGGCACTGCAAGGAATCGCCACGATTCCTTGCAAGTTGGGATAAAGAGTGGATAAGTCCCAATACTCTCGCTTGCTCGATGCGCATGCGCATCGACAGGCGAGACCTAAAAAGAAATAGAAGTAAGGAAACAAGAAGAGGCGAAGAAGAAGTAAATACGAAATTAAAGAAAACAGTAACTCTAGACCTATTAAAAGGACAGAAAGAAAAGAAAACAGTGAGAAAGGACAACCAAGGTACATTAATATCAAGAATGAAACACACATACGTTCTACAAGTATGACCGGAACCGTTGGAGCCCAAAATAAGTATAAGCAATTATTTTGTCAGAACATAAGAATTTAGGTGAAATCAAGTATTAGAGTCATGAGTATCCAAGGAATGATGTGAATGCTGGTCCAAAAAATGACGTAAATCATCAGGACGCTGAAAAGATTTTAAAAATTGTCTTTCCAGATACGCATAGTAGAAGGGTCAAAAAGACCATATTTGAACCCAAAACGTCTCAATTGAGGACGCAGAGCAGGAACTTCCTTGCGAGTTGAAACAGTTTCTTTTGCAAAATCCTGATGAATGAACATTTTATTCTCATTAACCATCAATCTCCTGTGTAGCTTTTCGAATCAAAACCAGATGGTGATGTTGAAGAACTTTGAAAATCATTTGACGAGGTTTAGTATGCTTAGGATTGCTATGTGAAGGAATCCTGTGGGCCTTGTCAATCTAAAATGTTTCTTTTTTTTTTGTCCTCATACATGCCACCAGAAATTATCAACTCTAGATGGGCTTTTCTCCTGGCCTCTAACACGGGCAAACTATTCCCGCCCTGGCTGCTGTGTATAGCCAACGGAGATCACCCAGAGGTAGGTCGTTTCCTTGTCCCACTCCCATTCGTGATGTAGCATGACCTTTGGGAGGACAGGACCACAAAACCTCTGGCATAATCATTGGACATTTTGGGTACCTTGTCCGTTATCTCTCAGACCATGCAATTAATTGAGACCATATTTTAACAGCACTCTCTCCGCCGCACAATAGGTCTAAACGACTAACTTATTTTTTATTTTTTTAGTAATCAAAAAAGTAGGGAGGAGGAATGAATGTCCATTTGTTTCCCCAAGGTAAGAATGGAAGCAATCAGGTGCAGAAAATGGACACTTGTTACAATTCTAAACTTTTGGATAGAATGACTATGGTATCCTCAAAAACTCAATGTTTGTCGGTATTGCGGTATATATCTTTCATCCGCGCCACATTGTAGTTGTGGCAGTTATCATTGGATACCATAGGACGTGCTGGGTGCCTGCCTCATCCAGAGGCTCCTCTGGTCTAGATTTGCAGTGTCCAGAGATGAAAAAATGAAAAGATGCCCCCACAGAGTAAGGGTGAGTGAAAGGTGTGAGTTAAAAATAGGTCAACACCAGAGGTATTTATTAGTTGGTGTGGATCTAAAAAATAAAATGTAAGCGGTACTTGTACTAGATCGTGTAACTGGATCTAAAAGTATAACATTGAAAGTTGTGTCGACATGTTTCAGCCCCCTATGGCTCAACAGAGTCTACGGGGCTTTCATCAGGACTAAACAGACATACAAACAAACATTGAATCGTTACTTACACCATTTGTGTAGTATACTCGGGTTGCTTACTTATTAGGTAATCAATGACCAATCATGCTCTTTTAACCCAATGATTAAGAGTCAAAGGCTTCTTCAGCGGATGCCGGCTTTCTTACAGCCACAGAGCCGTGTGTGGAAAGACTTCAACCGCTTGTGCTGATCCAGGGGCAGAGTCAGCACAAGCGTTTACCGTTTACTCACTTCCCACCTGTCCTTATTTATTTTGTCAGCACGTGCCTTAAAGCCAATCTGTAACTCAAACAGCTCTTTTTCGAGTTGTGGAATCCTACCCCTATCTCCCAATACCTCTAACTGTAATTGTTGTTCTTTTGTTTTAATCATTTCGAGGTCGAATCTATCTTTCTCTTTCATAAGTTTTCTCTTTAAAGCCATATGCGACCCAAGGACACCCCTTAAGTAGGCCTTAAGAGAATCCCAAACTATTGGTTCTGGAGCTGTGTGTGCATTGAATAAGAAAAACTCCAGCAAATTTCCCTTGATTTTACTTTTAATTTCATCGTCTAAAAGGATCGTTCTGTCCAAAGTTCATCTGTTTAGTGGGGGAATGACTTTAAGATCAATTTTCAGCTCCACAACCGAATGATCAGACAAACCTACAGGAATATGAGATTCTGAAACAATATCTGAAAGAAAAACTTGATCCAGGAGAAAGAAATCGATTCCAGAGTATTGTTTATATTTCTTACTGTAAAAAGAGTATTCCCTGAGATTCCCTTGCTTAGCTCTCCAAACATCCCGAAGGTTAAAGTTTTTCATAATATTTTTCAGAGCCAGCAAGGATTTATTTGGGGGATTGTATTTTACCTTAGAAGTACGGTCCAGAAGGGGATCCAATATAAGATTAAAGTCACCTCCCAAAACAACTGGAGCTGTGTATTGTATCATATATTCTTCTATTTTTTGAAGAAACCCGGGATTATCTTCATTGGGACCGTACTATACAGCACATAAAAAAGTAAGGCTGCCAATAGAAAGGACTGCCGCCAGCCATCGCCCGGATTGATCAGTTCCCCAACTTTGCACCCTGATACCCTTATTTGCCCGCACAATAATGGCTACTCCTCTCGTAGAGCCCTGCTGTTTAGAATACAAAATTTCCTGCACCCACCTAAGTCTAGAAAAAACTTGACCGCACGCTTCTGCTTCGAGGTGGGTTTCTTGTAAAAGAAAAATATGCGCGTCTGTATTTTTTAGAAATTGACAAACTCTTTGCTGTTTCTTCCGATTCCCTATCCCATTTAAATTCCAAGATAATATCATAGTACTAACTGCCATGGTGAAGACCGGTAACTATAGCTTGTTGAGATCTGCATTGGTTTTCCAACCCATCAAAATAAGAACTTCTGGCATCTGAAGACATTTTTAAATATATTACCCCCTCCCCAGAAAAACCCCTCCCACCCCTCCCCCCGAGGAACCCTCCCTCCTCACTCTTATTCGGCGTATCCACGCCCTAAAGAGCCCCCCCGCCTATTGGACACCACATCTAATTAAAAGCTTTATCTTTCCCGTACTCTATGTATTTAACCATTAACTATTATGTCCCCCAACCACCCGTGTGCAGCTTTTTTTTTGTGTATTTTTTTTTTTTGTAATATTCTTTTTTTTCCCCTTTTTTTTCCCATTCACTTTTTTTTTCCCTTCCCCCCCACATTTCCTTTTTTTCCCTCTCTTCTGCTTTCCCCCTTGCCTATTTATAAAGGAGAAGGAAGGAAAAAGCGAGTGTACCAATCTCCTCATCCCAGTTTAACCAATTATATACAACTAGTTATGCACAACTAATAACTGTATGCCCAAGTTAATACCACTTAGCTATTTTCTCCTTTTATCTAGCAGTTCATCTACTTCCTCGGGATAGCTACAGTTATGCATCTTGTTGTTCCACATTATTTTTAATAGGGCAGGAAATTTCATTTGGACTTGAGCTCCCAAAGAGCGAAGTTCAGGCATCCTAGAGCCCAGCTCCCATTGCCTCTGGGCCGTTCTCCCCCCTATGTCTGATCTGATTTGATAGGGATTGGCACGATAGTGAAGAGAAGATCTTGCAAGACACCTACTAAGGATTAGTTCTTTAACCGTGTATGTCTGGAAATAGACCAAAATCTTTTGGGTGGCTTTACAGTCCGAATGTAGCCTAAAGGGGTCTCTGTGCACACGCTGGATTTCAGCTTCTAAATCTATATCTGGTCGATCCTTTAATATGTCTTCCCGTAATAGCCTGCACACGAACCCCTTAATGTCTTCCACTTCGGCCCCCTCTGGAATCTTAAGTATTCTTAAGTTGTTTCGACGACTCTGCATTTCCAACCTCTCCATATCCATTGTTAGTTTACGGTTCTGCGCCTTTAGAACATCAATATCCTTAGAGTTCTCCTTCGATGTTTCTGAAAGTGAGGTAACTTTACTTTCTAACACGCTGGTTCGAGCTGCTAGCCCCTCCATTTTGGCCTCCAGATTATCAAATCTATCATACAGCCCTTTCTGGTTGCTCTCAGAAGTTGCAAACTTGTCCATCAAATCCTCCCTAAGAGATTGGAATAGGCAGCTAAGTCGGTCCCTCTCTTCTCCACCTACAGCTTCTTCAAGCCTACCCCTGGTGTTTAGGATAGAGTCATGTGCAATACTATTAGTATTATTAGTACTAGTAAAAGGAGGAGGGGGGGAGATTAGAAAAAGGATCAAGTAGGGCTGTAGGGGGAGTTTGAGAAATAATAGGACTCCCACTATCAGACAAAGTATGAATCGTGGATGATACTATAGACAGAGCAGGGGCCAAATTTGCTGAGTATAATATTGTATTTGGGAGGAGGGATCCTTGCTTATCTGACGAAACAATACGCGATGCAGGATCATGTTCTGGGGGAGTGGATAAAGTATGTTTTGGTCCTTCCATACTTGTAATCGGCTCCAATGCTGCATACCTATTGTTCAAAGGTAAAGTTGTCAAGATGGGGGGGACAAACACAGTATCCAGTTGGTTAGACCCTTCACCTACCTCCACCACCCCATCTGAAACAGCAGGCTCTATATTGATATCTAACGTTGTTCCTCTTGCCCCCTCGACTGATTTTTCACAGGGGCCTTCCTTTGAGTTGACTGCCTGCTCCATAATCTTAAAGAAACTTTTGAGTGAGGGGGTGCCTCTCTGAACTAACAGCTGTTTATTGCTCTTGCTCTTGACAGCCCCTCCTCTCTTGGCCCCTTCTTCTTCTTTTGTTTATAAGGGGATACCGGGGTTGGCCCCTCTTTCACAAAGGTTTCTCCTGAGTCCCAGAGCCCCTGCCTCCAAAGGTCCTGTTTAGACCTCAACTGGTACCGATTTCTAATACTCTCTGATCCAACATCAAATGCTGCCCCTTTTAACTGTTTTAACCCGATCACTAGACCTCCCTCTGTGTTGTCTATAGCAATATTAACCGCACTAGAGTCTGTGTGAAAAGATCGGTTTTCAGATTCATTCACAGCTTCTGCCTCCATACAGGCACCCCCTCTTGAAACCCCGTTACCAGCAGCTTCACTCTCCCTTGGGCTCGAGGAGGAATAGCGGCCCCAGCAAACCGGACCTTTCACTCGGAGAATAAGTGCCCCTCTTGAACGCTGCCAATGTTCTCGGCTGTGAAATATCCCTTGTGTGCTTTTGGAGCCGTCGGTCGGTGGATGCACAACAGCCTTTGATAAACTGCAGTGGCTCCGGGTGCTTCTATCGCGGCTCCGCTCTCCTACCTCCAACCGAGCGCCCAGCCGAACGTTGCGTGTAGCGTGATGCCGTGGTAGCATCCCTAAGGCCCCGGGTCCGGACCCAGGTCCTAGTGCCCTGGAGCGATTTTTTTCAGGGAGACACAGAGACACAGAAGAGACCAAGCTCAGTTTTTCTGCGGAGTAAAGAAAGAAAAACTGAAACGTTATCTGTCCTCACCATTCGAAACTGCAATAGTCAGCCGCTGAGTTGGGAAAATCAATCATTGTACTGGCGAATTGTGGCAGATTGTGGTGTTGAGGCGGGGCGCTCTGCAGCAGCCGCTAGCCTGCCGCCGCCATGTTCCTCCTGGCGTAGTTCAGCAATAAAAGTTGTTGTCACTGCGCACCAATCTCAAATTTTTCTGATAATTTAATTTGTAGAAGGCTTTAAAGCAAATTTTCTAAATACAGACTGCAGTTGTTACATTCAACTTATTCTGGCAGATTAAAAATGCATAGGTTGCAATGCCTGTTGCGATTTTCCATGTCTAAAAGTTGTGTAGACATAGGTGATTTTTTTGCAACAAGTGGGTTGAAAGAGTAAAGCTTAGTCTTATTATCCTGTATTTTAATGGCATTATCAGAAATTTTTCATTGATAAACTCGCCATTTCTTTTCGGACATTTTTAATTTCTGAAGCAATAGAGTCAGTGTTAATGCGAAGAAATTGAATTTCCTCTAAAATTAGCGATAATGACGGTTCAGAGGATTCAACCGCCTTTGATTTAAATGGAGGAGGTGAAACTTGCTGCCTTCTTTTGGTATGAATAGAATTCTTATTTTCCATTTTATTTAAGTGACAAAGACAAAAATTGCAGTAATAAAATAGATAAAAAGAGTAAAGTTATAAGGCAGCAAAAAGAAATCCCTATTAAAGCTGGTGCAGCAGCTATAATGGGCTATGGGAGTGGCTAGGTCCAAGCCAGGCCTTTTACTGGAGAATTGCTCCTTACCCACTGACTGACAAACCTGGCTGTTCCTGGGAGCAGAGCTGGAGGCAGACACAGAATGAAGGAAAAACGCTGCTCACCGCATAAAACTTGACAAAAAGCACCACACCTCACAAGTACTGGTTTACAAGCATAAGCAACCTCATTTTCGCCTCATTGTTGACAAGATTTCGGCTTTTTTATGGCCAAAAACAGGTCTGATACGCTAGAGCTCTCTAAACGGCTGCCATCTTGTAGCGCACGCTTACCCGTCCCCAAATAATGGACTCTTAGCTACAGTAATTGCATCATTGTATTCTGGAGCATAAGAAAGAATCCACTGAACCCAAATGTACACCATTATAATTGCAGCCTTCCCAACAATTGATCAGAACAAGAAGCTGAGGAGCTGGAAGTGGAGGCAGGGTGAACTTGAAGGGTGGACTTGGCAGGAAGCTGAAGAGTGGGAGGGAGCCAAGGCCGGTGAAGAAGAGGATTTGCAGCACATGGTAACTCCTCATGTTTGAATTTTGGTCAGTTAGGGCACTGAAAGCGAGACTGTCCAAACCTACTTCAGGGGTGATATGATCACCTAGAAAAGTCTGATTCACCCCCTCTCCTGAGCACCAACATTCATAGTTTTAGGAGAATCTGAGAGGAGCAGACTACTTTGTTCACCCTTTGATTTCTGTAGACCAAACTTTCTGTACATACAATTTGTTAATAATAGAAGGCCCACTTTGTTGATAATAATTATAGTCAATGAGCTCTAAAAACCTCTGAATTTCCTACTCTTATTACCCCAGATGAAACAATTGATACCGTTGCTATTTTCTAACACACATGGTCCTCACCACATCATTCGGTCCATCTTCTTAGGTTTGATCCCAGATAGTGTTTATTTGAATATAGAGGTTCATCAACAGGGAGGGATGAGGAATTACTGTGTCCGTTTCTTTCCCCGGGGTAGGAGTACAAGTTTATCAAAAATGAAAAGGGACACTTGTTACACCTTACAACCTTGGTTTCAAGGAAGAAGAGTACCCTCAAAAGACTCAATGCAAATCTGAGTGCGGTATATGTGTTTCATCCGCCCCGCATTGAAGTTCTGGCAGTTATCATTGGGATTTCTTCAGTTTGTTGGCTGCCAGCCTCATCCAGAGGCACCTCTGGGTTGTTTGGTGCAGTGTCCAGAGATAGAGGGTTTCCCCACTTGTGATGAGAAAAAAGGGAAAGTGCAAAAAAGTGAATTAAAAATTGAGAAAATAACCCCAAGGATTTATTGGGGGGGTAGATTCCCAGTTAGTTTAAAATAGGGTGGTACTTACTGCAGACCGAGTTACTGGGTCTGTAAGTATTAATGATTATTATAAAATCGTCGACATGTTTCAGCTCCTTAGGCCCGAGGGGTCTGTGAAGCTTTCGTCAGGACTTACAAAAAACACAAAGATATACTCACACTATTTGTGCAGTATCTGATTGGTCATTTCGAGTTAGGATCAATTGTCCAATTTTCTGTAAAATAATTGCATGTTAGTACAATCAAATACACTCTTTTCAATAATTCTTACACATTGGGGGAGAAAAGCAATGTCCTGCTATGGAACAAGGCTAAATTTTCACTCTATTTGAGAATCAAGGAAAGGAGGGTTTGGGTTCAGTTGTACAATTATCATAGTGAAGTTTATGAGTCTGGCTAGATTATGAAATTTAAAAAAAGGGGGGGTTTCTATGGCTATAGGTCAATGTTAATTACCTTGGGTGGCGCTTGCAAAGGAAATGTCTACACTATGTAGGGCCGGCATTCTCCAAAAAGTTCAGAAAACGTTCAGAAAACGGGAGCCCAACAAGCGCTGGGTGACAAATGAGTCAGAATTCCTTCCCTCACATCGTTCGTTTTGTTTATTTGAATATGCCTATTGACAATGAAAATGCTGTATTAGTAGTGCTATGCGGAAAAGTACATTTCTCTGATGATCTAACTGCACGTTAACGTTGAACATGTGACTATAATCTAGTTAAAGTCACATGTCCAATGTTAACATGCTATTTATATTAAACTGACACAACATTCGAATGTGTAAAATGCAGCATGTAACTACACCTATTAGCACAAGGCCTCAAAATGTTTAAGCACGCTTCATTTTACAAACAACAAAAGGCTCAAAGGTTACCCGTATCCTGACATGCCTTTAATAAAAGCTTTGTATCATATTCAGAATGTTCCCGATAAATAATAACATCTTGAAATGTTTGCTAGAGATTCTGTATTGTTAAATAAAATGAATCCTTATTTCACCCACAAAATACAATGCATGAATAGAAAATGTTGATCTTTCATCATATTTTCCACATTTTGTAATGATAAGATGTGGTGCTGAATAATATTCTTTGCAGCTGATGCTCTACTGCACTTAGCCTATTGTTTAGTTGACATACAATTAATTTTATTAGAAGGTTAATAATGTGATCATATCCATGGAAAAAGAGGTCTAAGAATCAAAAGCCCTCAGACGTAGACCTAGTTTTAACCCCTTCTATGCGGAGGCACAGTGGAGCTGTGCTCCTGACAACTGAGCTCGTCATATAGGCCACGGATCGCCCACACGCGGCTAATTCCCCGCCTGTGCAGGTGTTCTATTGTTGTGGGTGGAGTTGTGAGGAGCTCAGCTTGTCATGAGCACAGCTCCACTGTGCAGCATGACGAGCTGATCTTGTCACGGGCACCTCCCCCCCGCACCGCAGGGGAATTAGCCCCGCGTGGAAGGGGTTAATGTTTCATGCTCATTTTTGAAAGTTCTTTGTGAGGAATCATGAGAAATCAAAAGAAGAGTCTGTTCTCAGAACACTGACAGCTGATTGGATGAGAGAAGGAGATACAAGTTCAACTCAAATATTTCTTTTCAACTGTATATATTCATGCATGTTCCTAAAGTAGGTTAATGCATTTTTTCAAGGACCTTGCTCCATACACTATATGCTAGATGATGCTATTGACTTAATGCTGAAGGCTGAATGCTGATTTGCCATCCCTATCCGACCTGATCGCTGAATGCAGTTACTAGTGCATGACTACTTTGTTTCATTGATGAGACTTTACTGAGTTTGGTGAGCCTCTCTTTATGGGAAGTTCAGCCGTTATTGAATGATTAAATGTTGAGCTTTATGCTCTAGCTCGCTCTTACCTCTCAAATTTGAATTCTTACAAGTTTATTCTAACACCATTTTCACCCCATTCTTTAGAATAGAGATTGTTTCCATTATGGAATTGCTGATTGCATTATCAGTAAGGATTTTCTCTAACCATAGTTAACAACACTGGCTACTACGTACCATCAGAATTCGAGTTTTGCTGCATAGTCCACATGGTTATTCCACAATCCATGGTCAAAGTTTACCTTACTTAGATAGTCTTCTTTTAATCTCCAGTGAAACAAAAACACAATCCTTCTGGAAATTCAATAGTTGGAGATCTCCTTAGCCTTCAGACATTCCTTCTCTAAGACTCCTAACTCAGCATAGAGCCCTCTGTCCCCTGATCTACAAAAGCTTACTGTTAGAAATGGGGGTTTCTAGTTGGCAGAGGTTCGCACCTTTGTCCAAGTAGGGACCCTTCTTCCTAGTCAGAGTAAGGGAGGTACACTTCTAAAATAATCCCTGTTCACCCCCTTGGTAGCTTGGCACGAGCAGACGGGCTTATCTCAGAGGCAGTGTGTAAAGCATTTGTGCATGCATACAGGAACACAGTGAAAACACTAAAATGGGCACCACACCAGTTTAGAAAAATATGCAAACTTAATCTAAACCAACATGACCAAAAATGACAAAAATCCAACATACAATACTCTTAGAAATAGTTACTGTGCAAAATAACCTTTACATTGCAGGAAAAACATGAAAATACAGTTTCTGCTACTCGGTAGCTCTGTCCGGGGCTACTGCGATACTGGATACAACGGAGTCAAACAATTCCAGCAAACCTCATTGATATGGGTTAGCTAAAGCGTTGACAGACTCGGAGACAGCACCTTTTGTTGTTGCAGCCGACATGATGGTGTGAGCCAACCGGGGAAACCGTCACAGTTGCGATGTGAGATGGAAGCGTTGCAGCTTGCAGTGTCCTCAAGGCTCAGTGCAGGTAGCGGGTCATTGACAGAGTCGGTGAGACCAATGCTTGCATTGCAGGGTGGGACGGCGCTTGATGCTGTGCTGGCAGGTCATGATGCTGTGACAAGGCTGGTCGATGTTCGAGTCGGGCAGCGACGGAGTTGAAGACGTCAGTGCAGCGTGTAGCAAAGCGGTGCATAGTGCGATACCCACAGGACACGGTGCAAGCAGCAGCTCGTTGACGGAGTCAGTGAGACCAGGGTTGCATTGTGAAACAAGGCGGTGCTCTCTACGGTGCCTTCAGGACACTGAATCATCCAACAGACTCGGTGACAGAGTTGATTACCTTTTTCTTCTCCTGGCAACTGAAACCAGCGTTTCCAGAGACGGTGCACAGAGGCTTGGTGAGGCCTTTGATGTTCCTGAGACCTCGTGAACAGGGGGCAAGCTCCACCTCAAGCCCTTGGAGATCTTCCTCAAGTAGGGTACCCTACACACAGCAAAGACCTTCTCCTTTCCTTGGCAGAAAAAGCCGCTGCAGGCCAACCCCAGACAGCACACAGCAAAGGGACAGTACTCCTCCTATAGTTTCACCAGCTCTTCTCCTTGGCAAAGATTCCTCTTGATTTCCCAGAAGTGATCCAAAGTTCTGTGGTTTGGGCCCCAATATTTATAATACAAAATCCTTTGTTCTCTGGTGGTATAGAAGCCTGGTGCTTGGTCAAAACTGGTTCTGTCCTCTCTGGTGCAGCTTCCTGGCAGGAGGTGGAGTCATCATTGTAGAAGGCAGATCAGGGCCATTCTGGTGAAATGAAATCCCTCCCCCCTACACTAAATGTAGCTCAGATCTATTCAGCCCAGCCCTGACTCATCAGGCTCTCTGGAGCCACTGCTCCCCCAGCGCCTGTCATCCAAAAGCCAGACATGCAACACACAAACCTAGCAGAGGCACACTGGATGACTAAGCAAGAAAACACCTACTTTCTAAAAGTGGTATTTTCAGACACAAAATGTAAAAATCACCTTCACTAAAAGATGCATTTTAACATTCTGAGTTCAGGCATACCAAACTTTATTTTCCTACCTTGTTCCCAGGGGTAGTTATGGTTATACGATGATATAAACAAACTCCCCATTCTATCCTAAGGAACAAGTAGCCTTGCAATAGTGAAAAACAAAATTGGCAGTAATTTACTATCAGGACATACCACACAAACCGGGGCATGTCATACCTTTCACATACACTGCACCCTGCCCACAGGGTACTTGGGTCGCCTTAGGGGTGACTAACATGTAAGAAAAGGGAAGGTTAGGGCCTGGCAAGTGGGTACATTTGCCAAGTCTACATGGCAGTACTAGACTGCACACAGACTCTGCAATGGCAGGCCAGAGTTTCATTTACAGGCTGCTTATGTGACTGGCACAATCAGTGCTGCAGCCCACTAGCAGCATTTTGATTTACAGGCCCTGGGCACACACAGTGCACTGTACTGGGAGTGACTAGTAAATCAAATCAACCAATCATGGAAACACCAATCCATAACAACAATGCTTTGAGGCCCTCACGGGTGAGTAGCGGGCTTCGCAAATCCCTGATTGATTGATTGGATTGACTCTTCATTTCAAGACACTACGTGGTAAAGTGAGATCTAATAAACAGGGTGCCAGTCAGATAACCGGAATGCGTCAGACCATGACCACTCCCCGCACTGATCCTGTGACCAGTGGAGTAAACTTCACTCTTATTTGTGAAGGAGAGAAGTCCCTACTCTTTCAAGTAGAAATTGCATTTTTTGCTTATCCCAGCTCTGCTATTTGATGAGCCTGCAATCAGGAATATTCCTCTAGGCATCCATTTGTAATTTAAATTGAGTGAATCACAATGACAGCACACTCTTCAATCACTGTTTTCACTGTTGAAGAAAATGCCAATTACCTTTGGGCTCAGCTCCAATCAGGTTAGGGGATCAGTTTAGCATTAGATTAAGTACTATTCCTGAATCCGTAACAGGGTTGTAACAGTGCAGTAGTTTTCCAACCCACCAGTAGAGGGATATCTGGTCACTTTAAGATGAATTCAGACCTGCCAACTCTAGATATCAGCTCCTTTCACACAGCCACCCGATGAGGAGCCAATATCACATTGGCGTGGAGAAACGTAGCTCAATGGTTACAGCAGCAAACCCTGATGCAGAGGTCTGGCCTGGGACCAGGTTCATTCCCGCCTTGTTGGCTCTTGGACTCAATCTCCCAGGACCTGATAATTCTCGCCTCGGTGCCTAGTCTAATCATGGGTCCCACTCTGTGACTCTGGCCAATAGCTTGCTTAATCTCCACAACGGCCCCAGCAGCGCTTGGATGCCTGGCTTCACCTTGGGGGGGCCCAGGAGTGGACATTTCACATGGAAAAGCCAGGAAGGGTTCCACAGCGGTATGAGTGCAGCACCGGGACGCCCCGTCGCATGGGCAGCCGTGCGCTTTACAAATACAACACATTTACATTTACATGGTGGCAGACACTGTGAGTTGGAAACCCCTGCTGAGAGGGTTTCCAACTCACATTGTATTGAAGGCTGATTACAGCTGATGTCCATCTGGTATTTCCAATCTCCCCGGGACATACGTGCCATCTTTTGAAGTCTGGGCTAGGTGGGTGTTTTTCGGGGATGGGAGATTAGAGTGGGTCATGGACTGTGACCTGGCAAAGCCCCAGTCCTCTCCAAATGGCCACGTCCCATCCAAAGCACTTTCATGATTGCGGAGGCAATGGTCTGAAAATCCTGCTCCCTCCCTAGGCTCCTCCCACTCCTGGTCCCTTGCCTTAAAACAGTGAGATTTTGTTCGAGGTTGACGGGTATGTGAATTGGTTGCTCTATCATAATAATTACATACATACATAATAATTACATCTTAGCTTAGCATATGCTATGCTATGGCGATTCCTAAGGGAATGCTTCGCAAATGTGTCTATTCCAAATTCTCCAACTCGCAAGACCCTCTGTTTACTACTGCTACTTTCAACAGTTGGTCTCCATTTTCCACTTTTCAATTCAGTTTATACTTGATTCTGAGCTGTAAGAGTAAATTACAAAAATGTCAAACCCACCCTATTCCAAAATGGAGGCTTGCTCTTAAGCATTAATGTTTACATTGGTACATTGCTTGTAAAGCTTAAATAAGTAAAGAAGCATGTAGAGTACTGGGATCTGCCCCACTGTACATAGTCAGCGATGTCTCATATATAGTGAACATTGATGATGGGAAGAAGGCTCCTTGTTGTATCCCATAATAGTTTACTTTCATTGGCACTTCTAGCCCTCATTGTCTCACTGCATGTTATAGTATAAAAAAAAGAAAATAGTGTAGGAAAATCCTCTTCTTTGACACTCAGTCCAATTGTTTACACTGATGTAACTATTTTGCGGACATGTTTGGACCTCTTGGGTAGTGAGAGTTTGCTAATCAACTTTTAACTGAATATGTTCTACTCCTAAAACATTGCACAAGTTTAGCAGTCACAAATTAGCATATATCACTTCTAGGTTCGTTATAAGGTTGGATTGTGCTTTCCCTTGAAAATACAATCAAAAAAAATTCAAAGTAATTAGTGAACATTAATTTTGACTCCTCATACAAAGACCAATTAACCCCTTAGCTGCAGCGGCTATTCCGCTGCAGTGCTAAGGGGGACTCGTGACGGAACCGCTCCGTCACGAGCCTCGGGTGGGCTGTGCTTGTGACGGAACGGTTCCGTTACGGCCCCGCCCGCTCAATAGAACGCTCAGCGCAGGCGCGGAATTTGCGCCGCGCAGGCGTGGCGAGCGTGCCGTGACAGAACCGTTCCGTCACCAGCACAGCCCACCCGAGGCTCGTGACGGAACGGTTCCATCACGAGCACGCAAATGGTTAATTACTGATTCAGTAGGTAAACAGTAGGTATTTACTAAATCAGGGCAGGCAATGGAGCATATTTACAAGGGGATTGAGCCACCAGAACGTCACTTTTAGTGACGTTCTGGTGGCGAAATGCTCTTCTCCATATTTACGAAGCGGCGTTAAGCTCCTTTTTATGGCTTAATGCCACCTTGTAAAAAAGGCCAATTTACACGCATCACTTATTCGAGAAAGGGGCCTGCAATGGGTGTTGCCGTGTGCGTTCCACTGCAAACCCCATTGCTTTTGATGCTGCACCATATTTACAAGGGGGTGCAAATCTGAGGCAGCGCCAAACACAAACGCCATGCAAGAGCAGGTGTTAGAATTGCAAAACAAGCAGAAATATTTGTATTTCTCCTTGTTTTTGCTTTCTCTATGACTGCTGCATTTTGAAGCACACATAGAAGTAGCACACCACCATTAGTGATTGTTTATGTGCACAATTCTTGTGAATACAGCGCATCCCTGCATTTTGAACATTTCAGAGCGCGGTGCTGCCAAATTTGGCACAGCTCCGCGCTCCAACATTTTCTCGTAAATATGCCCCCAGATTTGCAGGAAAACCTGATCTCTTTTTGGTATTCATTGGACATTTTGGGGCAATTTTTCTTTTTTTCCCAACACAATGGATTGCAGTAACCAAAGTTGCTGCCCTGTGTTGCGTGAAATGGGGAAGAGCAGAACAGTGCCTAAGATATGCTGCTGCTGCTCTCTTCCCAAGTACTAGTCCACTTTCTGTCTGTCTAGCACTGCACAAACAACGTTGCACCACAGTTCAAAGGTGTGTGCATTCATCTAGCATATGTTTTTGTTACAAAATACTTTGCTAATTTACTTTTAAACTTTTTCAGGTTTGAATGTTTAATGTACAGTACAATACACATGGAAAGATAGAAAAGCATGGAGAAAAGAAAACGTGTTTCCTACTTTGCACCTGCCTCAATGGTGGATATTGTTTTTGTATAAAGCCCTTTCTGCAAATATCAGTACCTAGGGCTTTGCATTAAAAGAACACTGGTGGTTGCAGGGAAAATCCATGCACCATCTATAGGGCTACTTCATGTCACTTGTGGGCATCTTTACAGTGCAAAACAAGTGTTGCTATTGCGTGTGACCTTTTGCTGACTTAAAATGTTAATCTTTTCAACGCATGAAAGGCCAAATTGTCAATACATTGTGGCAGTGCAAAGTGTGTGCATAAATGTGGACCTAAATTGTAATCCATGGTTGTAGAGAGGAGACAATCAGGACTGTTTAAGATAAATAAACCGTCGACTACCATACAAGATAGGTGTTTATTTAAGGCAGAGTGCAATCAAACAACAGATTCGCAAATCCTTGACACCTATGGGAAAGCAATGCACCCCCACTTCAGGGCCAGGCCACAGAAAGTTTTTTATTGCTGGCTGTTCAGAAGTCGAGCCTGTGCTCTGCTAGTAGAAGAGTACCTTGGACATCAAAGGTATCCCTTGGTTGTCATGGAAGTTACCAGTTTTGATTTGCAATAAATGACCGCATCAGGGGGCATATGTATCATCAACCTGATTTGCGATTCTCAAATAGCAATTTTTAAGAAATCGCTAATTGAGAATCGCAAATAGGTATGTATGTACAAAATCAAATTTTTTTTGCGATTTCTTAAAATTCCTTAATTGCGATTAGCAAACTGCGAATCGCAATTAAGGAATAATTTCCCATTCATTACTATGGGCCAGGAGGCCCATAGGAATGAATGGGAAGGTATTCTCAATTTGCGATTCGTAATTTGAGAATTGCAAATTGAGAATAATTTCAAGTGTGCAGGAGTGTCCAAAGGACACCCTGTTTTCACCCCTGAAATATGCATGGGTGCACATGTGGCACACATACATGCCATAAGGGTATGTATGTGTGTCACATGGCACTTTGAAAAATGTTCATTTTTCAAAGAAATCACAAAATACCACCGACCTGAAGTTGGTGGTAATTTGCGATTCCTTAAATGCAATCACAAAATAAGGAATTGCAAATTTTACGATTTCTTATTTTGCAGGCAGATTTGTGTGATATATACCATTTACCGAAAATGCGTTCGCAAACGCTGAAATTCTGCGAATTTCGGCATTTGCGAACTTATTTGGGCTTGATACATATGGCCCCAGATGTGCTAGTTTCGCCAAGTCGGCTCTGACCCTAATTTCATTAAGAGACTTCCTACACAGTTTTCTCCAATAACACTTTCCCTTTCATTTTCTTTGCATATGATTCATCAAGGCTTGTTAGTCAGAAAGCATGTCTTCCTCCATGTTGTGATGTACAGTAAATCAACCTACTACAGAGGGTGACAGCACCTTCCCTATAATCACAGAATGCACAGTAAAAGGGGCCAGCAGCGATCAACACAAATGCATAGGCAGGAGGGGGGGTAGGGGAGTAATCACGCCGGGGCGTCTTTCCTCCATCAGTTGAAAGAAAAATCAAGCGAGTTACAGCAGAGAATCGATTTGTTTTGTACAGATGAGTCATATGCCTCATTGATTGTGTGACTACGAGTTCAATGAATGACGCATCCTTTTATTTACTAGTTGATGACGCATACTGACCTGTAAAGGCTTCGCGATCCAGGGGGCGGGCTTCCCATGAAGTGAGAGAGAACAAGAAAGAGGACCCGCTTCACAAGACATTAATGAGTCCGTGAAATAGTGCTGCGGGGGAAATCTTTTATGTGCACTTACACACCTTTGGGAATCCGCCCGGAACATGTTAGTAAAGGTGCCAAGATGGCACAGCCCCTATTTTATACGAACTGTATATGAATATTACCATTTCATTTCAATTTCAGATGTTACTAATTCCCAAAAAGGATGTGAGAATATGTAAACGAGTACTACAGTGGGACTACTTTACTCAGTCCAAAATGCCTTTGTGACTAGCTCAACAGAGCTGGAGTTAGCCAGGCGTGTATACTGTGCATGAGCACAGTCGGTGCTATTCTCCCTCTGAAATATTACCACCAGGGGATAAGAAGCTGGAGGCATCGAGGATTCACACATACATGCACCCATTGATCGGTTGACTCCTTTACCTTCCTTCCTTTATCTCACATGTTGAAGATGAAGATTCACGCTTGGTGAGGGAAGGTTCATAATCTACATGTATGAACAGATTTCTGGGACGAAGGACCTATTGACCAGTTGATCAAGGGAAGCTGAATATTAAAGCTAGGTTGTCTCAGTCTTGGAGATGTGTGTAGAGTTTAGTCATGCTCACTGGCAAGCTGACGTAAATGTGTCAACTTAGGCGTTGCAGAGGATAGCTTAGGAGGTCAACCCACGTACCCTTCCACATAAAATTCTCAGAACTCTTCCAGTTTTGCAAAACTAGCGCTTCCCATAAAGATTCATGAAAGAGCAGCTTTCACACGGTAGTTCATCCACCAATGATGTTTTTACTGAAAATGCTCCTGCTCTCTCAATGGGTGAACTTGTGGTGAAAATGCCACAGAGCACCTGCGGTGCACTGTAAATAAGGCAGGTGCCCCCTCTACCTCCAATCCACCCCCCCCCCCCCCCCCCCCAGCTTTGACTTCTACCGCTTCAGCCCGCTGGCATCCTGGACCTCCAGTAGGGTTTAAATTGCCCAATAGATCTACTTAAGAGGCTTGCAAGCTTATTGAAAATCAAACACTATGTAGCAATATGTGCCTCTAACAGTGCAAATTGACATACATGGCTGTGATGATATATAAGAATTGCCTGAATCTCACAACCGTGTATACCTAGCTATCATAGATCTGAAGATCATCAGCGGATGAATACATCTCATTCTGTATAAACATAGCCGATAATTGCCCTTAATCAGAACGCTACCCTAGTTTTATACAACAGGCCTGGGACACCATGCAAATCTATGTTACAGGGCAGTGCCTAATTTGAGCCCGTGGTTGCAGGTGCAAAAAGACAAGTGATGGACGGCATGCTGAAATGTCAAACACTCACCCCCAGTACAGAGATGGGCCTAAATCCATAGCTTTTTTGCTCACCCCGTCAATCCAGTTTAGACCCAGCCATATGTAAATCAGTCTTGACCCTGCTCCCATTGTGAACAGTCCAGCCTGAACTGCCAGGCCAGGTTCTCCCTGGACCGGAAACAAGCGTTCTAGGAGACCGGTTTTGGGGCATCACCACTTATCAGCCAGGATAGCTTGACTCTGTTGGCATGGGGAGTACAGGGCCCACGTCTGGGCATACCCATGCCACTTAGGGTGACAAGTGCAAGTGGGGCACATCAGCACAGAATATATGGGTCCAGTGAGGCTTCTGAATAATAATAATTCCAATAACTTATTTTAAACAAGGAAATGTTGCGCACCTGAAAGAAACTTGCCACCTACTTCGGTGAATAAATATTGAGTTTCATAGAGATATAGAGGCGGGGGACTCCCGGTGTATAAGAGCACACCAGAATCATTCATTTTAGGCATCAAACAAGAACAGGTTTATGTGACTAAGGGCAGCATATTAAAACCTGAAAAAATATGTTTGAAAATCTTTGCAAATATAAATATTGTGGTAAGGTTCGCAGTGTCCCTTAGAATGTTGGATACAGAAGAACAATGTCCACAACTTGAGGCTGGGTATCAGAGCCAAAATGTCTAAACTCACTGGCTCCAGTGCATGCTTTAATATCCAGAATTGGCATTTGCACTGTAGAGAGGGCACATGGGAAATAGGGTGCATTAAACTATGTGTACTGGAGGCTGCAGTGATCATAGAGTGTGGCCCGAGGACCTCCGCAAGTCCAGGATGAAAAGTGCACCTACAGACATAGTATCAGCGTATGTTCTTCCTCCTTCCACACTGTCACTGTGTTTGTTGATGGGCTCCTATCCTGCCTTTAGAGCTATTCAAGGGCCCTTCAGAAGCGGCATGATCTATCACAACACTAATCTGTGGTGCAGACCAACGGATACCTAAGAACAAGTTTACCCTCTCACAAAGGTTACCTTAAGGGGTGGTTGACTGTGTGCACCACATCGATGCTAGAACATCCAGTCTAATTTTCACCCATGTTCCATTGTTTGTGAAATGGTATGAGGATGGGAGCAAAAGTGTTGGTTCCTATGCATAAGAGTATACCCTAATGCAAGTGAATAGAATGCCCACTTTAATTTATGAAGATGCAAAATGGGGTCATGAGCAAAGGGCATTTTAGAGCACAGAAGCGTATCAGGGGGGCAAATGATGGTGTAAGTGAACACTGCACATGTTGTGGTTTCCTATGTTATGCTAAGGATTTCTAAAGCACATGGCTACCCGATGGGAATCCTAGCACTGCGGATATATTCTGTCACATAGTGGCTGAGACAAAAGAATTCAAAAAGTTATGTTTTGTGGGATTTCCTGAATTTGGATTCTCCTCTAATCGATCTCAGTGCTGAGGATAACTAGATCCAGAGCTTCTGAGCAAGGTAAGCAAATGAGCGACCACCATTTCTTTCTTTCTTGATTTTTGGTTCAGTGAGAAGTTTCTGGTCAGAGGAGCGTATTAGTCTTTTAGGTTTACAGTGTTTTAGCAGTCATTGGATTAGAGGGGGTCTTTTATTGTGTAGCGCCCAGTGGGCCAAAAAGAGAGTTTCAAATGTGATACTTTTGAGAACCGGCAGCCAGTGTAGCCCTGCCAGTGATGCAGACCCTGACTGGAAATTGGGGATCTTTAGTATGATGCATGCAGCAGCAGTCTGAATGATTTGTAAGCGCTTGGTTACATATAGAGGACTTTCCAGGTAAACTGGGTTGCCCTATTCAAGCTGGGATACCACTAGGCCCTGGACTATTGTTCTTCTACTGGCCTGAAGAAGCCAACCCAAAACCTTCCTTAATGTCCTAAGAAGGCCTAAGCAGGCATCAGCACATTTGTTGACTTGGACCTCCATGGTGAGGTGGGAGTAGATCCAGAAGCCCACGCTTTTTGTTTCCGTTTTAGGTCACCTCAGTAGCCAGGCCATTGTAATTCCATCGGTAGGGAGAGATTATTCCCGATCACCAGAACCTCAATTTTATTGCTGTTGAGTTTCAAGTGGTAACTGGACATCCAGTCCATGACATCTCTGAGGCAGGCACTGAGCTTGGTGGCGTGACCTCCTGTGTCTGGAATTAGGGAGATGGAAATTTGGGTATCTTCGACATATGATACCAATGATAATCCATGTCCTAGTACGACCTCTGCCAGAGGCTGAACGTAGATATTATACAGGGTAGGGTTTAATGATGAGCCATGTGGCACCACGTGCTCCAAGGACAGTGTGTTTGAGCAGAAGGATTCCTCCCAGACCTGCAATCTCCTGTTTTTAGAATTAAATTAACCATTTGAGAGCAGCGCAAGCAAATCCTACATCTTCTAATCTCCTGATGAGTGTGGCATTAGACACATTGTCAGAGGTGGCATTGAACTCCAAGAATATTACTACTGCTGAACCCTTTAAGTCTAGAGTGGCTTTGAGTTCGTCAATCACAGCTAGCAAGGCAGTTTCAGTGCTGTTGCCTGCTCTGAATCCTGTTTGGGTGCAGTGGAGAAGTACCTGATCTTCCAGGAATGTGGATAGACTCTTATTGACAGGTTTTTATGTGATTTTGCTAATAGAAATTAGTCTGCAGCTTTCAGGGACTGGGGGATCCAGTGAGGTTTTTATAAAAGAAAGTGGTTTCAGCATGGCATGTTTCCATGCCTGATGTACTTCACTACTTTCTGGAGATTGCTTGATTATGTTAGCCAAAACAGGGAACATTACTTTTCCCCCTTTCAGGAGAATATGGGGAGGTGCAGAGTCCAGTGGAGACCCTGACTTGATTGATGTGTCTTCTGTTTTAATGTTAGGAAATGCGCTCAAGTGCTCTTTAGCAACTTCTTCATATGGTGTGCAGGTGTCATTAATGTTTTCAGCGACCACCCTAGGCATAGTCGACTGTCTCCAGAAAGTATGTTGTAAACATATTGCTTCTGGCTTCAGATGCTATTGGACCTGCTGGTGGAGCTGCTGGCTTCATAAATGCGTTCTCAATTTTTAAAAACTCCTTTGCTGAATAGGCAGAGTATGCAATCTCTGTGCTAAAAAAGACATCCTGGATTTCCTGATGGCATAGTGATATGTGTTTACTGAATCTTTATAGTCCTTTTTGCTGGCTGTATCTCAGGGCCAGATGTATGAAAACATTTTGCATTCGCAAACGTTGCGGATTGCATTAAAAGGCTTCTGGATTTCCAATTTAGGTAATCACAGTTTTTGCAATTACCTTACTTGCTAATGCAAATAGGGAATTGCAATTTGCGAATCCCTAATTCACGTGTAAAAAGCCTTTCCTAAATACGAACTTTGTATTAAGAAAACGCTAATTACCATCAAATTTAAGTTGATGGAAATCATGTGCGAATTTTGAAAAATGCACAAAAAGGCATTTTGTCAAAGTGCCTATTTGGGCATGTGTGCGCTTTACATGTGCACAATTAAAATTTTGGTGTTGCTACAGGTAGCCTTAGGCCCCCAGGGACCCTTGGCTTTGCATTCGCTAATTTGCGATTACCAAATAGGTAATCCCAAATTAGCTAATGCAAAAAAATTCGCACCTATGGGCCTTTTGGCCCATAGGAACTAATGGATTTATTATACCTAATAGCGATCCACTATTCACCGAATCGCTATTAGGTAATATTAAGGAAACGCAAAATTATTTGCGACTCCTACATACATAGTGTTTTGCGAGTCCCATTTCGTGATTCAGTAAAAATCACTATTTGGGAATCACAAAATGCTCTTTCGATAAATCTGTCCCTAAACGTTTTCTACACCTTCTCTCCATTATCTTGAATTCCTCCTTCAAGGTTAGTAGCTCATTTTTAAACCAAGAGGTCCAAGCTTGGGTGCGACTATTTTTCTATATTCTCTTTAGGATATTCTTCTCTAAGGAGTTATTTCAGTCTTCAAATGTGGAGTATGTTGGTTCGTGATCTCCTCTAATGGTAGGAACAGAACTAGAAAGAAGGCTGACCCAGCTATCTTCATCAAGTTAGGCCCAGCTTTAACAGAGCCTAGTTTTACGATGGAGGATAGATTTACCTCCTATTTTAGGGAGATGGAAAGGGATGATGTAGTGATTAGAACAACAAAGAGGGGAGGGGTTTTTGCCTTTGAGTCGGGGATATTTGATAATATGAGGTCCAGGAGGTGCCCTTTTTTATGAGTCTACTTCTGTGTGTGTTGAATAGCCACCAAGTCTTGAGTCATTTTTTTTAACTTTAGGGCATTCAGTATTTTCAAAATGTAGATTGTGATCTCCCTATACTGTGCAGTTCACCTTTTGCATACATTGTTCGTTCAACAATGTCAGGCAAAGCTTGTATAAACTGGGTGTGAGTGCCAGGTGGGTGGTATATTAATATTCCTGACAGCGTAAAAGTGTGGAACAGTTTGAATGCGAATGTAAAGTTTCTACAACTAGGCAGAGGTAAGGAGGAAAAATTGTTATTTAAGTCTTTCTTGAAAATAATTGCTACTCCACCCCTCTCTTAGGTTTGGCGGTCAACTTGTGGAGTAGTATAATCCTGTGGGCGGGTGAACGAGATATCTGACCAGGGGCCAGATGTAGGTAAATTAGATTTACCGATTTTTAATTACCAAATGTTACCGATTCGGTAATTAAAAATCGGTAAATCTAAAGTGTGGATATGTAGGTATATCCAGATGTTGAAATACCGAATCTTTAACAATCGGTATTTACCGATTCTGTAAATACCGAATCGGTAATGCCCATTCATTCCTATGGGCTTCAAAGCCCATAGGAATGAATGGGCATTACCGATTCGGTATTTACAGAATCGGTAAATACCGATTCACACAAGGGTGCAGGGGGTGTCACTTTGACACCCTCTGGCACCCCCAAAACAGGCACGGGTGCCATGTGGCAGGCATACCTGCCCTAAGGGCAGGTCTGCCTGTCACATGGCATAGGTGTGCATGCACACATGTGCATGCACACCTGAATCGGTATTTTACCATCAAATCGGATTTGATGGTAAAATACCGATTCGTTAAGGCTCCTGGGACTCTGAAGAGTCCCACCTACATCGGAGAATTACCGAATCGGTAAAAATACCGATTCGGTATTTTACAGAATCGGTAAATTTACAGAATCGGTAAATTTACCGATTCTGTAAAATTGTGCCCCTACATACCATTTCTGGTATACCGGTCGGTAACGGCCGAAAATACCGATTTTCGGCCGTTACCGACCGACCTACATCGGGCCCCTAGAGTCGTCCTTCAGCCAGGTTTCTGTAAGAAACAGAAGGTCTGGCTTAGTCTCTTCAAGAAAAGTAAAGAGGTCTAAGTTATGCCTGGGGAGAAATCTACAATTGACAAGGTAACATCTCCACCTTTCCCTTTTATTCTGAAAAGTCAGCTTATTGTTATTAATAGTTTTTTCTGAAGAGCCTACGTTTTTATTACAGTATTTACATGTAATGTTGGCTATGTGCTACACATCATTCGGGTCTAAACTGTCAATGTAGTCCTTACTTGCAGGTTGTTGTAGGCATAGGAGTTCATCCCTCTAAAGGGTACAGATGGGCTTGCCTTCAGCATGCCAGCGGCATGCCCGCTGGGCTCATCTGCTGCGCAACCGCACCCTCAGGCTCATTTTGTAGTCAGATGAGCCTAACGACTAGAAAGCTGACCTAAATGTCATCAGTGTTTGTCTCATCGCGGGTCAGGCACTGAAAACGGTCAAAGATGAACACATTGAGTGAAAAGTGCAAAGTGCAGGAAAGTTACTCTGCTAGTGCAGACTCTGGACACTGCCTCTGTACCACACAGCAGCCAACACTTTATTTTCTCCTCCAATGTCATGGGCAACATTATGTGAGAGAACAAAAGGAATCTCTGACCTGAAACCTTAGTTGCAGTCTTAAATCAAAGCTTCCCACATAGACCAACCAGTGTGGTCTTGGGTAGATCAGTCTGGAATGGCGCTATTCACTGCCGAGTTGGTGTTATTTTTTTTACTCCTTCCTAACAATGAGTAGTATTTAGCAGAATATGTCCTGAATGTAAAGGTGTTCTACGTTGATCTATTTTTCTGTAGCAGCCAGGGTTACATTTCGGCCAATCAATATTTATATTTTGTTTGCAATAGATAAAAACATTCCTTTTTGCGTCCACAACAATGCATGGGCCTCTGAAACAAGGAATGGGGTACAATAGTACACCCTTGCAACATATAACATAATACAATATAGCACCTCATCACGAATTATCATGGGGCAGATAATGTGCCCATTTCCCATCTTCATGTGCTATAGTTCTTTAACTTTTTGCAAGTGCCTGGAGGCAACACCATCCTCATATGTGCCACAGCAACATTCATGGAGTGAACAAACTCTCATGCAAGAAGGCACATGTATCAAGCTGAGTAGCATCATCGTGGAAGGCTCGTGCAGTGTCACACCCCCCTATAAATTCATTCTCAAGTAGGAAGTCAGGCACAGGGCCTCCCTGTTGGGTACAGAAGTAGCTTTATTTGGTTTCTGTTCAAAAACACTTGAAACAGCATAGACATGTACTTGATTGAGGAATCTCTGACTGCGCCAGTGAAAATTGTTATTAACCACTGGTTTTGGACCTCCAAAAGTGGACATCCAAGCAGCAGAATATCCCATTTGGCCTTTAATATTTCTTCACCATTTAAGACTGCGAATGAAGAACTAAGAGCCTCATTTAGAGTCTGGCAGAGGTGGAGCGCCGCAGTAAATGAGTAGTGTTCTTGCCACTCAAATACGTGTTCCCCTCCTCCGTCAAGCAGTGGCTGCTAGGCCTCATCTGTGGAGGTTGAGCAGCGCTTAATTTAAGCCGGTGGTTGACGGCACTTATGACAGTCCATCACATGGAGGTGTTGTTTATCTAATTTGTAGACAAGCACAAGAATAGTTGTGTATTAATTTCATATACATTAACAATGATTAATTCCTGCCTCCAAAGCTAATCTTACAGTTTTTGGGCCTGGAAAAGTCTTTATTGTCACTGATGGAGTGTAATTATGCTCGAAAAAATTGTACAGCCTAATTCCGGGGCCTCCCACAACTCGTTGAAGCCCAGCCGGAACAGTTCTTGCTTGACAAAGGATAGCCAAGGGATCTTGTCACTATGGTTTAAATTCATGACATGCACAAGATCTTGCCTGTAGTGTTTTAGCTCATTTGTTGACCAAAGTCTGTGCCAGAATCTTAATGGTTTAGATTCAAGGTCATCCCTAATAGACGGTAGACCCAAATCTAGGCGTAAGGGAAACAGAGGAGTTGCAGTTGGGAGGGCCAGAAGACGCCTCAGAAAGTTATTTTCCACACACATCAACTCATTTGCAGCTTGATGTCCCCATAGTTCGCTGCCGTATAGTGCAGCTGACTTCGCTTGTGTTTTATACATTTCAACTGCAGGAGCTATGGGTTTATAAGTTGAGGTGTTCGTGACCCTTAAAATAGCCCCGGACAGTTGAGAAAGCCTTATTCGCGAACTTGAGATCTGTGGTCCCCAGGATAGGTTCTCATGCAGGGTTACGCCCAGGTACTGGAATGTTTTTACCCTCTCCAGTACTGTGAAATTCAGGGATGGGTTGGGTCTAGTTGTGGGGGAGGGGTTGAAAATCATGAATTTGGTCTTCCCTGTGTTGATCTCAAGACCCTACTGCCTACAGAAAAGACCAAATCCATCTAGGATTCGCTGAATTCCCATAGGGGATTTGGAGAGCAGGAGGGTGTCAAACTAAGAGCCTCATTTAGAGTCTGGCAGAGGTGGAGCGCCGCAGTAAATGAGTAGTGTTCTTGCCAGTCAAATACGTGTTCCCCTCCTCCGTCAAGCAGTGGCTGCTAGGCCTCATCTGTGGAGGTTGAGCAGCGCTTAATTTAAGCCGGTGGTTGACGGCACTTATGACAGTCCATCACATGGAGGTGTTGTTTATCTAATTTGTAGACAAGCACAAGAATAGTTGTGTATTAATTTCATATACATTAACAATGATTAATTCCTGCCTCCAAAGCTAATCTTACAGTTTTTGGGCCTAGAAAAGTCTTTATTGTCACTGATGGAGTGTAATTATGCTCGACAAAATTGTCTTCATCAATTCCTGCTTAATCGGAAGTGTGATACCAATACATACTTAAGAAACATGACAAACAGTGTGATTCGTGATACACATGAGAGTTCAATCTGCATCGTAAAAGCATGCAGTATGGTCGCAAACCAGTTTGAGATGAAAATCATTCACGAGAGAGAGAAAAATGTATAATGTTAATGAGTATGCAATACATATGTGCTTTGAAAAACATATACATTCTAAAATGTGTGACATGATGTAGTTTTTAAACAAATGATTGTAAAAAAATTAGAAAAAGTACGCCATTAGTAGAAAAGTGGATTAACATAAGTTGTTCAAAAATGACTTGAAAAATTAATTTTGTTCACGTAGCAGTACTATCATGAAAACCTCATCAAATGTCAAGAGAAAATGTGTTGCTCACTTATAAATGATTTTGGAAATACGTTAACGCTTGATGGGAATCAAAATGGTGTTTGATTATAAATCTTTATGAAGAATATTCATCACAAATGAAACAGCTTCTTCAGTAAATTATAATGTTTCCGTAGTTTTTCCTGTAAGGATTAACATGCATTTTTTTTCTTTCCTTCGAATAAGACTAGAATATGCAGATATGACTTCACTACCAGTGGTGAGAACTCTTCCTAAAATTTCCTTTCTCTAGTTTTGAACAAAGGACACCCTCTCTGCTAGTACAAAACTGTGTTGACTTTGTTGCAAGCTCAGAAGTGAGCGCTTGGGAACGGACATGATATGATACACATTTTCCAAAATGGACGGTGCACAAAAGAATACAGTTCGACCGGTCTCCAAAGGTCTACAATATGTTTCCTCAAACTCAAGAATTTGAATGAGAGGATCTAAAGTGACTCAGAACTTTCTGGTGTATATTCACCTCTTATCTACTAAAAATTGATAAAGGTGAGAAATGTGGCTCACAGTGTATAATCGATTGTGTAGCTCATACATACTTTGCTATGAACCAATGGAAGAAGAGATATATGATTAATTTTTTCCTTATTCAGATATCTAATATATGAATCATTGTGGCCTATCATGACTAGTGACTCCTTATAATCAAATCCCAAGATACTATATTTGAGGTGAGACTTTGATCTAACTCACACATACTTTACCTTTTGTGCACTTTTCTTTAATCAAATCCCAAGATACTATATTTGTGGTGAGGTTTTGATCCAACTCACACACATTTTATATTCTCTGTGCACTCTTCCTTAACCTTTTTCTTTCCGTTTTTCTATGACTCCAAAATTACTATACCACACTCCGCTTCCCTTTCCCTTTCTCCATTTTCTCTCTCGCTTGTCCACCGAAATTAGTTTTGCACCTTAGCGTGTCCCTGAAAGGACATACTGCTATATGTAATCTTCAACAATGTTGCCAATTATGTACATGTTGGTGTGATTTATCACAAAGTGACTATGTTTTTATAAGTCCTTTTTTCCCCTGAAGTCTAGTATTTCTCTATGTGTTTGTATATATAATTGTATATAAGTGTACATAATTTTTTATATGTATTATGTACATGTTGTATGTTGTATTTGTATGTATACTCAGTTATATTTAAAATTTCGCATTTTTCAGCCCTGACGAAGTTCCACTGGAACGAAACACGTTGGCTGTTGCTGAGGCTTTTTAAAAAAAAGATTTTGAATAATAAAGCTTTTTCAAAGACCTTGGAGACCGGTCGAACTGTATTCTTTTGTGCACCGTCCATTTTGGAAAAAATCATTGGGTATATGTGTTTACAGTGGAGCTAAAGTGTGGCAAGCTCTGGACGTGTGTTGCACTTTTTCTGGACTGACTGTCAAAACTAGGAAATTGAAGTGCCTTACCAGGGTCAGCTGCACTCTTTGTTGTTGGAGATGATATGATACACATGAATTTCTAGTTCTGAGGAGAAAGGAAATGGAACTTTTAATAAAGTGATGGACATCGAAAGAATGGTATTACGTATAATATCATTTGGGTAAAATAATAATCACCCCCTGGACAGACCATAGACTGCAACCAATGTAAACCTTGCAAATTGCGTAAAAGATACTTTTGTGTCAAGGAGCTATGCATATTTGGAAGTATAACTGACCAGTGGAAAAAGGGCAATTTCTTGGCTATCTTTGAAATTTCCTATATGCCTGGCATGCAGTGGGACTGAACTTTGATTTTCCCTGAACTAAACTTTCCTAATTACCTGCACCTCTGTCGTGACCGGGATTTTGGTTCTATTTCTGAGTGATGGTGACTTTAGCTTGCTACCATCCTAGATCCCTATTCTTAGCTTGTTTTGGTCCTTTTCAGGCCTCTTTTCAGACCTAGAAGCATAAACTAGAGGATAGCCGCTTTATATGATGATAGATCCCTTATTTCTGACTCTAATCCATCTATTACCTATTGGCTTTGGCATAATTATGTGTCCTTTCATCATTCTCAGGCCTGAAGACCTATAGTAGAGGGTGGATCCTGTAGTTCTGACTTTATATTACCTATTGGTAGGGTTTGTGTATGTATTTTGATAGAGCTATGTGTCTATTTCATCCTTTTCGGGCCTACAAGGCCCAGAACCAGAGAGACTCCATTTTGCTTTCTGCCTCTGCAGACTGAGATGCTTGTAGGTCAAGTGTGATGTTTTAGTTATGAGGTGTTGTTCGCTCTTGGCAAACTAGAGAGAACCGAACAGGCCGGAGCTGAATCTTATCAAGAAATGTCCCTGGGGCTCAAGTCTCTAGACGAAACAAGCAGCTGATCACTGTGAGAGCGTCTGGAGCAGGGAGCCTGGTAGATGGATTTGGTGGGAGGAGGCTACTTGCTGGAACTTTCCACTAGGGGAGAGCATTCCATATTATCGAAGTGCAGAGAGGCAGAGTTGTCAGATGGATCTTCGAATGGTACTTGTCAGAAGCAGTTGCAGTCAGAAGCAGTTACTTGTCAGAAGGAGTTGTGATCAGAGGGAGCTGGTCAGGATGAGATGCAGTCTGGAGAAGATGCAGTCAGAATAAGCTGCTTTGCAGTTGGAGGGAGATGCTTTGGAGACAGAAGCAAGCTGACATGAACAAAGTCAGTTAACCAGCTGGGACTGTGAACTGGAGAGCTGAAATATGGAGTGGTTACCAGGCAAATGGAAGAGGCTTGGAGCAGTTAGAAGTTCAGTTGGAGCCAGTGGAGTGAAGCCGAAGTGACAGAGGGAGAGAGCCCTGATTCCACCAGAGAGAGAGAATCATTCCTTTCTAATAAGGTGAGGTATTCTAAACTAGTTTGCTTTACACTTAATCATTCACTTTCCTTTATTTCCTAGGCTATATTCCCTACTGTATTGTTGCACTGATTAATCCCTTTTCTTTTAGCGGTGTGCAGTCCTGTTATAATTAATTATTTCCCTTTTCAGCTATCTGCAGTTCCTGTCAGCTATATGTGGATGTGTTAGTAATCTGATAATAAAGCTTTCTTGTTTGCCATTCTAATAAAGAGACCCAGCAGATCTGTGTATTCCGTAGATATGCCTATTTCCCTTTACCGTTCAGGCTATTTCTAGATTGCTAGTTATTGTGATGTTATAATTTGCTATTGTGTAATAAAGGGACCCCAGTTCTTAGTGAACAGCTGGGCAGGTGTTGTTTCTTCATGATAAGACTAACCTTTCTTCTAGCCAGATGCTGTTATGTGGACGTATGTGTTTCCCGTCCAGGTAAGTGGTAACTGATAAAGGGAGCAAGGAGCGCCTAAATCAGGGAATAACCTTCGCATATAGTAATTACATTTGGTTGTTATCTTCTGGGACAGAGCTGACCCTTCTTTTTACCCAAATGCTGACAGGAGAAGGATGTGACATTCCCTTCCCTGCAGATAATTGAGCATGGAAGATTGTGTGTAGATCAGGTCAGGAGATAACCTCTGAATGCTACAATTTGGCCATTCTTGTGTGAGAGGATTGGATCTCCTATTCGCCACATAAGGGATAATATTGTGTATGAGACACCCTCAGTAGATATTAGACATATAGAGAAACTTCCCAACAGAGAGAGCGCGGAAGGTATTCATAGGACAGAGATTGCCGCTAGAGAGAGTGGCATTAGTGAGAGCATTGATTGTGATCAATGTGTATACCCGCATGATTGTGGCTTGTGAGAGCACCGGGAGGATACGGTGTGTAGTGAGATTGCCGCTAGAGAGAGTGGCATTAATGAGAGCATTGATTGTGGTCAATGTGTATACCCACATGATTGTGGCTTGCGTGAGCACCGATTGTGGTCGGTGTTTAATGGTAGATGCATTAGAACTGCTCTCCACCATGAGGAAGAGAGTAGCATAGTCTGGGCTAGATTGCCGTGAGACTATAAGGTGAGATCATAGGATGTGACATGGAATTCCTTAGTAATCAGTGATTATTCCTAGTGATCCTATAGATTTAGTGGTGTTTTTGATGATATGAGCTTGTATATTGCTAATTCCCCATCCCCTGGAAGGTAGCTAGGTACTGTGGTAAGTAGGCTCTGGGGAGGGAGATGGTTATGTTTCGGCTGGATTGGTGGTGTCTTGGTGAGCTGGTGATATCTGGTCTGAAAATCCGGTCTTTACATATGGCGTCAACGAACAGCTTCCGTCCTGTATGTGGGGGAGTGGCCCCTGACATGTATATGGACTTGAAACCCTTTAAATATGACATCTGGGAACAGTCCGTGAATTGCATGGTGAGGTGTGGTCCCTGACCTATGGGCTTGAACAGATGGAGTGTAAGGAGATTGCAGTACATCATGGCATCTGACTTATGCAGTGTAGGAGAAATGTTTTTCATCTTGGTGTTTGAACTGACAGGCTTGAAGGGTAACAGTACGTGATGGAGCCAATTACATCTTGGTGATGAAGCAGTTGTAAATAAGTGTATGAAAAAGGCTTGTACATAGCTTGCTGCTTGGCTTATGAATTATTTAGTGTGAAATGTATTCAGTGTAATATGACTTGTTGAGTTCCTTGTGAATAGCGCCTTGTAAATATGGCTTGTGGATGTCTTATTCCATTGAGCAGGGAAGGGCTGGATCCTTTCCAACTGTTCTTTAAAACAAATGAGCTCAAGTGTTATGTGAAAATGTGAGAGATAAGTTCTTGGATTCCCCATCGGGGAACAATTGTGTTTGAGCTGCCAAAGGGTTAATATCTTGAATTGGGATGGCAGTGTTTGTTTCAATATGCTGTTTAATATGCATGGTTCCGAGAGCTGACACTAAAAGTCAGTGAATGTTTGGATTAAGGGAGGTTTGATTGGCTTTTTAATTAGTTGCCACCTTTTTATTTCTTATGCTGAGTGTTAGGTGGAGTTTTTTGTAGTCCTTAGTACATGTTGTTTAAGTTCTCCCTTTTCTTTCATTTTGATGTTAGTGAGCCTGTGTTCAGGCCTGGTCGCCCCCACGCTCCTCTGCTGCTCTATGCCTCCTGCTGCCGCTTCCTGATTCCTGGTTCCTGCTCGGGCGACCCAGCCGCCGCTGAGCCGCCCGCCCGCACTTACATCTGTCGCCGCTTCCTCCCTGCGGCCCCACCCCCCGCCAGCCCTTTCTCCGCCCAGCTCCCGCCAACCAGCTGATTCACCCACACGGCTCCTTACTTATGATGCCCACGCGTACGCGCAGCGGGCGCGCCGAAGGTGCGCCAAAGGCAAGCACGTCTGCGCCCGTCCGTGCCTGGACCGCGCCCAGCGCCAGGACCCCTGGCCCCGAGTTCGCCAGCCCACACGATGGACTTACGACCCCACAACCCTCAACGCACTCAACGCTGCCCGGAACCCCGCCTGCTACCGAGCCACCCTGAGACGCACCCACGGACCCTTCGCCTGCCCAGCCTGCCGATTCACCTGCCTCCGGACCTGCACCACCCCCGCCAAGCCAGACACCAGCAACAACCACCTCAAGTGCATCCTGCTCAACACCCGCTCCGTCCACAGGCACGCCGTGGAACTCTGGGACCTGCTCGACGCGACAGCACCAGACGTCGCCTTCCTCACCGAAACCTGGATGAACGCCTCCTCAGCGCCCGACATCGCCATAGCCATCCCGGACGGATACAAGTTCACCCGGAGGGACCGCGTCAACCAGACGGGAGGATGTATTGCCATCGTACACAAGAACACCATCCGCATCTCTCCCACGAAACCTTCACTGCCGCCGAACACCTCCACTTCCAGATACACACCGACCCCAAAACCACCCTCCGAGGCACCCTCTTCTACAGACCCCCGGGACCACGCACACAATTCAGCGAAGACATCGCAGACTTCATCAGCCCGCACGCCCTTCCCTCCGTCGACTATATCCTCCTAGGGGACCTCAACTTCCACCTGGAGAACAACAACGACAGAAACCCCACCACCCTGCTGGACAACCTCGCCAACCTCGGACTCAAGCAACTGGTGAACACCCCCACCCACTACGACGGCCACACGCTTGAGCCCATCTTCTCATTCAGCAAGCACATCTCCTTCAGCCACTCCACCGGACTCCACTGGACTGACCACAGCTGCGTCCACTTCAGCTTCAGAAGAACTACGACCCACCACCACCCGCAACAGGTTCCCCGCCGGAGCTGGAGCAAGATCACCACCGAGCAGCTCACCGCCTCCCTCAGGCAGAACACACACACCAGCACAACGGACCCCAACGAAGCAGCCAGCAACCTCACCAAGTGGCTGACCGCCTGCGCCGATGACCTCGCACCACTAAAGAACCCTCCCAGCAGACCCGGCAGCAAGAAAGCCCTCTGGTTCACCGACGAACTCAAAGACTCCAAGAAGAACTGCCGCACCCTCGAGAAAGCCTGGCGGCTCGACCAGACCACAGACAACAGGAACGCCCTCAAGCACGCCACCCGCAAACACCATCAGCTGATCCGCGCCACCAAGAAGACGGCACTCAAAGAACGACTGGACAACAACGCCCACGACAGCAAGGAACTCTTCAGCATCATCAAAGAGTTCTCCAACCCCAGCGCCGGAAAACAACAAAATCACTCCCTCGCAAGACCTCTACAACTCACTCGCCTCGTTCTTCCACCGCAAGATCGCCGACATACACAACAGCTTCGAAACACAGACCACGCACCCTATCACCGAACCAGCGCCTGCCACCACCACCCTCTGCAACTGGACCCCGATCAGCACCGAAGACACCACCCGCACGATGAACTCCATCCACTCCGGATCACCAACCGACCCCTGCCCACACCACGTCTTCAACAAAGCCGACGCCATCATCGCACCCCATCTCCGGGACATCATCAACTCCTCCTTCCACACAGCCACCTTCCCGGAGAGCTGGAAGCACGCCGAGCTTACCGCCCCCCCTCAAGAAACCAAAGGCGGACCCCACCGACCTCAAGAACTACCGTCCCATCTTGCTCTTTCCTTTTCCTGCCAAAGTCATCGAGAAGACCGTCAACAGACAGCTCGCTGCCTTCCTCGAGACGAACGGATCCCTCGACCCCTCGCAGTCCGGGTTTCGGGCCAACCACAGCACTGAGACCGCCCTGATCGCAGCCACCGACGACATCAGAACCCTGATCGACAACGGGGAAACAGTGGCCCTCATCCTCCTGGACCTCTCTGCGGCGTTCGACACTGTCTGCCACCGCACCCTAGTGCAGCGCCTCAGCAACATCTAAATCCAAGAGAAAGCACTGGAGTGGATCATCTCGTTCCTCGCCGGAAGAACCCAGAGATTCCGCCTTCCCCCGTTCAGATCCGAGGCCACCGAAGTCATCTGCGGCGTACCACAAGAATCTTCACTCAGCCCAACCCTCTTCAACGTCTACATGAGCCCCCTCGCAGCCATCGCACGCCAACACAACCTCAACAATGAACAGAAAAGATTGCTAGCCCTCCCACTTATTTAGTCTCGCTCTAAGCTTATGAGACAACAAACAAAAAACAAAGTCACTTTGTTTGTATGGGTAATTTTATTTAACCCTTTTACTCATTATTTTTGGTAAGATTTATCTTTTTCATGGGCAAGAAGAACACTTTATATACACCTATACACAATACAAAAAACATTTATACATATTTACAACTACTATACAAATACCACATAAACAATGAATCAAACAGTTATCCACAAACTTCTTTAGTGAAAAATATATCTAGCAATTCCATATTCACAAATAATTAATCTTTGCGAGATAATCAAACCGCTATTAGACCCATAAGGTGAGAAAAAATGCGACAGAAATCAAAAATTCATTCACAATTAATTCCAACAAAAATAACTGCACCCATCAAGGGCAGATATTTTGGGGTGTCTGTCTGCCATTTGCCGACGCATTTCGAATCTGTAAAGGATTACAGATTCTCCTCAGGGCTCTGGTGATGAGCGCGGGGCGCCGATCGCCATGCCGTATGCTCGTTGTCTTTGTTTAAACCCAGATTCAATCAGTGGCGGGGACTCGTGTTCCTCCCCGATGTTTACAGTCGCGCGGCTCACTCGCGCTTTCTTCTGAGTTGGCGAACCAGGAAATGCAAAAGGTTTTGCATTTCCTGGTTCGCCAACTCAGAAGAAAGCGCGATTGAATCTGGGTTTAAACAAAGACAACGAGCATACAGCATGGCGATCGGCGCCCCGCGCTCATCACCAGAATTTTAGGTCGCATGGAAATGTTATAATGAGCAAACAGAGGATCTAACATAGCATCCAATGCCACACTCGACAGAGAATAAACCTTCAATTTCACTGACTTTCTGCGGCGTACAGCCCCTTGTGTACAATTGGACCACGAGAGCCCACTGCATTCTGTACAGAGATTGAACACAATGAGAGAGCCCTGAGGAGAATCTGTAATCCTTTACAGATTCGAAACGCGTCGGCAAACGGCAGACAGACACCCCAAAATATCTGCCCTTGATGGGTGCAGTCATTTTTGTTGGAATTAATTGTGAATTAATTTTTGATTTCTGTCGCATTTTTTCTCACCTTATGGGTCTAATAGCGGTTTGATTATCTCGCAAAGATTAATTATTTGTGAATATGGAATTGCTAGATATATTTTTCACAAAAGAAGTTTGTGGATAACTGTTTGATTCATTGTTTATGTGGTATTTGTATAGTAGTTGTAAATATGTATAAATGTTTTTTGTATTGTGTATAGGTGTATATAAAGTGTTTTTCTTGCCCATGAAAAAGATAAATCTTACCAAAAATAATGAGTAAAAGGGTTAAATAAAATTACCCATACAAACAAAGTGACTTTGTTTTTTGTTTGTTGTCTCATAAGCTTAGAGCAAGACTAAATAAGTGGGAGGGCTAGCAATCTTTTCTGTTCATTGTTAAATTGGGTCCAGCTGCCCCCCGTCCCAGGACCAAACTCCGTTGTTTCATTAACACAACCTCAACATCATCTCATACGCCGACGACACCCAACTGATCCTCTCCCTCACCAACGACACCGCCACCGCCAGAGCCAGCCGACACGAAGGGATGAAAGACGTCGCCGACTGGATGAAGAACAGCCGCCTGAAACTGAACTCAGACAAGACGGTAGTCCTCATCCTGGGATCATCACCCTCTGCCTGGGATGACTCCTGGTGGCCCCCTGCCCTGGGCACCGCTCCCAAGCCAACGGACCACGCACGCAACCTGGGCTTCATCCTGGACTCCTCCCTCTCGATGACTAGACAAGTCAACGCCGTTTCCTCATCATGCTTCAACACCCTGCGCATGCTCCGCAAGATCTTCAGATGGATCCCCACTGAAACCAGGAAGACCATTACCCAGGCACTCGTCTCCAGCCGACTGGACTACGGGAACACCCTCTACACCGGAACCACAGCCAAACTTCAAAAAAGACTCCAACGCATCCAGAACGCCTCCGCACAACTCATCCTGGACATCCCCCGACAAAGCCACATCACCGAACACCTGAGAGACCTGCACTGGTTCCCCGTCAGCAAGAGAATCCCGTTCAGACTCCTCACCCACGCACACAAGGCTCTCCACGACCTGGGTCCCAAGAACCTCACCGACCGCATGACCTTCTACACGCCCACCCGCCAGCTACGATCGACCAGCCACGCCCTCGCCACAATACCACGCATCCGCAGAGCCACCGCCGGAGGAAGTTCCTTCTCCTACCTGGCAGCCAAGACTTGGAACTCCCTCCCCACCCACCTTCGGCGAACCCAAGACCATCTCTCCTTCAGGAAGCAGCTCAAGACCTGGCTGTTCGAGCAGTAACATACCCCTCTCCCCCAGCGCCTTGAGACCCTCCCGGGTGAGTAGAGCGCTTTACAAATGCCGTGATTGATTGATAGTCCATGGTGGACATTAGTGACAGGATAAATTGTTCTATTTTGATTAGTGGTGACTATGACACACTACCATCTTAGTGTAGTGCTATGTGTTTCCTTATATTAGTTTACTTTGCAATTAGTTGCAGGGTTTACCTATGTACTTTGGCAGGTAGCTGGTGGAAAGGTAACATCTTGCACTGAAAAAGCAGTGTTCATTAAACATACTGTTTGATATGCGTCCACGAGTCTGTGTGGATTTGCCTTTGAAAACATGATTAAATGTGTCTGATCCAGAGGTCAGAGTGTTATAAATCAACCAGACAGACTGTGAGGCATACACGGGTGGTTTTAAATAAGTATTCTGAAAGATAAGCAAACCAGTGTTTGAGAACGATCGTAGTTGTGGAAATAAATCAGACCCAACAGCGCAAGGTAACAAGCGCTTCAAAAGTAAAATGCAACCATGTCATTTTGAAAGTGCACAGTAAGTGGGTTGTGCATGATTGGTTTCTAGATTCAAAAATATAACTGTGATTCTTCCCCCAGAAGCAATCTGCCCCTTTTGTTTAAAGTTGAAATGCAAATGATTCTGTATTTTTTGCGCTGATATGAGGCAGAACAGCGTGAGAGAGAAAAATGTGATAAAATGTTCCCATTCAGACAGGAAAAGCTGTCTGCATAGAGTAGAATTGAACAGAAATAAATTTAGTACCTTTAATCACAAAAATAAAAAGCTTGCGCCAATGTGAAAATGCTGTTCCTTTTGCTGCTATGTGATTTTCAATGTTGCTAAACATTTTGCCTTTCAGCTGCTAACAAGGATTAGAGTATTTAGTTTGTTACTAAATGTTTTGCCCTTTAGCTGTTAATAATGTTAGAGTGCTTAGCCTGTTAAGTTCGTTTTTCATAAGGCTGTAGACAAATGATAGTTCAGAACTTGCTTAAATTAGTTAGAAATAACTGTGGAGTGTTTAAACATGAAATGCAGGGTTTGGCTGAAGGTCAAAAGAGGTTAGGTATATTTCTTGTCTAAAGACGACAGTATGAGGTTTTATTTAAGAACGAGAAGCTTCACAGGCTGTGAACAGCTAGGTTTTGACCTTGGAGAGATAAGCATGCATTCCACAAAGCCTTCTCTCTTCTCCGCGGCTTTTTGTGAGGGAGGGGTGGCTTATGAGAGCAGAGACACCTCAGTTTGTTATTATTGGCTATGATTCAATTCTTTCCGCAGAGAAATGTTGATATGAAGGAGGGGTCAAATCGCTCTTCCTCACAGTCAGCCCAGAGAGCTTCCCTGACTAGAAAATATGGCATGCTTGCAGACGAATAGTTTTCCCCTCAGTAATGTAAACAGAAAAATTGGAAGACGCTTGGCCCTTGGAGTAAGATAAATACAGTCAGCCTAGAAAGCTTCCCTGGCTAGAGATATGGGACGCTTGCAGATGAATAGTTTTCCTTTCAGTAATGTAAACAGAATAACTGGCAGGAGCTTCGCTTCTGCAATGAGATCAGCATTGGCAGCGACTCAATTTTAGATCGCAGAGAGCAGCCCGTCTCCTGCTTGTTACGGTTGAAACTGAGCCAGCCCTGGGACGCGGACATCTCTGAAGGGAGGGGTATGCTAGCAAGGAGTGAGAAAGTAGTGAAGTTAGCTGCCCAGCCCTTCTGGCTGTGTAAGAAAAAAATAGATTTTGCCCAAACAAATTTAGGGAATGTAATGCAAATAGTTTTATAAAACTTTTTCCAAACTTAGAGTATGATTTTATAAACCACAGGGTTCTCAGAGGGACAAAAAAAAATGTTTTTTTTTTAATTGAAGTTTTTCTTTTGCAAGATTGATGATACTTGTCTTTTGTTTTAGGTTGCTGGGATTTGCTGTCGGGGGTGCGAGTGATACCTTTCCCGCCCCACCCTGTTTGTTTTTTTGTCTTTTTTATTTTTATTTTGTTATTTTAGCTTGTTATTTTCGAAGAATGGAACCCCCCAAGCCTGGAGCCAGACCAGATGGCTGATGGCGGACGGGTGCTGATGTTCCATGGATGAAGAGATCGGATGGGATTCTTCCTTGGCAAAGAAATACAGATGAAGATGGATTCAAACAACGTGTGTTACTGAGCGGTGTGTTTTTCACACAGGAGAACTGCTTGCCTAAAAGTGAAGATGGAGGAGAATTTTTTTTTTATATAGAGATACTTTTCTTGCATTTAGAATAAAATCCTTTTTAGACTACAGACTGAACTTTCTCATCAAAATTAGTATCTACAGTTGGCTGCCTTGGCAGTTAAATTAGCATTTCCTGATTAGAAATTCAATGATATGAATATCAAGATTTCCTGACTCTTTGTGGTGATACATATTTGATTTGTTTCACAATTATCATTTTTCCCATTCATGTAGTGAAGTCCTGAAATGAACCATCAGTTAATGGTGTTCATATTTACTATGTTTTGCATTTCATCACACAAGTAGTCTGCAATGTGGATTTTCCCTTATTAATATGGTTTTCAGTATGGCCTGCAATCTTGTGCCCAATTTTTCCCATAATTTTGCCTTTCAGTGAATGTTCAATGGACATTTGGACTCTATTCAGATGATGATGATTTTATTTTGATTCTTGCAGTCAACAGATACAGGGCCCCAATGATAGTTTTCTTTTTTCTGCCCTGTTATTTTATTATGATTCCAGTTGCAAATTAAAAGATGCAGTGCCTTTTTGATGGTTGGGCCTTTGGTTCACCAATTTTTGTATTAATGTTTGAGAGTCATGGGGTGCAATATAATTAGTGTGCTGCTTTGGTAATCTAATGCCCTATGATATACATCAATTACCATCATGATGTTTTGATTTTAGTATGCTATGCTATTTTATCATTGATATATCTATATTGACTTTGCACTTGTCTATCTCTCACCTATTTTATAGTTTTGCTGTTTTCTATATGACAGTTTTGCCAAAGAATAGAAGGCAGTGTTGTGAATGATGGTGCACACATGTGCTCCATAGATAGATACTGAGGGATTAGGTGCAAACTGTTTCTTGAGTTAGATAACTTATGACCTTTGCCTATTGCCTATGGCATTGTCTCCTATCACTCAGTTTTCCAAGTTTAAGTCTATGATTTAGCTATTTTGGTTGTGGGGATTTACAACTTATGTCTGAATTATCTTTTAGAGGAGTGTATGCACCACATTTAGATCAATTTTTTTGATTTCCTGCTTAATATGCATAGTGTTACACCAGCTATTTTTGTAGATATGGGGGTTGTTCTTGTTTCCCTACTATTGCACTATCACTTTAATTCATGAACTCTTAATTAGAATAGTGGGATTAGTTCCAAGGGTGGTCACCTTAGACTTTAAGTTATCCTGGGAGGTGTGTCTTTTAGTTACGCTATGCCCTAGATCTATTAGTAATGGTTACCTAGACTTTGAGGACCCTTTGGTATGTTTATTTGTCAGATTTTACCAAATCCTTTCAATGAGTTTCTTAAGTTGGCCGAAGTAGTTAGGCCTCATTTAGGCCCTTTGTTGTTTTTATTTCACAGACATTTCCCCACATCAATAGATTTCATGAGTTATCACTAGAAGTTGAGGAACATTTAGTTTAAGGGTGCTTTGGTTAGCTTCTGTTGTTATCAGATCGACCTTAGTTACATTTCAACATTTAAGATTAAGGGTGCTTTGATTAGTTTTCAATTGGTTGTCAGATTTACATTCCCTACATCAGTTGTTAGGTGGTATTTTCTTAGTTGTCATTTCATTTTAGGGATTCTTTTTGTTTTTGATTTTGTTGACAGGTTATGTTGATGTTTGTTTAAGTGTTTGTTGTTTGTTTACGGATGTTAGCAATTAAAAGTCAAGGGTGAAATGTTGTGACCGGGTTTTTGGTTCTATTTCTGAGTGATGGTGACTTTAGCTTGCTACCATCCTAGATCCCTATTCTTAGCTTGTTTTGGTCCTTTTCAGGCCTCTTTTCAGACCTAGAAGCATAAACTAGAGGATAGCCGCTTTATATGATGATAGATCCCTTATTTCTGACTCTAATCCATCTATTACCTATTGGCTTTGGCATAATTATGTGTCCTTTCATCATTCTCAGGCCTGAAGACCTATAGTAGAGGGTGGATCCTGTAGTTCTGACTTTATATTACCTATTGGTAGGGTTTGTGTATGTATTTTGATAGAGCTATGTGTCTATTTCATCCTTTTCGGGCCTACAAGGTCCAGAACCAGAGAGACTCCATTTTGATTTCTGCCTCTACAGACTGAGATGCTTGTAGGTCAAGTGTGATGTTTTAGTTATGAGGTGTTGTTCGCTCTTTGCAAACTAGAGAGAACCGGCCGGGGCTGAATCTTATCAAGAAATGGCCCTTGGGCTCAAGTCTCTAGACGAAACAAGCAGCTGATCACTGTGAGAGTGTCTGGAGCAGGGAGCCTGGTACATGGATTTGGTGGGAGGGGGCTACTGGCTGGAACTTTCCACTAGGGGAGAGCATTCCATATTATCGAAGTGCAGAGAGGCAGAGTTGTCAGATGGATCTTGGAATGGTACTTGTCAGAAGCAGTTGCAGTCAGAAGCAGTTACTTGTCAGAAGGAGTTGTGATCAGAGGGAGCTGGTCAGGATGAGATGCAGTCTGGAGAAGATGCAGTCAGAATAAGCTGCTTTGCAGTTGGAGTGAGATGCTTTGGAGACAGAAGCAAGCTGACATGAACAAAGTCAGTTAGCCAGCTGGGACTGTGAATTGGAGAGCTGATCTATGGAGTGGTTGCCAGGCAGATGGAAGAGCTTGGAGCAGTTAGAAGTTCAGTTGGAGCCAGTGGAGTGAAGCCGTGGTGACAGAGGGAGAGAGCCCTGATTCCACCAGAGAGAGAGAAACATTCCTTTCTTATAGTGTGAGGTATTCTAAACTAGTTTGCTTTACACTTAATCATTCACTTTCCTTTATTTCCTAGGCTATATTCCCTACTGTATTGTTGCACTGATTAATCCCTTTTCTTTTAGCGGTGTGCAGTCCTGTTATAATTCATTATTTCCCTTTTCAGCTATCTGCAGTTCCTGTCAGCTATATGTGGATGTGTTAGTAATCTGATAATAAAGCTTTCTTGTTTGCCATTCTAATAAAGAGACCCCGCAGATCTGTGTATTCCTTAGATGTGTCTATTTCCCTTTACCTTTCAGGCTATGCCTAGATTGCTAGTTATTGTGATGTTATAATTTGCTATTGTGTAATAAAGGGACCCCAGTTCTTAGTGAACAGCTGTGCAGGTGTTGTTTCTTCATGATAAGACTAACCTTTCTTCTAGCCAGATGCTGTTATGTGGACGGATGTGTTTCCCGTCCAGGTAAGTGGTAACTGATCAAGGGAGCAAGGAGCGCCTAAATCAGGGAATAACCTTTGCATATAGTAATTACATTTGGTTGTTATCTTCTAGGACAGAGCTAACCCTTCTTTTTACCCAAATGCTGACAGGAGAAGGATGTGACATTCCCTTCCCTGCAGATAATTGAGCATGGAAGATTGTGTGTAGATCAGGTCAGGAGATAACCTCGGAATGCTACAATTTGGCCATTCTTGTGTGGGAGGATTGGATCTCCTATTCACCACATAAGGGATAATATTGTGTGTGAGACACCCTCAGTAGATATTAGACATATAGAGAAACTTCCCAACAGAGAGAGCGCTGAAGGTATTCATAGGACAGAGATTGCCGCTAGAGAGAGTGGCATTAGTGAGAGCATTGATTTTGATCAATGTGTATACCCGCGTGATTGTGGCTTGTGAGAGCACCGAGAGGATACGGTGTGTAGTGAGATTGCCGCTTGAGAGAGTGGAATTAATGAGAGCATTGATTGTGGTCAATGTGTATACCCGCATGATTGTGGCTTGCGTGAGCACCGATTGTGGTCGGTGTGTAATGGTAGATGCATTAGAACTGCTCTCCATCATGAGGAAGAGAGTAGCATAGTCTGGGCTAGATTGCCGTGAGACTATAAGGTGAGATCACAGGATGTGACATGGAATTCCTTAGTAATCAGTGAGTATTCCTAGTAATCCTATAGATTTAGTGGTGTTTTTGATGATATGAGCTTGTATATTGCTAATTCCCCATAAAGGTACCTAGGTACTGTGGTAAGTAGGCTCTGGGGAGGGAAATGGTTACGTTTCGGCTGGATTCGTGGTGTCTTGGTGAGCTGGTGATATCTGGTCTGAAAATCCGGTTGTTACAACCTCTCAAATTTACCAGCTGGTAAAGTTAAGCAGGCAAACCTTTTGATTGAAGGGTTGAATGACTCTGGCTATTGCATGCTGTGCTGTAGCGTCTCTTTAGGCTCACCTTGACTCCTCATATTCCTGACAATCTGCATCGAGTCCTGGTTTGTATGAGTCATATCTGTATTCTGAAATTGTTTTTATATTCTCTCTCTCTCTTTCATTTTTACCAGGCATTTGAATTGAAATGTATTTGACTCTGAACTGTGATGTGTTGTGATTTTACCTGTACTAAAACAATAATTGAAATTAACTGATTTCCTAATTTATTTTTGTGCTCTGACCATTCAACTTAAAGTTTAGATAAAGATTCACTTGTTATAATCATACATGTGTGGTATTCTTATTTGACTCATCATTAAATGATGTTATAGGGTTTATGTTAATTAGGTAGGCACTTCTTTATTCCAGGTCCTCAGGAGAAGTGGCCATTACCTCTGATTACCTGAGTCCATATTAGCTTGATTAAAAGATCCATCGGAGGACCTAGATGATTTGTGAAAATGAATAGACATTGGTGTTGTGATGAGTTTATATGGGCCAAACTCTGTAATATCGTAGTTTTATAGTTGCTGACATATATCATTAGTGAGTAGTGATTGAAGTAAGAAACCAGTCAAAAACCAGTTAGATATATTTTCATTACTTCCGCTGCATTATCACGCTTCTACCAGTGACGACTGGCACGCACCGAGATGGGTGGGAAGGGGGACACAAATAATTTGAAATACAAATACTTTCCTGCACGATCAAACATCCTCCCTTCTCCTTCGGTCTTCTCTGAAGGCAGCCTCTAACAGGGCCCAAGCCAACTCCCATAACCAATCCTGCCGCTGCTGTCACCAGCATGAAAGCAGCACCAGGATTGGAGGGAGCAGCCTCCCTCAGTGCTCTCAAGAGCACAGGATGCCTACCCTTTCTCTAACAGTTGGGCTAGAGAAGTTTAAAATGTGCATGTATGGCTGGCCGTCGCAAGATGGCCGGCCAAAGAGACATGCGCATTTTAAAATGCACAGTCCTGTCACCCAGTTCAGGGCGGTTGCTGAAAAATAAAATGGTAAGAAATAAATTGCCATTTTAATTTTCAGCTCTGGCTGGGGCTTTTCTTTGTGGGGCAACACTCTTCCACTTTAACAGAGTAGCCACCCCTGACTTCTACACATTTGATTGTTAGAAGTTGGTTTTGTACTGTGATTGGTAGCGCTGACAGAGGCAATGGGTGGTGCTAGCGACAGTAGCCTCCTGATCTGGTTCTTATTATTTTACAAATTGAGCACTGGGTTGAGGTTATTTGTCTCTGACATCCCGAACCTGTTCTACTATCCCTCTGGAAACCGGGCCAGTGGAAAAACCTGAGGGTGACTGAGAAGATTCTATATACAGAGAAGTGGGAGTTCCAAACTCCGAGGTCCCGCATTTGGGGCCTGGCTGAATTGGCTCTAACAAAGAATTTTTTCCAATATCAGGACACTCTATACTTACAAACCCATGGGAGTCTTTTTGCTCCTAGTTAGCGTGTTTGTACTTGTCACAATTTGAGAAAGAACATATTTTCTCAGATCAAAATCCTTATAGTAGTTCCATACGGTTATGGCGTGGTTAGAATGCCAATGTGATTATCATCGGGCATGGAGATGGACAGGGAGCAAACATGTTTTTAGGTTGGCTGAATAATCAAAACCCATTCCTGTTTTTTACTTCCACTATCACCAAAATGGCTTTACCATTTTTGGACCTCGTTATAAAACCCTTGAATGGCAAAATAAGCAGCGAAGTATTCCACAAATCAACGGACAAGAATAACTTGTTTTCCTTTCAGAGTTTTCATCCAAAATCACTTAGGGACGACCACCCATATGGACAATTTTTACGTCTGGGGAGAAATTGCTCAGATATTAGAGATTTTGAGAAGGAGGCAAACAGCTTGAGAACGAAGTTACCCTGATCATGTTGTGAGAAGAGCAAAAAAACTAGCAAGAAACAAGAACAGGGACTCACTTCTGGAGATATTTGAAAAACCAAAAGAGGATAGGAATGTGTGTGTGACTACCTTCAACACAGCATTACATTGACTAAAAAAGATCATAATGAAAAATTGGCGTATTTCAAACACCAGTGGCCTGAATTTGAAGAGCCCATTGTTCTCTTATCGCAAAAAGTGCTAGCATAAGGAATTCACTACTCCACAGGAGACCAAAACAGGGAAAGGGAAGAGAACTTAGGATCTCGAGAGTTGTACCTTGACCGGGGTTACTGGACATTACAACTGTGGCTCCTGCAACGCATGTCCATTGTCCATGAACACAAAATTAATTGACTTGGGATTGAGGTATCCATGGGAACTAGGGAATCACACAACATGCAATACAGACAATGTAATTTACTTGATCATGTGCCGGTGCAACTTACAATATGTAGGTATAACAACAAGGCAGATTAAAATCAGAATACTTGAAAGTATGAGCAATATTAGATGTGGAAAGTCAATGACCAAACTTACCACACATTATGCAGAGATGAGGTATACTGACAAAGACGTAAAATGGGTTGTCGTAGACTGCAACTACAAGAGATAACACCAAATTGCTCTTTTTATGGGAACATAGATGGGTACATAGACTGGGGAGTGCTGAGAAGGGATTGAATAATGCTATTCCTTGGTTTCATCTAGTCAGTATGAGAGGATGCTTTCGTAGCTTATACATTAGCTACTTGCAAATACAACTACTGACAGCAATACAGCCTGATACTTTCTGAATGTAGGATAGAGGTACATTTGTTATCTTCCATGGGAGACCAGAACCATTGAGGACATTGATTAACCCTAAAATTCCTCTTAATTAAATACAAATTATCCCTGTGTCTAATATGATCCCACATGAGGACACCCATTTAATCGTAGGTGCCACTATGCCAATATACTGATGGTATATAAGTAATATGTGGGATATATACAGTTTAATGTGTTATTACACCACCGCATATTGGTACTTAGAATATAAGTTTTGCTAATATATTACGAAATGAATAGCCCCACACAGTATTAGCCTATTAAAAAATGCCCACCACCTTTTCACTACCCGAGACCATAAATACCGAGATATCAGCAGCATATACATGTTATGAATGGCGGATAAGGTATTTGCATAGTAGATCCACTCCATTTACGATATAATCGGTTAAATGTGTGAGAGAGAAATAAAGCTGATGATTGAACAAAAATCCAATGAGTCAGAGTAAACTCATTCAAAGATGGCCACCATTTTTCTAAATAGAGGGAGGAGCCAGTAGGGACGCGTGTCAGGAGATGGCAGCAGTATTTAGGCAACTGCTGTTCAGACCTTTGGACCGTCGGAGGGATCAGAGTGGCCTAATAGGAGAGTCCTGTACCTTGAAGGAGTAAGTAGGGATGTATGACCGTGTGGATTGAAAAAAGTGCACGATGCCCTGTGCTGGAAGTGAATCCTTAAGTTGGGATTTATGAGGCCAAGCGTGGCTGGTGATTGAATGGGAGAGATGATGCATGTAATATTAAGAAGGCAACAACGAACACAGCGTCTAAAATAAATTGTGGACTAGCGGTGGTATAACTACAATGAAACAACAAACCCATACTAAACACATTATGAGTGAATGGAGCATTTTGCATAGTCCCCGACAACCTGGGCACATAACCTCCTAAGCTGGGTAATCATTCACAACGAGGGGGATGCCTAACAAGGGTTTTTTATAAACACAATGAGTTATATATTTTGACCGGAGTGGTCTGCCAATTGAGAGTTTTTGTTTGTTCCTCTCTTTTGTGTTAGTATATTAGCACTTTGTCTTAGACCTCAAGTTGAACCTTTTTGTGTTGAATTTCATGAGTCAGTACTTATACAATGCATTATAAAAATAAGGTAGACACCAAGAGTGGGTCTCCCAGAATGAAATTCTAATAAACTACAACTATGATAAAGAGATAGTGTTTTATTTCAGAGTGTGACTACAGGACGGGGTTCCCACTTTGTCCCCGAGTTTGAATCATCATTTTATCGGGTGTCAAGAGACACATGTGAAAAGATGAGGCAATGAGCAAAGGGGTCTCACACCCACTTTTTGTTAGCTTAAGTCTTGTGGAGTGAGAGAGATATATGAACAGAGGTTGGTATGTATACTTTTTCATACTTTTTCATACTTCTTAAATTTAATGGGAGCCACGTAAGAAGGCATATCATACCAACATTGAGCGGTGGAATGGTTTAGCCACTGCAGGAGGGATGGTAGGAGCTGACATGTTAACATGTGATAACTTTGATGTTTACTATTCTCTTATAGGTGCACAGACAGTGTGTCTACAATAAGGGCAATTAGAGCCCCATAGGAGTTTGCTACTATATAGTAAAAAAGCTACGATAGTAAGTATATAAAATTTTTCTTAGCGATCCATATCCTGACAAATCCCATCGACCCAAGAGGGCAGTAATCTATGGCAGAAACATGTTGATATGCCATGTAGGGTAATGGTGTTGTTACTTGCCTACATATCCTTTCTTTTCTATATTCTGTTTTCTTAGTGCTCCTTCCTGGATGTTGGCCAGCACCAGGGAGTCGCAGCGGTCCTATGATGAAGCATGCCACTCATTGAGTAGGTGACGGCAGTATTTTCACCTTTTTGGGATTCCCCGATTGGGTCATCCATTTTTCATTTTTCAGGGTTTTCCTACATTTTTATTTGAAAAAAACGTTTTGAAGCAGGAGGGGACTGGTTGGCCCGCGTCCTAGAAGGTAATATACATAGAAATTTTGTCCATGGATTCAATCTAGTGAAAAAGTGCTTGTTGAGCAGTGAATTGTATAGTGATTGGGAGAACAAGGGAAGGCTCAATCTCTCTTCCCTTTTTTGTGTGTGTTAAGACCAAGAACAATCCCTTCAGCACTTAAATCTCATCAGTAGCGAGGGTGAGCCCGCATATGCTTCTCAAGGATGTAGTGTGGGGTGTTCGAGCTCAGCACTAAACAAAAACATATTAGTATAGTAAATGGTTTGCCATTGCAGCGCTTGACATTCAAGACATTAAATACTGTAATGCACACTAGAGTTAAATACTACACATTAAACACACATACTAAACTTGGTTATTCTCACATTAAAATTCACCATAGTTAATGTTCTGTATACTGAGCGCCGAGACACCCCTGGGTAGTTGTGCGCTATAAAAATTGCAAGAAACATAAACATAGGAAAATGTACACGATGCAATTTAGTGTCCTGGTGCTAGAGTAGATCGGCACTGCTTCCCTCTATGGACCCCAGTTCCTCTCTTATGATAGCAGCAGTTTTCACCACAAGTCTAGTTCTATCATGATTAAGCTCAGGTGCAGATTACCCCTGTACTGTTGTATTAGCGCACAGCCTTTATAATTTAGCTCCTTGATTCTCACCCAATGAGTCTCTTTCAGTCTGTGAATGGGCTGGCAATTATCTAGCCTGCCTGGTTGTTCTTCATGTTCTGATTATCAGGCTTTTCAGGTTATAAATTGCAGGTAATTGCTTCTTCAGGAACTCTGGCCATTATGTCATGTATTATTATTCTTGTTGGGGCATAGACATTTGTACAGGCTTTCCTTGGATATTGCACTGCATTATTGACTTGCACATCTGCTATTTTGTGAGGGTGGTTGTGATATTTTACATTTTCCACTCTTCCATTTACTGTGATTGTTCTCCCATAGCAGCAATTGGTGTAATGTTTTGTGCCTTTCCAATTGATTTTTTAATTTGGGCTGTTTTAATTCATGTATGTGTAACCCATGTAGCCCAAACATGTTTTTGCCTTTTGAGATGTTATATGAGTTGCTGTTTTTGACTTGTTTGTATATGTGAATTATGATAGGATGGAACATAGACCTTACTTTAATGTACCATATTTTTAGTTAGTAATAATATACTATTCATTTTGTACATTTCACCATTTTATACTCACAGGTTTTCTTTTCTTCTTTTCGTTGGTCATGTTTATTAAAGTGTTTATGAGACCTCTTTTTTGCTGTAGCTGCACTCTATGGTGGTAGCAACATTAAGGCTGCAGTAAGCATGTGTAACTGCATATATTCTCAGACTCTCCACCCCTCCTGTTTATGGGCAGCAATGCTTGTTGCTCAGTGTTTGAAGCCAGTGTCTGCTTCACACAAACATCATCTGATATTTCTCATATAGGAAAACCTACTTCCAATACTCTGTCAACCAGGGACTCTGAAAGGGTAGGCAGGAACCTGGTGCAAATCCAAGTACTTGGTGGCCTTTTCAGGTGAACAAATTACTCTATAGTCAGCTAATTCTCAGACCGCTTCACATCCTAAAATTGTGTGTTTCTATATTAGAGAAGCTTTTTTGGTGCTCATTAGTGCTTGTTGAGAAATCTGATACCACCTGAATCTCTGTGACTAAAGGCGTGATTTAAAGTTTGGTGATGGGTTACTCTGTCACAAATGGGATGTATACTCCTTCCACTGTATTGCAAGTGCCATAGGATCTCATGGACTTGTAGTACAGCGGTCGGGATATCTGACACGTTGGTGAAGGAGTTACTCATCCACCAAATTCTAAATCAGGCCTCAAGATGCACCTCTGGATAAAGAACAAGTGGAAGAAACAAGTTGGGCCAATTTAGTCAACAGTGTGCATAGGAGGGTGAGTAATTGAAAATGAGAAATTGCGTGTGAGTATATTGTAGATCAAAATATCAGCTGAGATTAAGTTTGTGTACTAAATATTCACAAAAGCAATGTCCCTTTGGGTGTGGACTTTCTAGACTAACATCACTGGGGCAATATTTTTGTAAATGACATTCTTACTACAATATTGGAGAGAGGAGAGAGGTCCCAGGCCTGATGTGACCTGTGAGTGAGCACTCATGCTGTTCAACAGAGCAGTCTACAGACGTAGAGCAGTTTACTTAAGGGTGCATCTGCTCAGCTCCAATAGCTGAACAGCATGTCACTCTCAAGCGATCTTTTCTGATGTGGTGTGTGTAACAACACAATTAACAGTTGCGGATAAAGGAATGAAGAACATAAAAGTCTGCTCCATATTAAAACAGTGAAAGAAATTGTTCAAGATGTTCAAACATCCCCATGGTTTAAGCTAGGGAGTTGTGTCCTTCGTGCCAAAGTCAGATCCAGTTGAAGTTGGCTGGATGTTGTGACTGTTAGGCCTGTTAAAGCTCAAACCTCGAATGGTGCTTTTCAAGTTCAAGATTTGATGTCCTGTCCAGTAATCGGGGTTGTGCCAATGCTCTATACCTGTAGCTCAAACACATCCAATGTCTTTCTTGAAGAAGTTGTGGCACCTGGCAGTAAGAAGCTGCAGCATCTGAAGAATTTTAGTGTCAACATACTGCCATTGAGGTAAGATTGAATTCAGTCACCTCAGCCTACAGGGACAAACCCCAGGCAAAGCAGAAGGGGGAAGCTCTAACCTAGTGAAATGGCTTCCTGGGCAGTGCCCTTATATAGGTTTGATAGCTGGCATTGAAATAATGGGTCTGCAGTTTGCATATTTGTGATTTTAAACATTGTTTTAGTGTTTCACAAGGAGTTAATTTAAAACTGGAGGCATCATTATTTTACAGTTCTTAATGGGCTATTTTCAAATCTATTTTTCATCAACAAGATTTTCTGAAATTTGCTTGGGGAAGTTTCTTGTACTTGTTTGCGATAGACTACTCCTGCCATAAATATAATGTTAAAGGAATACTTGAAGATTATTTTGAATAAGAATCACAATCACTAATAGGTGAAAGACAAGCAAGACTCAAAGCTGTCACTTTTAACACATTTCAGTGACCCATTGACACCCACTAATTTTAGCCCAAAAGCTGCAAGTGAAGTGAGGGATTACTCAGCACAGTTCTGCAAATGTGACTTTGTCAAATGATTTTTCCTTTGTAAAAGAAGAACAATTACTTTCAAAGAAATAACTAGGCCCCTACTGAAACTATAGGCCACTAACCACAATACATTTTTAAAATCAAATAAAAGTATGAATAAATCCAGGTGCATGGCCCCAGTCAAACAAATAACACCCGTTTTTCAACTTGCTTGTGAAATCTCAAATACAAAGTCTTTAAATCCAATGGTACATGCAGCAGAGACAAAGAAAGGCCTGAAAGGCAGGCCAAACAGTCATGTACACTTAGGAGTGGGCAAAGCACTACTCCCCTGCTCCTCGGTCTTCGGAGCACCCTGCTCCAAATGCAAAGCTGCAGCAGAAGGAAATATAAAATGATAATAACGCGAGGGATTATCATTTTATGTTTCCTTTACTTCACTTCAGCTCCTGAGAAAGAACCATATGATTCAGTGGGAAGTGCATCTTACCCGCCAACAAACAACAAGTGTTGGTGAAGGGGGTGAAAGGCTGAGCAGGGAATCAGATCTGCTCTCTGTGGTGAAGGTGAGGAAGACATTACCCAAAGCAGCCCTCTCCCCAGCAGTGTAGTAGTATCGCCAACATCAGCAACATCGCAATGGCACAGGACTCACGTTGAGACACCAAGGCAAGAGACGACAGTGGCTTCCCTCTGAAACACACATTGAGCCTACCACTGTCTGCTCTCAAGAAGTCGCCTGCATCAGTGGCACCAGAAAAGAAAGAAATACAGGTTCTATTCCTGGCATGTTTAGGCCGGAGGGGCAGTAGGAACACAACCACCCAACAGCATGTTTGTATAACATGAAGCTGGCTAAAATGTTAGTGCTGGACCTCCTCCCTTTTTCTTTTGTGGAAGGTGTGGATTTTCTTGAATTTGTGGCAGCCATCTACCTAAAGTGGAAGGTTCCTAGCAGGTACTATTTTGCCAGAGTTGCTGTTCCAGTTCTACATCATGATGTGCTGGAATTATTTGGACAAGCTTTGCAGCAGAGTGCTGTTCACACTATCCACCTGATGACAGACATGTGGACCAGTTGCCAAGCCACTGATTACATGTGCATTACTGCACACTGTCTCTCTTTTGTGGGGGCTAGAGAAAAGATATCTGCAGGTGTTGACAGATGATCAGGGCCTATCCGGATGTCCCAACAGAGGTCTACCTTGATTACAACCCATTGGTGTTTTGGTATGGGAAGAGACACCAATGGCCTGTGCTCAGCAGGCTGACAATAAACTATGAGGCGTGCCCAGAAGTATCTCCGCTGGGCGTGTTTTCAGTGCTGCTGGTGCCGTTGTCACAGTGAGAAGGACTCTCACCCCAAAACGTGGAGAGATTAACCAAGATTAAAATGAATCAGCACTTTATACCACCGGATTACTCCATACATGCAGTATGACAAGAGAAAGATGAAAGAGACTCAGGTCATAGAAGCAGTGTCTTAGCTGACCTAAGTCTGGGAGAACCACCTGAGTTTGAGGAAGAGCTCTACTTACCTGACTACTAGGCCTAGAACAAAAACCGTGGAGCCATCTTTCTATCACTGATCTTCCTTCTTGGATACTAAAAAATAAAAGATATGGGTAGGGAAGCATTATTTAATTTTAGTTGTTTGTGTTTGGTTGACTAATTCAGACCCACCATCTTACTCTTAGACACAATTTAGTGCAGGGTTTGAGTTGCAACAGTGTGCAGTGAAGAAGTCCCCCCCTCACCCATTTCTCTCAAGGACATTGGGGAGACAAAAAAATTTGCACATGCCTCCAACCCTGGGCCGTGACTATCTATCCTTTCCTGCTTTATTATTCCCCTAGCCGGACAGACCCACATTATTTTATTTAGACTGGCCAATGTCTGTTTCTTGAACAATGCATCAGCAATGTTCCACGGTCAGGGTGAATTAAAAGAACAGGTAAATGGCATGAATTGCAAGCTGAGTGAATGTTGTTTTTGAGCATGTTGAGATGTTTCATGTCATGGCAGGCAATGACACTGGGTGTTTGTTTATCTGTAAATATTACGCTCAAATATGTTTGTGATGATTTACAATGCTAGTGGCCCACCACCAGCTGATCATTTTTTCCTGAAGGGGATTTTTCCTTCCCTTTTGAGACTTTGTGAGATTTGTTCATTGTTGCCGGGTCGACTCCACACTGCTTTGTTTTCTGCTTCAGTTTAACGTTATACTCCTCAACATGTCAATCACGACCAGTCCCTTTAGAATAGATACCACAAACACAAATCTAGTCTGCAGAGAAAGTACTTGCTGTTTCTCTTGTTGTGCATAAACTGCATTGTATAACAGGTCGATCAATTACATTTGAGTCGGGACACAGTCGGTACGGAGTTGGACACCTTACTCGGAGTCAGGAAGATCAGGGATGATGGAAGGACTCAGTGCGACTACTTCAAGAACTGCTACCATATGAAGGAAGTTTTCAACTTCAATGAAACCAACCGATTTGGTAAAAACTTTAAAGTGGTCTACCTAATTCTATGGAGTGGTGGTAATTGGTGACAGCAGTGCGTTGATTTTACTTGATTTGGAAAATGCAATCTTGCTGGGTGTGTGTGCTTAGTAAGTGCTATCTGACACAAATTTAAAGCTAAGTGGTGGTTGGGTGGGGGCCTGTTGTTGTATGTAACGGGAGACAGACATTTAGTCACGAATGATGCTCACTTTATGCACGTGCTGTTAGGCTACACATTATTGTTATGATTCATGATGATGAAGTGATGATCATGACAGTTATGAGTTTGATCAGCCTTATATTGATATTTACATGCAGCCACATTTGTGTGATTTTTGGTTGTTGTAAAATTGCCTTCACCTAATTGTTCACACATCAGTCATAAAATGAATGAGTGCAAAAAGGACAATTCTTCTCTTCTCTCTTGCACTGCCTCGGAGTCTTCTTGGTGCACTCCTTATGAAGTTTAACTTCTTTCTTTCTGCTTGATTCTACAATATCATTTTTGTTTTTCAATCTGCAGGCCTTCTTACCCTGCACCAAACTAGAAAGGCAACATAACACTCTCACTTACCTTACTAGACTGCATCCATGCCAGGCACCCAAGATTGACAGACAGTCCAAGAGGTAAGAAGATGCAACTCCGAATATGCAATACAGTATCATTTTTCTTTTAGTAATCATTAGAAGCATGTGTGTTGCTCACATAACTCCTACATCATTTGTAATATTTTTGCTATCTTTAAAAGTTAGGTAACACAATACATTTAGATATATAATGTTATGTAACCTGGGTCTCTTTGGGGCAGACATACAATTTAGTTTGGTTTGCATTTAAATTACCTGTACTCATTCCTTTGTTACCTTTTACTCCCAGAATAGATATATGATGGCTGGCTGCTCATTACTCAGATGAATGTTGTCCATGTGTAGTGTTTTCTTGACTTTATCAAACATTTTCTCTAACCCCCTTCCTTTCCTTTCATCAAAAACCCCTAACCCTCTTCTCCCATGCTATGTGATATATTGAGGTGTGGCATAATTTACACCATCAATGGCTCACACACTAAGGGGGCTAATTGGGATGTCGGGTGGATTGCCTCCGCCAGGGTAGCGGTGGCCACCGCCACCCTGGCGGAGGCAATCCGCCCGACATCCTTCCCTGCATTCCCCCCCGCCATATTACGATGGCGGAGGGGACCGCCTGCCTGTTTTCCGCCCCGGTCGCATAGCGGCCGGGGCGGAAAAGGGATAACATGGAGGCGGTGTCTATCAGACACCGCCAGCCATATTAGAATAGGCATTTCTCAATGCCTTTCCGTGGCGGCAATGCCGCCACGGAAAGGCATGCGGTGTTCACTCTGGGGGGCCCCTGTGGGCCCCCAGAGTGACGGGCAAAGGGGGGTGGCACACGGGGGGGTACCTGTGGTACCCCCCTCCATTTGCATAATCGCAGCGGCAGGCACCGCGCGGTGCCTGCCGCTTCGAGTATGCAAATGCGTGCATTTGTTTTTAACATTGTGGCGGGCGGTGCAGTGAGCACTGCCCGATACAATGTTACTTTGAGGAATGCGCCCGCCACAGTGGCGGGCGCATCCTAATGCCAATGTCTGGACCCCCGCCCTTTAGGCGGGCGGTCCCGATCTCCGTTAGGATGGCGGGCGGACTGTTTCTGCCCGCCATCCTAATGGACCCCTTAGTGGGGCGGATATTGTAATAGGAACACTAACTCCGTGCAGGATTTTCAGTTTTTGCTCGTATTCCTGAAGCAATAGTCCGCACTAGCCACAGTTACCCATCCACGCATGAATGTGGCCAATATTTTAACTTTTAGAAGAACATCATTCATCACTATCATCATTCAGACATTGTGTGTTGCGTTAAATGCGTAACCAACAATAACCATGTCCTCCATACATTAGGTACTCCCCCTAACAAATCACAATGCATGACTAAAAGTCACTCTTGTTTCCTCGAACTACTAGCTCACCAACCATTGCTCTGACTAATTTAGCAATTATTCTGCAACAGGTATTCTTTGTTGTGTGCTAGTCTGGTATCAAGTGTGTCTAAAGCTAATAATACATAACACACTAACTCAGTTTAGTTGTTTTTTAAATTTCCAAATAGTTGCCTGCGATTAATAATCCTTCTGATTAAAATCCTACAGTTGGTGTTTAACTAAGGGAGAGTGAAACCTGATTTTTGATTTCTGCACTGCTGTTAGTGTGATAGCCTGCTACCACTACCACCATGGCACCTTGACAAACCCTGCAGCCCTCGCTTCTTCTTCTATTCGGTAAGAGAACTATAGTTCATTGTTCTACTAACTTGTTGTAGGTAAGGCATGGGCAAACCCCAACATCCCCTTTAGTGGTCAGCAGACTGCAGAGATAGTAGGCCAAAAGTACCACATATCATAGTACATACCTGATTGTTGTTACACAATATCAGCACATTTTAAAAATATGTTGAGCTAAAAGGTAGCTTTAAAGAGTAAAACACCTCCAAAGACCTTGATTAGACATTAGAGGCATAAATAAAGAAATGTAAATATTTGTTTTTCTAGACCAACAAAAACTCACCCCTTCCACCCACCCCTAACAACAAGCAACGCAACCTCTCCCCAAACAAATGAAATATCCCCATCCCCCATCCCCAACCATTGTCTGTGAAAACGAAAGTCCAGAAACCCTGATAGCAAAACCCGCATCTCCATGCTCCCCACCCACAGCAACAAAGAAGTTCCACAAACCAAAATAAAAGTAAAAAAATGGACAGAGGTAACTAAACACGGCGCAGGATCTCCTTTTGGTGCCAGACCATTCTTCTCTGCCGTGCTTCCAGGCACGCTAGACTTGCCAGGATGCAGCGCAGTAGGGGGCGGTCTGAGACTGTAAGGGGATCAGCTGTATGGGTGGTTGGATGGCAGGTAGCTGCTTGCAGACTACTGCGCCGATGTTGCGGTTGGGTTTAGGAAGCTGGAGGTGCTGGGTCCTGTCTGGGGAGCTGGATTGCTGCCTCCTCCTCCACCTGCTCCTGAGCCACCAGCCACTGGTACTCTGCCGTTATCGCCTCCATATTCTGCTGTCCCAGCCGGGCTGCTACATCCTGGCAAGTTGGATGAAGTTGACCAGGAGTAGATAGAAAGAAAAAAGACAAATTGTAACCAATGCTCTATCACTCTGTGCCAAAAACTTGCTTAAAATTATGTAGTAGGTGGCAGAGTAGCAGTATATTGATGGTACCTATGGCCATTAGATTAGAGTCACGGCCACCATTGCCCATCTCTCGTAAAACTAAAGGCAAATGTCAAAAGCACTAACTGTCTGAAAGGAATTAAGGCAGAATAAACACAGCAACACACCAGTTTGCTAAAACTGCCATATTTTATTCTTTTGAAGGATTTCCTAATAAACTGCTTAGATGGTTTAGGGCTTCAAGAATGAGGCCCAATGAATGGTCTAGTTAGATACCATAATGACTCTGATATTACCTTTCCACCTGTATATTGTTCATAGGAGATCAGACCACTACAAACTGTCCATAGTGATTAAACCTTTGTCTCACTCTCTGCACTCTTTGGGAGGCCTGTTAGATCTTGGGTCAAAGTATTTAGATGTTATCTTAATATCTGGTCATACAAGATGTCAACAAGGATTGCAAATAAGAATCCTTGTGTTTCTATGTGCATGTTAATTTTGTTATCACCTCAGGCCAATTTAACCTCTAACTCCCTCAGCTATAACCTACATCCTTTTTTGAGTTAGTAGACAGTGGGAAAAGCGATATACTGTAGTTCAGTCACTGAAAGGATGAAGGACTGAGATATAGCTTTGGTATGTTCGTCACATACTATCCCATCCACAGCAGTTAATCCAATTACATTATCCATTCATCAGTGCATTGTTCTTCTAGTAATCTTAATCTTTACTGTTGGCTTTGATATGCACCATTTAAGCTTTAAATTCCCACATTCACTCTTTCACCATGGAAAATCAATCCATCCATCCAAACATAGCTCCGTACAAACAATTCACCAACATCCATTTACCCAGACATGCATCCTTGCTATCACCCATTCCATTCACCCATCCTGCTTTGCCTTAACCCATACAAGCATTCCTTAGTTTTAACCATCCTTCACCCAGCCATGCAGAATGATTCATATCATTATCATCACCTGCCTAGCATCATTCCTTTCACACATGCATCCTTTCACTCATATATTACATACATCATGTCACCCATCCTGTCTCCTTTCATCCTGCTTTGTCTTTCTCATCAACCTGTCATTCTTAAAGTTCATTTATGAAATTTTGTTTGCTGAGTTGCAGATATAAAACTCCTAAAAACTACTCAAATCCCACTCTATCGGCTAAAGCAGGGAGTTGTTAATGAGCCAGTCAATGCCCTCGTAGATAGCGTAATACTGTTTGTCAATGAGTAAGCAATGTGACTTACCACTGCCCTCCCCTGCTGCCACTAGTTCTCCCCCTCACTGAGATATGCCTACCCTGTTTTTTTAAGCAAAATGTAACTGCAAAACAAAACATCACTACAGTTCAGTTACAGTTCCTTAATCTTCTATCAACATGTAAAACATCCCTTTGGGAATTTTGCTGGTTGGCATTCATTGAAAAGCCAGGTAGTCAAGCCAAACAAAATACTTTTTGTTATTATGGAGGGGCAGAAAAATAATGAATCTCAATTATTGAAGCACAATGAAGTGGTTCAATAATTGCTCAATGAAGGACATGTAGTCTTAGTTGGCAAATGCAATGAGGCAGTCCTCCTCATTATACTTTCAAGTTCCAGCCATGCTGCAATGTAATTACCTGCTGGTATTCCATTATCAAATATGCACAACACTGGGGAATCCGCCATGGCCACTCTCTCATTTTACAGTACTCTTTAAACATGAGCAAAAAAAAGAAGGTCTTCTCAACAAACATGTTTAGAATACCTTAAATGCATGCAAGATTCACAGTAGAGTACCAACCCAAAAATGGTTTCTCTGGGTCTTACAGTACCACCAGTCTAAAAAGGTAAAGGGAAAGTTTACTGACAAAGCAGAAGAAAAAAGAAGCTACAGACTAGTACAGATAGATTTGAAGTCAAGTACAGAAACTTGAAATATAGAGAAAGTAAAGTAAGTAATAATGGGATAATGTAGGGATAAGAAGGATTTAGGAAACAGATCAAAGTGGAGTTGGGGAGAAATTCAGGCAGAGTAAAAAGGAAATAAAATAATTGTAAATATGCAGCGGTAAAAGAAGAATCAGGAAAAGATAGGAAATACATAATATTAAAAGGAGAATTCACTAGGCCCAGCAGAGGCATCTGGGCTCATGGAGGCACCTCCACCCCCCTCGCCTGCCTGCGCCATGGTAGTGGTACTCGCTGTCCCTTTTGCACCTGGAGGCTGTTTTCGAAAATAAGCAAATCAAAATTAAAAAAATATTAGTGGTACAGGTAATGTCTGCAAAAACTAATTGACTGGGAGAGGTAAATGCAGTAACATTTGATTTAATGTTTGTAAATTAGATCTTCTCTCCTATTACTACTGTGCGCTTATTCCTTAATTTTATAATCCTACCCTATTCCAAATTTCCTAAACTACATTGGATCTACTAATACATTTCAAAGATTGACCATTGCTTCTTATCTCATTCTGAATCTCAATCTCAACCTTTGACAGGTCACCTCAGTGTGCATTTTTTTTTCAATGCATACATGCTGGGGCATGCATACTAGTTATTAATACTTTCTATACATTGGTACATCACTTGGGTTGGCGCTGTAGGTGCTCCAAACAAATAAAGGCACAGCAAAGTGAAAGTAGAACAGGCTAGCTTACTCTCTAATAAACCATTATCTCAGTGACAGGACAGGTGAGTCTTTGCATGAATTAAATAAACAGACCAGGTGAGCACCAACAACACAATTAGGATTAGCACCGCCGAGCACCTGTCTACTCTAGGATGATCTGATCTGATAATATTTGTAACATAAACTTAACTTACCTGAATGTGAGCAGTGTGCTTGCTAATTGGGAAAATATTAGCATAGCCACAACACAAATAATAAATAGTTATTACTCACCCAGCCCCGCAACCTCCATGCCCAGCAGGTCAAGCAGGTCAAAAATTTCAGCACACCGGTGCATCAGCTGCTGTTGGGCCCACTGGATGCCTGAACAGAGATGAACCACCTGGAACACCCTCTCTCAGTATTGCTTCCGCTGTCAGAGGGTGTAGCTGCTGCAATGCCTGCCGCCTGCTGCCAGGGTGGAGGGGAGGTGGCTCTGCACATAAAAAAACAGTGCTGCCACTTCCACCTTGGTGAACAGTGCACAGGGCTGCTACCCTTGCCTGTGCAGACTACCGCAAGGTAGGTGGCTGGGGCTGGTGATTCGGGGGGGCGGGGGCTGGCTCTGCTGCGTGGGTACCAGGGAAGAGAAGAAAATATAAAGAAGGGAGGAAAAAGAAAGTAAAGCAGAAAATATAAAGTACAAAAAGTCAAAAAAAAAAAAAGGTAGAAATGACCATAAAATACAAAAACACAAAGACACAGGGCAAGGATACAATAAAAAATGAGGGGTAGATAGGTTTTAGAGTGTTAAAATTAGGAAGATTAGGAATAGATAAAAAAATAGGCCCAGCACCATAAACAGAGCAAAAACCAAGATGGTCGCACCCTTGCAATTTCCAACATGAGAATGCATATCATGTTACATTTAACAGAAAACATAATGTGAAAAGAACATGGCAAGTAACTCTGGCCACTCGTGGGGCTCTGCGTAGGTTGTATGATGTTACAAAGGGACCTAGGGACATCGTTTTACTACTGAGGCGGAAAGCCGGGAGTTAGATTGATTTACATGTACTTTGCACATACTTTTTAAAAACATTTTACTTTGCTGCTTTGTTTTAATAAAACGGATTGCACTACTTGATTTTAGACACACTTACTAGAGCCGCATCTAGTAGCTTGATTCCCTTCATTCCAGCCGATTTAGGAGCAGAATTGGGGTCGGGGGCTGGAGGTGGCCGGCTAGGCACAGCGGCCATATTGGGAGGAGGCAGGTTGCCGCTGCAGTCTTTGGGGCAGGAAGCGCCGGTCCCACGCTGAAGCACATAAATTGAGTTTCAGAGTGTGTTCTGGTCAGACCTAGGCACATCGTTTTACTCCTGAGGCGGATAGCCGGGAGTTAGTTTCATTTACATGTACTTTGCACATACTTTTTAAAAACATTTTACTTCGCTGCTTTGTTTTAATAAAAACGGATTGCACTACTTGATTTTAGACACACTTACTAGCGCCGCATCTAGTAGCTTGATTCCCCTCATTCCAGCCTATTTAGGAGCTGAATTGGGGTCGGGGGTTGGAGGTGGCCAGCTAGGCACTGCGGCCATATTGGGAGGAGGCAGGTTGCCGCTGCAGTCGTTGTGGCAAGCCCTGGTTACTCCCCCCCCCCCCCGGCTATTATTGACCCTCCAGATCCCCAGAAACGGTGTGATGACTTGGCTGCTTTTTTTGCAGCCAAGGTGTCTAACATCTATGCTGGCTTTGAGTCAACCGTAAAGGCCTTCGGCCTTACGGAGAGCGAGGATGGGACTCCGGAGGAGGATGCTTCAGACCTATGTGTAAGACTCGAAGCCTTCCCGCCACTCGACGTGCCCACTGTGGAAAGACTCCTCGGTAACCTCAAATCGGGTTCCCCTCTGGATGCTGCACCGCCCGCAGCTCTTAAGCAGGTATCAAGGACGGTGTGCCTCGCTATTATGCAGGTCATTAACTCGTCCTTGGAATTGGGAGTGGTGCACCCTTCCTGGAAAATGGTGAAAGTTAAGGCCCTTTTAAAAAAAAAAACAACTTGGACCCAGAAGATTTAGCTAACTACAGGCCTATCTCGCTGTTACCGGGCCTGAGTAAGATAGCTGAAAGACACGTCAATCAGATCCTCTCCTCATTTGTTGAGACCACGGGTGCACTCCATTCCTCTCAGACGGGATTTAGAGCCAAACAGGGCACGGAGACTGCCCTGGTGGCAGTGGTGGAGGCGACTAGGAGTATTGTGGATGCCGGGGGCTGCGCGGCGGTGGTCCTGTTGGACCTCAGCGCAGCCTTCGACACTGTCAATCATCCACTCCTGCTACAGCGCCTCCGCCGGGCAGGGGTCTCCGGAATGGCCCTCAAATGGCTCCAGTCCTTTCTAGCGGAGAGATTTTTCTCCGTTTTCGAGGAGGAGGTATCATCGGACCAACTGCCACTGTATCACGGCGTTCCCCAGGGATCCTCTCTCAGTCCTACCATGTTTAACATCTACATGAGACCACTGGCTGAGGTGGTGCTTCCCTGGGGAATTCCACTGTGCCCTCGGCCTGGTTGCCCCCTCGCTCCCCGCCTGCTGCCTGCCTCTTACCTGCTGCCTGCCTGCCTGCTGCCGATCCAACCCGGCGCCCCAGCCGCCGCAGGGCCGCCCGCCTCGATCGCCGATCCAGCCCGGCACCCCAGCCGCCGCAGGGCCGGCCGCCTGGATTTTCGCGCCGGTTTTTGCCGCGACCCCGCCCCCCCGCCTGCCGATAGGTCCACGCGCTCCCAGCCTCCCTCCTGACCCGCCCTCCCGGCTCCCTTCTTAAGGGGACCCCGACCCCGGATTAGCAGCGACCACTGTGCCCTCGGCCTGGTTGCCCCCTCGCTCCCCACCTGCTGCCTGCCTCTTACCTGCTGCCTGCCTGCCTGCTGCCGATCCAACCCGGCGCCCCAGCCGCCGCAGGGCCGCCCGCCTCGATCGCCGATCTAGCCCGGCGCCGCAGGGCCGGCCGCCTGGATTTTCGCACCGGTTTTTGCCGCGGCCACGCCCCCCCCGCCTGCCGATAGGTCCACGCGCTCCCCGCCTCCCGCCTGACCCGCCCTCCCAGCTCCCTTCTTAAGGGGACCCCGACCCCGGATTATCAGCGACCACTGTGCCCTCGGCCTGGTTGCCCCCTCGCTCCCCGCCTGCTGCCTGCCTCTTACCTGCTGCCTGCCTGCCTGCCTGCTGCCGATCCAACCCGGCGCCCCGGCCGCCGCAGGGCCGCCCGCCTCGATCGCCGATCCAGCCCGGCGCCCCAGCCGCCGCAGGGCCGGCCGCCTGGATTTTCGTGCCGGTTTTTGCCGCCACCCCGCCCCCCGCCTGCCGATAGGTCCACGCGCTCCCCGCCTCCCGCCTGACCCGCCCTCCCGGCTCCCTTCTTATGACGCCCCCTCAGCGACCGCGCAGCGGACGCGCGCAGCGGGAGCGCCGACTGAGCGCCGACTGAGCGCCGAAGGTGCGCCAAAGGTAAGCCCGTCTGCGCCCGTCCGTGCCTGGACCGCGCCCAGTGCCAGGACCACTGGCCCCCGAAGATCCCAGCCCACCCGCCGGACGTACGACGCCGCCACCCTCATCGCACTCAACGACGGACGAGTCCCGGGATGCTACCGTGCCACCCCGAGACGCTCCCACGGACCCTTCTGCTGCACCGCCTGCAAGTTCACCTGCATCCGGACCTGCCTCGCACCAGCACCCGCCAAGACGAACACCAGCAGCAACCACCTCAAGTGCATCCTGCTCAACACCCGCTCAGTCCACAGACACGCCATCGAACTCTGGAACCTCATCGACACCACAGCTCCTGACGTTGCCTTCCTCACGGAGACCTGGATGAACGCCTCTTCAGCGCCTGACATCGCCATCGCCATCCCAGAGGGCTACAAGATCACCCGGAGAGACCGCACCGCCAATCAGATGGGAGGAGGCATCGCCATCATCCACAGGGACACCATCCGCATCACGACTTACACCGACGACATCCTGACTACCGCCGAACACCTACACTTCCAGATCCACACCGACCCGAAGACCACCCTCAGAGGCACCCTCATCTACCGACCCCTGGGACCACGCACACAATTCAGCGAGGACATCGCCGACTTCGTCAGCCCACATGCCCTCCCCTCTGCTGACTACATCCTCCAGGGGGACCTCAACTTCCACCTGGAGAACAACAACGACCGCAACACTACCACCCTGCTCGACAACCTCGCCAACCTCGGACTCAAGCAGCTTGTGTCCACCCCCACCCACCTCGCCGGACACACACTCGACGCCGTCTTCTCATCCAGCAAAGACATCACCTTCAGCCACGCCACAGGACTCCACTGGACGGACCACAGCTGCGTCCACTTCACCTTCAGAAGAACGACAATCCACCACCACCAGCAACAGGTCGCCCGCAGAAACTGGAGCAAGATCACAGTCGACCAGATCGCCGCCTCCCTGAGCCAGCACCCTCCCGCCAGCTCAGCGAACCCCAGCCAGGCCGCCGACAACCTCACAAAGTGGATCAGCAACTGCGCGGACGAACTCGACCCACTGAAGACCCCGCCCAGCAGACCCGGCAGCAAGAAGGCCCCATGGTTCACCGACGAACTCAAGAGCTCCAAGAAGAACTGCCGAGCCCTCGAGAAAGCCTGGAGAAGGGAGCCAACACCGGACAACTTGACCACCCTCAAGCTTGCCACCCGGAAGCACCGCCAGCTGATCCGCGACACCAAGAAAACGGCATTCAAGGACCGACTGGACAACAATGCACACAACTGCAAGGAACTCTTCAACATCGTGAAAGAGCTCTCCAACCCCAACGCCGGAAACAACGACATCACCCCATCGCAAGAACTCTGCAACTCCCTCGCCTCCTACTTCCACAACAAGATCGCGGACATAAACAACAGCTTCAACACCCAACCGACGAACGCCACGTCCGACTCGACCGAACCACCGCCCCCCACCACCACCCTCCGCGCCTGGACTCCTATCAGCGCCGAAGACACCGTCCGCATGATGAACTCCATCCACTCCGGATCTCCGACCGACCCCTGCCCTCACCACGTCTTCAACAAGGCCGACGCTGTCATCGCACCCCACCTGCGGGACATCATCAACACCTCATTCGACACCGCCACCTTCCCTGAGAGCTGGAAGCACACCGAACTCAGCGCTCTACTCAAGAAACCAACAGCGGACCCCACCGAACTCAAGAATTACCGCCCCATCTCGCTCCTCCCGTTTCCAGCCAAAGTCATCGAGAAGACCGTCAACAAGCAACTGGCCGCCTTCCTCGAGACGAACGTATCCCTCGACCCCTCACAGTCTGGCTTCCGAGCCAACCACAGCACCAAGACCGCCCTCATCGCTGCCACCGATGACATCCGAACCCTGATGGACAACGGAGAAACAGCGGCCCTCATCCTCCTAGACCTCTCCGAGGCCTTCGACACCGTCTGCCACCGCACCCTAGTGCAGCGCCTCTACAACGTCGGAATCCAGGAGAAGGCACTGGAATGGATCATCTCCTTCCTCGACGGAAGAACCCAGAGAGTCCGCCTACCACCGTACAAATCAAAGGCCACCGAAGTCATCTGCGGCGTACCCCAAGGATCCTCGCTGAGCCCAACCCTCTTCAACGTCTACATGAGCCCCCTCGCGGCCATCGCACGCCAACACAACCTGAACATCATCTCCTACGCCGACGATACCCAGCTGATCCTCTCCCTTACCAACGACCCCGCCGCCGCCAGAGCCAACCTTCACGAAGGAATGAAAGAGGTAGCCGAGTGGATGTCGACCAGCCGCCTGAAGCTGAACTCGGACAAGACGGAAGTCCTCATCCTGGGATCCTCGCCCTCCGCCTGGGACGACTCCTGGTGGCCCCCCGCCCTGGGAACCGCACCCAAACCGACAGACCACGCACGCAACCTGGGCTTCATCCTGGACTCCTCCCTCTCCATGTCCAAGCAAGTCAACGCCGTCTCCTTGTCGTGCTTCAACATCCTGCACATGCTACGGAAAATCTTCCGGTGGATCCCCACCGAGACCAGGAAGACTGTCACCCAGGCCCTCGTCACCAGCCGACTGGACTACGGCAACGCCCTCTACGCCGGAACCACCACTAAGCTCCAGAAGAGACTCCAACGGATCCAGAACGCCTCAGCCAGACTCATCCTCGACATCCCACGACACAGCCACATCTCCGGACACCTAAGCGACCTGCACTGGCTCCCGGTCAACAAGAGAATCACCTTCCGTCTCCTTACCCACGCACACAAAGCTCTCCACGATCAAGGCCCGAGCTACCTCAACAACCGCATCAACTTCTACGCTCCCAAACGACACCTCCGATCAGCCAGTCACGCCCTCACCGCCATCCCCCGCATCCGAAGAACGACAACAGGAGGAAGGTCCTTCTCCTACCTGGCTGCCAAGACCTGGAACTCCCTCCCGACCGACCTGCGCCTGACCCAAGACCACCTCGCCTTAAGGAAGAAGCTCAAGACCTGGCTGTTCGGGCAGTAGCAGCACCCCACCCCCTAGCGCCTTGAGACCCTCCGGGTAAGTAGAGTGCTCTATAAATGTCTATGATTGATTGATTGAGCTTATTACCTACGTTGATGATACGCAGTTGGTCGTCTCCCTAGCAAGGGATGATACTTTAGACCAGGGGAGCAATAATTTGACCCCCTGTCTCACTAAAGTTTTGGAGTGGATGACAGCTTCGTTTCTAAAGCTAAATGGGGCCAAAACTGACATCGTGCTCCTGGGTTTTAAAGCCCCCATCAACCTTGACCCATGGTGGCCACACTGTCTGGGCCCCCCTCCATAAGACCCAGATAAAGAGCCTGGGGGTCTGGTTGGACACCACCTTGGGGTTCCAGTTCCAGGCCAAGAAGGTGGCGGCGACCTGTTATGGACTGCTTAGGGTCCTCAGGAAAGTGCTGTTCCTTCTTCCTGTTGAGGCCAGACGTGTGCTGGTCCAGTCGCTGATTCTTTTGCGACTGGACTATGCTAATGCCATCTATTTAGGAGCTCCAGTAGGCTCCATTCAAATACTTCAAACAGTGCAAAAGTGTGCAGCTCGGCTGCTTATGAATCTATCCAGACGCTGTTCGGCGAAGGTGGCTCTTCGGTCGCTCCACTGGCTGCCGATTCAGGAAAGGATCATGTTTAAAAAGTTCTGAATGGCGCATAAGTCCATCGGTAATGTCGGTCCTACCATCCTTCAGCCCTTGTTCTGCCATCATCAATCCCACAGATCCCTGAGATCCAATCAGCGAAATTTGTTGGTGGTACCAAGGGTGAAGCAAGCCCGTATGGGCGGCCGCCAGCTCTCCTTCCATGTAGCCAAGGGCTGGAACAAACTCCCAGATAAGATCAGATGGAAACTAATCATCTTGCATTCAGGAAGCGACTGATGACATTTTTGTTCCAATGATTGTCTTCTCCTGTCCTTGGGTCTTACAGCGCTGGGATGCCTCAGGGTAGCCATGCGCTATAGAAAGGCGTTTTCAATTCAATTGAAAAAGCATACTTTTACAACGCATGCCTTTACAATGCAGTTTTTACATTGCAACATCCTTTACATTGCAAGATTTTACATCGCATGTCACTACAATGCATTTTTAGAAACTACCTACACAACGCATTCCATTACATCGCATTATACATTTACAACGCATACCATTACCACGCATACTATTACATCACATTTAAGGTAAGTGTTGGATAGTGTAGGGATAATAATTACAATTCTAACTCCAGTGAGTGCAACAGTAGGGTAAGTGTTGGATAGTGGAGGGGTAGAAATTACCATTCTAACTCCAGTGAGTGCAACAGTAGGGTAAGTGTAGGATAGTGTAAGGATACTATGCATTGTAATAGTATGAATTGTAATGTCTTGCGATGTAATGCCTGCGTTGTAGTGAAATACGTTGTAATGGTATGCATTGTAGTGACATACGATGTAATGCCTGCGTTGTAATGACATGTGATGTAAAGTATGCTGCGATGTAATAACTGCAATGTGATGATAGTGCGATGTAAAAGTTGCATTGTAAAGGTTGATTCCCCTCCGGGTAGCTCGCTGAGATTTTTAACCAATCGCAGAGTTCTGCATAGCGGAACTCTGCAAACTCCTCCCACCCATATCCTTGAATCTTCACCTGAACCCAGGACTAGCAGCAGTGACTTGGAGGGCTAGTTTGCTGGCCTCGTGTTCAGAGCCACAGGGTAATAAAAGGGTCCCACCATCTTAAACCCGCACTTGGACCCTGCCTGAGTGAGTCCTGACTGCCCAAGATGTATCCCACCAGTCCTTGACCCTGTTGGAATGGAAAATGTTTATGGTCAACTTACCTTTGCATTGTACAATTTAAGTTAGTATTTGCTGCACCATTTTGCATACAGCCGACATTTTGTACTATAATTGAACTAAGCTTCTGTCCCATACTGCCTGCCTCAGCAGAAAGCAGCCTTGATTGTTTTTTTTATTTCTCTAAGGTTGACCTCCGCTGCACTAATGAATAGACTGTTCTATTAACACATATCTTTCCTCACGGATAGGCCTGATCCAGCTCTCAGGGAGGCGGGCACGATCAGACTAACTTTGAAAATGAGATAGCATAGACCCGGTCTCAGGATGGTAGCTCAGCCCTCTACGTCTCCTTTGTTCATCATCTACTAACTGGAAAATTCCATTCTGGGCATGTCTTTGGGGGTATTGGAAATGTATATCTGGTATTACCATGTTGGTGAAGGTCATGCCCTCTGCAGCATTCTAAGGAGGCTCATCAGATTGGACTCGGCTCGAGCCCATACTAATAAATAACTTTGGTTTGTATTCACTACTGTCTGACTGATTCTTCATTTGTATGGATGGCTGAGAGGTGATCCGGGTGCCCCTAATCGGGTCACTTTCTTCAGTTGGCCCCCGAATAGGGACCCCATCGAGTGTGGCCCTTCTTAACCTGCGGACAGGGGAGTAGGTCTAGGAAACATCGGGTCGGACGGGCGGACTGGGAATTCCTGCACCAGAGATTCTGGTACTTGCAGCTGCCCCGTCTTTCTGACCAGATGGTGCCTTGGCCTGTGGTCATCCCAGCTGGGGTCCTGAACAGCAAAACCCTTGGATCTGACTGTTTGGTCCGAAGAGTCAGCAGTGGAGAATACATTTGTTTCACCTGTGTGCACCAGGTGAGCTTGCTTTGGCTATTTGTGGCTTTGGCGGCATTTTGGTTTGTGTTTGGTACAGTCTAAGGATTGTTTTTGGACAAGTGCTTGAATTTGTTTGAGTTCTTTGTGAACATGATACCACTTTGGTTTGTATCTGGTGAGGTCTGAGGGTCAACTTTGGTAAGATTATGCAAATATCTGCTCGGCATAAATAGTTACCTTGTTTTCTTTTGATTGAAAAATGCAGTACGTTAGCAAATTGTTTTGTTTGGGCTGTCGTTGTTGTTCTACTGATGCTCGTTTGGACGAAAGTCAGCCTGTGTTTCCAGAAGCTACTCCCAACTCTGACATGCACCTGAAAGATGTCCTAGGCCTTATTTTTTTTAGTACCCTATGGCACAAATATATGAGGGACAATACCGAGTTGCAGTGGCCGTTGACCGGCACTTTCGATGAACAAAAACGTTCTTTTCTGCAGGATAAATTGCTTGCAAAAAGAAGTAAGCACTCAATGTTTGATTCCCTTAGAACATGGCAAAAAGAAGGGGAAGATACAGACAGTGACCCAGAAAGCTGTAGCGTATGATAGAGAGAAAACAGAGAAAGGGATGAAGTGTGTCAATAGGAAGTTTTGATTGCAATGTGAAAAGTCTTATGATGCTCGAGAAGAAAATGATACATTTGTGGAGGAATTGTTAGATACTCGACCTCCATCCCTATTAGCACCGCAGAAAATATATCCTGCCATTCCCCAGCCTCAATAGCCCGTTTCCTCTGCGTCTGTTGTTTCTTTTTCTGACTCAGCTGCTTTGGCCACCACGCCTTCTGTCCTTTCTGTGGCTTCACCTTCTGTGCCGGCGATGACTGCTAGTCTCCCTCCCACACTATTGCTACAGCATCTTTTTCTCTAGCCCTCACACCCATGAAACAGCCACTAACGACATTGGTGCCTCTTCCTTCTGTTACGACTCTTTCCCTGTTCCTCCGTTCCCTGAGAGTACTGAGTAGCAGAACGCCCATACGTGGATCAGGGAACGGGGACTGGGCAACTGCTAGGGAGCGAATGGGGTGGATATTGATACGATCTGATGTGGGAGAGGAAGAGAAAAAGGTGGTAGCCAAAAAGGCTGCTCATTGAGCTTGTAACCCCATTTATAGTACAGAAGATGTGTGGAGTGTGATGAGAGATTATGAGCCATTTGTGTAGCAGCATGCCCTTAATCATATGTCGGCTACCTTGATCAGACTGTGGGAACAGTGTTTAAATGATGTAGCCCCTCAGATTATTTAAGATATTAGGGTCAATGTGTATGTCGCTGGTATGGTGCCTGGTCAGGTTTTTTGGTAATGTCGCAACACTGGTAGCTTACCGAAGTAAGCTGCTTGATAATATCACAAAGACAGTATACCAGTTCCGGAAAAAGGAAGTCCACCCCATATATCATCCTGAGTTACCGGAGTTCTGAGATCAGCATTATCCTGTTGTTAGACCAAGGGTAGATGCCCGTTTCCAAGAACAGTGGGTTTATACCCCATGGAAGAGCATTGTGCAGAATTTGCGCGGGGTTAACAACATAGTTGTTCCCTGTTGTCCAGGGGTACCGAATCCATCTGTAATACTGTTTCAGATTCCATGTCAAGTGGAGTGGTTCACTGTGATTGACCTTTGTCAGGCTTTCTTCTCAATTCCATTGCATGAGGAGAGCCAATTTCATTTTGCATTTATACTGGAAAATTGTGTTTTAATATGGTGTCGTTTCCACAGGGGTATACAGAGTCCATCAATCTTTAATCAGATCTTGAAGAAGAACCTTGAGAGTACTGTACTGCCGCAGAACTATGTTCTCGTCCAGTACATTGATGATCTCCTTGTCGCGTCAGAGACTGAGGACGCATGCAGGATTGATACCATCGCCTTACTGAACCATTTGGCAGAGAATGGGCACAAGGTGTTGTCAAATAAGCTACAGTACTGCTTGAATGAGGTGCAGTATTTGGGTCACCGGATAGAAAAAGGTAAGAGGAAGGTGTCACCAGAGAGGATAGAGGCGATTATGGGTATGATGGTGCCTTCTACTCAGAGAGGAGTCAGGATGTTCTTAGGGATGGTTGCCTACTGTTGTCAGTGGATTGCCAACTTCTCATTAAAAGCGAAGCCTTTGCAGACACTGACGCACAAGGATGTAAGTGATCCGGTACCATTGGACAATGACTGTATGAAGGCGTCCTTAAAGTTGCGAGAGAACCTTTGTCGTACTCCGGCACTGGGGATGCCTGATTACAACAATCCTTTTTCACTATTCTGTTGTGAGCGAGAAGGATGTGCACTGTCAGTTTTAGTCGAGGAATATGGAGGTGGCCGTAGACCAGTTGCCTACTTTTCAGCTACTTTATATCCAGTAGCTTCTGCGTTGCCCAGATGTCTTAAATCCGTTGCTGCAATGGGTGTCAGCATTGAAAGATGTGAGAGCATTGTCATGGGTCACCCACTAATTGTTCACATTCCACATTCTGTTGAATTGTTGATGACCAGGACCAAGACACAGCACCTGACCAATAATAGGCTCACACACTACGAGCAGGTTAACTTGCTGCAGAGAATGTGACCTTTGGGAGGTGTTCTGTTTTGAATCCTGCCACATTGATGCCGTTGCCAAACACACTTGATGAAGATTTTGCGGACCATGATTGTCTTGATGTGACTGAGCTTTGCACCAATCTGGTTCATGCTTAAGAGACAGTGTTGGTCAGTTGAGAGCAGCATGTGCTGTATGTACCATTACAGGAGTAGTTGAAGCTGCATGCCTGGAAGGGGTATACTCCGCACAGGTGGCTGAGATCATCGCTTTGACGCGTGCCTGCTTGGCAGCAGACCAAATTCGAATTACCATTTATACCAACAGCCAGTATGGGTTTGGTGTGGTTCATGTCTTCGGACAGTTATGGTCTCAGAGAGGTTTCATGACATCGTCTGGATCTCCTATCCAGAATGAGGAGTTTGTGAGGTTGCTCCGAAAGGCCTAACAGCGCCCCAAGGCAATTGCAGTTGTAAAGTGCACGGCTCATTGGAAGGGGACAGTTTTGTTGTCACTTGGAAACGGCTATGCTGATAAAGTTGCACGTTTTTGTGTTGAACAATGTTGTTCATTCACTGAAAGTCATGTAAAGGGGAGCCAAGAATGAACCGAGTTCAACATGATGTTGGCCATGGCAGATACTTGGGATGAGCTCAAGTGCCTGCAGGAACAGGTTTCAGACCAGGAAAAGAATGTGTGGATCAATGCAAGCTGCGTGAAAGGGGATGTGGATATTTGGGTCTCAAGTGATGGAAGAGCAGTGTTGCCAGATGAGTTGTTGAGCCCAATGGCAAGACAGAGTCAGACTCAGCATAGAAAAGTTGTGTGCAGGGTGAGCAAAGAGAAAGCAGGGGAACAAGCAGAGCAGAGGAACAGTGGCCGGAGAGACAGCGGTAAGTGAACTTGAAACTGGTCTCTGAGAGGGATCTTGTTCCTGTGTCTGAAGAGTCTAAGTCTGACAAAGGTGAAGAAGAGCAAGCTTGTGGAGGTCTGAGGAGATCAAGACGAAAGAGAGTGCCTTGCCAAAAGTACACAACTCCATAGGGGTCATACGTTGTGACTGATGCCAGGAGTGCTGAGATCAGGGAGAATGAGGGCAGTGACAATGGTTAGTACCAGCCCTAACGTGAAGTTGAATGTGGTGTTATTTTAGTACCAGGACTTGTAATTGAAGGAGTGGTGACCATCACAGTTCGGAATCCTCTGATTCTGAGCAGAATTCGCAACTTGATCTTGAATAGACTGAAATACCATCTCATGAATCTATTGTTCTTCATCTTGAACTTTTACAGCATGTTCTAGAAGCTGTTGGAGCAAATCTTATTTTGGATTAAAGAGACTTTGTTGTAAATAAACTGAATTAGATAACCTAGGCCCGAGTAGAAGAAGAAGAAATTTAGGGGCTTTCCACAGAGGTCGGAGAAGGGTTAAGGGTGTCTTTTGCTTGCTGTAAATAAGGAACTGAAATAAAAAGGGGACTTCCAGCTTTCTGAGGTGTGTTTCAAGTTGGTTCAAGCAACTGGAGGAGGAGGAGTGACTCTTGAGCGTTGCTGCTGAACAAGAACTATAAAAAGTCCTGAGACCATGGAGGCTGGAAACCCAAATCGTACGGCTAGGTACATAGTAGGCACACTTGTAGGAGGAGTGATACTCTTCATAATTCTAGGAGTTGTAGTTTCATATTTACCACCACATGAGCAGGCAGTGGAGGTAGAGGGAACACCTACACCTACTACTCCTAGCAGAGAAGAGGTCAAAATAGGAAATGAAAGAGCTTTGCTGCTAGAGGAGAGTCGTAGGTTAGATGCAGATCTGTCTAGAGGTGACTTTAAGCTTAATGAGTATGCAAAGTTGCTGTATGAGTATATTGATGCAATGGATGCAAACAATTGTTATGTGTGTATGCAGTTCCCAGCTTCAGTGGATGAGGGTATCAGATACCATCATCTCCCATTGACATATGGTATTACATGTAGTTTGCTGCTTAGCATTTTCTATGGACGAAATAATTTTGAGTATTTATTTTCAAATTATGATGCAGTTCTTCCTGAAGTGCCAGCTTATAAGCATTTGAATAAGTATGATTACTACAAATCAGAAGATAGACTTAGAACGTATTTCATTCCGACTCAAGAGTTGGATACAGTTTATGCTCATCGCTATAATCTAACATGTTGTCAGATGTAGAAAATAAATTTATAGATCAAGTGGAAGATAGATACAGGAAACAAAAGCAGTTACGAGATTTAGGACAGTACATTGGACAGATGAAGAGAAGTTACAAAAGTCGAAGGGGGTTATGGTCCGATGGATGAAGTGCAGAAGGGGAAGTTGTGCATAAGTAGACCACAGACCTATTATGAGAATGTCAATGTGGGGCAGACCACATGTGAGCATATTTTTACGTTTGAGTATTATTCAAAGGACTTTTTACAGAGTGTAGTGCAGATAATTCCAACTGTGTATTTTGTTTGTGGGAGGAATGCCTATGTGCGATTGCCTGAGAAATGGTATGGTACATGTTATTTAGCGATCATTTCCCCCAAGATTTATCATACAGAAGATTTGGTTTCTCTTAGGAGGAAAACATGTGAGAGTGAAGCAAGGTGAAAGTGCAGCAGCTGTGGTTGGAGATATTTTTGGAGCAATTATACCAACAGTGGGAGTCATTTTTAATGATGTGAAGCTTAGAAGGTTGGCCACTGCTGTGGTTGACGAATTGTTGATGAATACAGCTAAATCGTTGGTGTTGGTTAAAGGAGAGATGTTATCGATAAGGACAATGGTTTTGCAAAATCGTCTTGCTTTAGACGTCCTTCTGGCAAAAGAGGGAGGAGTCTGTAACCTTTTGAAGGTTCAAGAATGCTATACTTATATACCAGATAACAGCAAAGATCGGGAGAAATATAAAAGTTACATCACTGCAATTCATTATGAGATTGAGGATTTAACTGAAGAAACTGTGTGGGAAAAAGTTGGTAAAAGGTTTTGGCTTGCGAACCTTGTTAAAGGGTTCCTTGGCTATGTGTTGAAACCCTTAGCTATAGCTGTGGCTTATGTGATTGGATTGGAGGTTACAAGTGGTATAAGTCTAGCAGATTGGAGAGATCGCTGAGAGTGCAAGAAAGACGAATGGAGAGGCTGCAGGACAGTCAATATAAGAATCTGAAAAACATGGAAATGATCAGGATAGGAAGAGTCGCAACAAGTTCTGTTTAAGTCGGTTCTTTCCCCAAGGATGGTGTACTTTATGATGACACAGGTCATCAAAGGGGGGGACTGATAGAGCGCCATGTTATTTTGAAAATTGTAGGGGTGCATTATAACCACCCGTAGTCAGCACCCACATATTTAGAGGACTGTATTAACGTGTGATTCTTAGAAATGTAGAACTAATCGAGTGTATTGCAAAATGTAGAAGTGTGCTCATATAATTTGAAGACTAATGTAGTGCCATACTCGAGAATAAGCCTTAAGTAATGCAGAAAGTATTGCTTCATGTTCAAAATGTTGCATTAGATTTGAACTTGCCATATTAACATTGCACTGTAGGTTACCTAATAAAGAAACGCGTGCTGCTAACATGAGAAGGAATAATGTTTAAAAATGTCATGAAATAATGCTTTTTAGAATCGTTTAAATGTAATGCTCATGTTGGTATTAGAAATTCATTTAAAAGTGTAAAGGCCTGAGACATTGAATCGCCAGCAGAGGCCTAACTGTATTTTCTTAGTTTGGCTAACGTTACAGGTTTGAGAAATGGTTTCCTTGAAAAAAGGCTCCTTTTCACAGTTGAATTCGAAATGTAACTTAGAGCATATGTATTATTGTTTCTCATGCATTTCTTTTGCAGGTGCAAGGCCACGTAGCTTGTTAGGTAGAATAATCCATTGTTTTAGGAGTTAGGTTGGTAGGAGTGAGAACAAAGGGAGCCTACTGGAATGCACAACTGCAACATTTGGCGGAGAAGGTGCGTGGGACCCAAGGACACAGCAACGGTTTTTGGAAGAAGATGGAACTGTACTGGGAAAATACGAGAGGCCGCACCTGCCTGAAGAGTTGTGTTTTTGGGCGTGTCTACTGTTTTGGAATTTTGTATTAGGGAAAGTGCCCCGAGGGAGGAGAGGCAGTCTAAGACTGTCCAGCTAGAGATGTAGTTAGACAGGGGTTTTAGTGGGAACTAGGCAGGAGAAGGGAAGGAGCATCTTAGAACGAGCTCTGTAGCTTAATGCTACTTACCTATAAAAAGTGAATGTGCTTCTTAGGGAGCCTTCACAGCTGACACCTTTTTCTCTTGCCTGGGAGGTATGTTATGTAGGGATGTCACCTTAGAGCTAGTGTAGGGACAGACTAATCTTTTCTTTCCCTTTGGAGCAGATGCAGTCGAGACTTCAAGGGAGAACAATCATTGTTTGCCCAGTGCTTCTTGCTCTTACTCTACTTTTCATTTTGAGTCGGTTGAGACTCCTGCGTAGGATTATGTTTGTATTAGTGCCAGTTTATTTCTTGAACCTCTTGCTGAGGTGCTTGTATGTTCAGTTATTTTTGGCCTTGTAATAAATCTTTAAACTTTATTTCGTAGTCAGTGGTCCTTTGGATTGGGATGTATTTGGTCTTTGGAAAATTGCCATAAGTATGAAAATGGAGAACTTCCCTTTACACTTCTTACCAGACAAAAAGATTCAGTCAGCCAGGGATTCCAATGATTGGTAAGGTAAAAACTTATACGAGAATCCCAGCATCATCAATGTCAAATAATTTATTGAGATTGACTCCATTTTTTTAAATTGCTTTCCCTTTATTACTGATTGTGTGCTGCATAAATACTTTGAACATTGCCTATAAGTTTGCATGTGAGTGTCCTGTGAGCCTGACACACACTATGCCACAGACTACAGTGTATGTCCCAATGATATATTGTCACACATGGGCGGTCATTTATCGAAAAAGATTTGTCTAGCCATCTCTGCACGACATGAACAGCGAGGCAACTGTGTTTAACAAGCATTGGCATAGCCAAAAGATCTCGCCTTTGGGACCTTATAAGTGTTTAGCCATGCAACAGTTGATTTTGTTGTACCAAGGATATTGTGTTGCATAACTAAATACTTATAAGGTCCCAAAAGCGAGACCTATTGGCTATGCCAATGCTTGTTAAAATTGGCACAACGCATTATTGTGCACGCTTGGTAATAGTGAATACATAGAAGAAGGCACATTTAGTAAGTCTGGCGCTTAGTCTGTCGTGAAAAATAGCAAAGTGTTTTCTCATTAGTGCTTTTTATGTTTTTATCACAGTGAACACCTTTGAATCTATTCTACAACATTGCTTTTACAAGATGTTTTTGTTCTTTTTCTTGGTCATAGCATTAACCAAGGTACCCCAAAGCAATCTGTTTTTTTTAATTGGAAAACGTTTACTGAAATGGACCAACTCCTGTCTTTTCTTTTATTTTTTAAATAATTTTGAAATTGATAGGGCTATGACCGCCATTTATTCAACCATCCCTGCAGATTAGTGAACGGTCAAGTTCAATGTGCTCTGACATATCATGTGAACTAAGAAAAGTGCCAACAGGTGGATTATGAGCCTAATAACTGAACTAACCTCATTCATCAAAGTCTCTATTGGCACCTTAGAGAAGAGACTGGATAATATCGAATTGGGTCTAGCTTCTATTACGGGACGCCTAACTGAAGTAGCAGTTATACAGCCCAAGATATGTGGGGGTGACCAACCTGATAAAGTTTACAGGCAGACATCTCGACCCAATATTTGGGAACGCGGAACACAGAGTAGTCAGAGTGAAAGTATCAGTAGAGTTTTGTGTCCCATCAATACAAAATGCCTAACCTCCAGTGGTCTAGGGCCAAATAATGCTGGGGTAAGAGGGAGGGCAGAAACATCAAATAATGATAGATGGGGGGACTTACCTCAAACTGATATTTGCCCTCAGCAAGGAACTCGAGTGGTTGTTAATCAAGAGCCCCCATCAAACTATATTAGTTTAAACCTTCCCCCTGCAGCGGTTTCCAATACACTGGTCCTGGCATGTGTTCCTTCATCTTCTAAGGGCGATGAAGAATCTTGGGTTACTCTGAGGAATAAAGCCATACACTATCTAGGCGTTAAGGTTGGTTTGACGCAGGAAATGTTTACCTCTTTTAAAATGGTGAGACGCGTTCAGTGGGTGGGTACCAGTAGAAAAACCCCTAAAGGGGATTGTGTAGTTTTGTCCTTGGGTTCACCTGCCCTAGTTCACAAAATTTTACGTCGAACTAGTGTAAACAATCTTATGGCAGAGGGCATTAATGTTCTTCGCTTGGGCTATTTTTACCGGCCAAGTGTGCCCCATAAGTACTCTGCTTTTCACAAAAGTACACATCTTAATAGTTATCCTGTAGTGTAGTTCCTATATTTTCAATAGGCTCTGCGCATTGGAATAATATATCCTATAGATTTGACATAGGACTTATGTCTACTAGGTCTCTATTGAATATATTAGACTTAATTGTGAGTGCCAACTAGCTCAGAGGTCACTAGAAAATTTCTCGAATAATCAAGAAGGGATTAGTTTCTGACAACCGCATAAACAAGACGACTTTGTCTCCCCAAGATAAAACGTATATTCAGAGTCGTGGAAACAATAGATAGATATTTTACTCAGTCAATCGTGCATGCTTCGTTTCATCAGAGGTGCAGAGAAAATAGAGAGACGGCGTTTTCAATAAAAAGTATTTATTGAACAGTCTTCTTTCTCATGCAGAAGAAATGAACTGCTATAATCGTAATACTGGCTGTAAAGTATAATGCGTACAGCAAGAAGAGTAATATAAAATAATACTATAAAAGCATGGTATGGTTTCTAAGCCATAAAATACATACATGAATAAATAAAGACTAAAAAGTACTCAACTAGTGCTTCTAAAATACGCCTACCCGATGTACCTAACCTAAGTCTTGTACGAGGGAAGAAGTAAGTGTGGTGTAGCATAAGTTTAGTATTCTTTTCCCAAGAATCTATCCAAGATTTCTCTTAGGGTCTAATCAGCTCCCTACCTTGGTTTAGAATGAAGGAGGTCTGGTATCTCTCTGTCTCCGGACTCGATTTCCCAACACCCCGCAAGGGGAGCTTGGAAACACTGAAGCTGGATTTCTCAGTAAGAGAAAAGACAGCGTCTCTCTCAGTGCGTCTGCTGCAGGGTCGGCTTCCTTTGGTACTTGCTGTAGCGTGCTGCCTCCGGCAAGTAGATAGTCGAACTGCTCCGAACCACAGTGTGTTTGCTAGGGCAAGTGTGGGCATATATATACCTTGAAGGTGCCGAGTTTGATGTACAGTTGGACATAATAACGTCATCAAAGAGTTGAAGTTCTTTGAAAACTCCATGAGTTCTTGGACAAATCAATATTCAAGCAAGGGAAATTCCCTAACTGCTGAAGCCGAGTTTTACAAGAAATTGTTGTGGCTTTTTGGAACTGGAGGAAGTATCCATGCCTGTATTTGGCCTGCATGTGCTATGTCTAAATATAGTTATGATTTCTATGCCTATATAAGGACAAAGTGATTTATACCTATATAAGGGCATGAATTAGGAAAATTACACTAGGGTCCTAAAATGTTATACAACAATCCGACTTACAACTTAGAGGTAAAAAATAGGTTTGGGCCTTTGTATTTTCTTGAAGATGTGGATTGACTCCTAGCAACATATGAATATCACCACTTTACAGGTAGCTTAGCCTCTGAATCACAACTCACAACTGGCTCACAACTCACAACTGCCCCCTGGAACATTTTAGGGTATCACACGCAGATCATTGTGACACTCCACCAATAGTAGCTTCACCCGAAATATGGTACTTCATAGTAAGGTTGACTTATCCCCGGCAGGAACCCTAAAAGCTATTCAGAATGAATTAGGAAGCAGTGGACATACTAAAGCTGTCACATCTCTTCTAATAGATGACTGCAGTAAGGTTGTAGAAACGCAGATGGGGGAAACCATCGACAGGGTGAGAGCGTAGTTGGTGTAGACGCCCAAGTTGAATCACCCCAAGGGACTGTAAGAGCAGTCTTTTGGAATGTTTGCTGCCTCCAGTCAAAGACCAATAACCCAGTTTGGATTGACTTTATCAATAACTTTGACATTCTTTGTCTCCAGGAGACGTGGTTGCTAAACGAGTTACACCTTGATGGTTTTAAGACATTCCATATCCCAGCACTGCAGTCGCCACATGGGAGACATAAAGGGGGGATTTGTGTTTATATTTCAAATATGTTGAGGGTCCAGAACATCAAAATAAAAAAATGTACCTCCTATTACCAAATTGTTGCCATTCATATGGTTTCGCAAGTCAAGGTAGTGGTCGTCAATGTTTATAATAATATAGATAAGGGAAAATTTGTGGATGTTTTAAAAAGTCTGATCGATGATTTAAGTAATCTGGCTGTATCTAAAGGGATGGATGTGTTTACAATCTTCAGCAGGGATTTAATACTAGTATTTGTACTTTGAATGATTGTGGGTTTGGTGACACTGAAACAGAGGACAATGCACACTCAGACAGGGGCGAAAGGTATAATGAAGTTATGGCATCATTTGATTTTGGTTTCACCAATATTCTGTGTTCCCCAATAGTAGACTTCGGTCCTACGTTCATTGGTCAGTGATTTAATTCCACAATAGACTTTATTAATTTCCCGAACCTCTTTGCTAATTGGTTTGCTAAATTTATTATCCACCCCAACGGTCTGAGTGACCATCTTCCATTAAGTATTAACATTGTGTTACCATCTATAACAGCTCCCTCTACTGTTGAAAGTCTGGTGTGGACCCAAGACATTGTTTTGGCCCGCCAGAATGGTTATTCTTTGAGCTGGAGTAAGAAAGATCCTGAGGCTCTGAATATAAAAATTAATTTCTACGGCCCTAGCACCAATTATCGAATGCCTGAAAGATGATACTTCCCATATGGATATATTGAACGCGTTTTCTCTCTCTGTAAACATATTTTGAGATATACCATCGATTACTCCTGAAGAAGGCGTTTTCTGCCGAAACGCGCGTCGAGTTTTCTTAATGTGTTTCAGTAAATTTGGACATTGATTTTATATTTTTATTACTTGTGTATACATGCTGCTAGTTTGTTATGTATAGATTCAATTTTGTGTACATATATGCTATCATATAGTCTGATTTCTGTTCAGGTTCTATATGATTTTTAACTGTGATCATTAAAAACATGTTTTTTATATAATTTTGTATTCCCTTGATTGTTCCCCATACAACTGGTATAAGTGTATTGTTCACCTCAATTGTCCACGGCCTAGGTTTTATTCACATATGTGGACCCAAGACATTGTTTTGGCCCGCCAGAATGGTTATTCTTTGAGCTGGAGTAAGAAAGATCCTGAGGCACTGAATATAAAAATTAATTTCTACGGCACTAGCACCAATTATCGAATGCCTGAAAGATGATACTTCCCATATGGATATATTGAACGTGTTTTCTCAAATCACGCTGGTTGTACAAAGTATCCTGAGTGTTCGCTGTAAGATGCCAATTAATAAGAACAATGGATGGTTTGACAGTTTGTGCACCAAAATGTATTCCCTCCTAAAGGCCGCACTTCATAGCCCAGAGAGAGACACAGAGGAAGTTAGAGTGCACAGGGAGGCCTATAATCTTGCTAGGAAAAAACGCAAGAAAAAATCAAGGACCAGGCATGGAACAATCTTTATGAGGCCTCTTTGCGTAGGGACTGTTCTTCTTTCTGGCAGGCAGTTAAGGCACCTTTCTTTTTTGTTAACAATGAGAATGCTAGGGCAGAGGTAGCGATCGACGAAAAATCTTGGATCGACTTCTTCTCTAATGTATATGGAAATAAAGACGGTGAGATTATAAGCCTTACCCATGAATTAGACCTTCCGGGAGACCAAACTTGCCTTTTCACTCATTGACATTAACTTCACCCATGGTGAAGTCTTGGCGGCTATAAACGCGAGTTAAGGAAGCAAGGCACCAGGCCCTGACGGGATCCCTGTAGACCTACATAAAACTACTACTGAACTGTGGGCTCCTCTGCTAACATGAGTATTAGAAGCATGCTGTACGAGGGGCTTTAATAAATCTGCGTGTTACAGACCCATATCTCTTTTATAATCGTTTATGAAAGTTGCAGGAAGGGTCGTTTTAAATAAGCTTCAATTGTGGGCTGAAGAAAATATTTTGAGCTCGGTACAATATGGTTTCAGGGAGGGGATGGGTACTACTGATCAGGTTGTAAGTTCTTCTATAATACAGGGGAAGTATACTCAAGCTAAGGCAGGGCAACTATTTGAGGTATTTGTCGACCTCACCGCCGCCTTTGATTGTGTGGACCATAGTAAGCTATGGAAAATTTTAGAGGACCTAATGATAGAACCTCCACTTGTGCAATTTTTGAGACAATTATATGTGGGGGCCTCTGCAAAGGTGAGAGATGGACTTAAGGGAGAGTGCACCAAGTCCTTCCGGGTAGAGCGGGGGGTTAGGCAAGGCTGCGTCCTGGCCCCTTTCCTCTTCTCATTATATACCAACTCATTGGAAGAGGAACTGGGGGCCAGTACGAGAGATCCTCCGAAATTTAACAAGAAGCAGATTGTCTCCCTCCTCTACGCGGATGACGCAGTGTTAATGGCTAGAACTCAGCTCGCCTTACAGAGAGCCCTTTCTACCTACATTGAGTTTATGGCCAATAGGGGATTGAAACTCAATGTGAAGAAAACATTTGTGATGACATGTGGGAAGGGGAAGAATAAATGTAGAAGTTTAGCAGCTGGGAGTGCAGAATTGAATTCATCAAAATGTTCTCCTACCTTGGCATCTTGCTTGAGGACACGGGCTCCTGGGGATCGGCGGTCAAGAGCAGGACCCTTTTGTTTAGGAGGTCGACCGCGGCAGTAATGAATTAAAAAAAAAACTGGGTAAAAGGCCCCCGAGATCCTTCTAAAAATCTACCAAGCATTATATATAAGTATTGCAACTATGGGGCAGGGTTTTGGGTTTTTTATGATGTTACACCTATACAAGTGGCAGAAAATGCTTTTTAAGGTTCATTCTAGCAGTTCCTCAAAGCACATCTGTTTTTAATTGTCATAGTGAATTGGGAATTTCTCATATCTCTGATGTAATTAAAATGCAACCTATTCTACTATGGCAGAGAGTCTGGACCTCTCCCAGTTCAGAGTTGAACAGTGAAATTATCAAGGATTCAATGGGATTGGATCAGGTTAGAAAAATTCCCTGGTTAAACTATGTTAGAAAATAACTAAATGACCTGAACCAACCAGAGTTTTATCTTAAGTCAGAGTCCATGTGTTCCATATCCAGAAAAGACCTGAAAACTTGAATAATTTCGAGTCACTTAGAATTGCAGTGGAAATTAATAAAAGATCTGTGATCCAGCATCAACTGACCCTGGCCAGCAATCGCATCCAACCCTACCTAGTTTGGTGTATAGGGGGATATGATAGATACATTTTGACTAGGTTTAGGTTCGATAGCTTCCATCGCTTGGTAACATTTCCAGCTGTAAATGAGTGGTCCAGGGATCTTTGCCACTGCCCATGCGATAATCTTTCTTTACAAACAACAATGCACGTAATCCTTTTTTGTAAATTTTATGCTATGGAACATGCGAGATGGATTACGCCCTATTTGAAGCAGGGAGCATGGCGGCAATGCCGTCCGGCTTTCCTATTTTTACAAATACTGGATGTGTATTGCATTGGTATTATGACTGTCTTTTTAAAAAGTGTTCTGCGGAAAAGTAAATTTATAACTTGTTAGCGTTTTTAGAAAATAAGAAAGAAAAAACAAACAAAAAAATTAAATTACACACTGATGGGACTGGTGCTTATACATGGAATATATTTTTCTTTTAATGTTTATTCTGTTTGAACCTGTATTTTTGACTGCTGTTTTTATTCTGTATGAATTTGTTTTTTTAACTGTTGCTTTTATGATTTTATCAATTTTCTAAAATCGAATAAAGCATTTTCTGAATCTGAATCTGAGTAAAGCAGGCATGTAGTCACAGTTTGCAAGTATGTTTTATTGTTATTTACATTCATAATAATTAGACCAAATGTGAAAAAAATGCACATGAATCTTGCTTCTTCATGTACCAAGCAAACGAAGGTCGGTAATTTTGGTTGGGGGTGTGGTGTTTGCAGAGCCGGTCCTAGGCCTTCTGAGGCCTTCGGAGGCCCCGGGCGAAAGGGAAGATGTGAGGCCCCTCTAAGTGCCTTACTGCCTGCGCGAGTGCGCTTTTCCAGCATTTCATATCGGGCCCCCTGCTCTGCGGTCTACTCTGCGGGGCCGGCAGCGGGCCCCCTGAGCGCGAGGCCCTGGGCAGCTGCCCATACCGCCCATGTCTAGGACCGGCCCTGGGTGTTTGCAACAAATTCATTTCATTTCATTTCAACTGCGTTGTGGTTTGAAAAGTACTTGCTTCTGCATTCCTGCCGTCCAGCAACGTTCAGGAAACAATAAAAATGTCAAGATATCTCAAGTGGTTAATGCTCTTCATTGAGAGAGATCAGAGGTTTGTGTAGTGGAAGTTTTGACTCATAATAAGGTAGACACAGTGGGTTAATATGCCTGCTGCAAAGAACGTGTACCATGCAGGTCCCAAAGTACATATAATGTAAATTGGTCGGTGGGTTACTGCTTTTGTTTGCGAGATTCTTTTGTTACTTGCAGTTTATAAGTTTAAATACTAACATAGAACAATGTCATCTGGTACCTTTACTAGGCTTCATTAGTGAAGTAAGAAGGCACAGGGAAAGTGACCTATGCAGTCCGTGATTCCTAATTTCAAGCCAACTGTGATCAGCAACTGCTGTGATTAACCCGACAGTCAGGCTAAGATAATAGTTCAGTTCATGAAGCCTCGAAATTCAAAACACAATAAACAGGAAGCAGTGGTCGAAGTGGGGAAAAAAAGTAGGAAAACTGTGGCCTTAGAATCAGAGGGCGAGAATAACCTGAGATTTGGGTCTGTGGGCTCAGTCAGAGGTGTGGCCAGAAAGAGCAAAACTTTCCTATTTTTAGTGTTTGTTCGGCACTTCACTGAGCAGTTACAGCGAATTACGTTATTTATTTCAACCAATACACATGTTTATTTAAGGTTTAATATGAGTTATTGACATTAAAATACATTAAGAAAGTGGGATATGCCTCAGATCACAGAATATGACAAATATGCTTAAACGTGGAATCACAAGCCATCTGTCTCTGAGCCCTGGAGTTTCTGTCATCTGCACTTCTCCATTTTTCCACAAGAGAAGCTCAAACATGAATGGCAAAATATTGTAGTTTGCAAATGTTTTCCACTTAATTATGGCTGTACCATATTTGCTGCATAATACATCATCTGCTGCATAATATAACGATTTCAACAAAATAATTGTTTGTAGATCAAACGGATCAAGAATTTTGAAAAAATAAATTGTGACTTATGTTGCTGCGAAGTGGAGGGGCCTTTGGTAAGGTTGACTGGTCACCTTTGTCACTGCTGCATTTGTATATTACACAGGTACTAATGAGGCAAAATCTTTGCAGAGGCTGTTAGTGTATAAATAAGAATGTCAAAATAATAAAGTATCATAAAATGTACTGCATTACGCTGCAGTCTTTTTTTTGCTGCATATTTTAGTCAACACTGAGACATCATTTTGTCCTCCATTGCTGCATAATTCCAGTGGCCCCAGAGAAGGCAGCAGATGTTTAAAGTGCTAATGCATGAAGCAGAGAAATTGTGAAGTTTGCAAACATAGTTTGGTGTGTGTGCAAATCCTGGATTGCCGATCCCCAGTGAATTGCTCTACTACTGCTCAAAAAGGCAAATGGAGCTACCAATGGGTGAGGTGGACTGGTCTCAAGCGTCTTGTGACAGCAGTGAGAGAGTCACTGTCGCTCTAGGTTGTGCTGCTTCAAATGCCTGCCCACAAGACTGGAGGTGAACCTCAGTATGGATTGTGGTGTACAGGCCTTCAAGGTTAACCCACATTTGCCACTGCAAGGGTCCACCTACTGGTTCTAAGACACCAGGGCTTCTGAGGTCTGTTGGGTCCTTCGAAAGTGTAGCATGGGAATGTGTTCCGTCAGGAGAGTGTTCTGGTGGACTGGTCTTGAAGGCTAAACCTGGTACTCCAGTTCCAAATTTGGCAGCTTTGGCCAGAGTGCCACATCCTCTCCCCCACTGAACATTATACTGCCCCACTGAGAGAAACTTGCACTCCCTTCAGCCACAACCCAATTGTGCTGCGACTCAATTCAAATTATGTACTAGACAAGAGTAATATCCTGCCTGAAGGAGAAAAGTAATAACATCTTGGAAAAAGCTAACACTCACAGGGAATGCAAGAATAAGTATAGCATGCGAAATCTAAGCACAAACAACATGGTTACCTTAACATTTTGACAATCATTATTCAGAAATCAGTGAGTGCTTTTGTCTTAAAAGTTCAGGACATGACTATGGGGCCCGGAAGGGACGTCTTCCAATGTCCATTGCATATATTCTTACAAAACGTAAGGAGTTTGGTTTAAAAAGACCACATCCCTGAACACAGAGCCACTGTACACATTTTTTAAGCTAAAATAATTAAAACAGTTGAAAAGGATCACATTAAATGTTTTCCATTCACCCATCAACCAGGTATTGCAGTCCCTCTAGGAATGGTGCACTTCCCCACCCTGGGAAAGCAATGTTATTCAAAGAAAGAAGATAAAAAGGAAGTAGTGCTTCACTGGCAAACTATGTAAAGTGGAGCTAATGTGTGTGGGTGTGAATAACACCAATCTGACCTGTCTGTGAGCATTCTGTATTGCTTTATTTAGTTATTTATTTTTCATCTTTTGATGCTATTTTTCTCTTGGTTTGGATGTTGCACTTTCGAATAGAATAAGGTCAGAAAATGTCAACATTTCCAGACAAAGTGTTTCTTTCTTTTTTTTGGATCTATTTCACAGTGTCTTTTTTCCTTCTCTGACTGTCTCAGAGCGGCCGAGCCATACCCATAGGCATTGGCTATTTCTGTGGAGGGCATGGGTGTCCGCAGGGGTGGGCAAGGAGGGGCACTTGCCCCCACGCTGTATCGCCAGTGCGTCCTGTGTGGGCCCAGTCGAGGCCAGCCCTGGTCCATCATGCTTTTCAAATGGTGCCATTGTTCCAGGTGGCAGTCCCCTCCATTGGGTGGGAAGGGTGCAAGGGCGTGGCCAAGAAGGGTGCAAGGCAGAGGGCGAGAAGGGTGCAAGGCCGAGGGGAGAAGCTGCAATGCAGAGAAGAGAAGGGTGCAAGGCAGAGGGGAGAAGGATGCAAGTGGAGGGGAGAAGGGTGCAAGGCAGAGGGGAGAAGGGTGCAAGGCAAAGGGCGAGAAGGGTGCAAGGCAGAGGGGAGAAGGATGCAAGGAGGAGGGGAGAAGGGTGCAAGGCAGAGGGGAGAAAGGTGCAAGGCGAAGGGGAGAAGGATGCAATGGGGAGGGGTAGAAGGGTGAAAGGCAGAGGGCAAGTGGGTGCAAGATAGAGGGAAGAAGGGTGCAAGGCAGAGGAGAAGAAGGGTGCAAGGCGGAGGGGGAGAAGAGTGCAAGGCAGAGGGCGAGAAGGGTGCAAGGCAGAGGGGAGAAGGATGCAAGGGGAAGGGGAGATGGGTGCAAGGCAGAGGGGAGAAAGGTGGAAGGCAAAGGGGGAGAAGGATGCAATGGGGAGGGGTAGAAGGGTGCAAGTCAGAGGGCAAGAAGGGTGCAAGGTAGAGGGAAGAAGGATGCAAGGTGGAGGGTAGAAGTGTGCAAGGCAGAGGGGAGAAGGGTGCAAGGCACAGGGGTAGAAGGATGCAAGTCGGAGGGGAGAAGGGTGCAAGGCGGAGGGGGAGAAGGGTGCAAGGTAGAGAAGGGTGCAAGTCGGAGTGGAAGAAGGGTGCAAAGGGGAGGGGTAGAAGGGTGCAAGGCAGAGGACAAGAAGGGTGCAAGGCAGAGGGCAAAAAGGATGCAAAGCAGAGGGGAGAAGGATGCAAGGCGGAGGAGGAGAAGGGTACGAGGCGGAGGGGGAGAAGGGTGCAAGGCAGAGGGCGAGAAGGGTGCAAGGCAGAGGGGACAAGGATGCAAGGCAGAGGGGAAAAGGGTGCAAGGCAGAGGGGAGAAAGGTGCAAGGTGAAGGGGAAGAAGGATGCAAGGGGGAGGGGTAGAAGGGTGCAAGGCAGAGGGCAAGAAGGGTGCAAGGCAGATGGGAGAAGGATGCAAGGTGGAGGGTAGAAGTGTGCAATGCAGAGGGGTGAAGGGTGCAAGGTGGAGGGGGAGAAGGGTGCAAGGCATAGGGGAGAAGGATGCAAGGCAGAGGGGAGAAGGGTGCAAGGCGGAGGGGAGAAGGGTGCAAGGCGGAGGGGGAGAAGGATGCAAGGCGGAGGGGAGAAGTGTGCAAGGCAGAGGGGGAGAAGGGTGCAAGGGGGAGGAGTAGAAGGGTGCAAGGCAGAGGGCAAGAAGGGTGCAAGGCAGAGGGTAGAAGGATGCAAGGTGGAGGGGAGAAGTGTGCAAGGCAGAGGGGAGAAGGGTGCAAGGTGGAGGGTAGAAGTGTGCAAGGCAGAGGGGAGAAGGGTGCAAGGGGGTGGGGGAGAAGGATGAAAGGCGGAGGGGAGAAGGGTGCAAGGCGGAGGGGGAGAAGGTGCAAGGTAGAGAAGGGTGCAAGTCGGAGTGGGAGAAGGGTGCAAGGGGGAGGGGTAGAAGGGTGCAAAGCAGAGGGCAAGAAGGGTGCAAGGCAGAGGGGAGAAGGATGCAAGGTGGAGGGTAGTAGTGCGCAAGGCATAGGGGAGATGGGTGCAAGGCGGATGGGGAGAAGGATGCAAGGCGAAGTGGAGAAGGGGCAAGGCAGAGGGCAAGAAGGATGCAAAGGTGCAAGGCGGAGGGGGAGAAGGGGTCAAGGGGAAGGGGTAGAAGGGTGCAAAGCAGAGGGCAAGAAGGGTGCAAGGCAAAGGGGAGAAGGATGCAAGGTGGAGGGTAGAAGTGTGCAAGGCAGAGGAGAGAAGGATGCAAGGCAGACGGAGATAAGGATGCAAGGCGGAGGGGAAAAGGGTGCAAGATGGAGGGTGAGAAGGGTGCAAGGTAGAGAAGGGTGCAAGTCGGAGTGGGAGAAGGGTGCAAGGCAGAGGGGAGAAGGGTGCAAGGCAGAGGGCAGAATGATGCAAAGCAGAGGGGAGAAGGGTGCAAGGTAGAAGGGTGCATGGCGGAGGGGGAGAAGGGTACAAGGCAGAGGGGAGAATGGTGCAAAGGATAGAAGGGTGCAAGTCGGAGGGGGAGAAGGGTGCAAGGGGGAGGGGAAAAGGGTGCAAGACTGAGGAGAGAAGGGTGGAAGGCAGAGGGGAGAAGGGTGCAAGGCAGAGTGAAGAAGGGTGCAATGGGAGGGGAGAAGGGTGCAGGGCAGAGAGGAGAAGGGTGCAAGGCAGAGGGGAGAAGGGTACAAGGCAGAAGGGAAAAGGGTGCAAGTCAGAGGGGGAAGGGTGCAAGGCAGAGAGGAGAAGGGTGCAAGGCAGAGGGGAGAAGGGTGCAAGGCAGAGGGGAGAAGGATGCAGGGCGTAGGGGAGAAGGGTGCAAGGCAGAGGCAAGAAGGGTGGAAGGCGAAGGGGGAGAAGGATGCAAGGGGGAGGGGTAGAAGGGTGCAAGGCAGAGGGCAAGAAGGGTGCAAGGCAGAGGGGAGAAGGATGCAAGGCGGAGGGGAGAAGGGTGCAAGGCAGAGGGTTGAAAGGTGCAAGGCGGAGGGGGAGAAGGGGTCAAGGGGAAGGGGTAGAAGGGTGCAAAGCAGAGGGCAAGAAGGGTGCAAGGCAAAGGGGAGAAGGATGCAAGGTGGAGGGTAGAAGTGTGCAAGGCAGAGGAGAGAAGGATGCAAGGCAGACGGAGATAAGGATGCAAGGCGGAGGGGAAAAGGGTGCAAGATGGAGGGTGAGAAGGGTGCAAGGTAGAGAAGGGTGCAAGTCGGAGTGGGAGAAGGGTGCAAGGCAGAGGGGAGAAGGGTGCAAGGCAGAGGGCAGAATGATGCAAAGCAGAGGGGAGAAGGGTGCAAGGTAGAAGGGTGCATGGCGGAGGGGGAGAAGGGTACAAGGCAGAGGGGAGAATGGTGCAAAGGATAGAAGGGTGCAAGTCGGAGGGGGAGAAGGGTGCAAGGGGGAGGGGAAAAGGGTGCAAGACTGAGGAGAGAAGGGTGGAAGGCAGAGGGGAGAAGGGTGCAAGGCAGAGTGAAGAAGGGTGCAATGGGAGGGGAGAAGGGTGCAGGGCAGAGAGGAGAAGGGTGCAAGGCAGAGGGGAGAAGGGTACAAGGCAGAAGGGAAAAGGGTGCAAGTCAGAGGGGGAAGGGTGCAAGGCAGAGAGGAGAAGGGTGCAAGGCAGAGGGGAGAAGGGTGCAAGGCAGAGGGGAGAAGGATGCAGGGAAGGTGAGAAGGATGCAAGGCAAGGGGAGAAGAGTGCAAGGCAGAGGGGAGAATGGTGCAAGGCAGAGGGGAGAAGGGTGCCAGGCAGAGGGAAGAAGGGTGCAAGGCAGAGGGAAGAAGGGTGCAAGGTCAGAGGGGAGAAGGGTGCAAGGCAGAGGGGAGAATGGTGCAAGGCAGTGGGGGAAAGGGTGCAAGGCAGAGGGGAGAATGGTGCAAGGCATAGGGAGAATGGTGCAAGACATAGGGAGAATGGTGCAAGGCAGAGGGAAGAAGGGTGCAAGGCAGAGGGGAGAATGGTGCAAGGTAGAAAAGGGTGCAAGGCGGAGGTGGAGTAGGGTGCAAGGGGAAGTGGGGAAGGGTGCAAGGCAGAGGCAGATGGTGATGAAGTTAAACATTTGCCCCCCCTGGAAACATATCTGCGGACGCCCATGGTGGAGGGTGCAGCATAACAAAGGGCAGGTGGCCTCTGTGACTGGAGGAAGGTCACAAGGCAAATGCAGGGCCATTATAGGAAGGACTTTCTAAAATGGCCATGCTAATCTCGGAAGGGAGAGGGGATATTATTATGTTCCTCATCTCCAAAACCCTTGTCACCTGTGTTCCCCCCACTCCAAAATCTGGGTGGATATATCCCCAGCATCCCACACACTTTGTACACCCATGATCATATGTCCATACACTCTGGCAGCTAACTTGGAATTGATTCATATCTACATATGAAGTATGATCAAGGTAAATGCGTGTATACGTATTTGCAGTCATCATGGAATGGTTTTCTGTAATGCATATCCTATT